>NC_092340.1:70532500-71732500 GCF_046630445.1 Rutidosis leptorrhynchoides
ATGATAATCATAATAATAATAGTAAATATTAATGATGATACTTATAACAATAATAAAGATAATTATGATATTAATAATTATAAGTATATTGATAAAACCAATATTTATAAAAAGATAACAATCCTAATCAATATAAATTTTATAGTTATATACCTACTTACTTATTCACTATCATAAAACTTTAGCTCATAAACTCTTAATACTTAATTTTAATAATAATCTTACTTGTAGCTGTAGTCTTAATAATTGTAGTAAATGATCTAAATGATGAAAAAAATTAATAATAACAATACTTGTAAAGATATAATAATAATGATATTATTAATAATTATACTTATGTTATTAATATTAATAGTCATAATCATAATAATAATATCAATACATATATTTGTACTAATAATAATGATAAAAATCATAGTACTTAATTAATAATAATGATTCTAATTAATAATAACATTCATAACAATAATAATTATAATAACAATAATAATAATAATAATAATAATAATCATAATTATAAATCTAATGACTACCTTAAAGGAAGGTTTTCCAAAAAAAATAGCCTGTAACCGGGGTTGAACCCGGGACCTTTCCAACAGCACCAACACACACAAACCACTCGACCATCGATTTTCTTTCTGATATATGTTACACCCGAATATATATAAACCGCAATACTGTGTCATCTTCTTCCCACTCACAAACCAAATCGACAGAATGATTTTGTGTTTCAATAAATCATTAAACTTGTTTTAAAACATTCAACTCATATATAAACGACATTTATTAGGTTCTGTAACCAATTAAAACAGATAAAGAACATAAATATTTTGACTTACAGAACCCGTTATTTATTTTATAAACTCAAAATCAAATTCAAAGATTTCGAATGTTTTAGCTCGAAATTTCTACATGAACATGGTTTCAAATTGATCTTATAAACTTTATGTAATCCCAATTTAGCCCGAAACATAAACACGACCTTGAATTTCCCCAAGAACAAATCATTTAACTTTTAAAACCCGAACTTTGACTCCAAAATTCATGGTTGATAGAAAGAATTGGGACACGAAATTTTGGAGAAAGATCAATTGGAATATTCCTAACAAAATCTCATTAATGCATTTTGTAAAAATTTTTGAATCCTAGCTGTTTAATTAATGGAACAGGAACAGAGTATAACTTCTGTTGTTGTTCATCTCTTTGATTAAAATCGATTGTTTGTAAGCTGTAAAGAATTATTTGGGATTGATATTTGATAACGTATGTTTATTGATAACACTAATCACTGTATTGTATCAATTATAAATCCAAAAGGATCGACAGAAAAATATTCTCCAGTACACAAATATATATATAAAAATAAAAGGAGAATCGATAGGTAACTGATTTTGGAGTTGTCTGAGTGTTTGGGAATCTGATTGTATGAATTTTACAATCATCTACAAGTGGATAATGACTTGAACTAAATTCTGAATTGCTGATTCTCTTGATACAGTTTTTATATATTTGATATTAATAAATAATTAATTAGTTAAATAATATTATTAATAATAATAATTTTATAAATAATAATAATAATAATAATTAATAACATTAACAATTATGATAATAATAATAATCATTATTAACAATATAAATGATAATTTGTATTATTTATATGATAGTATTAATAATGACTTTAATAAATATGGTAGTTATAATTATAAAAGTAATAATATTAATAATAGTAATAATATTAATCATGATAACAAATAATATTTAAATTACAACTAGATAATAATTTTAACCATTCTTATAGTAATATTTGTATTTAAGTATTTGTTTTGATAATCAAAATCTCAAATTTATTAAAATTTTAACATTTAACATTTGTTGGTATCACTATTAATGATATTAATAATAATGAAAGTAGTAATAATATAATTTGCCATTACTATTATATTTTTAACTTCTTGTTGTTAAATCATATATTATATATGCAAATATGAATACATTAATAATGTTATATATATATAAATATTATATATCTATTTACTATATTTTTTCATATTATAAATTTCAACACATAATATATATATATATATATATATATATATATATATATATATATATATATATATATATATATACATATATATATACATATATATATATATATATATATATATATATATATATATATATATATATATATATATATATATATATATATAATACAACATACATATAATAATAATTATATATAGTTATCATATATGTTTATATCTGAATATTTTTAATAATAACTTTATTATATTATATATTACTTTACATATTTAATTCTACTGATTAATTTGTATTCACATTATTTTTTTTAGACACATATATTTATATTTATATATTTACATATTTAATTACACAACTGTTCGCGAATCGTCAGATATGGTCAAAGGGTAATTGATTACATAAATACAGATTTCAAAACTTTCGAGACTCAACATTACGGATTTTGCTTATCGTGTCGGAAACATATAAAGATTTAGGTTTAAATTTAGTTGGAAATTCCCGGGTCATCACAGTACCTACCCGTTAAAGAAATTTCGTCCCGAAATTTGAGTGAGGTGGTCATGACTAACAATAAAAATGTTTTCATGACAAATATGAGTTGATGAATAGAGTTTTATCATTATTGATTAATATAGATAAAACAATTCGATTACTCGAAGAGTACGAGTGAAGCTATCATAAAAGATTGAAATGAGTAAATGCAGGTTTGTCTTAACTGGTGACGTAGTCAGGGTTGAATTTCGGAATTCAAGGGATTTAAAAGAAAATCTTCGAAATCTAAAATATTTGTTTCTTCGACGAATAAGGAAAGTAAGATTTCTATAATTAAATACGGTGATCTGTCTCGATTTCTCTGTCTGATATTTTCACTATAAATGAACTTCTTCCGTTTCATTATTTTCACCATTCCAATACTTTCTTTCTTAGTTCGTACATCCAAAGGATTGTGAATATGCCTAATCCAGTTCTAATCCTTGTTATTTCCTAATTATCATTTCTGTCATCCTTCTTTTCAATCTTCCACCAGAAAATCTGTTTACTTCTACTATTATCTTGGGATGATACTAATCTTAATTCTACCGTGTCTTTATATTGCTATTCGTATTAATATCCACAGTTTGTAACCTCCGTGTTGTTATTGGGCTTTATATTTTCTCTTATATTTTAGAGTCCCTGCTTCCGTCTTCTATAATCATCGTCATTCACAGTTAATGCTCTCTTTTATTTGCTGTGATTTATACCCCCTTTTTCTTTCGGAGCTTCATGCTTTTGTTTTCTTGTCGCAAGTAATGGTCCAGAATTCATAGATATGGAGTTTTTGAATGAACTTAATGTTCTAACCAAGAAAGAACGTAATCGTACTATTTGATATGTCAAATTATCAGAATTATTGAGAATAGAACTATCAAGAATATACTTTCTTGATATGTTCATAAGTTAATCAGAATGAAATAGTTATGTAACATGGCACATGATGACGGTATGGTCTGTGAATCATCATGTTCCATTTAGAAACTCAGCATGACTTACTGTAATATAATCACGTTGATCAAGTGTCATTATATTATACTAACTCATGCATCAGTTCCCAACATTACTTTAATAACATTCATATTTTAAGCTCGAAAGTTTACAGAATATAGAAACTAACAGTTTCTATATGATGTAACACTAATAGCATGATGAGATTAATGATTTCAGATTAGAATAGTTATGAAATATCTTCAGACATATGGAGGATATTTGTAATGAAAGATATGATAATATCTTTGAATATCTAATATCGATGGATGATGAAGAAGATTTATCCGTAAGGGTTTAGATTCGGAAGCAAGGTATTCGCTAAAGATTTCATCAGAAACAGAATCATCAGATTCTTTAAATACAGTGTTTGGTCCTTGTATTTGTCCTTGGTCTCCTTCGTGGTTAGCTCAATCCATTTTCTAGTTCCAATTTTTCTGAGCTTATCCAACATACTATTCCTTATCATTAAACTTCCGAAGATTAAGGTCGTTTACGGTTGTCTACAGTTTCTGCTGCTTCGTTAAGCTTTTTCAACATTCAGAGTATTGAATTGTAGACTGAGTGCTGTTCAGGGTTTCAGAATAAAAGACCATAATTCTAAGAGATAAGGATTATATGTATACTTATAACTATTGATGTAAACAAGCTGCGAGATTTCAAAATACTGATTGCTAATTCCTGGTAGTTGGTATAGTAATTTTCGTTATAAGTTGTAAATGAGTAAATGATAGGGTTTCACTGAATATAGTGATTTTTCGAAAAGTCAAAGATCAACGGAGTTGTTGGTAAGTTTACGGCTAATGTGGTGAGATATAAATGGTTTCCCGATATCGATGACGAAAGATAACTTATATATCAAGGTTATAATAAGCTAATTTGAGTGAAAAGTCGAAGTTGACTTGTTGGAGCTGTGACAAAATTGGCTAATTTGAAAAGGAATTGCAAAATTATTTTGGGTAATAATAACACTAAAGGAATTGGCACAACTACGTGTTAAACGTTTACTCAGTTTCCGAGAGTTTTTCAGGTGTATGACTATATGCATAAATCTTTCCTTCTGTAGATGAAGTGTCATTTGGTTCATCCTCTCGATTGGGGTGTTTTCAAGAATCATGAAAGATTTGAACGCAGAGTGTAATCGTGAAGATACAAATGATGTTTAAGACGAAATCAAGTGGTAACTTGAAGAATTGTTTAGTTTCATATGTTATAATCAATATTTTAATTTATTTTAATTGTCCAATGTTATTAGTCCACAGTTGATAGTCCACAGTTGACAGTCCAATAATTCATATATAGTTTAATATATAATATTCGAATTAATTAATACGTATCGTGACCCGTGTACATGTCTCAGACTCGATCACAACTCAAAGTATATATATTATTTGAGAATCAACCTCAACCCTGTATAGAGAACTCGATCATTACTGCATATAGAGTGTCTATGGTGATTCCAAATAATATATATAGATGCGTCGATATGATATGTCAAAACCTTGTATACGTGTCCCGATATTTAAAGTGCGTAAAATAAATAACAGAAATTAAATGACGATAAACTAAATGCGTAAAGTAAATAACAGAAATTAAATGACGATAAATTAAAATTGCGAGAATGTAAATTACGATAATTAAATTGCGATAAATAAAATGTAATCAGTTAGCTAGGAACAATTAGCTAGGAACAGTTAGCGTGGATTCTTAACAAAATTTCATATTGTTAATTTGTTTGTTTCTAACAAATTTTATTTTGTCAAATGTTTTCTTCATTATGCCACTTGTTGGATTCTGATAAATCAAAATCCAAATATAAAATTTGAATGAAAATGGTTATTCTGTGGTGAACGAATACGTATGTCTGTAGATGTAAGTAGGATAGTAAATGACCGTTGAATCAGATTCGTAGAATGTACCATGTACTTATTAATGTGAAATTTAAATATTCCTCGGGTATTACCTACCCGTTAAAATATTTTCACCATTAATAGTTTGTACAAAAGAATTTTTAATTACAATCTTTATGAACACATATATACATATATATTTTCTTCAGATGTAACCATGGATTTAATGAGTCAATATGATATTAAACTCATTTGATTTACCGTTAGAACAAGAATATATAATCTCTAAAACATTAGAGATTACATAATCGCCATGTCGAATAAAGATAAATCGATGTAGAACGATACGTAGAACGATGATTATACTCAAGGTACAGAATGAGATGTTGAGGCATGGATTGTTGATGGTACTGGTGCTGTTACTGATGGTACTGTTGGTGCCAGTGATGTTGCCGAAGCTGGTACATTTTGCACCATATTCTCCAAATTTTTTTTTCGAGCGCGAAGTTTGTTGACTTCTTCTATTATTCCGGGTTGATTATCGGTTAGAACGAGCGAATGAATAAGGTTTAGAATATTAGATAGCACATATTCGTGATGAGCTATCCTGGAAATGAGGCTAAAAATGGTGTTTCGGATAGGTTCGCCGGTAAGTGCTTCAGGTTCTTCACCAAGAAGTGAATTCGGTTGGTGGAAAGGATCGCCTTCTTCTATTATTCATTGATTAAGTCGATTACGAACTCATCCGCAATTTATCCAGAATAGATGATGACTGATTGGTTGATTCATTCCGGTGACGCTGCTTCGGAGCTTAGGTGAACAACCATGTCGGAATAGCTGTCGGATTCCGAAGAACTTGAACTAGTAGCGAGCTCCATTTCGTACTATTGAGTAAAGGGTTTATCGATATGAAATGATTTCCGGCTATCGGGTGGTATCCTAATTATATAGAATATCTATATATATAGAACAAAGGATTTCGTAGATTACGGAGGAATTTACGGAATATGCCAGACAAAGTTCACAGTAACAAATACGCTAAAATATGAATTAGCAGATACGCTAAGATATGAATTTTGTCTATACACTTTTCATGCAATCAATGCAGTAAGAAGTGTCTAGACTAAGAATGATAAGCAGGTAATTCCCTAAGGATGATAAGTAGATGATTTTTGATACGAAATGATAAGCAAAACTTTTGACATGTAGACACGGTCGAAGTCCAGACTCACTAATGCATCTAAACAACTACCAGTTATACACACTAATGCAAGACCTGGTTCGCTAAGACCACCGCTCTGATACCAACTGTAAAGACCCGTCCTAATCCATCCGGATGAAGTCCATATCGATTATAAACGATTCACAACAGTTGATTACATCGCGAGGTACTTGACCTCTATATGATACATTTTACAAACATTGCATTCGTTTTTGAAAAGACAATCTTTCATTACATCGAAAGTTGACAACATGCATACCATTTCGTAATATATCTTACTATAATTGACTTAATAATAATCTTGATGAACTCAACGACTCGAATGCAACGTCTTTTGAAATATGTCATGAATGTCTCCAATTAATATCTCTAAGATGAGCAAATGCACAGCGGAAGATTCCTTTCGTACCTGAGAATGAACATGCTTTAAAGTGTCAACCAAAAGGTTGGTGAGTTCATTAGTTTAACATAAATAATCATTTCATAATTTTAATAGACCATGATAATGCTAAAAATGAACATATATTTCATAGCATTATTCCTCAAGAAAGACAAGCTTTTAGTTGCAATTGTTCTATTTACAAGTGATATTCGTTTAAATAATAAAAGGTGAAGACAAAAGACAGATTTGACGAATTGAAGACGCAAACGACCAAAAAGCTCAAAAGTACAAAATACAATCAAAGAGGTTCCAATTATTGATAAGAAACGTCTCGAAATTACAAGAGTACAAGATTCAAAACGCAAAGTACAAGATATAAAATAGTACGCAAGGACGTTCGAAAATCCGGAACCGGGACATGAGTCAACTCTCAACACTCGACGCAACGGACTAAAAATTACAAGTCAACTATGCACATAAATATAATATAATATTTAAATAATTCTTATAATTATTTATATATTATATTTATATTTAAATCCGTCGGCAAGCTAGGAGCCAAGGCTTTGTGAGCTGGATTTGATATCTCCGCGACTCGCGGAGTTTGAGGAACGAGAGGGCTGTGACTCGCGGAGCCCCAAAAATTGAAAATGCCTATAAAAGCAAACGCAGTTTGATCGTAAAAATATCCATTAATCTATCTCTCTCTCAATATATACGTAATATATATATATATATATATATATATATATATATATATATATATATATATATATATATATATATATATATATATATATATATATATATATATATATATATATTTATATTTTAATTTTAATTTTAATTTTAAATCCTAATAATAAGGGTATGTTAGCGAATGTTGTAAGGATGTAAGTCGAAATTCTGTCCGTGTAACGCTACGCTATTTTTAATCATTGTAAGTTATGTTCAACCTTTTTAATTTAATGTCTCGTAGCTAAGTTATTATTATGCTTATTTAATCCGAAGTAATCATGATGTTGGGCTAATTACTAAAATTGGGTAATTGGGCTTTGTACCATAATTGGGGTTTGGACAAAAGAACGACACTTGTGGAAATTAGACTATGGGCTATTAATGGGCTTTATATTTGTTTAACTAAATGATAGTTTGTTAATTTTAATATAAAGATTTACAATTATGCATCCCTATAAATAACCATATACACTCGATCGGACACGATGGGCGGGGTATTTATATGTACGAATAATCGTTCATTTAACCGGACACGGAAATGGATTAATAGCCACTAGAATTATTAAAACAGGAGTGAAATTATGTACAAGGACACTTGGGATAATTGATAACAAAGTATTAAAACCTTGGGTTACACTCAGTCGACATCCTGGTGTAATTATTAAACAAAGTATTAAAATCTTGTTACAGTTTAAGTCCCCAATTAGTTGGAATATTTAACTTCGGGTATAAGGATAATTTGACGAGGACACTCGCACTTTATATTTATGACTGATGGACTGTTATGGACAAAAACCAGACGAACATATTAAATAATCCAGGACAAAGGACAATTAACCCATGGGCATAAAACTAAAATCAACACGTCAAACATCATGATTACGGAAGTTTAAATAAGCATAATTCTTTTATTTCATATTTAATTTTCTTTATTTTATATTTAATTGCACTTCTAATTATCGCACTTTTATATATTGTTATTGTATTTAATTGCACTTTTAATTATCGTACTTTTTAATTATCGCAGGTTTATTTTATCGCACTTTTATTTATCGTAATTTCATTATCGTTATTTACTTTACGCTTTAAATTAAGTCTTTTATTTATTTAATATTTTACATTTTGTTTTAACTGCGACTAAAGTTTTAAAATCGACAAACCGGTCATTAAACGGTAAAAACCCCCCTTTATAATAATAATATTACTTATATATATATTTTTATTTTTATAAATTTAAGCTAATATAGCGTTAAGCTTTGATTAAAAGATTTTCCCTGTGGAACGAACCGGACTTACTAAAAACTACACTACTGTACGATTAGGTACACTGCCTATAAGTGTTGTAGCAAGGTTTAAGTATATCCATTCAATAAATAAATAAATATCTTGAGTAAAATTGTATCGTATTTAATAGTATTTCCTTGTAAAATTTAATAGTATTTTATACCCCTTAGCTTTAACTATCAAGTATTTTTGGCGCCGCTTCCGGGGAACATCTAGCTTAAAAGCCGGAAGCGCAACGCTAAATATATAAAAAAAAATATTTTTATTTTTAGTTTACTGTTATAAAAATACGTTTTTGTAAAAATACGTTTTAAATATTCAAAAACATAAAAAGAAAAAAAATAATATAAATATTTTTAAGAGTTTGTTAAATATTTAAGTTTTATAAAGTTTCTTTATTTTTATTTTATAAAAATATAAGTTTTATTTACATATTTTGTTTAAAACATAAAATTAAGAAAACCGAATATATATATATATATATATATATATATATATATATATATATATATATATATATATATATATATATATATATATATATATATCTATTTTTAAGATTTTTATAAAATTATAAAGTATTTCTATTTTTATAAGTTTTTATTTAGTTTTTATAAATATTTTATTTAATTATTAAAACAGAAAATATATATAAAAAAAACAAAAACGCGTCGAATTTAAATCAGCCTGTCATCTGAAATTTGGAACCCCGCGACTCGCGGAGTTTTCCAGCTTCGGGAACCGCAACTCGCGGAGCAGCCCTGACACAGGTGACCAGAAACCCTAACTGCATCATTACGGTGTAATTATTATTATTATTATTTTAATTAAAACCCTAATTAGTTTTGTAGTTTTTAATTACTTAATTTAAGTTATTATTATTTTGTATATTTAGTTTAATTAATTTAAATAAATTATAAAATTTACACTTTTATAAAATAAATAATATAAGAATAATATTTTTATAAAAATTGTAATTTTTGCAACTTTTAGTATATTTTTATATTTTGCCTTTTTTAATTGTTTTAGCGTAATATTTGTATTTTTCGCTCGTATTTAGTTTTAAACTTAGTTTTTGCCATAGTTATTTTTATTTCTAGATTTTTAGGCCTTGCCGTAAAATCCCTTAAGTGCTTTTTCTTTAGACTAAGATTTAGGTGCTTTAGAATTTTGCGACGCATTTTTAAGTTTTAGTACCTTTTTAAGATATTGCCATTTGGGATATAGTTTTACTTGTAAGCTTTAATATTTTTAGACGCCTTTTACCTATGTATCAATTATCACTCCAATTAGTAATCTCAATTTGCGATTATAATTTTAAGTTAGTGATAGTAATAAGGTTGGGTTAGTCGAGTGTTTTAAAGTTTTATAGTCATTTTCTTTTTCTTTCTTATTTTTCGACGCCTTTTATTTTTCAATTCTTTTCTTTTTCGACCTTTTTCGACGCGCTCTTTTTCTTTCTTATTTCTCGCTATTCTAGTTTTAGGACATAGATTTTTTTTTCTACTTCTTATCTAAATTTCTTAAAATTACGAAAATTTATTTTAAGTGGTTAAATTGATAGACATCAAAATTTTCTGGTTCGTAGTAATAGTTGGATTTATACGTGGACCGGGTTATTGGAGCCAAACAGTCCTCAATTATATTGAGACCAAACGAATCCTGCCCCTCTGCTGCATCTTTTGGCTATTCGAAACGTGGGCAAAATCAGAAAAGTCTATTAATTGGATAACTTATATAATTTTTCTTTCCTTTTAAAAACTAATAGGATATTCAGTGAATGCACCGAGCAAGACGTTCACCACCTTTTGTACGTTCACCACCTGTAACTAGATAAAGACATTTAGCAAATATTACCGCCGTTGATTTTTCTTTAGAATCGTCATCCAGTCGACCAAGTACTCCAATTCAAATTTCCGATAATCCATTTTTTGAACCCAACCTCACAATTGAGAATCCGGAGAATATTCAGGGACGATTCGTAGATCCTGAACCATTAATTTTTCCTCCGGAACCACCAATCATTCAAACAGAGATTGTTGAGGAACGAACCATTAAATCAGAATCTTCTAGTGATTCAGATTCAACAAATTCAATTATGGAGAATCTGGAACCTTTAAGTATGGAAGACCGAATGAGAGCTAAACGCACTGGCCAAGGTCACGCAATTACTCATCCAGACATTAATGCGCCAGATTATGAAATTAAAGGACAAATTCTACATATGGTGACTAATCAATGCCAATTTAGTGGTGAGCCGAAGGAAGATCCAAACGAACATCTTTGTACCTTTAATAGGATCTGCACACTATTTAAAATAAGAGAAGTGGGGGATGAACAGATATATCTCATGTTATTTCCCTGGACTTTAAAGGGAGAAGCCAAAGATTGGTTGGAATCGTTACCTGAAGGGGCGATTGATACATGGGACGTTTTAGTTGAAAAATTTCTTAAACAATTCTTTCCGGCATCTAAAGCCGTAAGACTTCAAGGAGAAATTGTTACGTTCACACAAAAACCAAACGAAACTCTATATGAGGCGTGGACAAGATTTGGAAAGTTATTAAGAGGATGTCCGCAACATGGTTTAGACACCTGTCAAATAGTACAAATATTCTACCAAGGATGCGACATCACTACAAGGAAAGACATCGATATAGCAGCTGGTAGTTCTATTATGAAGAAAACCGAAACTGATGCTTACAAAATTATTGATAACACTGCTTCCCACTCACATGAGTGGCACCAAGAAAAAGATATCGTTAGATCATCTAAAGCAGCTAGAGCCGATTCTAGCCATGACTTAGATTCCATTTCCGCAAAGATAGATGCTGTCGAGAGACGAATGGAAAAGATGACTAAGGATATTCACTCAATACGAATTAGTTGTGAGCAGTGTGGAGGACCACATTGGACAAAAGATTGTCTCAGTATTGAATTAACAATGAAACAAAGAGAGAATATTTCATACATAAACCAAAGGCCTGGAAATAATTATCAGAATAATTATCAACCGCCAAGACCGATTTACAATCAAAATCAGAATAATAATCGAAATATTCCATACAACAACCAACAAGGTCCTAGCAATCAACAAGTATCTAATAATACTTACAATCAGCAAAGACCTAATTTTCAAAACAAACCACCACAAACCGATGATAAAAAGCCGAATTTAGAAGATATGATGACGAAGCTAGTTGAAACTCAAACGCAGTTTTTCACATCTCAAAAACAAACCAATGAACAAAATGCTCAAGCATTTAGAAATCAACAAGCTTCTATTCAAAACTTGGAATAAGAAGTAAGTAGCCTAGCAAGGTTAATAGGTGAAAAAAAACCGGGAAGTCTACCTAGTGATACAAATGCTAACCCCCGGAATGAAACAGCTAAAGCTATTACCACAAGAAGTGGTACAACACTTAAACCACCTGAAATACCTGTAAATTCTGATGAAGCTATTCCTACTCCACAAGAACCACAACCTGAACAAGATAAGGAAAAAGAACCGGTAGTTGAAAAGGTTAATGAAGATAACACAGTTAAGGATAAACCTTATGTTAAACCATACCAACTACCACTTCCTTACCCGAGTAAAATGAAAAAGGAGAAACTTGAAGCCGAGCAATCCAAATTCTTGGATATGTTTAAACAGATAAATGTAAATCTTCCTTTCATTGATGTGATTTCGGGAATGCCTAGAAATGCTAAATTTCTGAAAGATCTAATCACGAATAGAAAAAAAATGGAAGAACTCTCGGCTGTTACTATGAATGCTAATTGTTCAGCAGTGCTGTTGAATAAGATACCAGAAAAACTATCTGATCCAGGAAGTTTCACAATTCCATGTTTTCTGGGTAGTCTTAGTTCAATAGAAGCATTGGCAGACTTAGGTGCTAGAATAAATTTAATGCCCTATTCACTATACGCTAAACTAGACCTTGGAGAATTGAAACTAACCAGAATAAGTATACAACTAGCCGATAGATTAATAAAATATCCTAGAGGGATAATGGAGAACATGCTAGTTAAAGTTGGTACTTTAGTATTTCCAGTAGATTTTGTTGTTCTGGACATGGAAGAAGATTCTCAAGTTCCTCTCATATTAGGAAGACCATTCTTAAACACGGCTAAAGCAATGATAGACGTGTTCGGTAAGAAACTGACCCTAAGTATAGAGGACGAGAGTGTTACCTTTTTAGTGGATAGAGCAATGCAAAAACCGCAATCTGCAGATGATACATGTTATTATATTCAAACTATAGATTCACATACAGAATTGTTAGAAGAATTTTCAGAATTACAAGGAACAGGAGAATGTTCTTTAGGAGAAGGAACTGAACAAATTGATGAAGCTGAAATGTTAGCTACACTAATAGCTAATGGATATGAACCAACAACAGAAGAAATTCAAATGCTAAAAGAAGAAGACAGATATCGATATAAATCATCGTTAAAAGAACCACCGACATTAGAGTTAAAGCCACTTCCAAACCATTTGGAATACGCTTATTTACATGGTAAATCTGAATTACCTGTAATAATATCGTCTTCTCTTACTGAAAATGAGAAATCACAACTCATTTCTGTGTTGAAAGCTCATAAACCAGCCATTGCATGGAAGATTCATGATATTAAAGGAATAAGTCCTTCGTATTGCACACATAAAATCCTTCTGGAAGAAGGTCATAAAACGTATGTGCAACGCCAACGAAGACTAAATCCGAATATGCAAGATGTAGTTAAAAAAGAAATAATTAAACTGCTAGATGCAGGTTTAATTTATCCAATTTCTGATAGTCTATGGGTAAGCCCAGTTCAATGCGTGCCTAAGAAGGGTGGCATGACTGTCATTACAAATGAAAAAAATGAGCTTATTCCTACTAGGACTGTAACAGGATGGCGTGTATGTATTGATTATAGAAAATTAAATGACGCCACCTGAAAAGATCACTTTCCCTTACCTTTCATTGATCAAATGTTGGAAAGGCTAGCCGGAAATAGTTACTAATGTTTTCTTGATGGATTTTCCGGATATTTTCAAATTCCAATAGCACCCAAAGATCAAGAGAAAACCACGTTCACGTGCCCTTATGGTACTTTTGCTTACAAACGCATGCCATTTGGACTTTGCAACGCCCCTGCAACCTTTCAAAGGTGCATGATGGCGATTTTTCACGACATGATAGAAGAATGCATGGAAGTTTTCATGGATGACTTTTCAGTCTTCAGTGATACATTTGAATCATGTCTAGTTAATCTGGAACGAATGCTTATTAGATGCGAACAATCAAATCTAGTACTTAATTGGGAGAAATGCCATTTCATGGTTAAATAAGGCATCGTTCTTGGTCATAAAATTTCAAAGGAAGGAATTGAAGTGGATAGAGCTAAAGTAGATGTAATTGCTAAACTTCCACATCCCACCAATGTTAGAGGAGTTAGGAGTTTTCTAGGGCATGCCGGTTTTTACCGACGTTTCATAAAAGATTTTTCTAAAATTGCCACTCCTATGAATAAACTCCTAGAAAAGGATGCTCCATTCATCTTTTCAGATGAATGTATCAAATCTTTTAACATTCTTAAAGAGAAACTTACTAATGCGCCAATCATGATAACACCAAATTGGAATCTACCGTTTGAACTAATGTGCGATGCAAGTGATTTTGCAATGGGAGCCGTTTTAGGACAAAGGATTGAAAAACGATTTCAACCTATATATTATGCTAGTAAGACGTTACAAGGAGCACAAACAAATTATACAACTACTGAAAAAGAACTCCTTGCTATTGTCTTTTCTTTTGACAAATTTTGTTCATATCTAGTTCTAGCAAAAACGGTGGTCTATACCGACCATTCTGCTCTTAGATACCTATTTTCGAAACAAGATGCCAAACCAAGATTAATCCGTTGGATCTTACTCTTACAAGAGTTCGATATTGAAATTCGAGATAAAAGAGGAGCAGAAAATCTCACCGCTGATCATCTTTCTCGTCTTGAAAATCCCGAATTAGAAGTTCTAAATGAATCAGCCATACAAGACAACTTTCCTGATGAATATCTATTGAAGATAGATTATAATGAAATTCCATGGTTTGCAGACTATGCAAACTATTTAGTATGTGGATTCCTTGAAAAAGGATTATCGTACCAATAACGAAAGAAATTCTTCAGTGATATAAAACACTATTTTTGGGAAGATCCACATCTGTTTAAAAGTTGTCCCGATGGAATAATACGCCGATGTGTATTCGGAGATGAAGCTAGTAAAATTTTAAACCATTGTCACACAGGACTAACAGGAGGGCATTATGGGCCTCAACTAACAGCAAGAAAAGTTTATGATGCTGGATTCTATTGGCCTACAATTTACAAAGACGCACACCTTCTTTGCAAATCTTGTGATGCTTGTCAAAGGGCCGGAAAAATAAGTCAACGTGATGAAATGCCACAAAATGTCATCCAAGTATGTGAAGTATTTGACATTTGGGGTATTGACTTTATGGGTCCATTTCCAAAATCTCATAATAATCTCTATATTCTCGTAGCCATTGATTATGTATCTAAATGTAAGACCCTATTTCTGTTTCTGACATTTTAGTTATTCGGGACGCCGTCCAAAACTTTGGGACGCCGTCCAGCAAAGAAGGACGGGACGCCGTCCAAGTATTTGGGACGCCGTCCCATGTGTCTGTCGGGCCAGCTGTGGGATTTCAAGATTTTTAGGGGGGTATGTTGGTCTTTTCACATGGTGGCCGGTTTTAAGCCACAAATGGGCAAATGTTGAGCTCATTCAACCCTATCTTCACCAACAAAACACTCTCAACCATTTTTAGTGAGAGAGCAAGGGTTTTAGAGAGAGAGAGGTGGATTTGGAGAAGAAGGAGTCGGATTCTCGCAAAAGGATTCTCGCTCCTAGCTACGTTGTGGTGGTATTGGTAAGCTCAAACTCCGAATTTCATTTGTTAAATTTGATATTCAAGTTAGGGTTTTGAGTTAGTTTGTTATGAAACCCTTTTAGATGATGAAATGGGTTTATGGTGACTTGTTGTTCTTGTCACTTGGCGGGTTTTGGGTCGGTTGATGATTTGGCCTTGTTTAGGGTTTGATGGTGAGTTTAATCACTAGGTTTAGTGATTATGGAAGTGTTGGAACACTTTTAGGTGTGTTTGGTTGCCTAATTTTGAAATGGGTCAAATTAGGGTTTTGGTGTCAAAATGGGTATGACACATGTTTAACACTTGTGTTCGGGTTTAATTGGTGTGTTAGGACCATTTTCACTCGTGTTAGTGATTATTGGTTAGTTTTGGGCGCGGTTTGTACTTGGAAGTGCATTTGGGTCGAAATTGCACTAAGTGTCATATGGGTTGGTTTGTAAGTCAACCCTAATCGTGTTATTGTATTTGTGATAATGGAATAGGTACTTTCCATTGGCGCGTTGCGGATTATTCGGAAGCATTCATCAAGACGACGAGGTGAGTGTTAATATCCTATATGCATATGTATGTGTAGGATGGGTGCGGGTCGGGGTGAAGTGTTTCTTGGTTATAGAGCTCACTTCACATATAGGTGGATTTGATGGACTTGTGTATAGGTCCAATTAGCACGGTTGTGCGCTTTGGTTGGCCACCTTTGGCGGGGTACACAATTTGTGTGTACATTATCACACGCGGTATGATGTGGATTATATAACCCCGATGGCGAAGGGTTAATATTGTGATGCGGACTTAGATATAACCCCAATGGCGAAGAGTAGTATTGTGAGTGGAATAATTATACGTATGTGTATATGGCGTATTTATTTGTGAATGTTATGGTAGGAACCATCGAGTCGGTAGTGCCATAATGTGTGTGTGTGATCGAGTGTGAACCACGAGCCGGTAGCACGATAAAATAATTGATGTGAACCACAAGCCGGTAGCATCGTGTGTGAACCACGAGCCGGTAGCACTATAAAATAATTGATGTGAACCACGAGCCGGTAGCATCGAGTGTGAACCACGAGCCGGTAGCACTATAAAATAATTGATGTGAACCACGAGCCGGTAGCATCGAGTGTGAACCACGAGCCGGTAGCACTATAAAATAATTGATGTGAACCACGAGCCGGTAGCATCGAGTGTGAACCACGAGCCGGTAGCACTATAAAAGAGTATGACTCAATTGCGTATGGTGTGAACCACGAGCCGGTAGCACCATAGCGTTATGGTTAACCTTGGGAGTTTTACGCGTTGTTATATATATATATTGTATACGTATAATGTCGTATTGACGTGATGTAGCTAACCTTCTGGTTGTAGCTTATTGGCATTGTTCGCAACGTTGTTTGCGAACTTACTATATTGTTGGTGTTGTTAGCTTGTGCTTAGTGAACGTACGGTATGCTAGGTTTAGCTTGCCTTATACTTGGATGCTTCGGTATGCGCTATTTGATTATTATTGTGGCGTGTCCATTTTATACATATATATGTATGTAGTATATTTTCACTCACTAAGCGTTAGCTTACCCTCTCGTTGTTTACATTTTTATAGATTGCATGGATGCGGTGGCTCGGGTAAGCGCGGGGACTAGTGGACTTGCGTAGTTGCTTTAGAAGACTTGCTTTTGGATTTGATTAGGATTGGGTAGCGTGTCCCCAATCCCATACTCGGTCTATGTTTTTGTATAAACTAATGGGTCGAAATAGTCACTTATGGTATTTTGGGTCGATGTGGGCCCGGTGTCGTAAAACTCGGTTTTTATTGTGAAAAAAACTCTTAGTTTAAACTATTGTAATATATTGTGAAAGTGTTTTGGTTTAAAAGTGTCGGGAAGCAGGTTTTCGCCCGCGTGAGTTCGAGAAACTGATCAGAATGTTTTAGTACATCTGGATGCCGTCCCAGATGTCTGGACGCCGTCCAAGCTTTTGGACGCCGTCCAGATCAACTGTTTCAGAAATTTTTTTTGTGGCACGTTTTCGGATGGTTAACGGGTTGGTTCGTTACAAGTGGTATCAGAGCATGGTCTAAGGGATTTAGGTGACTTGAGATAGGTGCCTAGACTTAGACTTGTGTGTGTGCTTAATTGTTGCGGGACTTGTAGGATTACGGGTCAGAATGGGTTTGGTTAGTGCCTTGGCTATAGGTTGACTAACGTTTATATTAGTAATGCGGATATTATTAATATGTTGTTGTGTTGTGATAATAATTCTCGCGTGTGTTTGTACTGCGTAGAATTTTGGTTGTGTTTGTGTATATCATCGAGCGAGACGGTCGTTGTACTAACGAGTCGATGCGGCATGTGTGCGTAATAAGAACTTGCAAACCTTATTACGGGTGCAAATCGTGTCTAACAAGTGATGTACGATGAGTGTTTAGCAAGATGGGGCTGTGTCGTGCGTACGGTTTTACACGTTCGTGGACTAATCGTTTTGCATTCTTTAGAATGACGACGCGAAACGAGACCGAGGCGAATGACGTGGAGTTTAACGCTAGGGTTGCGGCCGCCGTTGCGGAGCAAATGGGTGCGTTAGAAGAAAGAATGGAAAGGAGGTATTCCGAACTTCAAAGTAATGGTGAAATGGAGCGTTATCTTAAGAGCTTCATGAGGACTAAACCCCCGATGTATGACAGAAAGCCGGATCCTTTGGTAAGCACAACTTGGATTTCAGACGTCGAAGGGTGTTTCCGTACTATTGATTGCCCTCCCGAGAGAAAGACGAGACTCGCTACGAGTTTGTTGCGGGGTAGGGCAAGGGATTGGTTGGATGGTAAGATTGATCTTGTCGGTGGCGAGACGTTTATGGCTTTATCGTGGGACGACTTTAAGGAGGAATTCTTCGAGGAGTTCCGGACTTCGACCGATTTGTGGGAATTGCATAATGAGTTGCGAAATTTGTGACAAGGATCTATGGATTTGAGTACTCTCAAGACGACCTTTATGGCGAAGGCTCGTTTTTTTCCGGAGTATTTGGGGAATGATCGTTTGTTGATGGGAGATTTCTATCGGACCATGAATGATGACTTGAAAAGTAAAATTAGCCGGGGTCAAGCGAAATCGTTTGCGGAATTATACGACTTGGCTAGAGGTTTCGAGTCGTATACGCGATCAAAGATGTGTGAACCTTCAAGTAAGGTTCGGGTTGATTCGTACGGCGCCCCGGGTAAGAAAAATAAGGGTGCAAGTGCGAGTACGGGTAATGTGGGAAAAGGCACGGTGGATTCTCGTGCACCTAGATGTTTCAATTGTGGTATTAGGGGCCACAAGTTGTGGGAGTGCACAATGCCGAGAAGTGTTGACGGGATGTGCTACTATTGTTATAAGAAGGGGCATCGCAAGCCGGATTGTCCCGAGTTGGCGGCGAATGCCGCAAGGAGACGTTGAGGTACGTTTCATTTTAATAAATATGTCATTTGAATATTTATTTATGTGGCGTTTAAGTTCGGATTTGTTATTGCATTGTATTGTGCATGTTATTGTTAAGGGTGACGTTCCTAATGGAAGTACCCTATGGTAATGATTGATTTTTGGATGAAGGGCGTAAGACTTGGTGTAACCAAGCATTCCTTAATATTTGGGAAATGTTTCTACCAAACCATAGAAATGGGTTTTGGTGTTCGGTTGATAAGCGCGTGTATGCTTTTGTGTTGAGATTGATGAACTACGAGGTTCGTCGGGTGGTTGGAACCCTTGAAATCGAGTGCTTTGAATCTCAATGTATGTTGGTAATGGAGTTTATATGACGCGACATTAGGTGCCACTTTTATACCTACTAGCGTGGTGTTCAACTCCGATTGTGTTGCGGTTACATTGTACTTAGGGTACCGAAGTGAAACCCTTAGGTACATGAGTGACTAGGTTGAAATTGACAAACTAGAGCAATTGGATGATTGCGAGGGTGTGGTTTGTGTAATTGTAGTACACTTTTCGTTCGAGGTGTTTGAGGATTGATTTAAATCCTTCGTGTGCTCTCGGTTGGAGCAAGATGTGGTGATGGGTCGTGTGAACCCAATTGTTTGTAAAGTCTACCCTTGGTAGCATTATACGGTTGTACGAGTTGTGGAGATGGAACGTAGTTTCAAGTGGGGGAGTTACGCTCCCGCACGAGGAGGCCTTAGGGTGAGATTTCGGATGACGTTTTAGTAGGTCCGAAAATTGTGTTGGGACCTAGTTTTGGTCGGTTTGTGGTAGAGTACAATTTTGGTTAACTTGTACTTATGATATTGGATTTGTAAATTATCACCGAGGTGGTATGTTGGTGAATCTCGTTGAGAGATAATGGACGTGTTTGGCGAGCAAGGTAAAATCCCTCGGTTAAGGGATGTGTGTGAGTCGGGTTCTCTTTTGGAGAATTATTGTTTGGTACCTATGTTCGATATAGGTGGTTCTTGCTCGATTGTGGATGGTTAGTGGTATCCGCTAGGGTTCACTAAAGTGTAACTGAGCGCGATGTTGCACTACTCGTTGTTTGAGGCCGAAAGTGCGTATGTGATTGATGAAGCATGACCTTCGGGGTCCGCTGACTTCATCGTGGTATTGATGAATGATGAAGCATGACTTTCGGAGTCCGCTGACTTTTCATCATGGGAGTATGCGATTGGTGAAGCATGATCTTCGGGTCCGCTGACTTCATCATGAGCGAGGTGATATATCGGTGAAGCATGACTTTTGGGTCCGCTGACTTCATCCGGTGTTGAGATTGGTGAAGCACGGCCTTTGGGGTTCGCTGACTTCATCAGGAGAGTAGTCTTACGTCGGCATGGCATAACATTATCGGGAAATGTGAGTACCGGTGGGAAATGAGAGTACCATTCTGGAGTTGTGTTGTGGGAACTATCGGTTGTTTTATACACCGATGGTGGGGTCGTGAGGACCGTGTGGTGTGATTTGTGATGCGATAGCCGTGTTTCGCTCACATGTTATCGCGGGTGTGACAATAGCCGATTTTGTACACCTTAGGACTAGCATTGCCATAGTCGTTTTGGGCGCTATCGGTTTTAACCGTTGGTTATGATGTTACGGTAGTTGCGTATGGGTCGTATTGCGCACTACAAGGGATGTTTAGTGATTGGTGTTATCCGTAAGGATTCGTTTGGTTCGATCTCCATCGTTTCGTGTTGTTGACCTTAGGTTGACTGGGTTACTTTTAGCATTGTACTCGGTAAGGATACGCTAGGGGATTGATATCTCAGTTCGAGATTTGGTTTAGTTTTCCCGATGTTAGGGAATGAGCATGGCTTTAGTGCTCGGATAAGTGAATTTAATAAATCGCAGGCGACGATTTAGTTGTTAAAGGCGATTCATTGGGAAGGATTGCTTAGGAAAGTCGGATTGGGGCTATGTTTGAGGACCGTTGAGTGAGGTCTGTTCGGTTACGTGTTGCGGATCACGAGGACGCGATCGTGTTTAAGTGGGGGAGAGTTGTAAGACCCTATTTCTGTTTCTGACATTTTAGTTATTCGGGACGCCGTCCAAAACTTCGGGACGCCGTCCAGCAAAGAAGGACGGGACGCCGTCCAAGTATTTGGGACGCCGTCCCATGTGTCTGTCGGGCCAGCTGTGGGATTTCAAGATTTTTAGGGGGGTATGTTGGTCTTTTCACATGGTGGCCGGTTTTAAGCCACAAATGGGCAAATGTTGAGCTAATTCAACCCTATCTTCACCAACAAAACACTCTCAACCATTTTTAGTGAGAGAGCAAGGGTTTTAGAGAGAGAGAGGTGGATTTGGAGAAGAAGGAGTCGGATTCTCGCAAAAGCTCGGGTTCTAAAGTTGTTCATCTCGCTCCTAGCTACGTTGTGGTGGTATTGGTAAGCTCAAACTCCGAATTTCATTTGTTAAATTTGATATTCAAGTTAGGGTTTTGAGTTAGTTTGTTATGAAACCCTTTTAGATGATGAAATGGGTTTATGGTGACTTGTTGTTCTTGTCACTTGGCGGGTTTTGGGTCGGTTGATGATTTGGCCTTGTTTAGGGTTTGATGGTGAGTTTAATCACTAGGTTTAGTAATTATGGAAGTGTTGGAACACTTTTGGGTGTGTTTGGTTGCCTAATTTTGAAATGGGTCAAATTAGGGTTTTGGTGTCAAAATGGGTATGACACGTGTTTAACACTTGTGTTCGGGTTTAATTGGTGTGTTAGGACCATTTTCACTCGTGTTAGTGATTATTCGTTAGTTTTGGGCGCGGTTTGTACTTGGAAGTGCATTTGGGTAGAAATTGCACTAAGTGTCATATGGGTTGGTTTGTAAGTCAACCCTAATCGTGTTATTGTATTTGTGATATTGGAATAGGTACTTTCCATTGGCGCGTTGCGGATTATTCGGAAGCATTCGTCAAGACGACGAGGTGAGTGTTAATATCCTATGTGCATATGTATGTGTAGGATGGGTGCGGGTCGGGGTGAAGTGTTTCTTGGTTATAGAGCTCACTTCACATATAGGTGGATTTGATGGACTTGTGTATAGGTCCAATTAGCACGGTTGTGCGCTTTAGTTGGCCACCTTTGGCGGGGTACACAATTTGTGTGTACATTATCACACGCGGTATGATGTGAATTATATAACCCCGATGGCGAAGGGTTAATATTGTGATGCAGACTTAGATATAACCCCAATGGCGAAGAGTAGTATTGTGAGTTGAATAATTATACGTATGTGTATATGGCGTATTTATTTGTGAATGTTATGGTAGGAACCATCGAGCCGGTAGTGCCATAATGTGTGTGTGTGATCGAGTGTGAACCACGAGCCGGTAGCACTATAAAATAATTGATGTGAACCACGAGCCGGTAGCATCGAGTGTGAACCACGAGCCGGTAGCACTATAAAATAATTGATGTGAACCACGAGCCGGTAGCATCGAGTGTGAACCACGAGCCGGTAGCACTATAAAATAATTGATGTGAACCACGAGCCGGTAGCATCGAGTGTGAACCACGAGCCGGTAGCACTATAAAAGAGTATGACTCAATTGCGTATGGTGTGAACCACGAGCCGGTAGCACCATAGCGTTATGGTTAACCTTGGGAGTTTTACGCGTTGTTATATATATATATATATTGTATACGTATAATGTCGTATTGACGTGATGTAGCTAACCTTCTGGTTGTAGCTTATTGGCATTGTTCGCAACGTTGTTTGCGAACTTACTATATTGTTGGTGTTGTTAGCTTGTGCTTAGTGAACGTACGGTATGCTAGGTTTAGCTTGCCTTATACTTGGATGCTTCGGTATGCGCTATTTGATTATTATTGTGGCGTGTCCATTTTATACATATATATGTATGTAGTATATTTTCACTCACTAAGCGTTAGCTTACCCTCTCGTTGTTTACATTTTTATAGATTGCATGGATGCGGTGGCTCGGGTAAGCGCGGGGACTAGTGGACTTGCGTAGTTGCTTTAGAAGACTTGCTTTTGGATTTGATTAGGATTGGGTAGTGTGTCCCCAATCCCATGCTCGGTCTATGTTTTTGTATAAACTAATGGGTCGAAATAGTCACTTATGGTATTTTGGGTCGATGTGGGCCCGGTGTCGTAAAACTCGGTTTTTATTGTGAAAAAAACTCTTAGTTTAAACTATTGTAATATATTGTGAAAGTGTTTTGGATTAAAAGTGTCGGGAAGCGGGTTTTCGCCCGCGTGAGTTCGAGAAACTGATCAGAATGTTTTAGTACATCTGGACGCCGTCCCAGATGTCTGGACGCCGTCCCAGTCTTAAGAGCTGGACGCCGTCCAGATCAATTGTTTCAGAAATTTTTTTTGTGGCACATTTTCGGATGGTTAACGGGTTGGGTCGTTACACTAAATGGGCGGAAGCACAAGCTCTCCCAACTAACGATGCACGAGTTGTAGTCAACTTTTTAAAACGTCTTTTTGCAAGGTTTGGAACACCGAAAGCTTTAATAAGTGATCGGGGAACTCATTTCTGTAATAATCAACTTGAGAAAGTTCTTAAAAGATATGGAGTAACTCATAAAATCTCCACCGCATATCATCCACAAACAAGTGGACAAGTTGAAAATACCAACCGAGCTTTAAAACGTCTTCTAGAGAAAACCGTAGGATCAAATCCGAAGGAATGATCCATTAAATTGGAGGATGCACTCTGGGCTTTTAGAACAGCCTACAAAACTCCAATTGGAACCACACCTTTTAGACTCGTTTATGGAAAAGCATGTCATCTTCCAGTAGAAATTGAACACAAAGCATTTTGGGCTTTGAAGACATGTAATCTTGATTTACATGAAGCCGGACGTCTACGGTTAAGTCAACTAAACGAATTAGAAGAATTAAGACATGAAGCATACGAAAATTCATTAATCTATAAAGAAAGAACGAAGAAATGGCATGATAAAAGAATCAGAAGTTCAAAAGAATTTAAAGAAGGAGACAGAGTTCTTCTTTTCAATTCACGATTCAAGCTATTTCCTGGAAAATTGAAATCAAGATGGTCTGGACCATTCATAGTCAAAAGAGTTTTCCCATACGGAACGATAGAATTAATAAATTCAAATGGAATTGAATTTAAAGTTAATGGTCACAGAGTTAAACATTACATAGATAGTCCAATGGAAGTTGACAATGAAGTTAATCACAATTTCGATACCACAGCTATCTAAGTGTGGGGAGAATCAAGTCTTTTAAAGGATAATATGTATTTCTGTTAGAGTTAGATTTTCTGTTTTCGTGTAGTTCTCAAAAATGAAACCCGAATGGTCTTTCCCTAGCAGACCCTAAAGAACTAGTCTTCTCCCCCCATTCTGAATTTTTATTTTTTTTAGGTTTTTACGAAATGAAGACTTCCTGTGAACTAAACCATGGTCTAATGCTACACGCTTTGATCACTAAACATAATAATGACACACTTCCGAGTGAAATAGTATCAGTAATCATAGAAAGATTGGACGGAGTAAGAAAAGAATCCAGATGCGAAGATAATAAGTTACAATTTGGTAAAGGAAAATCAAAATCCGCAGCAAAAAGAAGAGCACGACACCTAGAAAGATATCACAAATGCGGAAAATGGTCACATGGAGGTAAATGTTCAAATAATCAAACCTATTCAAACACCGAATTTGTTACTTTATGCAGAGACGGACCGTTCATATGTTTAGAAGAAAAAACACTGAATGCTCGAGGTTACGCCTATGTAGCCATGGAAAATCAATTAAACCGACTATCTTATGAATGGGATAGATCATATAACTAAGAATACTATCTCACAGGTAAGTCTGTACAGTTTTTATTTTTTTTTATTTTTATTTTTAACCTTTTGATAATAAACGCTAATTTGTTCGCTATAAAGTATTAAATTGGTATTGAATAAAATTAGGTTTGGCGACCGAAATTATTGATATCATACAAAAATTTATTACATCACTGCGAAATTTAACGTTTATTCTTAAGGTATAAATATCTTTAATCAATCAACCCAAAATATTTCAAAAATTCGTCATGAGTTAAATTAGGTCATGGAACCGAAATTACTTTACCGAAAAGAGGGGCGCATGTTTTTGATAATATTTGATTGATTAAAGTGGGATAAAAGCCAAAAAGATTTTTAATTTTATTTTTACCATGTTTTAAAATTAATATAAAATCTTAAATTAATATTGTGCAATTTTAATATATTTAAAATTGTAAATATTTGAAAAATTAATATTTTTAAGTTTGTATGTATAACAACAAAAATATAATATAAGTTTGGTGTGAATTTATAATATGAATTTTTAAATTAAGTTTGGTGTGAATTTTTAATTTTTAAAATATGAATTTTTAATTGTATGCATTTTTAATTTAAGTTTGGCGTGAATTTAAAAACAAAAATTTACTTTATTTCGCTAAGTTAAAAATATGATTTTTAAAATTCGTCGTAAGTTGAAGACTAGGTCTTTGAACCGAATTTGCTTTACCCGAGGGAGGGACGAGAACTTTTATTATCATTATTTTTAATCTTATTGAATTAAAGTATGCCAAAAACATTAAAAAAAAACCCAAAAATCTGAGCTTTTAAAACAATCGCTACAAAAAGACAAATTTTAAAATTTTGTCGAGGGACGGACTAGGACATCGATCCGAAATGACCTCTTCCTAAAACAAAGGAAAACAAAATTTTAAATTTATTTTATATTTGTTTTATAAGTAAGGATTATTATTTATAAAAAAAAGTGGCCGCGACTCGCGGAGTTTGAAGAAAAAATTCACCGCAAGTCGCGGAGAGACCAAATTACAGAAAAAAAAATAAAATGCCGAACAGATCAGTTGCACACTCCACACCCACAAAATACTGCGAAATACACACAAACACATCTCAAATTCGTAATTTTAGGCCGTTTTTCATCAAATATTTTACTAAAATTATGTTGAGAAGGATGCTATCAAGGAATTACTCAAGAAAAACGGTAAATTTCTACACCTAAACACCATTTAATCCGAAAATTAGTGTTCTTGAGCAATTTTTTTACCCAATTCGATTTTGATGCTTTTTAGTGTAATTATGCTTAAATTGGTTGTGTATTATGCTTGTATAACCTAGATTGATGCTATTTAACATGATTAGAAGCCTTAAACTTCAAATTTTGAGTAATCTAGGGTTTGTGTTCTTGAGCAAATTTGGGGCTTTTTGATATAAACAGGTTATGGCCGATTTTTGTCATGAATTGTTGCTAAATTAAGTAGTGTAACATGTTTAGGTAGTTAAATGATCCAAACTTTGAGCCTAAACATGATTTTGAGAATTAAAGTGGACTTATTCAAGTCTAAAATTCATGAACTTGATTTTTGGAAAATAATGCCATTTGAAACTTGTTTAATTGCTAGTAATGATTATTTTGACATGTTATTTGAGTTGAATGCTTATGAACTTGGTGATCATTTTCGTATATGCTTATTTGAAAAAGTGTAGATTTGATAAAAATATGAAAATGAGCATAAGTTTGATATAAATTGAACATGTCATTGTAATTATTTTGATTGATGATTTTACTAACACTAATGCATATTTGGATGCACAAAAATTGTGTTTGATGTGTTTTGTAGACTGAAAGGGTGAATCTTCATCCCAAGCTCGTAATGCTCCTCCTGAGAATGCGGAACAACAGGATGTTGATAGCTATTATAAACAAGATATACCTCATCCAGTTATGACATTTTCAGATATGCACTTGGAAGATTTGCACCCGAACTTGAGATTTGACAGACGTTGGATAGATTATCCAAAATACCAAAGGGGCTTGCATACTCTTCATTCTAAAGTTGTTGAAGTACCTAGGGTAATAGAATGGGGACCATTAGAAGCTGTAGAATTAGCCGGGCCAATTAGGGAATTACTTACACAGAGGTATGGTAATTCTACTTTTAACGATTAGGTTCGATTATTCAGCATGCGTAGACCTGTATATAAAGTATGGTGTGAAGAATTATTGTGTAGTATAGAAATAAATGATCGGGTAGTTAGTTTAACCGATCGATCTTTTATTAGATTTTTGCTCAGGCCTTACGTATATATACGCCTGAGGATTTAGCATCTGCCGATTGTAGAGGGTTGATACTAAATGGTAGAAAGATAGACGAAAATTTTGATACACATGGTGTATGGAGTCAAATGACTAGCCATCACCGATTTAAAGGGGGAAATTACTCTTATTTGGATATAGATAGAGCAGAGTTAAGAGTAATTCATAGGTTTTTAGCCAATTCGATTACACAACGAGGTAAGAACAAGGAAAAGGTAAATGAACAGGATTTATTTTACCACATGTGTATTCGAGACCCACAAAGCGCTGTAAGTATACCTTATTGTGTGGGTTATTATTTATCAGCTATGGTTAAGGGGATGAGACCGCATAGCATAATAGGAGGTGGTATATTTATTACTTTGATTGCTGAATATCTCGGTGTGGATATAAGTCGGGGGGGATTATTAGTCGAAGAACCAGAACCCCGCGATACAATAGGTTTAAATGTATACCATGGTGCGAAGGTTTTGAAGAGGCGAAATAACGCCGCAGTACAATACCATGGTAGACATCCACAGGTTGAGAGAAACCAACAGCCAGGTAATGTGGGAGGAGGAAATGAAATGACAGAAATGCAAAGGTTTATAGCTTCACAAGAGTATGAAAATGCTAGACATCGAGCATTTGAAGATTGGCAAGTTCATCAAAACCAAATCATAGCTCATTGCCAATATGTAGGTAGAAACTATATTCCTACTCCATCGCCCGTATTTCCTCCCTGGTCTATAGAGATCCAACCACCGTATCCTACGTATAACTCAGCCGAAGTATTTTATAACACATATGGTTATGCATGGAACCCCTACTGGTATCAGTATCATCCCTAGTCTACTTAGTTTTATTTATTTTATTATTTGTAATACATTTAATACTTATGTTAATATTGTAATAGTTTTTATAATTTTCTAACTTTTATTTTTAGATTTTAATAATGTTTGAATGTGGGGTAATTTACCAAACTTCAAAAATATGTATATATGTTTGCAGTTTATCTTATGTACACAACAGGGAAAAATAACGCATTTTCAAAGACTGGCATTAAGTTCAGCAAAAGCAACTAATTTTGACGACAAGATGCAAAATAAATGTGATATAACAACAAGACGGAATGAACAAATGATATGCACCATTTATCATTCAGCAAACAAACGCCAATATGTTTGGAAACTTTGATAAATTTTAATCATTTTCACACAAATCACCCTCAATAATTTAAATTGTTACTGATTTCTTGCAAATGAGGGCATTGCAAGATCTTAAGTGTGGGAAGGGGTTAAATTCTTTCGGATTTTAAAATTTTTACTTTATACACTTGGTTACCATTAGAAATACTAGTAAAGTAGTAGTTGTATTAGAATCTAGTGCTCTCTGATAATAAAGAACAGCCATAGTCTTATATACTGACTACCCAATTCTAGTAAAATTTTTCAAAATTTTCAATTAAATGAACTCAAAATCATGTTTATACATATTTATGAACGATAAAACTAGGTTTTAACACCGAAATTATTGTTACCTCGGAAAGGACATAAATTGAGAAACAAACCAAAATGTTAAAATTCATTTAAAATGGAATAGAGGACAATAAAAAGGAAAATAAAAGCCAAGTGTGAGAAAATTTAACAAGATATTTTAAACATATGTCACATATTTCTGTAACAAATAACTGAAAATACTTTTGCTTTGGACTAAACTAAACTGTTTTACCCGATGAAAGAAAAGAAAAGATGGATCTACACGATGAATCAATTCCATCATTAAAAGGAAGTAAAGTCTTCCGAAAAAGACACGCGCTTCTTGATTTAGGTCAAGAAGTTGTCGTCCAGACCAGCTGTAGGTTGACAAAAAATCTAGAAAAGTCATCACTAAAATCAGCAGGAAATCCATGGACCTCAGCATCAAATAGGGTCGCCAAGTGGTCAGATTTATCCTAACCATGAGAAGGATTTATCTCGTAAAATGGGGGGGGGGCACCGTGCAAATTAGCTTCATAAGACTAATAAATCAGATCCCCAGAAAGGATAATCTCCTTTAAAGATCAAAAATCAGCTTTTAAGACTGATATTACTCAATCCTAGAGATTGACCTTAAAGATTGAGAATTACAAACTCATGGAATTCAATGATATCTAAACTCGAGCTTGAACGAGAAAATATTTTGATCAAATTATAAACCGATTTGTTTTCTGAAAACCCATTTTCAATGCGTTCATTACCATTGAACGTAAAATCCTAGGAATTCATCTGGAATTCATTAGGTTATCTGAACCAAATCGGGTGTCAACCGTAAGAACGGTGGTTGCATAGCATGGTTAAAGACAGGACCTTGTGCCAGACCGACAAATTATAAGGGTGAGCTTTACTATTGCTCCTACAAAGGATAGTAATTGCATCCGACACGTTATATACCATAATTAAAAGCATGTCAGGGGACATTGCCTTAACAGTTGCTTGTTCAACGCTTTCCTTTACAACCGGACGGTAGTTTATCGAAAGGTAATATTCAGAGCAAGTATACTGGACGTGTTGCTTTTCTAATACAAGGTTAGCAAGTGGGTGACACAAAACCGCAAGTTTTGAGCTAAAATTTTCAAATCTGAAACCCACCAAACCCACAAAAACAATTTGCAAACACCGGTGAAGGGTTATTCCGGAAAACTTATCTAGGGTAAAAGCTAGATTGAATTTTCAAAAAGATCAAATGTTTTCACAAAGATCCAATTTTCTTAATGAATCTAAATTTTATAGTCATGTGGGACTGTAAACCATATCGTTACTACAATTATTTATACCGCTGTAAAGAAATCACTGATGTACAAAGTGTGAAGAATAAAGAAGTGATTCTAATATTTCAAGACGATATTGCTTGAGGACAAGCAATGCTCAAGTGTGGGAATATTTGATAATGCTAAAAACGAACATATATTTCATAGCATTATTCCTCAAGAAAGACAAGCTTTTAGTTGCAATTGTTCTATTTACAAGTGATATTCGTTTAAATAATAAAAGGTGAAGACAAAAGACAGATTCGACGAATTGAAGACGCAAACGACCAAAAAGCTCAAAAGTACAAAATACAATCAAAGAGGTTCCAATTATTGATAAGAAACGTCTCGAAATTACAAGAGTACAAGATTCAAAACGCAAAGTACAAGATATAAAATAGTACGCAAGGACGTTCGAAAATCCGGAACCGGGACATGAGTCAACTCTCAACGCTCGACGCAACGGACTAAAAATTACAAGTCAACTATGCACATAAATATAATATAATATTTAAATAATTCTTATATTTATTTATATATTATATTTATATTTAAATCCGTCGGCAAGCTAGGAGCCAAGGCTTTGTGAGCTGGATTTGATATCTCCGCGACTCGTGGAGTTTGAGGAACGAGAGGGCCGCGACTCGCGGAGCCCCAAAAAATGAAAATGCCTATAAAAGCAAACGCAGTTTGATCGTAAAAATATCCATTAATCTATCTCTCTCTCAATATATACGTAATATATATATATATATATATATATATATATATATATATATATATATATATATATATATATATATATATATTTATATTTTAATTTTAATTTTAATTTTAAATCCTAATAATAAGGGTATGTTAGCTAATGTTGTAAGGGTGTAAGTTGAAATTCTGTCCGTGTAACGCTATGCTATTTTTAATCATTGTAAGTTATGTTCAACCTTTTTAATTTAATGTCTCGTAGCTAAGTTATTATTATGCTTATTTAATCCGAAGTAATCATGATGTTGGGCTAATTACTAAAATTGGGTAATTGGGCTTTGTAACATAATTGGGGTTTGGACAAAAGAACGACACTTGTAGAAATTAGACTATGGGCTATTAATGGGCTTTATATTTGTTTAACTAAATGATAGTTTGTTAATTTTAATATAAAGATTTACAATTGGGCGTCCCTATAAATAACCATATACACTCGATCGGACACGATGGGTGGGCTATTTATATGTACGAATAATCGTTCATTTAACCGGACACGGGAATGGATTAATAGCCACTAGAATTATTAAAACAAGAGTGAAATTATGTACAAGGACACTTGGCATAATTGATAACAAAGTGTTAAAATCTTGTGTTACACTCAGTCGACATCCTGGTGTAATTATTAAACAAAGTATTAAAATCTTGTTACAGTTTAAGTCCCCAATTAGTTAGAATATTTAACTTCGGGTATAAGGATAATTTGACGAGGACACTCGCACTTTATATTTATGACTAATGGACTGTTATGGAAAAAAACCAGACGGACATATTAAATAATCCAGGACAAAGGACAATTAACCCATGGGCATAAAACTAAAATCAACACGTCAAACATCATGATTACGGAAGTTTAAATAAGCATAATTCTTTTATTTCATATTTAATTTCCTTTATTTTATATTTAATTGCACTTCTAATTATCGCACTTTTATTTATTGTTATTGTATCTAATTGCACTTTTAATTATCGTACTTTTTAATTATCGCAAGTTTATTTTATCACACTTTTATTTATCGCAATTTCATTATCGTTATTTACTTTACGCTTTAAATTAAGTCTTTTATTTATTTAATATTTTACATTTTGTTTTAACTGCGACTAAAGTTTTAAAATTGACAAACCGGTCATTAAACAGTAAAAACCCCCTTTATAATAATAATATTACTTATATATATATTTGTATTTTTATAAATTTAAGCTAATATAGCGTTAAGCTTTGATTAAAAGATTTTCCCTGTGGAACGAACCGGACTTACTAAAAACTACACTACTGTACGATTAGGTACACTGCCGATAAGTGTTGTAGCAAGGTTTAAGTATATCCATTCAATAAATAAATAAATATCTTGAGTAAAATTGTATCGTATTTAATAGTATTTCCTTGTAAAATTTAATAGTATTTTATACCCCTTAGCTTTAACTATCAGACCACAAGATTTCATATTTTCATTTCTCATAAACATACGTCCCACGCATAGAGACAAAAATATCATTCATATGGATTGAACACCTGGTAACCGACATTCACAATATGCATATAAGAATATCACCATCATTCCGGGATCCTCCTTCAGACATGATATAAATTTCGAAGTACTAAAGCGTCCGGTACTTTGGATGGGGCTTGTTGGGCCCGATAGATCTATCTTTAGAGTTCGCGTCAATTAGGGTGTATGTTTCCTAATTCTTAGATTACCAGACTTAATAAAAAGGGGCATATTCGATTTCGATCATTCAACCATATAATGTAGTTTCGATTAGTTGTGTCTATTTCGTAAAACATTTATAAAAGCGCATGCATTCTCAGTCCCAAAAATATATATTGCAAAAGCATTTAAAAGGGGAGTAATGAAACTCACGCATATAAATATTGTAAAACAATTGATAAAGCATTTTGCATATATTCTCAGCCCCAAAATGTATATAAAAAGGGAATAATGAAACTCACTTAATGTATTTTATAGTAAAAATACATATGACGATATTGAATAAATGCAGGGTTGGCCTCGGATTCACGAACCTATATCATTTGTATATTTATTAATATACATAATTGTAATCGAATAAATATATATGTATTTATTATTAGTTATATAATTTTTATGTTATTAACCTATATATGTCATTGTATATATATATATATATATATATATATATATATATATATATATATATATATATATATATATATATATATATATATATATATATATATATATATATATATATATATATATATATTAAGTAAATAACCATATCTATATAGTTAAGTTATGTATTAAATATACATGTGTATATATATATATATTTGTATATCTATATCTATTTTATAAACATCTTTTGTTTGTTAACTAAATAATAATACCAATAGCAATAATACTAATAGTAATAGTAATATTATTGATAATAATTATAATAATAATACTGATAGTTTTATTGATAGTTTTAGTAAAATTGATAGTAATTATAGTAAATTTTAATAATAACAGTATAGATAATGATAATCATAATAATAATAGTAAATATTAATGATGATACTTATAACAATAATAAAGATAATTATGATATTAATAATTATAAGTATATTGATAAAACCAATATTTATAAAAAGATAACAATCCTAATCAATATAAATTTTATAGTTATATACCTACTTACTTATTCACTATCATAAAACTTTAGCTCATAAACTCTTAATACTTAATTTTAATAATAATCTTACTTGTAGCTGTAGTCTTAATAATAATAGTAAATGATCTAAATGATGAAAAAAAAAAATAATAATAACAATACTTGTAAAGATATAATAATAATGATATTATTAATAATTATACTTATGTTATTAATATTAATAGTCATAATCATAATAATAATATCAATACATGTATTAGTACTAATAATAATGATAAAAATCATAGTACTTAATTAATAATAATGATTCTAATTAATAATAACATTCATAACAATAATAATTATAATAACAATAATAATAATAATAATCATAATTATAAATCTAATGACTACCTTAAAGGAAGGTTTTCCAAAAAAAAAAATAGCCTGTAACCGGGCTTGAACCCGGGACCTTTCCAACAGCACCAACACACACAAACCACTCGACCATCGGTTTTCTTTCTGATATATGTTACACCCGAATATATATAAACCGCAATACTGTGTCATCTTCTTCCCACTCACAAACCAAATCGACAGAATGATTTTGTGTTTCAATAAATCATTAAACTTGTTTTAAAACATTCAACTGATATATAAATGACATTTATTAGGTTCTGTAACCAATTAAAATAGATAAAGAACATAAATATTTTGACTTACAGAACCCGTTATTTATTTTATAAACTCAAAATCAAATTCAAAGATTTCGAATGTTTTAGCTCGAAGTTTCTACATGAACATGGTTTCAAATTGATCTTATAAACTTTATGTAATCCCAATTTAGCCTGTAACATAAACACGACCTTGAATTTCCCCAAGAACAAATCATTTAACTTTTAAAACCCGAACTTTGACTCCAAAATTCATGGTTGATAGAAAGAATTGGGACACGAAATTTTGGAGAAAGATCAATTGGAATATTCCTAACAAAATCTCATTAATACATTTTGTAAAAATTTTCAAATCCTAGCTGTTTAATAAATGGAACAGGAACAGAGTATAACTTCTGTTGTTGTTCATCTCTTTGATTAAAATCAATTGTTTGTAAGCTGTAAAGAATTATTTGGGATTGATATTTGATAATGTATGTTTATTGATAACACTAATCACTGTATTGTATCAATTATAAATCCAAAAGGATCGACAGAAAAATATTCTCCAGTACACAAATATATATATATAAAAATAAAAGGAGAATCGATAGGTAACTGATTTTGGAGTTGTCTGAGTGTTTGGGAATCTGATTGTATGAATTTTACAATCATCTACAAGTGGATAATGACTTGAACTAAATTCTGAATTGCCGATTCTCTTGATACAGTTTTTATATATTTGATATTAATAAATAATTAATTAGTTAAATAATATTATTAATAATAATAATTTTATAAATAATAATAATAATAATAATTAATAACATTAACAATTATGATAATAATAATACTCATTATTAACAATATAAATGATAATTTGTATTATTTATATGATAGTATTAATAATGACTTTAATAAATATGGTAGTTATAATTATAAAAGTAATAATATTAATAATAGTAATAATATTAATCATGATAACAAATAATATTTAAATTACAACTAGATAATAATTTTAACCATTCTTATAGTAATATTTGTATTTAAGTATTTATTTTGATAATCAAAATCCTAAATTTATTAAAATTTTAACATTTAACATTTGTTGGTATCACTATTAATGATATTAATAATAATGAAAGTAGTAATAATATAATTTTTCATTACTATTATATTTTTAACTTGTTGTTGTTACATCATATATTATATATGCAAATATGAATACATTAATAACGTTTTATATTTATAAATATTATATATCTATTTACTATATTCTTTCATATTATAAATTTCAACACATAATATATATATATATATATATATATATATATATATATATATATATATATATATATATATATATATATATATATATATATATATATATATATATATAATACAACATACATATAATAATAATTATATATAGTTATCATATATGTTTATATCTGAATATTTTTAATAATAACTTTATTATATTATATATTACTTTACATATTTAATTCTACTGATTAATTTGTATTCACATTATTTTTTTTAGACCCATATATTTATATTTATATATTTACATATTTAATTACACAACTGTTCGCGAATCGTCAGATATGGTCAAAGGGTAATTGATTACATAAATACAGATTTCAAAGCTTTCGAGACTCAACATTACAGATTTTGCTTATCGTATCGGAAACATATAAAGATTTAGGTTTAAATTTAGTCGGAAATTCCCGGGTCATCACACTCAGAATTTTCAGATTCTGCACTAGCAACTTCATTATTTTTGCTAACTTTTTCATTAACCTCTTATCCCTCATCAAACAACTCATGCATAAAAATAACCTCATCACGATCAAGACCTTCAACTTTAGCATCTTTTGACTTATCTTCTTCATCAGCAGTTAAATTTTTAATCTCTTGATCATATTCCTCTTCTCCCATTTCAAATTCTTATAAATACCTCAAACCAGGATCATAAAAATCAACCCTATTCACCTCTCTAACCACATTAACCTTTTCAAAACGAACCTCCTTATAAATTTCAGATTCAGCTGGAACTTTTCCTTCGACAAGTTGAAACAACTTAGTAACATTGCGTTCTAAGTTTTGAATGGACGCTTGATGATTATTTTGCAATTGGGAAAGTTGAGCTATTATGTTATCATTAGCTTCATTTTGATTCTTGATAAAAGTTAAGATACTTCCTTCAAGATTGGATTTCTTTTCAGTTTGAGCATTAGGAGACGAATTTGGAATGAATGACACTCTAACAGGATAGAAACCAGGTGGATTTTTATTATTAGTAGGATAAGGTGTATTATAATTATTACGGTAATTCAGATTTCATTGATATTGATTCACGTAAGAGACGTTTACAACCTGCTCCATAGTGAGACTAGCAACACAGTCTTTCGTAGCTTGAGGACCTTGACATTTTTCACAACCTACCTTAATTATATGCATTTCTTTGGTAAGCTTTTCAATTTTCCTTCCTAGATTACCCAATGGCCCATTCATAGCTTTAATCTCATCTTTAGAATCATAACTAATAGTTTGACAGAACAAGAAATGTCTAAGTATTGATGCCATTCATGGGAATGTGCAGCTAACTTATTAATCAATGATTCAACTTCTACTGCAGTTTTACTCATGATATTTCCTCCAACAGATGTATCAATCTCTCTTTCCGTAGCTATGTCACAACCTTTACAGAAAGTAGTTACCTTTTTAAATGTATCCAAACCATGTTGTGGACAACCCATAAGCAATTGACCAAATCTAACCCACGCAGAGTAAAGTGTCTCATTAGATTTCTGGAAAAAATTAGCAATTTTAGTTTGAAGGGTGAGAATTTTGGATGCGGGAAAGAAACGAGTTAGAAATTTTTCAACCATAGTATCCTAACTAGTGATATCTCCTTCGGGCAACAAATTTAACCACTCTTTAGCTTCATCCTTTAACGACCATAGAAACAAACGAAGATAAATTGTATTATTTTCAACATTAGTGATATTAAACAGATTGCAAATATCCTTAAAGTTTCGAATGTGAGCATTAGCATCTTCTTTTTCAGTACCCCTAAATTGATTATCCTTAAGGAAGTGAAAGATAGGACCCTTAATGTCGAAATTTTCTATTATAGTTGGCTGAGTAATGGCGTGACCTAATCCCTCTCGGCCTGCTTTCATTAATGCCTCCATTGAATTTTCAGTAGTCATTTCAATGTCTGTATCAAAAAGAGATCCCAAATAATTAGAATCAGGACTAGACGGTGTACTAGACAATGGGCTATCGTTAATTTGAGAAGTAGTTCCCTCATCGAAGTTTAATTTTCTAACAATTTTCAGCTCTTAGAATGTTTAAATAGTATATCGGGATTGGGTAGCATGTCTTCTAAGACGGGATTCTTGGATCGAGTATTCATGTGGTCTAAAATCATAAAAAGAAATATTTTAGGAGAAAATTTTCTAGATTTTATGATGAGTAGACAATTTAATTTTAATTTAATCTTTTTGTTTATTATTGATCTTATCTTTATCAGAATATATTGAACATCTTTTAATATATTAATATTAATAAAATTTAAATTGATAAATATAATAATAATAAATATTAATGACATAACTATAGATATTAAATACCAACTTTTATCGCATATTAATGAATAATCAAACATAAATTAGCCTATTGAATCTTTCGATACTTAAGTGACCGTCAACATCTAGGATCGAGCAGGAGCCTTTAAATTGGAACCCCAACAACCCTCCCCTAAAGGAAGACCGTCATCACCCGTTTTCAATAAATATCAATAACCAAGATATATTCAATTTCCATATTTGCCACACTCCCCGACAGATGCGTCAAAAAGTTGATGTGTCATAAGTGTGTGCAGTAGTGCTTAATTTGCCTTTCAACTTTTAAATTTATAAAACCTTTTATTAATACACTTTAACACCCTAACGAGCAACAAAACCCGATCAGATGTAGTATTTTAGATTATCGTCCCAAGAGAGCGTAGATGCATTTTAAGTTGGTTTATTAGATAACTTAGCTCTTATTAAAGAACTAAAGATAGATTTTTATGTATTTCAAAATTATAGATTCTTAACTCTTAGGAAAGAGATGATTGAATTTAAACAAAATAACAAAATATAAAGCAGGAAATAAAGATTCAAAATAAACAATTATAAATAAAAGCAGTTGCATGAACAAATAACTCATACGAGAATCATATTAGACAAGTTTCATAACTTATATTAACACAAATCAAGAGAACAACCATAGACCAATCATTATCCCTAAGCAGGTTAAGACAAGTGTTGCATAACACTCAATAGGCAGGACTTAAAGCATATGCTAGACACGTGATGTGCATGACTAACATCTCAATTTCTTCATGTTTAATTTAATTACATAATACATATTAACCTTATGATGCGGATCAACATGCAAATAGATTGAAAAATTATATAAGCTATTAAACATCAAGTAGATCAACTCAAGTTACTAGCTAAAAGTTAATTATTACTTGGTTTTTATGCAATTATTAATTAAACACATCCAAACAAAGGATCTTCGATTAAGCCTAACAATATCAAACTTTATTATATAAGCGTAACTCAAATTCAACAGATTTATCACTAATTATGTTGTTTAACCTAGTTGCATGCAATTCAATTTAACAAGTTTGTTTGATTAGATCTAAACGAGTAGCATGAATCGAATAATAGATCATTGGATTAAGTATCAATCAATCCTAAAATCATGTTATCTAATCATTAAGTAAGGCAAATAAGCATATTAAAACATAACAGATTCAAAATAGTTTAATTGTCATCACAGAAACTCAGTTTATGCAGATCTGGAAAAAACTAGAAACTGTACGAATTATAGCACAAAGCTGGTTGCTTTAGCTCAGCCAAGCCGGCGGCTTGGACCGAGTAAGCCGAAGGCTTCATCTGATTCCCAGACAAAGTTAGTTTTCGTCCACGTAACCACTATGAACGCTTAGTTCATAGTGGTAGACGAACAAATACAAAAAAATAAATAAAACGCGATAAACAAGAGTAAAAAGATAAAGTCATTACCTTAAAAAGGTAGATGAAAAGAAAACTTTATTGATAACTTGAATACTTTGATTACAACTTGAAATAAAACCCTAATTTAAGAGTTTTCGTATTTTGGAGAAAATTCTAGAGGAAAAACGAAAAAGTACATTAAAAGCTGAATCCGAAGGCCTCAATTTATAGTTTTCATATTCGGTGGCCAAGCTGGCGGCTTCAGCGAGAAGCCGGCAGCTTCACATGGCGGTGACTCCTTTTGCAAGTTTAACGTAGTCCGCAAGTAGATAAACGCGTAACCGTCTTAAAACAGGCCGTCGACTTTAGGGCCAAGCCGGCGGCTTCACATATCCTGCAATCTTTTTGATTTCGTCTTTATTTTTAGATTTTTCTTGGGCTTTAAATACACGAAACAGTTTTAAAGCCGGACGCTTTAGTTGAAAGCCGGCTGCTTCAATAATTCTGGCATTTTCCGCAGAGTTCTGTAACTTTCTGGAATTATGTCATCAAGCCGGTGGCTTCATGGTACCAGGCCGGCTACTTCATCTTGTTTTCTGCAGTTTTTACTTGTTTTTTATTCCGTTTGACACATAACTTCAATAAAATCATTAGAATTACCTTTTTCCCCATTTTACCCATTTTCGTGTGTTTTTGGATAAAAATGACTTTAAAATACTTAAAATGTTATCAAAATTCTGTATAATTTAGGAGTTATCATGGGGCTGAGTTGCTAAGTGTTACGACCAGCGTCTCCCAACTATCAGGAAGAGAACTAAGTAGCAGTAACGCCTAAACTTCATAGCCAAGAGGTATCTCTACAGATGATAACTGGTTTACCAAGCTCTGGAACTCACTGGTATGCTCGGCAACCGAAGTTCCACTTTTAAGCTTCATGTTGACTAAAAGCCTCATCAATAGGGCTTTTTTCCAAGCACTCTTGGCCTGGTACACGTCCTCCAACTTTTTCTAGAGGACATATGCGTCTGTCTCTTGTGCAACATGGTGGAAGACACTATGATAAATCCATTGACAGATCTGACTAAAAGTTTTACGGTTTAACTTCTTCCACTCTTTATCTTTGGTGGAATCAGGATTTGTACCCTTTAATTCAATAAGGTCAACCAATCCTTACAGCTGAGGAGATCTTCCATCCGAGGTTTTCACAGAGTTTAGTTGGTGGCAGTGAGCATAATCATGGCTCCGGAAGATGATCCTGACTCTTCCGTGGACATTTTCACCTTACAAATAATTTTCAACAAAAATGGGGTTGAAAACTTCAGAATACTCAAAAACTTGACCAACGCCTCTAACCTAGCTCTGATACCACTTGTTGTGATTATGAGAGGATCGCCTGAACGTTGGTAGACACAAATTTGGGAGAAAATAACTCTATTACTCACAAGAATAGATTACACGAGTATTTCAAAACTCAAACAAATAAAAAAAACTCTCAAACTAACTAACTAGGAATTCTCACAACTATCTAGAGATGTATTCACTCTAGGTTAGGATTACACTTAACTCACACACACTAACTAGGTTGTGATTACACATATCTAAATGATTTTACAACTGACTAACTTACTAGAAATTCTCACCACTCTCTAGGAATGTATTCACTTTTGGTTAGGATTACATTTCACTGAATGGATAATATTTCAACTGAGGTTTGCACCTCTATGTATAGAAAACTTTGAGGAGGTGGAATGGTGTGAACGCATAATAGTGTGAACACAAAATGGTGGCTAGCCGTTAATGTTTTCAACTTTGCTACTTCCTTATGAGGAGGTGGAATGGTGTGCACGTAGAACAAGTGGCTAGCCATCATTGTTATCAATTTTTCTTCTTCCATTTTGGTGTTCAAAGTTGGCTATTTTGAACGTCTAGAAGATACTAGATTACGGCTGGAAGTTATCATATTTTTATGTCAAGGAGATTTAAAAAAAGTGAAGTTTTGATTAATATTATAGATTTAGCGAGTTGTCATCGTTTTATTACTGATTTAGTTGATTCAAAAGTCTAAATGCTCGTAACTAAGAAGGCTACAAGTTTTATTTCTATTGCATAACCACCCTTTGTGCCCCCTGAAAAACATTCTGTCCTTGGTCTTAAATATACAGAATAAGGTTTCAGTTCTTGATTCATCGTCTAGTAATTTGGTTGTATTTTTTTGAATAGCTAATTTGGTTGCATTACGTTATCATTTACAGAAGAATAACTTTCACATTTACTTGTTTAAATAACAATATGAGTGTTATTTGGTTGTCATGCTTAACCGCTAACACTAAAACAAATTGTTCCATCATTAATACTAGTTATAAACGTGTATTAATTGTGGATTGATCGTTTCTTTAAATCTGTTAATTAACATGATATAATGTCAACACATATATATAAGAAATTCACTCTTAAGGGCTCCATATTTAGTTACTTGTGTTAGTCTTCGTAATACTTTTAGCTGTCATACCCCATTTACTTCTCTGACAGGTTCATTTTTTTATAAAGAGTGACACAATACACAACTTCATGAGGTAGTTAAACTGATGAGTAAACAGAATAATAGCCTTTATGCAAAGTAATTCCACTAAAGCTAGCTACAATGCTAGCACAATGGTGGTTGGACCACCATTTTGTGTAAATTGTCAAAGGGTATGAATGATACTATGATTTAAAGTGGACCTCATTGGGATATCTACAACATGATCGCACACGATCACCATCGTTGGTCATGAAGTAGTAACCTAACTCACTTTTCTGCTATCTGTTTACTAATTTGATTCTAAAATGACATGATAAAGTCTTCTTCAGAGCATATATAATACAACACACTAGTGAACTTGTGTTGTACGCTTTAATGTTATATGTATCTGTTGGATGTGAAGGATAACAAAACAAAAGGATTCAGACGAACAAGGAGGCGTGCCGCAGCCATGAATTGGCGCGCCGCGGCTCATCATGGAACAACACATCAGTTTGTAAAAAATCTCTGATCGAGATTTACACGTAAAAGCGCGCCGCAGTCCCATCTGGGCACGACGCGGCTAGGTGCTGCGAGGAACTTTCCATATTGGCCATTTTCTTGTTCTCCAAGAAGTTTTCTTTTTGTTTTTGGCCTATATAAGCATACAATTGTAACCCCTAACATGTATCACGAATTATATCAATAAAATCTCCTTAGTTGGTCCGTGGATTAAAGTAATCGACATTAGATTACATATAACCACGATAAATCTCGCGTTCTTTAATTTTTATTATTGTTCTTTCGTTTGTCGAAGTGGGTGATTCATCTTAGTGATTAATCTTATTGTTTGGGTCCTATAATCCTTACAATTGGTATCTAGAGCTCAAGGTTCGAGTTGGGATCGATGGCGGAAGACTGTAAATTGAAGATTGAGCGGTTTGACGGCAAAGACTTCGCCTTTTGGAAGATGCAAATAGAAGACTACTTGTATCAAAAGAAACTTCACCAACCTTTGTTGGAGACCAAACCCGAAGGCATGAACGATGCTGATTGGATGCTCTTGGATCGTCAAGCTTTGGGTGCGGTTCGTCTTGTACTCGCCAAGAACGTTGTTGGTAATATTATGAACGAAAAGACAACGTTTAATTATTTGAAGGCACTCTCCAACATGTATGAGAAACCTACGGTGGTGAATAAGGTTTTTTCTCATGCGATAATTGTTCAACAGATCATATCAACGAATTCAACAATCTTGTTTCAAGATTAGAGTCGGTTGAAATCAAATTTGATGATGAACTAAAAGCACTAATCTTGCTTTCATCATTACCAGAAAATTTGTCGGGTACGGTTACCGCGGTTAGTAGCTCTACCGGTACTACTAAGCTTGCGTATGATGGAATTAGGGATTTAATTCTCGGTGAAGACACTCGTAGGAGAAGTTCGGGAGAATTGCTATCCGGTTCTTTGTTGAGTACCGACAACTGTTGTTGAAAAATTGATCGCGATGTGAAGAAGAGTAAAGGGAAGTTCAAGAAGAGGTATCCATCGAAAGACCGAAGTGATGGTATTTATTGGGGTTGCAATCAAAAGTGTAACGACCTTACTTTTTCCGTTACCTTTTACCGTTTATTATTTAACGCCCGTTAACTGTTTTTAGTGCCACGTCATTTCTATGACCTATATTATTAATTTTGTAATAATATATTAATTATTATGTGTTATGTGAATATTTGTATTCATATTTTAATTTGTACGTTCATACGAATCGTGGATTTCAATCCGGCGAATCTTTTCGATTTTTAAACCAACGGTCAAGCTTTTGGGATTTTTAAGTCCTAATTATTTTAAATATGATATTTTAATGTCATATATTTATATATAGTGTTTATATATATTTTTCGTCGCGTAATTAATATCTCTCCGAATAATTAATCGCGTAGTCGTGTTTTCGCGTTTCGGGTTTCTTTCGAGCATTCGGGCCACAAGCAATCCACCAAATAACAATTTTGGGCCATGGGGCCCACCTCCCTTGCACCATTTGGCTGAACACTCCCAAGGGGAGGGAGTGTTGGCTCATTTGCTCCCACTTTTGAAATTTCACATTCATTTATCAAAACCTAAATTTTATTTTGTGCTCTCTCCCCCTCCCTCACCCTAGCTGTTGCCTACCACCACCATCTTCACCATTTGATCATCAAAACTATCTTGGATCAAGAAGCTTTCAACATAAACGCGTTCCTCTCGTTCTTCTCTACACGTTGTTATCTCTTGATTTTTGATTAGGGTATAAACCCTAACCCTAGCTTTTTGATTTTTCATATATTTTACTGATTTTATATGTTATTATGATAGTATTGTAGTGACCCGAACTTTTCCATGTTTATATATATATATTAAATGAAATTGTTATTTACATGATTAAGTGTTTCCAACATGTTAAGCAATCAAACTTGTTAAGACTTGATTAATTGAAATAGGTTTCATATAGACAATTGACCACCCAAGTTGACCGGTGATTCACGAACGTTAAAACTTGTAAAAACTATACGATGACATATATATGGTTATATATATAGTTAACATGATTTTATTATAAGTATGTATCTCATTAGGTATTTTAACAATGAGTTATATACATAAAAATGAGGCTATTAATTTAAGAAACTCGAAAACGATATATATAACGATTATCGTTATAACAACGTCTTACTAGGTACATATGAATCATATTAAGATATTGATACACTTGGTTAATTATGTTAAATGATAAGTAAATATATTATTAAGTGTATTAACAATGAAATACATATGTAAAAATAAGACTACTAACTTAATGATTTCGAAACGAGACATATATGTAACGATTATCGTTGTAACGACATTTAACTGTATATACATCATACTAAGATATATTATATATCATAATATCATGATAATATAACAATTTAACATCTCATTTTTTATAATAAACAATGGGTTAAAAAACATTCAACAAGATCGTTAACCTAAAGGTTTCAAAACAACATTTACATGTAACGACTAACGATGACTTAACGACTCAGTTAAAATGTATATACATGTAGTGTTTTAATATGTATTCATAAACTTTTGAAAGACTTCAAGATACTTATCAAAATACTTCTACTTAACAAAAATGCTTACAATTACATCCTCATTCAGTTTCATCAACAATTCTACTCGTATGCACCCGTATTCGTACTCGTACAATACACAGTTTTTAGATATATATACTATTGGTATATACACTCCAATGATCAGCTCTTAGCAGCCCATGTGAGTCACCTAACACATGTGGGAACCATCATTTGGCAACTAGCATGAAATATCTCATAAAATTACAAAAATATGAGTAATCATTCATGACTTATTTACATGAAAACAAAATTACATATCCTTTATATCTAATCCATACACCAACGACCAAAAACACCTACAAACACTTTAATTCTTCAATTTTCTTCATCTAATTGATCTCTCTCAAGTTCTATCTTCAAGTTCTAAGTGTTCTTCATAAATTCCAAAAGTTATAGTTTCATAAAATCAAGAATACTTCCAAGATTGCAAGTTTACTTCCAAGTTTTCTAAATCCATTCCAAGTAATCATCCAAGATCAAGAAACCTTTGTTACTTACAGTAGGTTATCTTTCTAATACAAGGTAATAATCATATTCAAACTTTAATTCAATTTCTATAACTATAACAATCTTATTTCGAGTGGAAATCTTACTTGAAATTGTTTTCGTGTCATGATTCTGCTTCAAGAACTTTCAAGCCATCCAAGGATCCTTTGAAGCTAGATCTATTTTTCTCATTTCCAGTAGGTTTATCCAAGGAACTTGAGGTAGTAATGATGTTTATAACATCATTCGATTCATACATATAAAGCTATCTTATTCGAAGGTTTAAACTTGTAATCACTAGAACATAGTTTAGTTAATTCTAAACTTGTTCGCAAATAAAAGTTAATCCTTCTAACTTGACTTTTAAAATCAACTAAACACATGTTATATATCTATATGATATGCTAACTTAATGATTTAAAACCTGGAAACACGAAAAACACCGTAAAACTGGATTTACGCCGTCGTAGTAACACCGCGGGCTGTTTTGGGTTAGTTAATTAAAAACTATGATAAACTTTGATTTAAAAGTTGTTATTTTTAGAAAATGATTTTTATTATGAACATGAAACTATATCCAAAAATTATGGTTAAACTCAAAGTGGAAGTATATTTTCTAAAATGGTCATCTAGACGTCGTTCTTTCGACTGAAATAACTACCTTTACAAAAATGACTTGTAACTTATTTTTCTGACTATAAACCTATACTTTTTCTGTTTAGATTCTTAAAATAGATTTAAATATGAAACCATATCAATTTGATTCACTCAAAACGGATTTAAAATGAAGAAGTTATGGGTAAAACAAGATTGGATAATTTTTCTCATTTTAGCTACGTGAAAATTGGTAACAAATCTATTCCAACCATAACTTAATCAACTTGTATTGTATATTATGTAATCTTGAGATACCATATACATGTATACAATGTTTCAACCTATCATGTCGACACATTTATATATATTTCGGAACAACCATAGACACTCTATATGTGAATGTTGGAGTTAGCTATACAGGGTTGAGGTTGATTCCAAAATATATATAGTTTGAGTTGTGATCAATACTGAGATACGTATACACTGGGTCGTGGGTTGATTCAAGATAATATTTATCGATTTATTTCTGTACATCTAACTGTGGACAACTAGTTGTAGGTTACTAACGAGGACAGCTGACTTAATAAACTTAAAACATCAAAATATATTAAAAGTGTTGTAAATATATTTTGAACATACTTTAATATATATGTATATATTGTTATAGGTTTGTGAATCAACCAGTGGCCAAGTCTTACTTCCCGACGAAGTAAAAATCTGTGAAAGTGAGTTATAGTCCCACTTTTAAAATCTAATATTTTTGGGATGAGAATACATGCAGGTTTTATAAATGATTTACAAAATAGACACAAGTACGTGAAACTACATTCTATGGTTGAATCGAAATCGAATATGCCCCTTCTTATTAAGTCTGGTAATCTAAGAATTAGGGAACAGACACCCTAATTGACGCGAATCCTAAAGATAGATCTATTGGGCCTAACAAACCCCATCCAAAGTACCGGATGCTTTAGTACTTCGAAATTTATATCATATCCGAAGGGTGTCCCGGAATGATGGGGTTATTCTTATATATGCATCTTGTTAATGTTGGTTACCAGGTGTTCACCATATGAATGATTTTTATCTCTATGTATGGGATGTGTATTGAAATATGAAATCTGGTGGTCTATTGTTATGATTTGATATATATAGGTTAAACCTATAACTCACCAACATTTTTGTTGACGTTTAAAGCATGTTTATTCTCAGGTGAATACTAAGAGTTTCCGCTGTTGCATACTAAAATAAGGACAAGATTTGGAGTCCATGTTTGTATGATATTGTGTAAAAACTGCATTCAAGAAACTGATTTCGATGTAACATATTTGTATTGTAAACCATTATGTAATGGTCGTGTGTAAACAGGATATTTTAGATTATCATTATTTGATAATCTACGTAAAGCTTTTTAAACCTTTATTTATGAAATAAAGGTTATGGTTTGTTTTAAAAATGAATGCAGTCTTTGAAAAACGTCTCATATAGAGGTCAAAATCTCGCAACGAAATCAATTAATATGGAACGTTTTTAATCAATAAGAACGGGACATTTCAGTTGGTATCCGAGCGTTGGTCTTAGAGAACCAGAAAATTTGCATTAGTGTGTCTTATCGAGTTTGTTAGGATGCATTAGTGAGTCTGAACTTCGACCGTGTTTTCTTTAAAAATGATTGCTTAACATTTTTGTTGGAAACTATATATTATTAACATGTATATATTATGTGATATATTAATCTCTTAGCATGTTTGATATTGTGTGATAGATGTGTACCTCTAGCACAAATCCCATTGACTCACCTAATAATAACGAAGAGTCGAATATATATTGGACTGATTCACAAGTTCCCGAAGAGGAACCGGAAGAAGAATCAGAACCGAAAGAGGAGGAACCGGAGGAGGAAATAGAACCGGTGGGGGAAATAATAAAACGGTTAAGTAAAAGAAAATCCTTAACCAACCGACCAAGGTTAATTATGGTCAATGGTGTTTCCGCCAAGGAAGCAAAATATTGGGAGGATTACCAATTCTCCGATGAATCGGATTCCGACGAGAATTCCGATGATGTTATAGAAATTACCCCAACTGAATTTAAAAAAGCAAAAGAAAATAATAAGGGAAAGGGCATAAAAATAGAGAAATCTAATTCCAACCCCGATGAACTTTATATGTATCGTCAACCCCCGAAGTCCTTAAGTTGTAACAATGACCCGGGAACCTCTAAACCACCAGGTTTTTCTAAACCGTTGTGGAAAACGACAGCTAGTATTAGGGGAACATCATATATCCCTAGAAACTTGGCAAAACGAACCAAAACCGAAGAAGAAGAAACGAGCGAGTCGGAATAAGATAGTTGTATTCGTGTGGTGTAATATATGTAATATAGTGTGCTTATGCTTTATGATATATGTAAAAATTGCTTGTATTAATAAGTATTTTTTTTATGAATCTAACTCTTGTCTATTTTACAGTTTAAAAACACAAAATGGATAGACAACCCAATATTTTAAGAGACCTTCCCGGAGACATGATTGATGAAATCTTGTCTAGAGTCGGTCAGAATTCCTCGGCACAACTATTTAAGGCGAGATCAGTTTGTAAGACATTCGAAGAACGTTCCAAGAATTTCTTGGTTTATAAGAGACTTTCGTTTGAAAGATGGGGGATATCACATTAGGAAACCCATAAGTTACGATGTGTTTACTTTGACGCATATATTGCGGGGAACCCAAATGCTATTTTACGCAACGGGTTAAGAAATTATTTTGACTCAATGTATCCGAATATAGGACTTCATGATTTAGAAAAAGCGGCTAACATGCAACATAAAGAAGCATGCTATGCTTACGGGTTAGTAATGTTCACTTCTCACCAAAGTGAGAAAAAGAACATCGGGCTACAGCTATTAAACAAAACGTTCCCACAAGTGACGGAGTCGGTAATTGGGGTAAGAAATGAGGTTTTTAGGTTATTACGAGACTGTTGGTCATTACGTAACCCTCGTCCCTTTGACGACGTTACAACACGCTGTCTTATCAACGGTCATAACGGTTATGTTCCACAAGACCAAGGATGGGAAGTAGTCCTAGTAAACCCAGAATGCATGACTTGTTTCTGGACGTATGAATTACGTGTCTTTATTGCCTTTGCTGAACAAATTGTGTACTAGCTAGAATTATCTTCACAACTATCTTGTATCAAAGTTATTGTGTGCTATATTTCATGCTTTATGTAAAATAAGCTGTATTGTAAGTTTGTAAAATATTGTATAAAAGTTTGAATGCGAAATATTATTATAATCAGTTTTTCATATAGAATTGTAGTAGTTGAATTGTATATTAGCTACTAAGTATGAACTTAACGGGTAGGTACTACCCGAATTTAAACTTATAAAACGCTAATATGAAGAAAAAGCTTTTATAAATGAGTTCATATTATGCTACGAAATACTATTAACTACTCTTAATATTCTGTATGATTAACTTGTTCCATTTGACTATTTTGAAGGAAATGGCACCGACTACTCGACACACCATGAATATGAATGAAGAGGAATTCCGTACTTTTCTAGCTTCAAACATAGCCGCAGTACAGGCTGCGCTACATACCAACAATAACCTTGGATCTAGCAGTACAGGAATTCGTGTAGGATGCACCTACAAAGAATTCACTGCCTGCAAACCTTTGGAATTTGATGGAACCGAAGGACCGATCAGATTGAAACGGTGGACCGAGAAGGTCGAATCGGTGTTTGCCATAAGTAAGTGTACTGAAGAGGACAAAGTGAAGTACGCTACGCATACCTTCACAGGTTCTGTGTTAACATGGTGGAATACCTATCTAGAGCAAGTGGGACAAGATGATGCTTACGCACTACCGTGGTCAGCATTCAAGCACTTGATGAACGAGAAGTACCATCCCAGAACCGAGGTCAATAAGCTCAAGACAGAACTTAGAGGGTTACGAATCCAAGGATTTGATATTACCACGTACGAAAGACGATTCACAAAATTGTGCCTATTGTGTCCGGTAGCATTCGAAGATGAGGAAGAGAAGATCGACGCGTTTGTGAAAGGATTACCGGAAAGAATCCAAGAAGATATAAGTTCACACGAGCCCGCCTCCATACAACAGGCATGTAGAATGGCTCACAAACTAGTGAACCAGATTGATGAAAGAATTAAAGAACAGACGGCTGAAGAGGCCAATGTGAAGCAAGTCAAAAGAAAGTGGGAGGAAAACGGTGATAAGAATCACCAATATAACAACAACAGCAATTACAATAATAATCGCAACAATTATCCCAACAATCGCAACATCAATCGCAACTACAACAAACGGCCCAACAACAACAACAACAACAACAACAACAACAACAACAACAACAACAACAACAACAACAACAACAACAACAACAACAACAACAACTACAACAATCGTCCCAACAACAATAACAATCGCAACAACAACAACAATCAGAAGCAGCTATGCCAAAGGTGTGAAAAGTATCACTCGGGGTTCTGCACCAAATTTTGCAACAAGTGTAAAAGAAATGGTCATAGCGCATCGAAGTGTGAGGTCTACGGACCAGGGGTTAACAGAACGAAAGGAACAAATGGTGTCGGAACGAGTAATGGCGGAGCAAGTAGTGTCGGAGCAAGTTATGCCAATGTAGTTTGTTATAAATGTGGAAAACCAGGCCACATTATTAGAAATTGCCCGAACCAGGAGAACACGAATGGACAAGGCCGCGGAAGAGTTTTCAATATTAATGCGGCAGAGGCACAGGAAGACCCGGAGCTTGTTACGGGTACGTTTCTTATTGACAATAAATCTGCTTACGTTTTATTTGATTCGGGTGTGGATAGAAGCTATATGAGTAGAGATTTTTGTGCTAAATTAAGTTGTCCATTGACGCCGTTAGATAGTAAATTACTACTCGAATTAGCAAATGGTAAATTAATTTCAGCAGATAATATATGTCAGAATCGAGAAATTAAACTGGTTAGCGAAACATTCAAGATTGACTTGATACCAGTAGAGTTAGGGAGTTTTGATGTGATAATCGGTATGGACTGGTTGAAAGAAGTGAAAGCAGAGATCGTTTGTTACAAAAATGCAATTCGCATTATACGAGAAAAAGGAAAACCCTTAATGGTGTACGGAGAAAAGGGCAACACGAAGCTACATCTTATTAGTAATTTGAAGGCACAAAAACTAATAAGAAAAGGTTGCTATGTTGTTCTAGCACACGTTGAGAAAGTACAAACTGAAGAAAAGAGCATCAATGATGTTCCCGTCGCAAAAGAATTTCCCGATATATTTCCGAAAGAATTACCGGGATTACCCCCACATCGATCCGTTGAATTTCAAATAGATCTTGTACCAGGAGCTGCACCAATAGCTCGTGCTCCTTACAGACTCGCACCCAGCGAGATGAAAGAACTGCAAAGCCAATTACAAGAACTTTTAGAGCGTGGTTTCATTCGACCAAGCACATCACCGTGGGGAGCTCCTGTTTTGTTTGTCAAGAAGAAAGATGGTACATTCAGGTTGTGTATCGACTACCGAGAGTTGAACAAACTTACCATCAAGAACCGCTACCCACTACTGAGAATCGACGACTTATTTGATCAACTACAAGGCTTGTCTGTTTATTCAAAGATTGACTTACGTTCCGGGTATCATCAAATGCGGGTGAAAGAAGATGATATTCCAAAGACTGCTTTCAGAACACGTTACGGTCATTACGAGTTTATGGTCATGCCGTTTGGTTTAACTAATGCACCAGCTGTGTTCATGGACCTTATGAACCGAGTGTGTGGACCATACCTTGACAAGTTTGTCATTGTTTTCATTGATGACATACTTATTTACTCAAAGAATGACCCAGAACACGGTGAACATTTGAGAAAGGTGTTAGAAGTATTGAGGAAGGAAGAATTGTACGCTAAATTTTCAAAGTGTGCATTTTGGTTGGAAGAAGTTCAATTCCTCGGTCACATAGTGAACAAAAAAGGTATTAAGGTGGATCCGGCAAAGATAGAAACTGTTGAAAAGTGGTAAACCCCGAAAACTCCGAAACACATACGCCAGTTTTTAGGACTAGCTGGTTACTACAGAAGGTTCATCCAAGACTTTTCCAGAATAGCAAAACCCTTGACTGCATTAACGCATAAAGGGAAGAAATTTGAATGGAAGGATGAACAAGAGAAAGCGTTTCAGTTATTGAAGAAAAAGCTAACTACGGCACCTATATTGTCATTGCCTAAAGGGAATGATTATTTTGTGATTTATTGTGACGCATCAAAGCAAGGTCTCGGTTGTGTATTAATGCAACGAACGAAGGTGATTGCTTATGCGTCTAGACAATTGAAGATTCACGAGCAAAATTATACGACGCATGATTTGGAATTAGGCGCGGTTGTTTTTGCATTAAAGACTTGGAGGCACTACTTATATGGGGTCAAAAGTATTATATATACCGACCACAAAAGTTTTCAACACATATTTAATCAGAAACAACTGAATATGAGGCAGCGTAGGTGGATTGAATTGTTGAATGATTACGAATTTGAGATTCGTTACCACCCGGGGAAGGCAAATGTGGTAGCCGATGCCTTGAGCAGGAAGGACAGAGAACCCATTCGAGTAAAATCTATGAATATAATGATTCACAATAACCTTACTACTCAAATAAAGGAGGCGCAACAAGGAGTTTTAAAAGAGGAAAATTTAAAGGATGAAATACCCAAAGGATCGGAGAAGCATCTTAATATTCGGGAAGACGGAACCCGGTATAGGGCTGAAAGGATTTGGGTACCAAAATTTGGAGATATGAGAGAAATGGTACTTAGAGAAGCTCATAAAACCAGATACTCAATACATCCTGGAACGGGGAAGATGTACAAGGATCTCAAGAAATATTTTTGGTGGCCGGGTATGAAAGCCGATGTTGCTAAATACGTAGGAGAATGTTTAACGTGTTCTAAGGTCAAAGCTGGGCATCAGAAACCATCAAGTCTACTTCAACAACCCGAAATCCCAGAATGGAAATGGGAAAACATTACCATAGATTTCATCACTAAATTGCCAAGGACTGCAAGTGGTTTTGATACTATTTGGGTAATAGTTGATCGTCTCACCAAATCAGCACACTTCCTGCCAATAAGAGAAGATGACAAGATGGAGAAGTTAGCACGACTGTATTTGAAGGAAGTCATCTCCAGACATGGAATACCAATCCCTATTATCTCTGATAGGGATGGCAGATTTATTTCAAGATTCTGGCAGACATTACAGCAAGCATTAGGAACTCGTCTAGATATGAGTACTGCCTATCATCTACAAACTGATGGGCAGAGCGAAAGGATGATACAAATGCTTGAATACATGCTACGAGCATGTGTTATTGATTTCGGAAACAGTTGGGATCGACATCTACCGTTAGCAGAATTTTCCTACAACAACAGATACCATTCAAGCATTGAGATGGCGCCGTTTGAAGCACTTTATGGTAGAAAGTGCAGGTCTCCGATTTGTTGGAGTGAAGTGGGGGATAGACAGATTACGGGTCCGGAGATAATACAAGAAACTACCGAGAAGATCATCCAAATTCAACAACGGTTGAAAACCGCCCAAAGTCGACAAAAGAGCTACGCTGACATTAAAAGAAAAGATATAGAATTTGAAATTGGAGAGATGGTCATGCTTAAAGTTGCACCTTGGAAAGGCGTTGTTCGATTTGGTAAATGAGGGAAATTAAATCCAAGGTATATTGGACCATTCAAGATTATTGATCGTGTCGGACCAGTAGCTTACCGACTTGAGTTACCTCAACAACTCGCGGCTGTACATAACACTTTCCACGTCTCGAATTTGAAGAAATGTTTTGCTAAAGAAGATCTCACTATTCCGTTAGATGAAATCCAAATCAACAAAAAACTTCAATTTATCGAAGAACCCGTCGAAATAATGGATCGTGAGGTTAAAAGACTTAAGCAAAACAAGATACCAATTGTTAAGGTTCGATGGAATGCTCGTAGAGGACCCGAGTTCACCTGGGAGCATGAAGATCAGATGAAGAAGAAATACCCGCATTTATTTCCAGAAGATACGTCAACACCTCCAACTGCTTAAAATTTCGGGACGAAATTTATTTAACGGGTAGGTACTGTAGTGACCCGAACTTTTCCATGTTTATATATATATTAAATGAAATTTTTATTTACATGATTAAGTGTTTCCAACATGTTAAGCAATCAAACTTGTTAAGACTTGATTAATTGAAATAGGTTTCATATAGACAATTGACCACCCAAGTTGACCGGTGATTCACGAACGTTAAAACTTGTAAAAACTATACGATGACATATATATGGTTATATATATATAGTTAACATGATTTTATTATAAGTATGTATCTCATTAGGTATTTTAACAATGAGTTATATACATAAAAATGAGACTATTAATTCAAGAAACTCGAAAACGATATATATAACGATTATCGTTATAACAACGTCTTACTAGGTACATATGAATCATATTAAGATATTGATACACTTGGTTAATTATGTTAAATGATAAGTAAATATATTATTAAGTGTATTAACAATGAAATACATATGTAAAAATAAGACTACTAACTTAATGATTTCGAAACGAGACATATATGTAACGATTATCGTTGTAACGACATTTAACTGTATATACATCATACTAAGATATATTATATATCATAATATCATGATAATATAACAATTTAACATCTCATTTGTTATAATAAACAATGGGTTAATAAACATTTAACAAGATCGTTAACCTAAAGGTTTCAAAACAACATTTACATGTAACGACTAACGATGACTTAACGACTCAGTTAAAATGTATATACATGTAGTGTTTTAATATGTATTCATACATTTTTGAAAGACTTCAAGACACTTATCAAAATACTTCTACTTAACAAAAATGCTTACAATTACATCCTCGTTCAGTTTCATCAACAATTCTACTCGTATGCACCCGTATTTGTACTCGTACAATACACAGTTTTTAGATGTATGTACTATTGGTATATACACTCCAATGATCAGCTTTTAGCAGTCCATGTGAGTCACCTAACACATATGGGAACCATCATTTGGCAACTAGCATGAAATATCTCATAAAATTACAAAAATATGAGTAATCATTCATGACTTATTTACATGAAAACAAAATTACATATCCTTTATATCTAATCCATACACCAACGACCAAAAACACCTACAAACACTTTCATTATTCAATTTTATTCATCTAATTGATCTCTCTCAAGTTCTATCTTCAAGTTCTAAGTGTTCTTCATAAATTCCAAAAGTTCTAGTTTCATAATATCAAGAATACTTCCAAAATTGCAAGTTTACTTCCAAGTTTTCTAAATTCATTCCAAGTAATCATCCAAGATCAAGAAACCTTTGTTACTTATAGTAGGTTATCTTTCTAATACAAGGTAATAATCATATTCAAACTTTAATTCAATTTCTATAACTATAACAATCTTATTTCGAGTGGAAATCTTACTTGAAATTGTTTTCGTGTCATGATTCTGCTTCAAGAACTTTCAAGCCATCCAAGGATCCTTTAAAGCTAGATCTATTTTTCTCATTTCCAGTAGGTTTATCCAAGGAACTTGAGGTAGTAATGATGTTCATAACATCATTCGATTCATACATATAAAGCTATCTTATTCGAAGGTTTAAACTTGTAATCACTAGAACATAGTTTAGTTAATTCTAAACTTGTTCGCAAATAAAAGTTTATCCTTCTAACTTGACTTTTAAAATCAACTAAACACATGTTCTATATCTATATGATATGCTAACTTAATGATTTAAAACCTGGAAACACGAAAAACACCGTAAAACCGGATTTACGCCGTCGTAGTAACACCGCGAGCTGTTTTGGGTTAGTTAATTAAAAACTATGATAAACTTTGATTTAAAAGTTGTTATTCTGAGAAAATGATTTTTATTATGAACATGAAACTATATCCAAAAATTATGGTTAAACTCAAAGTGGAAGTATGTTTTCTAAAATGGTCATCTAGACGTCGTTCTTTCGACTGAAATGACTACCTTTACAAAAACGACTTGTAACTTATTTTTCCGACTATAAACCTATACTTTTTTTGTTTAGATTCATAAAATAGATTTCAATATGAAACCATAGCAATTTGATTCACTCAAAACGGATTTAAAATGAAGAAGTTATGGGTAAAACAAGATTGGATAATTTTTCTCATTTTAGCTACGTGAAAATTGGTAACAAATCTATTCCAACCATAACTTAATCAACTTGTATTGTATATTATGTAATCTTGAGATACCATAGACACGTATACAATGTTTCGACCTATCATGTCGACACATCTATAAATATTTCGGAACAACCATAGACACTCTATATGTGAATGTTGGAGTTAGCTATACAGGGTTGAGGTTGATTCCAAAATATATATAGTTTGAGCTGTGATCAATACTGAGATACGTATATACTGGGTCGTGGATTGATTCAAGATAATATTTATCGATTTATTTCTTTACATCTAACTGTGGACAACTAGTTGTAGGTTACTAACGAGGACAGCTGACTTAATAAACTTAAAACATCAAAATATATTAAAAGTGTTGTAAATATATTTTAAACATACTTTAATATATATGTATATATTGTTATAGGTTTGTGAATCAACCAGTGGCCAAGTCTTACTTCCCGACGAAGTAAAAATCTGTGAAAGTGAGTTATAGTCCCACTTTTAAAATCTAATATTTTTGGGATGAGAATACATGCAGGTTTTATAAATGATTTACAAAATAGACACAAGTACGTGAAACTACATTCTATGGTTGAATCAAAATCGAATATGCCCCTTCTTATTAAGTCTGGTAATCTAAGAATTAGGGAACAGACACCCTAATTGACGCGAATCCTAAAGATAGATCTATTGGGCCTAACAAACCCCATCCAAAGTACCGGATGCTTTAGTACTTCGAAATTTATATCATATCCGAAGGGTGTCCCGGAATGATGGGGTTATTCTTATATATGCATCTTGTTAATGTCGGTTACCAGGTGTTCACCATATGAATGATTTTTATCTCTATGTATGGGATGTGTATTGAAATATGAAATCTGGTGGTCTATTGTTATGATTTGATATATATAGGTTAAACCTATAACTCACCAACATTTTTGTTGACGTTTAAAGCATGTTTATTCTCAGGTGAATACTAAGAGCTTCCGCTGTTGCATACTAAAATAAGGACAAGATTTGGAGTCCATGTTTGTATGATATTGTGTAAAAACTGCATTCAAGAAACTGATTTCGATGTAATATATTTGTATTGTAAACCATTATGTAATGATCGTGTGTAAACAGGATATTTTAGATTATCATTATTTGATAATCTACGTAAAGCTTTTTAAACCTTTATTTATGAAATAAAGGTTATGGTTTGTTTTAAAAATGAATGCAGTCTTTGAAAAACGTCTCATATAGAGGTCAAAACCTCGCAAAGAAATCAATTAATATGGAACGTTTTTAATCAATAAGAATGGGACATTTCAAGTATGATGCTTATATGTTATTGTATTGTTGATTGTATGCGTAGAAATGCTCGATTATATATATTTTCGTTTGATTGTTTTGGGACAGTGGTTTATTTGTTGTTTTCTGTAAACATAACTGACATAAAAGTGAAATTAAAGTATCTATATGAGTTCCTCTCATCAAGACATTAATTTTAGCCTCCGGATTCATGTCATTTCGATTCCCGGAGCTCTAGTTATGCTTAAAATGGTGTTTTGTTGAGATTAAAATGTGAAAACGAATTGAATCAGGTACGGTCTGACTTTATGACCACTTTTGGAGTCTTTAGGGTGTACTAGTGTGTTAGGATTGATGATGGGATGAAATTTCATGTTCGGGTCATCGAAATCCGAGCCACGGATCACCCGGTATGACTAAAACATATTTTTAAACAGATTAAAGCTACAAGTTGATTTATGGCTGTAAGTCACGACTTGGTGGCTGTTCTTGGGGTGTCCTTGAGCACACTAATTTTTCGGGTGGATTGGTTAGGCGAAGATATATATAAGACTCGCCGAAAACTGATTCCCGGGGCTCAAGTTATGACCCGATGAACTTTTAATTAAAACTTATGGTTATTAGTTATGAATTATGATATAAATGATGAATTTCATTATTAATAAATTACTTATGATATAAAAAGTAATTATTTTAATTTAATACTTATGATATATATATTTATTATATCATTTATTAACTAACTATGATTTAATTAAACTTTTAATTAAACTTATAATTAATAATACTTTTATTATTAATGGAAACTAATTATGATAAGTATTAAACTTATGTTATGAGAATATTATTATAAGACTTATAATAAGGATTAAATAATTATTTAATTATTATAAGGCTTAGTTATTATTTAATTATTAAATACTTATGATTTAATAATTATAATTAGAAACTTATGATATGATTAATAATACATTATTAATTAATAATACTTATGATATGATAAAAATTTATTATTAATTAATAATACTTATATTATGACTAATATTTAATTAATTAATTAAATACTTATGTTATATTAATTATATCATTTAAACTTATGTTAACTTTAATAATTCATTTTAATTTAATTAAACTTATGTTATGACATAATTATACATATATGACTTTTATTAACATTATAACCTATATTATTAATATAACTTATACTTTTAAAATTAATGTTGACTATGTTTGACCAAGGTTGACTTTTGAGTTGACTTTCGGTTGACTTTGACTTTCAGTTGACTTTGTTGAATTTTTAAATATAGAAACTTTCCTAACTTAATAACTTTCCAAAAATAGAAACTTTCTAAATATAGAAACTTTCCAAAAATAGAAACTTTCCAAAAATAGAAACTTTCTAAATATAGAAACTTTCCAAAAATAGAAACTTTCTAAAAATAAAAACTTTCCAAAAATGGAAACCTGCTAAAAATAGAAACTTTCTAAAAATAGAAAGTGTGTGTCCGTACGCTTTTTCAATCAAACCGATGCATGTTGAGTGTTGTTCTATGTCTACTTGTAACATGTACAATAGCTATCATACTAAGACTTGACCTAAGTTAGTTATTTATATCGACCTGCTTTATTTATAGGTCGGCGTTGTGATCATTTCTGATCACTTTACTTCTTTTGTTGTTTGCATATTTGTGTGGTTACTTCGTTTGCCATTAAGGTGAGTTATAGTCCCGTTTTTCATACTTTTTAAAGTATATTTTTGGGATGTGATTACATGCATTTTATTTTACATTTAGACACAAGTGGCAATTAAATTTAAATTATTCATTATGAGTTGAATAAAAATATTCCCTAGTCTGGTAACTGTAATCACTGGTTTCTATTGGTGAACGCGAATCCTACAGATAGATCTATCGGGTTTGACAACCCCATTTTGAGCTAGTCGCGCTAGCAATTTATAATCGGAATGTTTAGTACTTCGTATTTTGTTGAAGATACACTTGTTCAGTGTATATTATTATTGTGTTTGGCAAGGGTAATTAAAGGGTTAAGTGGTTACCAGGTGGCTCATTGATAATGGAATAATGTTTAATGTTTTCTAACATTTTAAATCTTGTGGTCTAAAGTTTATTCAATTATTTAAACCTATAATTCACTCAACATTTTTGTTGACAGTTTACTCGCATGTTTTCACTGGTACTTTAGTTTGTTTAATGCTTCCACTGTGTTAGAAGAGTCTGCATGCATTTAGGCAGATTTTATTAAACAATTATGAAACTTTGAACTTGCATTCTATTTTGGAATAATTTAAACTTGTGGGTTTTGTTGACAATGTTTTATGTCAACTTTGGTATTTAATATGTTGGGTTACTTAAACTATATATTTTTGGTATATTTCCTTTTTGGAAAACTTTGAAATAAAAGAATGCAATGTTATTTATTAAATTCATTTAAGTTCGATTAAGCTGTGGGACCAAGTGATGGAGCCGTTAAGTACTTTGACAGGGCCACCACAGTTGGTATCAGAGCTCTGGTTGTAAGGAACTAGGCGGTCTTAATGTGGTCAACTCGAGGTCTTTAGGGTGCATTAGAGTCTAGTCTACAGCCTGACCCTTTTGCTATAACATTATTATGCATTTTATTTCGTATGAGAAATATCGTAAGCATTTATTTCTATGTTGTATGTGGTTTATGGTTTTACTATTTGCAGATGTCGACTTCGAGCAACAATTCCGTTCCTGCTTCTGCTCCTTCGTCTGCTGCTAGACGCCGTACTCATCAGCCTTTGTTCGATGATCCTGTTGACCAATACATGGCTACCATCACTCGCATGACTAGAGCATACTTGAATGAGACGCGTATAAATGCTCTCAGCGACTGTATGTGGGTCTTGCCGCATAACGAGGTGATGGATGAGATTAGAGCTAGTATGGATTTGTTTACCAATTTTAAGCATAATGTTGGGTTCGAGACCCGGAAGCGTAACCGTGAGGTGGACGCTAAGTTCTAGGCTCTTGAGAGCATAGTTCATGGTCTGAAGTCAGAGTTGGAGGAGGTAAAGGGAAAGTTGAGGAAGTATGAGACTCCTGACGAGCCTCATACCGGTCCAGCTTATCACACCCGCTCTAAGCAGATGTGATATGATGATTCATGATTGATTATTTATTTCATAAAACTTAATGTCCTTTTATACATACATTTTTGGGTGATGTATGGCGTTTTGCCGAGGATTTTATTAAGGATTTTGTTATGGGATATTTTTCATTTATGTATGGATGGTTATTTCTTTATGACATCTGTTATAATTATCATATTTTATTTCTGATGTTGTGACTCTTGGTATGTTATATTATTTGTAATATAGATCATGTATGTTAGGTGCTATGTATGTTGTATGATTTTTATCATAAAGTATGTATTCATGTGGTGGCTATTTCTATAACTATCATAACTATCATGTTATTACTCCTAGTGTTTATTGACTATTATTTTAATGGTTAATCTTTTCGTGTTCGATCTATTCCTTTATAACACTGGTATTATTCTTAGTACTAACGGTTGTGTTATTCTGTTTTGAAGATCATGCCTCCCCGCGAGTTCAACGAAGCCCGTATGCAACGTCTTATCTCCATATATATATATATATATATATATATATATATATATATATATATATATATATATATATATATATAAGGAATAGCAGCTGCTATGGCAGCTAATGTTAATGCTAATGCTAATAACAACAACCAGGTGGGATGTTCCCACAAGACGTTTATGGCAAGTCGTCCACAAGAATTTAGTGGCACTGAAGGACCCATTGGACTTACTCGTTGGTTTGAGAAGATTGAGTCTATTTTTAGGGTTAGCCGAGTCTGAGAGGAGGATAAGGTTAGTTTCGCAAGCTGCACTCTTAAAGATAGTGCATTAACTTGGTGGAACAACTTGGTGAATAGTTTGGGTAATGATGTGGCGTATGGTTTGACTTGGAATAATTTTAAAGAAAGAATGATCACCCGTTATTGTCCCTGGGGTGAACTTAAGAAGTTAGAAGCTGAGTTTAAGAACTTGAAAATGAAGGGCACCGAGTTAGATGCCTATGAACAAAGGTTCTTTGAATTGACATTGTTGTGTCCAAATGTTTATGCTGATGAGAATCTTAAGATTGAAGCTTATATTGATGGGTTATCTGAGAAAATTGAGCATGGGGTTGAGTCTAGTGAGCCCCAGACTATTGAAGCTGCTATGTCTATGGCGCATAAGCTTAATGATAAGATTCTGAGGAGAAGTAAGGCAGCTGTGACTGATGCCAGTGAGGAAGTTGTTAAGAAGGCTGATAATGGGAAAAGGAACTGGGATAACAACCGCAACCAGAACCAAAATCAGCAGAAGAAACAAGATACTTCTGGTTCTAATAACCATAATCAGCGTGTTTGTCCTCGATGTTATAAGGCTCATTATGGTTATTGTACGGTTACTTGTAAGAGGTGTTCCAAGCAGGGACACATTGCTAAAGATTGTACGGTGCTTATGCCGGGTTCTGCTACTCCTGCTGCAGGTGGTAGTAATAATGCTGGTAATAATGGTGGTAATGGTAATGGTAATGGGAAGCCAAGAAATGGTGGTAATCAGAGAGTTTGTTATGAATCCGGTAAGCTGGGGCATTTCCGTGATGCCTGCGCTAACAAGAAGACTACTGAGAATGCTCGTGGAAGAGCATTCAACATTAATGTCAGGGATGCTGAGGAAGATCCTAAAATTGTTATGGGTACGTTCTCGGTCAACGATTTATCAGTTTATGTACTATTTGATTCGGGGGCTGATTTGAGTTTTGTGTCGAGTAAGTTGAGTCCAAAAATCAAAACTCCATTAACTCCTCTAGACAATACTTATGTTGTAGAGATAGCTAATGGTAAAGTGCTCACTGCTAAGACTGTGTATCGTAAATGTAACATTAATCTAGCTGGTAGAGATTTTGAGGTAGATTTGATACCGATTGACCTAGGCAGTTTTGACGTTGTTATTGGTATGGATTGGTTGTCTGCGAATCATACTGAGATTGTGTGTTATGAGAAAGCTATTCATATTACTAATGTGGTTGGAGAGCCACTGATGGTTTTTGGGGATAAAAAATGCAGACAGTTAAACCTTATTAGCTGTTTGAAAGTTCATAAACATCTCCGCAAAGGCTGTCATGCTATTCTAGCCCATGTTGTTGATTCTGATAGAGAAGAGAAGAGCGTTGGTGATGTTTTTATTGTTAGAGATTTTCCAGAGGTATTTCCCGAAGATTTACCTGGCCTTTCGCCGCAACGCGCGATAGAATTTCAAATCGATCTTGTTCCCGGTGCTGCTCCTGTAGCACGTGATCCTTACCGACTTGCGCCTTTCGAACTTCAAGAATTGTCGAGTCAACTCCGTGAGTTTTTAGACGAAGGTTTTATTCATCCTAGTTCGTCCCCTTAGGGAGCTCCTATTCTATTCGTTAAGAAGAAAGATGGTTCGTTTCGTTTGTGCATTGATTATCGTGAATTAAACAAGCTTACTGTTAAAAACCGTTACCTTCTTCCAAGAATTGATGATCTGTTCGATCAGCTTCAAAGTTCTTTGTTTATTCTAAGATCGATCTTCGTTTCGGTTATCATCAACTACGTGTTAAAGAATCTGATGTTCCGAAAACTTCTTTTCGCACCCGTTATGTCACTTCGAATTCCTTGTTATGTTGTTCGGATTGACAAATGCACCTGCTGTGTTCATGGACCTCATGAACCATGTGTGTAGACCCTATCTGGACAAATTCATTATTGTTTTCATCGACGACATCCTTATTTATCCCAAGAGTGATGAAGAGCACGAAGAACATTTGAAGTTAGTGCTTGATCTGTTGAGGAAAGAAGAGTTGTACGCTAAGTTCTCTAAATGTGCTTTCTGGTTAAGAGAAGTTCAATTCCTTGGACATATTGTTAGTAAACAGGGAATAGAACTTGCCAAGATTGAGGCAATTGAAAAGTGGGAAATTCCGAAAACTCCTACTCAGGTTCGTAAGTTCCTAGGGTTGGCAGGTTACTATAGAAGGTTCATTCAAGATTTCTCTAGTATAGCGAAACCTCTGACTGCTCTAACGCACAAGGGGAAGAAGTATGAGTGGAAGGATGAACAAGAGACTGCTTTTCAAACTCTGAAGAAGAAGTTGACTACCGCTCTGATATTGTCACTACCTGAGGGTAATGATGATTTTGTCGTCTATTGTGATGGATCGCGTCAGGGCTTTGGTTGTGTTTTGATGCAACGAAAGAAAGTTATTGCGTACGCGTCACGTCATTTGAAGATTCACGAGCAGAATTATACAACCCATAATTTAGAGTTGGGAGCTGTTGTGTTTGCACTTAAGATTTGGAGACATTATCTCTATGGGGTCAAAAGTACAGTGTACACTGATCACAAAAGTCTTCAACATATTCTTGATCAAAAACAGTTGAATATGAGGCAGCGAAGATGGGTTGAGATGTTGAATGATTATGATTGCGAACTTTTATATCATCCAGGGAAAGCCAATGTTGTGGCCGATGCGTTAAGTCGTAAAGAGAGGGTTGAACCTCACAGATTTAGAGCTTTGAATATGACGATTCGAACAAACCTCGCAAGGCAGATTCTTGAGGCACAACAAGAAGCCTTAAAGGAGGAGAATTTTGTGAATGAGAAAGTCAGAGGCATGGCTAAGAAGTTTGAAGTACGAGCGGATGGTACTAGATACTTTGCGGGTTGTCTTTGGGTTCCGAAGTTTGGTGATCTGCGACAACTTGTTTTGGATGAAGGCTGATGTGGCTACTTATGTAGCTAAGTGTTTGACCTGTGCTAAGGTGTGACGCCCCGTACAAAACCATCGTGTACGATTCGTCAACAACATGATCTTTACACGGTCAAATACTACATGCTGTTTGAAAACCAGTTTTGCATTCATAAAAAGATAACTTTTACAAAAGATAACGTGACACAAAGGTCGTTACAAAGTCATTATTTGAAAATAACATAAGTTACGAATGCAAGATAAAAGTTTCATGATTGAGACATCTCTAAGTAATGCAGCGGAAATCTAACACAGCAGGTCCATAACAGCAAGTCTATAACACCAAGACAACAAGTTTAATAGCGGAAGCAACATCGTCTAAGCACCTGAGAAATACACGCTTAAAAGTCAACATGAATGTTGGTGAGCTATAGTTTGTAATAAGTAAAGTAATGTAGACCACGAGTTATCGTATTCAAAACTGTATGAAAAGTATATGCTTATCCGTGGGCACCCGGTAACTAACTTAACGTAATAGTAATACCCCTAAAAGTACACTTGGCGAGTGCGTATGTCCTCGAAGTATCAAACACCCGTTAAATGCTAGCGCGACTAGCCCGAGTGGGGATGTCAAACCCTATGGATCCATATCTAATATTCGCGTTCACCGGTTCAAAAACCAATGATTAAACGTTACCGTGCTAAGGGGAATGTTTATGCAGGTATATAACCCACACATATATAAAGTTTAAGTACTCGTGTCTAGTATGTAAAACATAAAAAGCGCATGTATTCTCAGTCTCAAAAATAGTATAAGTAAAAAGGGAAGCTATAACTCACAGTGAATAAGCAGTAAAAGTCGATACGAAACGTATGCAGGTAGTAAGTCGCTCCGAAAGGTCGTCAACCTATGTCAAAGGTCACTAGGTCAGTATGTTGTCCCAAAAGGTTAAAAATGAATAAATTAAGTTTAAGTGTCATCATCGACATCATCATTATCATCATCATTCATCAATAGTAAGGTAAGTTTAACAAGAATAGAGATCAAAACAAAAGGCTGACTTCGGACAGCTGTTACGACCCCTATACAAATCGAAAAGATGCGTAGTCAGTGGCTATGGCTCCGTATGTGAGTCCTCTAACCTCTGAACAATTTTCAGAACCTAACTTGTCTTCATTTGACCGTGGCGATGGTTTAAGTGCGAGTAGGTCAGAAATTTCAGCACAACGTTACAAGGGCGTAGTGACTTTCGGAAGGCCATAAATCCTAAACCGTATATCGGATTAAGTCGAGGCCTAAACGAAAAAGTCATCTACTCGAAACGAACTATCATAAAACTAGTTTTACAGAAGCCCAAGATCTTATCAGACCCCGAAAAAAGCAAACAAGTGCTCCGGTGAGGTTCTTGGTGCTTGATGCTAATCACGGATCTCATCCTTGATGCTTGTAAGCTTCAAGTGTACAACTCTTTGATTTTTTACATCACTTTGACCAAGGTTCAACCATCAACACACTACTAAAAGTAAAATCTATCATTCTACAAGTTTTGAACATCAAGATTGCCTCATTATTGCATGAATCCAATAAAGCTTCAACCTTTGTCCATTTTACACAAGTTCATGCATCTATATCATGTGTGATGATGAAGACTTGATATTTATCATCACAAAAGGGTTCCAAGTAAGTGAGATCTACAATAATGACTTTGATCTCAAGTATTAAGAAAACCCTAAGCTAGAAAGCTTGGATCTTTACAAGATTAATGAGACCATAAGCTAGAAAGCTAGGATCTTTAACAAAATAATGAAAGTAATGAGACCATAAGCTAAAAAGCTAAGATCTTTAACATAATAATGAAACCCTAAGCTAAAAAGCTTGAATCTTTAGTGTTCTTGAAGATCTTGAAGCATAAAGCTTTGATCTTTAAGATACATGAAGATTACAAACACAAATTTTAATCTTTATAACAAAATAACAAGATTAAAGCTAAAAAGATTTAGATCTACAAAATAAGTGAAGATTCAAAGCTAGAAAGCTTGAATCTTCCATGTTCTTGAAGGATTCAAACCCAAGTTTGAATCTACAAGATGTAATCAAGATCAAAAGCTAAAAAGTTTGATCCCTTTGATGATGATGATGTCGTAGGTGATGAAGGGAGAAGAAGAAGAAATAAATCAAAAACTTACACTTTTTAGAGTGAGAAAGACTAGAGAGAGAATTAGAGAGTAAGTGTGTGTAAATTGAAAATGTGATCAAGTGTGAAATGAGTGAAATAAGGCTTGTATTTAAAGGTGGTGAGGTGAGGGTGGGGTGGTGATGGCCGTGGGTTAGTGGGGGGGGGGGGGGACAAGGGGGACAACTTTTTGTTTTTTGGTTAATGGTTGTCTAATGTAGGTGCTTATGTTAGGATCCCATGCAACATTAAGGATAATGCTTAAGAAAAATGCTAGTATGTTCCCTCTAATAAATGGACATTTGTTTTTCATTAATATATTTCACTAACTTATTTAAATTGGACTAATTAAATAGTTCACTAGCTAGTGTAGGGTGGGCTAAAGTCCAACAAGGTAGAAAGTCCAACAAAACTAAGTAGTGTGCTCTAGTAAATTACTAAACGTAATTAAGCATCCAAAAACCCAAGTAATTGTTATTATAAAATAACAATTAGTATTTCATAGTCGTAATATTCCGGTTACGACAAAAGTTAAACGTGTACACAGTACGCAGTTCGTTCAAAACGTCAAGTGACACTAACGGTCATAAAGGCTTCCGGGGTTCAAGTTAAATAACCTACGTACTTAAAGGAAAATGTTAATATATAAATGAAAGTAATCCACATGTAGAAAGTTCCCAGAGCATAATATAGCTCAGTACGCACAAATACGCAGTTTCGTGAAAAGCACAAAGCACAAAAGCAAGTTGAAAAAGTCGGGTCGTTACATTACCCACCTGTTAATGAAAATTTCATCCCAAAATTTTAAGCTGAGGTAGACGGTAGAGTTGTGAAGAGGTGAGGATACTTCTGTTTCATCTATCCTCTCGCTCTCAAGTAAACTCAGGTCCTCGTTTTGCATTCCATCGGACTCGGACGATCGGAATCTTGTTGCGTTTCAAGGTTTTGACCTCACGGTCCATAATTTCGACAGGTTCTTCCACGAAATAGAGTTTGTCGTCAATCTTAAGCTCCTCGAGAGGTATGACGAGTTCTGGTTCAGCAAGACATTTCTTCAGATTCGATACGTGAAAAGTGGGATGAACTGCTCTCAATTGAGTCGGAAGATCCAAACGGTAAGCAACAGGTCCAACACGCTTCAAAACTTCAAAGGGACCAATATATCACAGATTCAACTTCCCACGCTTTTTGAACGGATTACACCTTTCCAAGGTGTGACTTTTAACATAACGCGGTCGCCGATTTGAAATTCACGATCTCTACGTTTAAGGTCGGCATAGCTCTTCTGACGATCATGGGCCGTCTTGAGCCTTGCTTGAATTTGGACAATCTTCTCGGTGGTTTCATGGACGAGTTCGGGACCGGTGAGTTGCTTTTCACCTACCTCGGTCCAACAAATAGGAGAACGACACTTGCGGCCATACAACGCTTCAAAAGGTGCGACATTAATGCTTGCATGATAGCTATTGTTGTAAGAGAATTCGGCTAGCGGTAAATGCTTCTCCCAAGTTTTTCCGAAATCTATAACACAAGCACGCAGCATGTCCTCTAAAGTCTGAATCGTGCATTCGCTCTGTCCGTCGGTCTGTGGGTGATATGCGGTACTCATGTCAAGACGTGTTCCCAAGGCTTCTTGTAAAGAACGCCAAAACCTAGAAGCAAAACGGGTATTGCGATCTGAGATAATCGATAAGGGTACACCGTGTCGAGATACAACTTCCTTTATGTATAATTGTACCAGTTTCTCCATCGTATCAGTTTCCTTCATGGCTAGAAAGTGAGCAGATTTGGTAAGACGGTCAACGATAACCCAGATGGTATCATAACCTCCTACCGTCTTCGGTAGCTTCGTGATGAAATCCATTGTTATTCCTTCCTACTTCCATTGCGGGATTTCGGGTTGTTGGAGTAATCCAGACGGCTTCTGATGTTCGGATTTGATCTTGGAACAAATCAAACACTTTCCAACATAAGCTGCAACATCCCTTTTGAGGTTCATCCACCAATATTGAACCTTGAGGTCGTGGTACATCTTACCAGCTCCTGGATGAATCGAATACCTTGACTTGTGGGCTTCGTCTAGAATAAGGCTCCGTAAATCCCCATAACTAGGCACCCAAATTCTTTCGGCAAAATATCGGAGTCCAGTCTCCTTGACCTCAAATCGAGAAACGAGAATGTTCAAGTGCTCTTGAGAAATATTCTCCTCCTTGAGAGCCTCTTCTAGAGCTACGCGGATCTGGTTATTGAGATTCGTCTGAATGGTGATGTTCAAGGTACGGACACGAAGTGGTACCATTCTCTCCTTTCGGCTCAAGGCATCGGCTACAACATTTGCCTTGCCAGGGTGGTAACGAAGTTCACAATCATAGTCATTCAACGTCTCAATCCATCGACGCTATCTCATATTCAGCTGCCTCTGGTCGAATATGTATTGGAGGCTTTTGTGATCGGTGAAGATAGTACTCTTGGTTCCATAAAGAGAGTGTCTCCACAGTTTGAGTGCGAATACAACAGCTCCAAGTTTAAGATCGTGAGTAGTGTAGTTTCGCTCGTGAATCTTCAGTTGTCCGGAGGCGTAAGCAATAACCTTCTTCCGTTGCATCAATACACAACCAAATCCATGTTTCGAGGCGTCGAGTTACACAACGAAGTCGTCACTGCCTTCGGGAAGTGATAAGATAGGTGCGGAGGTCAACTTCTGCTTTAGGGTTTGAAATGCTGACTCTTGCTCGGCTTCTCAAACGAACTTCTTCCCCTTATGAGTTAATGCAGTCAAAGGACGAGCAATCAGAGAAAAATCTTCAATGAATCTTCGGTAATAACCGGCGAGACCTAGAAATTGGCGGATATGAGTCGGAGTAGTGGGGGTTTCCCACTTACTGATAGCTTCGATTTTTGCGGGATCGACTTTGATACCCTGATCGCTCACGATATGACCAAGAAATTGAACTTCCTTCAACCAAAATTCGTACTTGGAGAATTTGGCATAAAGTTGCTCTTGTCTCAAGAGTTCTAACATGAGTCGAAAATGTTGCTCATGTTCTTCTTCGCTTTTGGAATAGATGAGGATATCATCTATGAAGACGATAACGAACTTGTCCAGATATGGCTTGCATACACGATTCATGAGATCCATAAACACGGCAGGAGCGTTGGTTAAACCGAATGGCATCACCAGAAACTCATAATGGCCATAACGGGTTCTGAATGCAGTCTTCATCACATCGCTCTCCTTCACCCTCAACTGGTGATAACCTAATCATAAATCAATCTTGGAGTAAACACTGGATCCTTGCAGCTGATCGAAAAGATCGTCAATTCTAGGAAGTGGATATCGATTCTTGATCTTCAAATTGTTCAGTTCACGATAATCGATACACATGCGGAAAGATCCGTCCTTCTTCTTCATGAACAAAATAGGTGCGCCCCAAGGCGGTGAACTCGGTCGGATAAATCCACGGTCTAGTAGTTCCTGCAGTTGACTCTGCAACTCTTGCATTTCAGAAGATGCTAGTCGGTAAGGTGTGCGGGCTACAGGTGCAGCTCCTGGTACTAGATCGATCTTAAATTCCACTGATCTCGACGGTGGTAATCCAGGTAATTCTTCTGGAAAGACGTCGGGAAATTCATTCACAATTCGCACATCCTCCACGCTTTTCTCTTCAACTTCTAGCTTCTTCACATGCGCCAAAACAGCAAAACGTCCCTTCTTCATAACCTTTTGTGCCTTCAAGCAACTAATAAGGTTCAACTTCGGACTACATCTATCTCCGTAAATAATTAGAGGCTCACCATCTTCGCGTGGTATACGGTGAATCTTCTCACCACAGATAGCTTCGGATCTTACCTTGGACAACCAGTTCATACCGACAATCACATCAAAGCTTCCCAAATTGATGGGTATTAATTCAATCTCGAAATCTACACCAGCTAAGTTTATTATACCTCCTCGGCCAATTTGGTCAACTTTCTCAAGTTTTCCATTGGCCACCTCAACAAGCATACTCTCCTCCAAAGGTACTAACGACCAATCTATCTTAGAGCAAAACTGTCTATCTACATAACTCTTATCGGCACCAGTATCAAACAAGATAGAAGCTAATAGATTGTTGATAGTGAATGTACCTGTGACCAAGCCAGGATCCTCACGGGCATCTCGGGTGTTCATGTTGAAGACTCTTCCACGTGCTGGTCCGCCATCCTTCTTCTTGTTCGGACATTCGTTTTTGAAGTGGCCCTGCTGGCCGCACTCAAAGGACTTCCTGGGTCCAATCGGGTTTTTCCTCACAGCTAGGGCGGTGATCTTACAATCCTTGCCGATGTGTCCAGTCCTCTTACACTTTTCAGAAACCACGTTGCAGTACCCAGTACGATGCTTATAGCATCTCTTGCACTGAGGAAGGGTACCCTTATAGTTAGGGTTCGAGCTAGGGTTCGGGTTCGGGTTCCTCCAATCGTTGTTCCCTTTGAAATTCTCATACCTCTTAGTCAGGTTCTGGTCAAAACCTTTTCCCTTGCTTCCGTCCCACTTACGCTTCCCATTACTAGCTCCCGATTCTGATTTCGCCTTTTCTGGCTCTTGACGGGTAATTTGGTTCATCAGGGTGTGCGCCATACGCATAGCTTCTGGGACATTCGCTGGTTTCGATGAAGTGACATTTCCTTGAATGTCCTTGGGAAGTCCCCACAAATATCGTTCAATTTGCTTAAATTCAGGAGTGACCATCATGGGGCACATCAAAGCTAACTCCTAGTACCTTCGGTTATAGCCATCAAGATCAGTCCCTACAACTTTCAGTTCCCAAAACTCCGCTTCCATCTTATGAATTTCGGTTTGGGGGCAATACTCCTTGATCATAGCACTCTTAAACTCCTCCCATGGTGTAGCATAAGTCTTGTCAATTCCCTTGGCCTGGGCGAGTGCGTTCCTCCAAGTTAAAGCGCCATCCGACAAAGTGCAGGATGCGAACTTAGTCTTATTCCCCTCGGAGCAGTTACTCACACGGAACACAGATTCCAACTTCTTAAACCATCTCGTCAGCCCAACTGGCCCTTCAGTACCACTGAAATTGTGGGGCTTGCAACTCTGGAATTCCTTATAGGGACACCCGTTCTGAACAGCTGGGTTGGCCGGTGGAGCTGGAGCAGGGTTGGCATTCGCCATAGCTGTGCTACTCGAGCAGCTATCTTCTCCTCAATCTGAGCTGTTGTGGGCAAGTCCCTTGGAACTCTTCTGTTCACCATTGATCTTCTAAACAAAATTTTTGACTTAAGTCAAAATTCCGCATTCAACAATTCATAATGCTATAGCATAAGGTAATCAACCGGGAAACATCACAATACACGCTAACTAAGTATGGCTAGCTAGTTACAGATAGCACAAAAACCATCAGGTAATAACCTAAATAGAACACCGTATAATAATTAAACAACATTAAGTTCCATTCATTAATAAGAAAGTTGCATACATAAGGTTCGTACAATACATGAGTAAAACATGAAACTACCAACAAGAATACATAACGAAATCTAATACAATAGCCCTATGGTGATGGAGGGTAAATGATGTCCATCAGGTGGGACATCTGATCCTTGAGTTCAGTCACCCGAGCATGGAGGGCATGCACTTCCCTCGTCAGTTCCTCGACGACAGGGGATGCTGGTGGGGCAGGTGGTACAGGTGGTGCGGATGGTGCGGATGGTGCGGGTGGTGTAGTTGGTGCTGATGCAGACGGCACAGTGCGGGTGGTCTTACGCACGAATGGATCGGCGGGATACGGTATGACCCTCGTACGGGCTGTGACTCTAACCAACTGTCCATGTGCATCCACGAACGGTCTACCTCCATTAATTCCTGGGATAATGGTACCATCGAAACGATACTGCTTCTTCGGCGGGGTAGAGGGCGGCTGCACGGGCTCCTCCTCAGGGTCCTCCTCAGGATCCTCCTCGGGATCCTCCTCGCTGGAGTCGTCGGATGATGAATCGTCTGAATCATCTGAAGGTGGATCTGCCCGGCCGGTGGTCATAAGTCGATATCTGCCTGGTGGAATCGGTACAACACGTCCATCAGCGGTGCGTCTAGCCCAATGTCCATGCTCGTTACAGAAAGGACCGTCTCCATTTCCCCCAGGAACTACAGCATCGTCGGAATGGTGATGTGGCTCCGGGAGTCTAGGGCTGGGTGGTGCTGGAATCATCTCGGGATCCTCGTCTATATCTGAGATGTCCATCAGGTCAAGCACGAGTCCACTAGAAAGTGAATTGCCAGAGTCGTTGAAGGGTAGCGGTGAATCAGCAACAATCGTAGGCGAGGCAACAGTCGTCTCTGAGTCACTCTCAAAGTCAAAGGTCATGGGCAGTATGTCTGTCATCTGAATAAGGAAAAATAACTTTTTCCATGTCATTAAGGCATATAGCAAGCACGTAATCAGGCATTATAGCAACCTAGATCGTCTACCGCAGTACATAGCATGGCAACAACAGTACTAAGCAATGTAACATGCAATCAAAAGCAGACAGTAGCATGCAGTAATGAGGATAAGCAATAGCATACAGCAAGTTCACATAGCAGTAAAGGTAAGCAGTAGCATGCAGCAAGATCATACGGCAGTATAAGTAAGCAGTTACATGCAGCAGTAGTAAGCAGTAACAAGTAAACGAGCAAGTTGTAGATTAGTCCTATTAGTGAATCCTACTCGGTCTGGTCTAGACTCACTAATGCAACCTAATTCCCTACAACCAAGGCTCTGATACCAAATGTGATGCCCCGTACAAAACCATCGTGTACGATTCGTCAACAACAGGATCTTTACACGGTCAAATACTACATGCTGTTTGAAAACCAGTTTTGCATTCATAAAAAGATAACTTTTACAAAACATAACGTGACACAAAGGTCGTTACAAAGTCATTATTTGAAAATAACATAAGTTACGAATGCAAGATAAAAGTTTCATGATTGAGACATCTCTAAGTAATGCAGCGTAAATCTAACACAGCAGGTCCAAAACAGCAAGTCTATAACACCAAGACAGCAAGTCTAATAGCGGAAGCAACATCGTCTAAGCACCTGAGAAATACACGCTTAAAAGTCAACATGAATGTTGGTGAGCTATAGTTTGTAATCAGTAAAGTAATGTAGACCACAAGTTATCGTATTCAAAACAGTATGAAAAGTATATGCTTATCCGTGGGCACCCGGTAACTAACTTAACGTAATAGTAATACCCCCTAAAAGTACACTTGGCGAGTGCGTATGTCCTCGAAGTATCAAACACCCGTTAAATGCTCGCGTGACTAGCCCGAGTGGGGATGTCAAATCCTATGGATCCATATCTAATATTCGCGTTCGCCGGTTCAAAAACCAATGATTAAACGTTACCGTGCTAAGGGGAATGTTTATGCCGTAATATAACCCACACATATATAAAGTTTAAGTACTCGTGTCTAGTATGTAAAACATAAAAAGCGCATGTATTCTCAGTCCCAAAAATAGTATAAGTAAAAAAGGAAAGCTATAACTCACAGTGAATAATCAGTAAAAGTCGATACGAAATGTATGCAGGTAGTAAGTCGCTCCGAAAGGTCGTCAACCTAAGTCAAAGGTCACTAGGTCAGTATGTTTTCCTAAAAGGTTAAAAGTGAATAAATTAAGGTTAAGTGTCATCATCGACATCATCATTATCATCATCATTCATCAATACTAAGGTAAGTTTAACAAGAATAGAGATCGAAACAAAAGGCTGATTTCAGATAGCTGTTACGACCTCTATACAAATCGAAAAGAAGCGTAGTCAGTGGCTATGGATCCGTACGTGAGACCTCTAACCACTGACCAATTTTCAAAACCTAACTCGTCTTTGTTTGACCGCGGAGACGGTTTGAGTGCGAGTAGGTCAGAAATTTCAGCACAGCGTTACAAGGGCGTAGTGACTTTCGGAAGGCCATAAATCCTAAACTGTATATTGGATTAAGTCGAGGCCTAAACGAAAATTCATCTAATTGAAACGAACTATCTGAAAATTAATTTTACAAAAGCCCAGGAGTCTGATCAGACCCTGAAAAATAGCAAACAAGTGCTCCGGTGAGGTTCTTGGTGCTTGATGCTCATCGCGGTTCTCATCCTTGATGCTTGTAAGCTTCAAGTGTACAACTCTTTGATGTTTTAGCATCACTTTGACCAAGTTTCAACCATCAACACACAACTAAAAGTAAAATCTATCATTCTACAAGTTTTGAACATCAAGATTGCCTCTTTATTGCATGAATCCAATAAAGCTTCAACCTATGTCCATTTGACACAAGTTCATGCATCTATATCATGTGTGATGATGAAGACTTGATCTTTATCATCACAAAAAGGTTCCAAGTAAGTGAGATCTACAATAATGACTTAGATCTCAAGTATTAAGAAAACCCTAAGCTATAAAGCTTTTATCTTTACAAGATTAATGAGACCATAAGCTAGAAAGCGAAGATCTTTAACAAAATAATGAAAGTAATGAGACCATAAGCTAAAAATCTAAGATCTTTAACATAATAATAAAACCCTAAGCTAAAAAACTTGGATCTTTAGTGTTCTTGAAGATCTTGAAGCATAAAGCTTGGATCTTTAAGATACATGAAGATTACAAACACAAGTTTAAATCTTTATAACAAAATAACAAGATTAAAGCTAAAAAGATTTAGATCTACAAAATAAGTGAAGATTCAAAGCTAGAAAGCTTGAATCTTCCATGTTATTGAAGGATTCATACCCAGGTTTGAATCTGCAAGATGTAATCAAGATCAAAAGCTAAAAAGTTTGATCCCTTTGATGATGATGATGATGATGATGATGTCGTGGGTGATGAAGGGAGAAGAAGAAGAAATAAATCAAAAACTTACATTTTCTAGAGTGAGAAAGACTAGAGAGAGAATTAGAGAGTAAGTGTGTGTAAATTGCAAATGTGATCAAGTGTGAAATGAGTGAAATAAGGCTTGTATTTATAGGTGGTGAGGTGAGGGTGGGGTGGTGATGGCCATGGGTTAGTGGGGGGGACAAGGAGGAAAACTTTTTACTTTTTGGTTAATGGTTGTCTAAAGTAGGTGCTTATGTTAGGATCCCATGCAACATTAAGGATAATGCTTAACAAAAATGCTAGTATGTTCCCTCTAATAAATGGGCATTTGTCTTTCATTAATATGGGTTACTAACTTATTTAAATTGGGTTAATTAAATAGTCTAATAGCTAGTGTAGGGTGGGCTAAAGTCCAACAAGGTAGAAAGTCCAACAAGACAAACTAGTGTGCTCAAGTAAATTACTAAGCGTAATTAAGCATCTAAAAACCCAAGTAATTGTTATTATAAAATAACAATTAGTATTTCGTAGTCGTAATATTCCGGTTACGAGAAAAGTTAAACGTGTACACAGTACTCAGTTCGTTCAAAACGTCAAGTGACACTAACGGTCATAAAGGCTTCTGGGGTTCAAGTTAAGTAACCTATATACTTAAAGAAACATGTTAATATATAAACGAAAGTAATCCACATGTAGAATGTTCCCAGAGCATAATATAGCTCAGTACGCACAAATACGCAGTTTCGTGAAAAGCACAAAGCACAAAAGCAAGTCGAAAAAGCCGGTTCGTTACATTAGGTTAAAGCTGAACATCAAACACCGACTGGACTTTTGGTGCAACCTGAGATTACCGAATGGAAGTGGGAAGGTATTACGATGGATTTTATTACGAAGTTACCGAGAACTGTGGGTGGTTATGATTCTATTTGTGTGATTGTTGACCGACTCACTAAGTCAGCTCACTTTTTGGCGATTAAGGAAACAGATTCGATGGAGAAGCTTACTTGTTTGTATTTGAAGGAAATTGTTTCTAGACATGGTGTTCCTGTATCCATTATTTCAGACCGAGACAGCCGATTTGTATCGAGGTTTTGGAGATCATTACAGGAAGCTTTAGGAACTAAATTGGATATGATCACCGCTTATCATCCACAGACGGATGATCAGAGTGAAAGGACCATTCAAACGTTAGAAGACATGTTACGAGCGTGTGTTATTGACTTTGGTAATGGGTGGGATAAATATTTGCCGCTAGCTGAATTTTCTTATAATAACAGCTATCATGCAAGTATTAAAGCCGCACCGTTTGAAGCGCTGTATGGTAGGAAGTGTAGGTCTCCTGTCTGTTGGAATGAGGTTGGGGATGCTCAACTCACAGATCCAGAAATTTACTCATGAGACTACCTAGAAGATCGTATAGATTAAGGAAAGATTGAGAACTGCCAGAATTCTGTAAAAGAGTTATGCTAATAAGAGAAGGAACGATATTGAATTTCAGGTCGGTGATCGTGTTATGTTGAAGGTATCACCTTGGAAGGGCGTGATACATTTTGGTAAAAGGGGAAAGTTGAGTCCTCGTTTTGTTGAACCGTTTGAGATTATTGAGAGAGTTAGACCAGTAGCTTATCGTTTGAAATTGCCACAAGAACTTAGTGTTGTTCATGAAATTTTTCATGTAACGAATTTGAAGAAGTGTTTGGCCTAGGCCGATGAGACTATTCCTCTGGAGGAGCTTCATGTTGATAAGCAACTTCATTTTATTGAGAAACCTATTGAAATTATGGATTGATAGGTTAAGACTCTTAAGCAGAGCAGAATTCCTATTGTCCGGGTTAGATGGAACGCCAGACGCGGTCCCGAGTTCACTTGGGAGCGTGAAGATCAGATGAAGCAGAAGTACCCGCATTTGTTCCCAGATGCTGAGTCAATCCCTGCACATGCTTAAATTTCGGGACAAAATTTCCGTAACGGGAAGGTACTGTAACGACCCTACTTTTTCCGTTATCTTTTAACGAGCCACGGATCACCCGGTATGACTAAAACATGTTTTTGAACGAATTAAAGCTACAATTTGATTTATGGCTGTAAGTCACGACTTGGTGGTTATTATTGGGGTGCTCTTGAGCACACTAATGTGTCGGGTGGGTTGGTTAGGTGAAGATATATATAAGACTCGCCGAAAACTGATTCCCGGGACTCAAGTTATGACCCGATGAACTTTTAATTAAAACTTATGGTTATTAATTATGACTTATGATATAAATGATGAATTTCATTATTAATAAATTACTTATGATATAAAAATTAATTATTATAATTTAAGACTTATGATATATATATTTATTATATCATTTATTAACTAATTATGATTTAATTAAACTTTTAATTAAACTTATGATTAATAATACTTTTATTATTAATGGAAACTACTTATGATAAGTATTAAACTTATGTTATGAGAATATTATTATAAGACTTATAATAAGGATTAAATAATTATTTAATTACTTCCTCCGTCCCAAATCTATTTTCTCCAGACAAAAAACACGCAGTTTTAGGAAATCCCACTAACTTCGTTCTCCACCAGTAATATATATTCTCTCTCCAAAATTAACCTCTTTTGATTGGTTGAAAAAGAATCTGAATAATTAATTTGGGACATCTCAAAATGGAATAATGGACAATAGATATGGGACGGAGGGAGTATTATAAGGCTTAGTTATTATTTAATTATAATTTAATTATTAAATACTTATGATTTAATAATTATAATTAGAAACTTATGATATGATTAATAATTCATTATTAATTAATAATACTTATGATATGATTAAAATTTATTATTAATTAATAATACTTATATTATGACTAATATTTAGTTAATTAATTAAATACTTATGTTATATTAATTATATCATTTAAACTTATGTTAACTTTAATAATTCATTTTAATTTAATTAAACTTATGTTATGACATAATTATACATATATGAATTTAATTAACATTATAACCTATATTATTAATATAACTTATACTTTTAAAATTAATGTTGTCTATGTTTGACCAAGGTTGACTTTTGAGTTGACTTTCTATTGACTTTGACTTTCAGTTGACTTTTGTTGACTTTCTAATTATAGAAACTTTCCTAACTTAATAACTTTCCAAAAGTAGAAACTTTCTAATTACAGAAACTTTTCAAAAATAGAAACTTTCTAAATATAGAAACTTTCCAAAAATAGAAACTTTCTAAAAATAGAAACTTTCCAAAAATGGAAACCTGCTAAAAATAGAAACTTTCTAAAAATAGAAAGTGTGTGTCCGTACGCTTTTTCTATCAAACCGATGCATGTTGAGTGTTGTTCTATGTCTACTTGTAACATGTACAATAGCTATCATACTAAGACTTGATCTAAGTTAGTTATTTATATCGACCTGCTTTATTTATAGGTCGGCGTTGTGATCATTCCTGATCACTTTACTTCTTTTGTTGTTCGCATATTTGTGTGGTTACTTCGTTTGCTATTAAGGTGAGTTATATTCCCGTTTTTCATACTTTTTAAAGTATATTTTTGGGATGTGATTACATGCATTTTATTTTACGTTTAGACACAAGTGGCAATTAAATTTAAATTATTCATTATGAGTTGAACAAAAATATTTCCTAGTCTGGTAACTGTAATCACTGATTTCTATTGGTGAACGCGAATCCTACGGATAGATCTATCGGGTTTGACAACCCCATTTCGAGCTAGTCGCGCTAGCAATTTATAATCAAAATGTTTAGTACTTCGTATTTTGTTGAAGATACACTTGTTCAGTGTATATTATTATTGTGTTTGGCAAGGGTAATTAAAGGGTTAAGTGGTTACCAGGTGGCTCATTGATAATGGAATAATGTTTAATGTTTTCTAACATTTTAAGTCTTGTGGTCTAAAGTTTATTCAATTATTTAAACCTATAATTCACTCAACATTTTTGTTGACAGTTTACTCGCATGTTTTCACAGGTACTTGAGTTTGTTTGATGCTTCCGCTGTGTTAGAAGAGTCTTCATGCATTTGGGCAGATTTTATTAAACAATTATGAAACTTTGAACTTGCATTCTATTTTGGAATAATTTAAACTTGTGGGTTTTGTTGACAATGTTTTATGTCAACTTTGGTATTTAATATGTTGGGTTACTTAAACTACATATTTTTGGTATATTTCCTTTTTGAGAAACTTTGAAATAAAAGAATGCAATGTTATTTATTAAATTCATTTAAGTTCGATCAAGCTGTGGGACTAAGTGACGGAGCCGTTAAGTGTTTTGATGGGGCCACCACAAAAAGGGGCATTTTTAAAGATATTGTAAGAATGCTCCAGTTAAAGATGTTAACTTAACCGCGAAAGATACGGATGATGCATTATTATGTAGTATTAAAAGTTCGGTGGAGTCTTGGGTCTTGGATTCGGGAGCTTCGTTTCACGCCACACCCACTAAGAGCATGATGAAGAATTTTCGGTCGTATCAAGGTAAAGTTAGGTTGGCAAACAACAAAGGTCTCAAGATTAAAGGTATATGATGTGTTGTATTGAAGACTACTCTTGGTTCTAATTGGACTTTAAAAAACGTGAGGTTTATTCGTAAGTTAAAGAGGAAGCTAATCTCGGTTGGTCAATTAGATGAAGAAGGTAATGAGGTTACTTTAAAGAATTGCCAATGGGAGGTGATTAAGGGTTGTAGTGTCATGGCGCGTGGACATAAAAGGGGAACTCTTTATATGGTTGAGGTGTTTGAAGAAGACACAGTGATTGCTACGGTTGACGTTGGGACTAGTTCTACTCTATGGCATCGAAGACTCTGGCATATGGGTGTGAAGGGTATGAAGGTTCTTAGTTCGAGTAGGAGAATTCCAGATTTAAAAAAGATAAATCTAGGGTTTTGCGAACCATGTACATTTGGGAAGCAAAAGAACATGACTTTTGTTAAATCGGGGAATACACCAAAGTTAAAGAAATTGGAGCTAGTTCATACGGATGTTTTTGGGCCAACGAATGTAGAATCACATGGAGGTTCTCGTTATTATATCACCTTCATTGACGACTCCCCTCGAAAGGTATAGGTTTACTTTCTCAAAGCTAAATCCGAAGTTTTTGGTACTTTTATGAAGTGGAAAGCTATGGTTGAGAATGAGACAAATTTAAAGGTTAAGTGTTTAAGGTCAGACAATGGAGGAGAATATGGTAGTCTTGAGTTTAAAGACCATTATGCAAAGCTCAGTATTAGAATGTTGAAAACGGTACCAGAGACACCGCAACACAATGGGGTCGCCGAACGTATGAATCATACGTTGAATGAAAGGGCTAGAAGTATGAGACTACATGCCATTTTGCCTAAGGTGTTTTGTGCGGATGCGGTTAATACGGTGGCTTATTTGATTAATAAGGGACCCTCAACACCATTGGGTTTCCGAATTCCCGAGGAAGAATGGCTAGGTAAAAAGGTTAGTTATGATCATCTTAGAATCTTTGGGTGTAATGTTTATGTGAAAACCAAAGATATTGATAAAGATAAACTTGAAGCTACGTCAAAGAAGTGTACGTTCATTGGTTATGGTTCAGATAAAATGGGCTATCGTTGTTGGGATAATGAAGCTAGAAAGGTTATTCGATCACGTGATGTTACCTTTAATGAAGATTTGGTCTATGGCAAACCGGTAACGGAGAGTCAAAAACCGAATCATGTTATTCTTGATTATGTTTATCTTGATGATCTTACGGGTTCTAGTGGGAGTTTGGGGCACAATGAAATGCCGGTTAATGGTGATGGGTCGGATCTTGACAATGATGGGGATGGTTCGGATAGCGGTGATAATTTCGAACATAGTGCGAGTTCTAGTGGTGAGGAGACTACTAATGAAACCGATCCAACCATACCGGTTGCTCCTATACTTAGACGCTCGACTAGAGTGCCCAAACCTAATCCTAGGTATTCTCCATCAACAAACTACTTGCTCTATACCGAGAATGGTGAATCCGAAAATTACTTTGAAGCAAGAAAGTCCAAAGAATCCATACAATGGGAGCTTGCTATGAAAGAAGAGATGGGGTCACTTGAGAAGAACAAGACTTGGTCACTAGTGAGATTACCTCATGTTAAAAAGGCATTGCAAAACAAATGTGTGTATAGGATAAAGAATGAGGTGGATGGAAAGAAAAGGTACAAAGCACGGTTAGTGGTTAAAGGGTTTCAATAAAGGAAAGGGGTTGATTACCAAGAGATATTTTCACCGGTGGTGAAGATGACTACTATTCCTTTGGTGCTTTCGTTGGTCGCATCCGAAGACTTACATCTACAACAACTATATGTAAAGACCGCATTCTTACACGAAGATCTTGATGAAGAGATCTATATGAGGAAACCCGAGGGTTTTGAGGTAAAGAGTAAAGAAAAGTGGTTTTTTATGTTAAAGAAAAGTTTGTATGGATTGAAGCAAGCACCTCGGCAATGGTACTTGAGATTCAATGAGTTTATGAAGAAGGTTGGTTTTGTAAAATGTGAAGCGGACCATTGTTGTTACTTGAAGAAATTCAAGTCTTCTTACATAATCTTATTGTTATACGTTGATGACATGTTGATTGCGAGTTCCAACATGTCTGAGATCAATAAATTGAAAGATATGCTTTCAAAAGAATTCGAGATGAAGGATCTTGGTAGTGCTAAGCAAATACTTGGAATGAGTATTGTGCGTGATCGTGCTAAAGGTGTTCTATACTTGTCTTAATCCAAAAATATTGAGAAAGTAGTAGAAGAGTTTAATGTTGATAAAGCAAAGGCTCGTACTATGCCTTTGGGTAGCGCGATGAAGTTATCGAAGAATGAATCACCTAAAATGGAAGAAGACCAAGCAGAGATGGAAAAGGTTCTGTATAGATCAGCCGTGGGAAGTATTATGTATGCCATGGTTTGTACGAGACCGAATATAGCTCATGCATTGGGAGTTGCAAGCCGTTATATGTCTAATCCGGGGAAAGAGCATTGGGAAGCGGTCAAATGGTTGCTTCGTTATTCGAAAGGTACTTCTAGTATGGGGTTGTGTTTCACTAAGGGCAATGTTGAAGCGACCCGTCCTAATCCACTTAGACGAAGTCATCAATATTTGGTCCCATTGCGAGGTACTGTCCTAAATATGCCATGAATGACTCCAAGTAATATCTCTAATATGAGAAAATGCACAGCAGAAGATTTCTTTCATACCTGAGAATAAACATGCTTAAAAGTGTCAACCAAAAGGTGTAGTGACCCGAATTTTTCCATGTTTATATATATTAATTGAGATTGATATTTACATGATTAAATGTTTCCAACATGTTAAGCAATCAAACTTGTTAAGACTTGATTAATTGAAATATGTTTCATATAGACAATTGACCACCCAAGTTGACCGGTGATTCACGAACGTTAAAACTTGTAAACACTATATGATGACATATATATGGATATATATATATATAGTTAACATGATACTATGATAAGTAAACATATCATTAAGTATATTAACAATGAACTACATATGTAAAAACAAGACTACTAACTTAATGATTTTTAAACGAGACATATATGTAACGATTATCGTTGTAAAGACATTTAATGTATATATATCATATTAAGAGATATTCATACATGATAATATCATGATAATATAATAATTTAAAATCTCATTTGATATTATAAACATTGGGTTAACAACATTTAACAAGATCGTTAACCTAAAGGTTTCAAAACAACACTTACATGTAACGACTAACGATGACTTAACGACTCAGTTAAAATGTATATACATGTAGTGTTTTAATATGTATTTATACACTTTTGAAAGACTTCAATACACTTATCAAAATACTTCTACTTAACAAAAATTCTTACAATTACATCCTCGTTCAGTTTCATCAACAATTCTACTCGTATGCACCCGTATTCGTACTCGTACAATACACAGCTTTTAGATGTATGTACTATTGGTATATACACTCCAATGATCAGCTCTTAGCAGCCCATGTGAGTCAACTAACACATGTGGGAACCATCATTTGGCAACTAGCATGAAATATCTCATAAAATTACAAAAATATGAGTAATCATTCATGACTTATTTACATGAAAACAAAATTACATATCCTTTATATCTAATCCATACACCAATGACCAAAAACACCTACAAACACTTTCATTCTTCAATTTTCTTCATCTAATTGATCTCTCTCAAGTTCTATCTTCAAGTTCTAAGTGTTCTTCATATATTCTACAAGTTCTAGTTACATAAAATCAAGAATACTTTCAAGTTTGCTAGCTCACTTCCAATCTTGTAAGGTGATCATCCAACCTCAAGAAATCTTTGTTTCTTACAGTAGGTTATCATTCTAATACAAGGTAATAATCATATTCAAACTTTGGTTCAATTTCTATAACTATAACAATCTTATTTCAAGTGATGATCTTACTTGAACTTGTTTTCGTGTCATGATTCTGCTTCAAGAACTTCGAGCCATCCAAGGATCCGTTGAAGCTAGATCCATTTTTCTCTTTTCCAGTAGGTTTATCCAAGGAACTTAAGGTAGTAATGATGTTCATAACATCATTTGATTCATACATATAAAGCTATCTTATTCGAAGGTTTAAACTTGTAATCACTAGAACATAGTTTAGTTAATTCTAAACTTGTTCGCAAACAAAAGTTAATCCTTCTAAATTGACTTTTAAAATCAACTAAACACATGTTCTATATCTATATGATATGCTAACTTAATGATTTAAAACCTGGAAACACGAAAAACACCATAAAACCGGATTTACGCCGTCGTAGTAACACCGCGGGCTGTTTTGGGTTAGTTAATTAAAAACTATGATAAACTTTGATTTAAAAGTTGTTATTCTGAGAAAATTATTTTTATTATGAACATGAAACTATATCCAAAAATTATGGTTAAACTCAAAGTGGAAGTATGTTTTCTAAAATGGTCATCTAGACGTCGTTCTTTCGACTGAAATGACTACCTTTACAAAAACGATTTGTAACTTATTTTTCCGACTATAAACCTATACTTTTTCTGTTTAGATTCATAAAATATAGTTCAATATGAAACCATAGCAATTTGATTCACTCAAAACGGATTTAAAATGAAGAAGTTATGGGTATAACAAGATTGGATAATTTTTCTCATTTTAGCTACGTGAAAATTGGTAACAAATCTATTCCAACCATAACTTAATCAACTTGTATTGTATATTATGTAATCTTGAGATACCATAGACACGTATACAATGTTTCGACCTATCATGTCGACACATCTATATATATTTCGGAACAACCATAGACACTCTATATGTGAATGTTGGAGTTAGCTATACAGGGTTGAGGTTGATTCCAAAATATATATAGTTTGAGTTATGATCAATACTGAGATACGTATACACTGGGTCATGGATTGATTCAAGATAATATTTATCGATTTATTTCTGTACATCTAACTGTGGACAACTAGTTGTAGGTTACTAACGAGGACAGCTGACTTAATAAACTTAAAGCATCAAAATATATTAAAAGTGTTGTAAATATATTTTGAACATACTTTGATATATATGTATATATTGTTATAGGTTCGTGAATCAACCAGTGGCCAAGTCTTACTTCCCGACGAAGTAAAAATCTGTGAAAGTGAGTTATAGTCCTACTTTTAAAATCTAATATTTTTGGGATGAGAATACATGCAGGTTTTATAAATGATTTACAAAATAGACACAAGTACGTGAAACTACATTCTATGGTTGAATTATCGAAATCGAATATGCCCCTTTTTATTAAGTCTGGTAATCTAAGAATTAGGAAACAGACACCCTAATTGACGCGAATCCTAAAGATAGATCTATTGGGCCTAACAAACCCCATCCAAAGTACCGGATGCTTTAGTACTTCGAAATTTATATCATATCCGAAGGGTGTCCCGGAATGATGGGGATATTCTTATATATGTATCTTGTTAATGTTGGTTACCAGGTGTTCACCATATGAATGATTTTTATCTCTATGTATGGGATGTGTATTGAAATATGAAATCTTGTGATCTATTATTATGATTTGATATATATAGGTAAAACCTATAACTCACCAACATTTTTGTTGACGTTTTAAGCATGTTTATTCTCAGGTGATTATTAAGAGCTTCCGCTGTCGCATACTTAAATAAGGATGAGATTTGGAGTCCATGCTTGTATGATATTGTGTAAAAACTGCATTCAAGAAACTTATTTTGTTGTAACATATTTGTATTGTAAACCATTATGTAATGGTCGGGTGTAAACATGATATTTTAGATTATCATTATTTGATAATCTACGTAAAGCTTTTTAAAACTTTATTGATGAAATAAAGGTTATGGTTTGTTTTAAAATGAATGCAGTCTTTGAAAAACGTCTCATATAGAGGTCAAAACCTCGCAACGAAATCAATTAATATGGAACGTTTTTAATCAATAAGAACGGGACATTTCAGTTGGTATCCGAGCGTTGGTCTTAGAGAACCAGAAAATTTGCATTAGTGTGTCTTATCGAGTTTGTTAGGATGCATTAGTGAGTCTGGACTTCGACCGTGTTTTCTTTAAAAATGATTGCTTAACATTTTTGTTGGAAACTATATATTATTAACATGTATATATTATGTGATATATTAATCTCTTAACATGTTTGATATTGTGTGATAGATGTCTACCTCTAGCATAAATCCCATTGACTCACCTAATAATAACGAAGAGTCGAATATATATTGGACTGATTCACAAGTTCCCGAAGAAGAACCGGAAGAAGAATCAGAACCGGAAGAAAAATCAGAACCGGAAGAGGAGGAACCAGAGAAGGAAATAGAACCAGTGGGGGAAATAATAAAACGGTTAAGTAAAAGAAAATCCTCAACCAACCGACCAAGGTTAATTATGGTCAATGGTGTTTCCGCCAAGGAAGCAAAATATTGGGAGGATTACCAATTCTCCGATGAGAATTCTGATGACGTTATAGAAATTACCCCAACTAAATTTAAAAAGGCAAAAGAAAATAATAAGGGAAAGGGCATAAAAATAGAGAAATCTAATTCCAACCCCGATGAACTTTATATGCATCGTCAACCCCCGAAGTCCTTAAGTTGTAACAATGACCCGGGAACCTCTAAACCACCAGGTTTTTCTAAACCAATGTGGAAAACGACGGCTTGTATTAGGGGAACATCATATATCCCTAGAAACTTGGCAAAACGAACCAAAATCGAAGAAGAAGAAGAAACAAGCTAGTCGGAATAAGATAGTTGTATTCGTGTGGTGTAATATATGTAATATAGTGTGCTTATGCTTTATGATATATGTAAAAATTGCTTGTATTAATAAGTATTTTTTTTTATGAATCTAACTCTTGTCTATTTTACAGTATAAAAACACAAAATGGATAGACAACCCAATATTTTAATAGACCTACCCGGAGACATGATTGATGAAATCTTGTCCAGAGTCGGTCAGAATTCTTCAGCACAACTATTTAAGGCGAGATCAGTTTGTAAGACATTCGAAGAACGTTCCAAGAATGCCTTGGTTTATAAAAGGCTTTCGTTCGAAAGATGGGAGATATCACATTGGAAAATCCATAAGTTACGATGTGTTTACTTTGACGCATATATTGCGGGGAACCCAAATGCTATTTTACGCAATGGGTTAAGAAATTATTTTGACTCAATATATCCGAATATTGGACTTCGTGATTTAGAAAAAGCGGCTAACATGCAACATAAAGAAGCATGTTATTCTTACGAATTAGTAATGTTCGCTTCTAACCAAAGTGAGAACAAGAACATCGGGCTACAACTATTAAACAAAACGTTCCCACAAGTGACGGAGTCGGTAATTGGGGTAAGAAATGAGGTTTTTAGATTGTTACGGGACTGTTGGACATTACGTAACCCTCATCCCTTTGACGATGTTACAACACGCTGTCTTATCAACGGCCATAACGGTTATGTTCCACAAGACCAAGGATGGGAAGTAATCCTAGTAAAACCAGAATGCATGACTTGTTTCTGGACGTATGAATTACGTGTCTTTATTGCCTTTGCTGAACGACTTGTGTACTAGCTAGAATTATCTTCACAACCATCTTGTATCAAATTTATTGTGTGCTATATTTCATGCTATATGTAAAATAAGCGGTATTGTAAGTTTGTAAAATATTGTGTAAAAGTTTGAACGCGAAATATTATTATAATCAGTTTTTCATATAGAATTGTAGTAGTTGAATTGTATATTAGCTACTAAGTATGAACTTAACGGGTAGGTACTACCCGAATTTAAACTTATAAAACGCTAATATGAAGAAAAAGCTTTTATAAATGAGTTCATATTATGCTACGAAATACTATTAAATACTCTTAATATTCTGTATGATTAACTTGTTCCATTTGACTATTTTGAAGGAAATGGCACCGACTACTCGACACACCGTGAATATGAATGAAGAGGAATTCCGTACTTTTCTAGCTTCAAACATAGCCGCAGTACAGGCTGCGCTACATTCCAACAATAACCTTGGATCTAGTAGTACAGGAAATCGTGTAGGATGCACCTACAAAGAATTCACTGCCTGCAAACCTTTGGAATTTGATGGAACCGAAGGACCGATCGGATTGAAACGGTGGACCGAGAAGGTCGAATCGGTGTTTGCCATATGTAACATCCCGCCTTTTTCCGTTTACTTTTCCGTTATACTATTTTAAACTCCGTTATATGTTTATAACATCTCCCGTTAATACGCGTTTTAAATTATCTCGTTTAGGTAATTCACGCACCCGAACGAAAGTTGAGGGACTAAACTTGACAAGGGATCAAACCCTTGACTAGGTCAAAGGGTCAAACCCCTTTCACTCATTCATTATCACCTCCATCTCTCTCTCTTTCTCTCTAGCAAGAACACACACACCATTTCCAAAATTCATTCAATCATCATCTAAATCCGATCTAGGAGGCTTACAACAAAACAAATTGCATATTAGAAATCCTCTCATCTTCCTCTTCGATTCCACACCAAATTCATCAAGTTTGGGTAACTTTCTAAAATCACTAGATTTTGTGTTCTTGATGTTTTTAACTTATAAAGTTGTTAATTAGTGTCTATGGCTCAAGTCTAACATGAATATATGATTTATATGTTCGATTTCGTTATTTGAAGTAACTAGTTTGAATATGAACTTTGGTGTGTTTGATTTGGTGATTTGGTTGGTTGAATGTTGTTAAAAGGGATAAATGCATGTATTAAATGTGTTCCTAGTATCACTAGCTTCAATCTGATGTATAGGTTGCATGAGAAAACTCTAAGAACTTGTTTAGTGATTTTTGGTGGAATTGAGCTAGGGTTTAATGAACTTGAAATGATTATTTGATGCATTGATTGCCATGATTTGTTGTTAGTAAGTTGTTAGTTGTATTGTATGCTCAATTACCTACGAAATGGCATGTCATATGTATGCATTGAATGCCTAAATCATTAAATGTGCATTGGTGAGTTTGAAGCATTAATGTGTGCATTGAATGATCACTTGGTTTGAAAACTCGGTTGTTACAAATGAGGTTTTTGATTGATGAATTGTGTTTAGTTGCATTCTACGTCAAAAGAGCTTTCCAACGATATAAGGTGCGAGTCCTAAGTGTTAGCGGTTTGTGTTTTATGCACAAAAAGGTTTTAGATTGAGACTTGAACATTTGGGACTGGCCAGGCACCCGCACCCGGCCTTTGCCGCGGCGCGGCCCTTTCCTGTCGCGGCGCGACATATAAGGGGGTCAGGTTCTGACCTCCATGTCCAAAATACGAAAAATGTTTGGCATACTACGGACCTCCGATTCACATGAAACTTGTTCTAACATGCTCATATATGATTAAAAACCTCAGAAAAATAGTTCGGGACCCGACCCGAACATGTTGACTTTTTCGTTGACTTTGACCCGACCAAGTTGACTTTTAATCAAACTTAACCAAATATTTGTGCAATCGTTCTAACATGTTTTTATACTTGTACCTTGCATGAAACATGACAATTTGATTCACATGCTATTATGATCGAGTCTTAACGAGCCATAGGACTAATTGAACATCTTTGACCTATCGTGTTTACCGTTAATGATACAACCTATTGTTTAGGTCAAGACTAGCATTGTTCTTTGCACACGTTTACTTGTTGAAGTACTTTACTACTCGTGCACTCAAGGTGAGATCATAGTCCCACTTTTACTCTTTTTGAACTTACATTTGGGATGAGAAAACATAAACATTTCTTTACTAAGTGAACACAAGTACAGGAAAACAAACATTCTACATACGAGTTTAGAACAAAATCCTCAATTCGATTATCATTAGTTACACTTGCCGGGTGTAAGCGAGAACTTATGTTGTATGGATCCATATGGGTTTGACAAACCCTCATTCAAACGGTTCGCTACCGTTTACGAATGAAATATAATTTCGAGAAACAGTGTATGTTCTAGCACTAAGTGATGGGGTTCTATGGAAGGAATGTTAAGCATTGATAATTGGGTGCTCGTGAAACAAACTTTTGGAATGTATTACTATTAATTCATTGATGCAAATCTTGTGGTTCACTTGTACTTACTTACTTAAACCTATGATTTCACCAACGTTTTCGTTGACAGATTTCTATGTTTTTCTCAGGTCCTTGAACGATACATGATACATGCTTCCGCTCATTATTTTGATACTTGCATTGGATGTCGAGTATATATGCATACATGGAGCGTCTTTTGGCTACTTTTAAATTGTGTCGCATAAGTTTCATTTGTACTTAAAACTTTGTATCGTAACTTGTGGTGGAACTATTCTTGTAAACTTTGAACAATCTTTACATTTGAAATGAATGCGACATATCTTTTGGTCAAACGTTGTTTTAAAGACTTATGACCACGTAACGGGACCTAAGTAGACGGCGCCGTCAATGACGATTTTGTCGGGTCGCTACACCATAAGTAAGTGTACTGAAGAGGACAAAGTGAAGTACGCTACGCATACCTTCACAGGTTCTGCGTTAACATGGTGGAATACCTATCTAGAGCAAGTGGGACAAGACGATGCGTACGCACTACCGTGGTCAGCATTCAAGCACTTGATGAACGAGAAGTACCGTCCCAGAACCGAGGTCAATAAGCTCAAGACAGAACTTAGAGGGTTACGAACCCAAGGATTTGATATTACCACGTACGAAAGACGATTCACAGAATTGTGCCTATTATGTCCGGGAGCGTTCGAAGATGAGGAAGAGAAGATCAACGCGTTTGTGAAAGGATTACCAGAAAGAATCCAAGAAGATATAAGTTCACACGAGCCCGCCTCCATACAACAGGCATGTACAATGGCTCACAAACTAGTGAACCAGATTGAAGAAAGAATTAAAGAACAGACTGCTGAAGAGGCCAATGTGAAGCAAGTCAAAAGAAAGTGGGAGGAAAACAGTGATAAGAATCACCAATACAACAACAATAGCAATTACAACAATAATCGCAACAATTATCCCAACAATCGCAACATCAATCGCAACTACAACAAACGGCCCAACAACAACAACAACAACAACAACAAAAACAACAACAACAACAACAACAACAACAACAACAACAACAACAACAACAGCAACTACAACAATCATCCCAACAACAATAATAACCGCAACAACAACAATAATCAGAAGCAGCTATGCCAAAGGTGTGAAAAGTATCACTCGGGGTTCTACACCAAATTTTGCAACAAGTGTAAAAGAAATGGTCATAGCGCGGCGAAGTGTGAGGTCTACGGACCAGGGGTTAATAGAACGAAAGGAACAAATGGTGTCGGAACGAGTAATGGCGGAGCAAGTAGTGTCGGAGCAAGTTATGCCAATGTAGTTTGTTATAAATGTGGAAAATCGGGCCACATTATTAGAAATTGCCCGAACCAGGAGAACACGAATGGACAAGGCCGCGGAAGAGTTTTCAATATTAATGCGGCAGAGGCACAGGAAGACCCGGAGCTTGTTACGGGTACGTTTCTTATTGATAATAAATCTGCTTACGTTTTATTTGATTCGGGTGCGGATAGAAGCTATATGAGTAGAGATTTTTGTGCTAAATTAAGTTGTCCATTGACGCCTTTGGATAGTAAATTTTTACTAGAATTAGCAAATGGTAAATTAATTTCAGCAGATAATATATGTCGGAATCGAGAAATTAAACTGGTTAGTGAAACATTTAAGATTGATTTGATACCAGTAGAGTTAGGGAGTTTTGATGTGATAATCGGTATGGACTGGTTGAAAGAAGTGAAAGCAGAGATCGTTTGTTACAAAAATGCAATTCGCATTATACGAGAAAAAGGAAAACCCTTAATGGTGTACGGAGAAAAGGGCAACACGAAGCTACATCTTATTAGTATTTTGAAGGCACAAAAACAAATAAGAAAAGGTTGCTATGCTGTTCTAGCACACGTCGAGAAAGTACAAACTGAAGAAAAGAGCATCAATGATGTTTCCATTGCAAAAGAATTTCCCGATGTGTTTCCGAAAGAATTACCGGGATTACCCCCACATCGATCCGTTGAATTTCAAATAGATCTTGTACCAGGAGCAGCACCAATAGCTCGTGCTCCTTACAGACTCGCACCCAGCGAGATGAAAGAACTGCAAAGCCAATTACAAGAACTTTTAGAGCGTGGTTTCATTTGACCAAGCACATCACCGTGGGGAGCTCCTGTTTTGTTTGTCAAGAAGAAAGATGGTACATTCAGGTTGTGTATCGACTACCGAGAGTTGAACAAACTTACCATCAAGAACCGCTACCCACTACCGAGAATCGACGACTTATTTGATCAACTACAAGGCTCGTCTGTTTATTCAAAGATTGACTTACGTTCCGGGTATCATAAAATGCGGGTAAAAGAAGATGATATTCCAAAGACTGCTTTCAGAACACGTTACGGTCATTACGAGTTTATGGTCATGCCGTTTGGTTTAACTAATGCACCAGCTGTGTTCATGGACCTTATGAACCTAGTGTGTGGACCATACCTTGACAAGTTTGTCATTGTTTTCATTGATGACATACTTATTTACTCAAAGAATGACCAAGAACACGGTGAACATTTGAGAAAGGTGTTAGAAGTATTGAGGAAGGAAGAATTGTATGCTAAGTTTTCAAAGTGTGCATTTTGGTTGGAAGAAGTTCAATTCTTCGGTCACATAGTGAACAAAGAAGGTATTAAGGTGGATCCGGCAAAGATAGAAACTGTTGAAAAGTGGGAAACCCCGAAAACTCCGAAACACATACGCCAGTTTTTAGGACTAGCTGGTTACTACAGAAGGTTCATCCAAGACTTTTCCAGAATAGCAAAACCCTTGACTGCATTAACGCATAAAGGGAAGAAATTTGAATGGAATGATGAACAAGAGAAAGCGTTTCAGTTGTTGAAGAAAAAGCTAACTACGGCACCTATATTGTCATTGCCTGAAGGGAATGATGATTTTGTGATTTATTGTGACTCATCAAAGCAAGGTCTCGGTTGTGTATTAATGCAACGAACGAAGGTGATTGCTTATGCGTCTAGACAATTGAAGATTCACGAACAAAATTATACGATGCATGATTTGGAATTAGGCGCGGTTGTTTTTGCATTAAAGACTTGGAGGCACTACTTATATGGGGTCAAAAGTATTATATTTACCGACCACAAAAGTCTTCAACACATATTTAATCAGAAACAACTGAATATGAGGCAGCGTAGGTGGATTGAATTATTGAATGATTACGACTTTGAGATTCGTTACCACTCGGGGAAGGCAAATGTGGTAGCCGATGCCTTGAGCAGGAAGGACAGAGAACCCATTCGAGTAAAATCTATGAATATAATGATTCATAATAACCTTACTACTCAAATAAAGGAGGCGCAACAAGGAGTTTTAAAAGAGGGAAATTTAAAGGATGAAATACCCAAAGGATCGGAGAAGCATCTTAATATTCGGGAAGACGGAACCCGGTATAGGGCTGAAAGGATTTGGGTACCAAAATTTGGAGATATGAGAGAAATGATACTTAGAGAAGCTCATAAAACCAGATACTCAATACATCCTAGAACGGGGAAGATGTACAAGGATCTCAAGAAACATTTTTGGTGGCCGGGTATGAAAGCCGATGTTGCTAAATACGTAGGAGAATGTTTGACGTGTTCTAAGGTCAAAGCTGAGCATCAGAAACCATCAGGTCTACTTCAACAACCCGAAATCCCGGAATGGAAATGGGAAAACATTACCATGGATTTCATCACTAAATTGCCAAGGACTGCAAGTGGTTTTGATACTATTTGGGTAATAGTTGATTGTCTCACCAAATCAGCACACTTCCTGCCAATAAGAGAAGATGACAAGATGGAGAAGTTAGCACGACTGTATTTGAAGGAAGTCGTCTCCAGACATGGAATACCAATCTCTATTATCTCTGATAGGGATGGCAGATTTATTTCAAGATTCTGGCAGACATTACAGCAAGCATTAGGAACTCGTCTAGACATGAGTACTGCCTATCATCCACAAACTGATGGGCAGAGCGAAAGGACGATACAAACGCTTGAAGACATGCTACGAGCATGTGTTATTGATTTCGGAAACAGTTGGGATCGACATCTACCGTTAGCAGAATTTTCCTACAACAACAGCTACCATTCAAGCATTGAGATGGCACCGTTTGAAGCACTTTATGGTAGAAAGTGCAAGTCTCCGATTTATTGGAGTGAAGTGGGGGATAGACAGATTACGGGTCCGGAGATTATACAAGAAACTACCAAGAAGATCATCCAAATTCAACAACGGTTGAAAACCGCCCAAAGTCGACAAAAGAGCTACGCTGACATTAAAAGAAAAGATATAGAATTTAAAATTGGAGAGATGGTCATGCTTAAAGTTGCACCTTGGAAAGGCGTTGTTCGATTTGGTAAATGAGGGAAATTAAATCCAAGGTATATTGGACCATTCAAGATTATTGATCGTGTCGGACCAGTAGCTTACCGACTTGAGTTACCTCAACAACTCGCGGCTGTACATAACACTTTCCACGTCTCGAATTTGAAGAAATGTTTTGCTAAAGAAGATCTCACTATTCCATTAGATGAAATCCAAATCAACGAAAAACTTCAATTCATCGAAGAACCCGTCGAAATAATGGATCGTGAGGTTAAAAGACTTAAGCAAAACAAGATACCAATTGTTAAGGTTCGATGGAATGCTCGTAGAGGACCCGAGTTCACCTGGGAGTGTGAAGATCAGATGAAGAAGAAATACCCTCTTCTATTTCCAGAAGATTCGTCAACACCTTCAACAGCTTAAAATTTCGGGTCGAAATTTATTTAACGGGTAGGTACTGTAGTGACCTGAACTTTTCTATGTTTATATATATTAATTGAGATTGATATTTACATGATTAAATGTTTCCAACATGTTAAGCAATCAAACTTGTTAAGACTTGATTAATTGAAATATGTTTCATATAGACAATTGACCACCCAAGTTGACCGGTGATTCACGAACGTTAAAACTTGTAAAAACTATATGATGACATATATATGGATATATATATATATATAGTTAACATGATACTATGATAAGTAAACATATCATTAAGTATATTAACAATGAACTACATATGTAAAAACAAGACTACTAACTTAATGATTTTTAAACGAGACATATATGTAACGATTATCGTTGTAAAGACATTTAATGTATATATATATATATCATATTAAGAGATATTCATACATGATAATATCATGATAATATAATAATTTAAAATCTCATTTTATATTATAAACATTGGGTTAACAACATTTAACAAGATCGTTAACCTAAAGGTTTCAAAACAACACTTACGTGTAACGACTAACGATGACTTAACGACTCAGTTAAAATGTATATACATGTAGTGTTTTAATATGTATTTATACACTTTTGAAAGACTTCAATACACTTATCAAAATACTTCTACTTAACAAAAATGCTTAAAATTACATCCTCGTTCAGTTTCATCAACAATTCTACTCGTATGCACCCGTATTCGTACTCGTACAATACACAGCTTTTAGATGTATGTACTATTGGTATATACACTCCAATGCTCAGCTCTTAGCAGCCCATGTGAGTCACCTAACACATGTGGGAACCATCATTTGGCAACTAGCATGAAATATCTCATAAAATTACAAAAATATGAGTAATCATTCATGACTTATTTACATGAAAACAAAATTACATATCCTTTATATCTAATCCATACACCAACGACCAAAAACACCTACAAACACTTTCATTCTTCAATTTTATTCATCTAATTGATCTCTCTCAAGTTCTATCTTCAAGTTCTAAGTGTTCTTCATATATTCTACAAGTTCTAGTTACATAAAATCAAGAATACTTTCAAGTTTGGTAGCTCACTTCCAATCTTGTAAGGTGATCATCCAACCTCAAGAAATCTTTGTTTCTTACAGTAGGTTATCATTCTAATACAAGGTAATGATCATATTCAAACTTTGGTTCAATTTCTATAACTATAACAATCTTATTTCAAGTGATGATCTTACTTGAACTTGTTTTCGTGTCATGATTCTGCTTCAAGAACTTCGAGCCATCCAAGGATCCGTTGAAGCTAGATCCATTTTTATCTTTTCCAGTAGGTTTATCCAAGGAACTTAAGGTAGTAATGATGTTCATAACATCATTCGATTCATACATATAAAGCTATCTTATTCGAAGGTTTAAACTTGTAATCACTAGAACATAGTTTAGTTAATTCTAAACTTGTTCGCAAACAAAAGTTAATCCTTCTAACTTGACTTTTAAAATCAACTAAACACATGTTCTATATCTATATGATATGCTAACTTAATGATTTAAAACCTGGAAACACGAAAAACACCGTAAAACCGGATTTACGCCGTCGTAGTAACACCGCGGGCTGTTTTGGGTTAGTTAATTAAAAACTATGATAAACTTTGATTTAAAAGTTGTTATTCTGAAAAAATTATTTTTATTATGAACATGAAACTATATCCAAAAATTATGGTTAAACTCAAAGTGGAAGTATGTTTTCTAAAATGGTCATCTAGACGTCGTTCTTTCGACTGAAATGACTACCTTTACAAAAATGACTTGTAACTTATTTTTCCGACTATAAACCTATACTTTTCTGTTTAGATTCATAAAATAGAGTTCAATATGAAACCATAGCAATTTGATTCACTCAAAACGGATTTAAAATGAAGAAGTTATGGGTAAAACAAGATTGGATAATTTTTCTCATTTTAGCTACGTGAAAATTGGTAACAAATCTATTCCAACCATAACTTAATCAACTTGTATTGTATATTATGTAATCTTGAGATACCATAGACACGTATACAATGTTTCGACCTATCATGTCAACACATCTATATATATTTCGGAACAACCATAGACACTCTATATGTGAATGTTGGAGTTAGCTATACAGGGTTGAGGTTGATTCTAAAATATATATAGTTTGAGTTGTGATCAATACTAAGATACGTATACACTGGGTCGTGGATTGATTCAAGATAATATTTATCGATTTATTTCTGTACATCTAACTGTGGACAACTAGTTGTAGGTTACTAACGAGGACAGCTGACTTAATAAACTTAAAACATCAAAATATATTAAAAGTGTTGTAAATATATTTTGAACATACTTTAATATATATGTATATATTGTTATAGGTTTGTGAATCAACCAGTGGCCAAGTCTTACTTCCCGACGAAGTAAAAATCTGTGAAAGTGAGTTATAGTCCCACTTTTAAAATCTAATATTTTTGGGATGAGAATACATGCAGGTTTTATAAATGATTTACAAAATAGACACAAGTACGTGAAACTACATTCTATGGTTGAATCGAAATCGAATATGCCCCTTCTTATTAAGTCTGGTAATCTAAGAATTAGGGAACAGACACCCTAATTGACGCGAATCCTAAAGATAGATCTATTGGGCCTAACAAACCCCATCCAAAGTACCGGATGCTTTAGTACTTCGAAATTTATATCATATCCGAAGGGTGTCCCGGAATGATGGGGATATTCTTATATATGCATCTTGTTAATGTCGGTTACCAGGTGTTCACCATATGAATGATTTTTATCTCTATGTATGGGATGTGTATTGAAATATGAAATCTTGTGGTCTATTATTATGATTTGATATATATAGGTTAAACCTATAACTCACCAACATTTTTGTTGACGTTTTAAGCATGTTTATTCTCAGGTGATTATTAAGAGCTTCCGCTGTCGCATACTTAAATAAGGACGAGATTTGGAGTCCATGCTTGTATGATATTGTGTAAAAACTGCATTCAAGAAACTTATTTTGTTGTAACATATCTGTATTGTAAACCATTATGTAATGGTCGTGTGTAAACAAGATATTTTAGATTATCATTATTTGATAATCTACGTAAAGCTTTTTAAACCTTTATTGATGAAATAAAGGTTATGGTTTGTTTTAAAATGAATGCAGTCTTTGAAAAACGTCTCAAATAGAGGTCAAAACCTCGCAACGAAATCAATTAATATGGAACGTTTTTAATCAATAAGAACGGGACATTTCAAAAGGTTGGTGAGTTCATAGGTTTATCATAACAATCATTTCAATATTTTAATAGATCACAAGATTTCATTTATTCATTACACATAAAATGTGTATAAAAATCATTCATATGAATTGAACACCTGGTAACCGACGTTAATTTTAACGCATAGAATATCCCCAAACAGAACCTCTCGTCTGTATAATATTAATCTCGAAGTACTAAAGCCATCCATAACTTGAATGGGGGTTGTTAGGCCCAATAGATCTATCTTTAGGATTCGCGTCAATTAGGGGCCATTTCCCTAATTCTTAGGCTACCAAGCTTGAAGGGGCGATATTCGGTTTAATAATCCAACCATAGAATGTATTTTTAAGTACTTGTGTCTATTTCATAAAATATTTATAAAACAGCGCATGTATTCTCAGTCCCAAAAATATATATATAAAAAGGGAGTAAATGAAACTCACAATACGATATTTTGTAGTAAAAATATGCATACGACGGAACTGAACAATGCAGGGTTGACCTCAGATTCACGAACCTATATCATTTATATATATATTAACACACATGATTGTAATCGAACAAATTTATATATATATTTATTTGTGATATCATTTTATATTAATAACTTGTATGTTTCATAAATGTATTCATTTTATGTACTTTAAATAAATAAAAATATAGTTATATTATATGTATTAAGTATAGTTTTATATAACTAATAGTTATTTGATAAAATAATGTTAATAATAATAAATAAGAAGTTGTATCTTTTTATGATAATAATAATTAGACTAATAATAATAACTATAATAATAATAACAATACTAATAAATAATAATAATAATAATAATAATAATAATAATAATAATAATAATAATAATAATAATAATAATAATAATAATAATAATAATATTTTTAATAATAATGATAATTCTAACAAAATGATAATTTTAAATGAAAATTTTATTTTTAATAATAATGATAATAATAATAGTAGTAATAATAACTATGATAACTATAATAATAAAATTTTTACCTATAATGATAATAATAATGATATTAATATTAATAATACTTATTTTAATAATAATAATGATATTAATGATAATAATAATAATACTTAATAATAACTATTAATCATAATAATTATAATGATAATGTAAATATTAATACTTATATTAATACTAATAATGATACGATAATAATAATAATAACAATAATAATAATAATAATAATGGTAATAGTAATACTACCTCATAGAAGTAGTCCTTAAAAAAAAATGCCCAAGCCCGGGTTTGAATCCGCGACCTCCCGCTAACCCGATAACATCCTTAACCATTACTCCGTATCAATTCTATTATTATTATTATTAAGATTTTAATATCTTTTAGTTTAGTTTTCTGTTTTGATTCATCATCAATCATCATCGATGTCTTTATCATCATTCATCTAGTAATCACCATGATATTTATCTATCTTCATTCATCTCAATCAACTAATATCATCCTCATTGAAACCTTCTCATTATCGTAATCATTATCATAATCGTTATCATAATCGTTATCATAAAAGTTATCATAATCGTTCCCGTCATCATCATTTATCATTTTAACATCCTTATATCATAACCGTTACCCCATCATGATCATCATGATCATAATCTAATCGTCACTGATTAACCCTCTACTCATCACTACCTTCATATTAACGTCATCATCATAACATAAACCGGATCGAGTAATAACCGAATCCAGTTACACGAACGTCAGTATTTATTTCTAATTATATATTGGGCTTCGGTCACAATAGGAATCCAATATATAAAAATATTACGGCCCAAGTAGACCAATTAATTCCTTTACCAATCGGGTACAAAAAGCAATAAGGTGTGTACGTGTAGTTGTCTGGCTCCAAAACTAACAAAAGCAATATTTAATCACCAAGTGTTATTAACTTGTCGGCCAACAAAGAAAGGAGGAAAAGAAAGATTAGTAACCATAACATTATTATTTGTTTAATAGCAAGTGGGTTGGTGTGGTGAGGTTTCTTGGTTTAGCATTTGACGGCCATAGGAAGAAAAGAAAAACAAAACGCCAAGGAGATTCGATTCAATCATTCTCATGCCTCAATGTTTGTCACAAAATACGAAGCATACAGCAGCAGGTTTTCGTGAGTCTATGGTTTGTTTTAAATGGGTTAAGGATGGTGATCATGGTTGTATGGTGACAGTTCATAAACAGAAGAAAAGGGTGTTTGGTTTGGGTCGAACAAGAAAGGAAATGGGAGCAAAAACAGTTAATCATTGATGGTGGTTGTTTACAGTGAAGAAGGTGGTGGCTACAGTTTGGTGATGGTGGCTGTGCTGGTACTAAGGTGGTTTTATTGTGTTGTTTACGGCTGCAACAGAAGGGACCTGAAAGCAGCTGCAGGAATAGTAACAGAAGCATCAAGTTATGATGGGACTTTGTAGTTTCGTGGTTTGTGAAGATTTAAAACAGAAACATGAGAAGTTTAGTAGCAGTAAAAAGAAATAGTAGCAGCACTTTATGATCATGGTTTGGTAATAATGAACAAGAAACCATAGTCGCAGGTTGTACATAATTCGATCAATAACAGAGATTGATGGTGGTTTGGTGATGGTTTCGATGGTTAATGAACTGGAACTGTAAACAGAAACATTGAAGCAGCTATTAACCTTGGTGATGATTATGGACTGTTTTGGTGGTTTTGGTCGTGAATTTTCAAGGACCGAAAGGTGGTGGTTGCTCTCGATTAAAGGTGGTGGATGGTTGTGGTGAAGTTTGGGTTGACAACAAAACAAAACGAAAAATAAAGGTGTCGATAGGAAACAAGTAGAAACAGAAATAAGAGATTGTGCGTTCGTGCAGGTGGTTAGCAAGGATGGTTTGATATGAGGTGGGTGTTGTGGGTTTCTTGACCATCACAGAAATTAGTGACGGGTTTAACAGAAAAATAGGTGTTCATGGTTAATATGGTGAAGAAGGTGGTTTGTTAATGGTGTTAAGGATGGTGAAATGGTGTCGATGGAGGTGTATGTGTTGAAGATGATAATAATGGTGGCTCACGATGGTGTTAGGAGGTTATTATTCGTGGTGATAACCGATGGTGTTGCTCGGTTTAATTACAAGTGAAACAAGATGAAGAAGAGGGATGGTGAAGATATTTCATGAACTATATTCGTGTATAAGTATATATAGATATAGAACAAAAATAGTTACTGTACATGATTTCAAATAAGTACAATATTTCAATATAATCACAATGGAATGAAATGCAAATGGTTGATCGTACTAGGCATCCGTACATATATATATATTATAATAACATATATCATATATCAAAGTCAAAAGAGAATAAGAGAATAGTAATAATGTAGAGAATGAATTGAGATTTTTAAAAACATTGAAGCCATCGTTCATTTTATATCGACATCAATTAGTGGACTGAATTTAGTTCTTGTTGATGCATTTTATGCAAGTCCCTAGACATCTACCCACGTCCATTGCAGGTACAACAGTTTACAGGCCACCATGATCGCTCATTATTATCCTATCTGTGTTTGTATGTGGTTACAGGAACTGCAGGAACGAGATTTGGATGTTTGACTATGTTAGACTTAGTCAGACGTACGAGTGAAGCCTCACTCGTACAGCTGACAGGCTCATACGCATGGTTGATGCTGAGCTAAGTCACAATTATAACCTAAATGAGAAGACACGAGTGAGTGATCACCCGTACGGCTGATGAAGCCAACTCGTACGTCTGATGGATGACTCGTACGGGTGAGTCAACAGCAGGGGTATATAAAGTCTTATGTTCTTCATTTTAGGTTAAGCCTCTCATTTGTAACACAAACTCAGATCTGGTGAGCTCCTCCGATTCTCTCTCAGCCCAAATCACCCAGATGGTGAATAATAGCTCTAGGTGTTGATCTAATCACACTTGATTTAGTTGTGGTTTGACTAAATTAATCCTAAAAAGCTTAACCTATTCACTAGAGGGTTTGATTCACTTATTCCGCCATTGTATGAATTAAATCTGTTGATTTCTAAGTTCCTAGTCGTGTTTCATCATTGGTATCAGAGCGTTGGTTGTGATTTCAACATCATCCTAGTGATTTTTGGTGATTAAAGAGTTTATTTGTTTGGGTTTTTAAGTTTAAAGTAATTTTTAGCAAAAAGGAATCATTTTTACGTGTGTAATAGTGATTTGAGAGCGTGTTTATGTTAGTGCTAATCCAGTTTGTGAATGAAGAAATTGAGGTTTAGCTTTAATTTCTAGGGTTTTTGAGTGATTTGTGTGTGAACAGCAACTCACACGAGTGGGTCAAGATTTTTGATCACACGCACGGTTGACCAGACGGTTGACATCACTCGTGAACTCACTCACACGGGTAAGCATAACCTTTTAGGTTAAGAAACTACAAGTCTGATCACACGAGTGACCACGCGGTTGATAGTGACACGTACGAGTAATCACATGGTTGATTGTCACTCGCACGTTTGAGACTTTGTGACTGGTTCTTTTGGTTAAGTTGTGACACGTACGATTAAGTTGTGACACGTACGCTTGAGTCTGTGGCATGTACGGTTGATACTGTCACACGTATGGTTGATATTCTAAACCGAACGGTTTACCTTTGGTAAGGTTTTCACGATGTTTAATTCAAACGACTATGCGTTAGCTGCACCGTTAGTTCAAAGCATTACGAATATGACTCAACGATTACTTCTTGCTGAAAGCGAAACCGGAAGTGGTACAAAATGTCCAAGATTAATGAATATGGATAACTATTCCACTTGGAAGTCGAGGTTTAAGATTTGGTCTGATGGTCAGGACACGAAATTTTGGAAGTATATTGAAATCGAATTTCAATGGCCACGTTCACCTGTGACAAATGAACTGTATACGTTACATAATATGCCTTCGGAAGAATGTGATGAGTATAATTTGGAAAAGAAGATGTACTGTAACTTGACAAGTGCTCTTGATGGTCCGATTTTCCATCAATTTCTGTGTCATGATAACTCCTTCAAGATATGGGAAGCACTTCGTACCTTCAACGAAGGCAATTCATCTTACAGAACAAGAAAAGGGTTAGAACTGAAAGCTGAGTTTGATCGTTTTCACTGGCAAGTTGGAGAGTCTATTACAGAATTGGTTGAAAGATATCGTCATTTGCTAGCTGAAATACACAAGCATGATGTAACCATTGAAGAGAAAGACAAAGTAACATGTCTAGCTGGAGCATTACCGTTAGAATGGAATGATTTTGTATTAACTATGAAGACCAGTGGAGAACTTGCTACTGCTATAGTGAACTCGTTTATTACAAGACTTTAAGAAGAAGAGTTAGAATTGTTAAACAAAGTCAAGAGGTCTAAATAAGTTCAAGACACGAAAATGTATTGTCCAAATGGCTATACACCGCCTAAGTCGGCTCATGCACCATTTCAAACAGCTTTTGCTACGAACAATCAGAATATGTATGGTTTGAATGTCAGCAGTACACCTATCCAACAGTCTTCGTATCCACCATAAGTTTCACCATGTTCTCTCAATACTCAATCACAGCCTACTACCAATACTACAACGTCATCTACACCGACTGCATAAGATGTTCTTTCTGCTCTTAAGATCGAGAACTTGAGGAAAGCTGGAAAAGAAAAGATTAGTGAAGATATAGCCTTGTTGTCAAGCCTTGTTAATTCTTATGACAGTTATCTTGATGGTCATGTGGGTAACATTCATCTAACAACAGAAGATTTTCATCAGCTTGATAAAGATGAAGCAGAAAAGATGGATATTATGTGGGGTATGGAAAATCTTGTGAGACAAGCTAGAGATTACGAAGAGCGAACTGGAAAACCAATGAGTCTGACCAAAGATACAAAACTGGGTTTTGATATGAATTCTATTTTACAATTGTGGAGAATTAGGTCATTTTTCAAGACAGTGCACAAAACAGAAGAAGCAGGGTAATCGTAATCCGTTCAAGAATCAGAACTACAGTTCTCAGAGTCAATCTACAAAACATGAGATTTACATTACTGATAAAGTAAATGAAGCTGATACAGCTGAGAGTCCGAACAAAGCTTTAGTTGTCATTCATGGAGATGATGATGACTGGTCTATCAAATTGAATGTTGATGATCAACAACCTAAAGCTAACATGGCCAAGATTTCTGAAGAAAGAGAAAACTGTGTTATCGGTCAAAGTATAATTGAGAAGCTAACTGCTCATGCTGAAAGAGCTGAAAAGTTATCACGAATCATTCGGAAAGAGAAGATTCAAAAGATGGTTAAAGATTAATTCAAGAAGGCACGTGATTCAGTTCCTCGTACACCTGAATCTGGAAGTATTTCACCAACATCGTCAGAGGACTACTACTTCAACAGTTGGAAGGATAACTATGGTGATACCTCTGTATTTGAAGAAAGTCTAGAGGCTAATCAGAGAGAAGAGACATTGGTTGATTCTGATACAGAACTAGAAAAATGGGGTAAAATGTTTGCTGCTGAATTGGAAATGTTAGTTCTCATGGGTGAAGGTACAGATCTTGAAAGTGTAAGTACAGATAATGATGATTCGGACAAGACCTCGGAATCAGAGGTAGAAGTTAAGGCTGATCATACTGGAGCAGATCAATCTGAGTTTGAAGCATTGAACAAGCAAGCAGTAGATTTACTGAAGATGTGCTTATCAGAAAGTGATCTTGAAAAGGTTTACGGTTTGACAAGAGCTAAGGATATATGGGATAGACTTGAGCAGATTCATTTGGGTAAAGATGCTGATACATCAGAGTTTCTTACAGACTCGTCAGAATCAGAAGATGAGCTCGATGATAGGAAGAAGACATATTTCTTTGCATTTATGGCTGAGACTTTCTCATCAAATAACGCTCAACAGGTATCTTCTGATCCATCTACTGTTATTGAATGTGTTAAATGTGCTGAATCTAAGGTAACAATAGATAATTTAACAAAGGCATATGCGGAGATGAAATAAAAATGGTATGCTGACCATGTGACCACTAAGGTTGAAAATGAGTTGTAAGAGCAAATCAAAGTTTATAAAAAACAACTTCACGATCTTAAATGTTATAACTTTGACATAAATCAAGCTTTAATTAAACGTGTTGACATAATTAATGAACTAAAGAAAGAAAATGAGTGCGTTAAAGCTGATTTAGAGGCAATTTCAATCAAAATTAAATGTTGGGCAAGTGCGTCACAATGGAATGCATTAATGGTGGAACTTAATGACACCAAGGGAAAGGGTATTGGATATAGTTCTGCATTTCCTCCTTTTCAGAACACATTTGTTAATGCTAACGTAGTTGACGATCGACCAGAAGATTGTATCCCTCATAGTTATGAAGATTATGTTGAAAAGAATAAAAAATGTAGTTCAACTAAGAATACAACTTCTGATGATACTGTTGAAGGTGCCCTAGATCATGAGGAAGATAGGAAAACTGGGTTAGGAGATAACTCTAAGATAAGTAGAGTTAGAACACCAAAAGGTCCTGTTAAGATTTTGAAAAATCCTAGATTTGCTAGCAGACCAGTTCCTCCTGTTACCCCTAAGCCTGTTCAGAAACAGAGATCAAATGATTCTCCTTTGTTAGTAAGAACACAAGATCCGTCATCTTCAAATTCTAATAATGTGTATTAATTTAGAGGACATAGAGAGTTTAGACAATGTTTTAATTGTGCTGTTTTTGGACACATTGCTACTTATTGTCCTAGAAGATTCCGATCCCCAAGACATAAAGTAGACTTATCACATGATGATTCTAGATCATCTCATGTTCATCGAACAGGTTTCACTATAAATGATGAACTTCGTGATAAAATATCTAAGACAAATGTTATCTTTGGAGACTCCAAAAGGAAGTACTTCAATAGATCTGTTTCTCCTGTAAAGGGAAAAATTCCTAAAAGAAATTTTGAGGCAAATGTTGCCAATGCTAATGAGCAAAGTAGACCTTTTGAAATAAAGTTGAGGTCTCCATCTCAAAGAGCTAGTCGCAGAAAGTATTTTTCAAGAACTAGACCACGGATGAATCATTCCAATTTAGAGAGGAATGTCAAACGCCAAGAGCGTGACACCTCTCCTTCCAAACTTTCTAAATTTAAGGTTTCTAATGATGAGATTCCTCCGGACTCAAACGGGAAATGGATGGAAGTTCAATCTATGGGTGTTAATGGACAACCTACTGCCGTTCGAGCATGAGTTCCCATTATCAATTAATTTTCGTAATGTGATGTGCAGGGAACCCGGCTACCTGCAAACAACACCTGGATTGTGGATAGCGACGCTTCGAGACATATGACTGGATATTTATCTCTTCTTTCGGATGTACACCCAATTAAGGGAGGTTATGTTGCATTTGCTGGAGATAAGGGTGGTCATATTTCAGCTCAGGGTTTATTAAAGAATGATAAAGTCAGTTTTGATAAAGTGAACTATTGTCAAGAGCTTGCAAATAATTTGTTATCAGTTTCACAAATCTGTGAAAAATCCTTCAAAGTAGCATTTGATGACGAATTCAGCTACATCTTGAAACCAGAGTTTGTGATCTCTCCTGAAATGATTTTGATGAAGGCTCCTTGATAAGCTGATTTATACATGCTAGATATGAATGTTGCTACTTCAACTGCTGAACATCATCAAGCTTTTGTTTCTAAAGCGAATGAACAAGATTCTATTACATGGCACAAACGCATGGGTCATTTAAGTTTTCGGAAAATGAACCATCTGGTTCACAACAATCTCGTAGAAGGTGTTGATCTTTGTTCATTTCAGATTCCGGGCACATGTATTCCTTGTAAGAAGGGTAAGCAGAGCATGAAAGCACACAAGTTGGTGAAGTATAATCCAATCTCTGCTCCACTTGAGCTATTGCACATGGATCTATTTGGTCCAATTCGGTTTGAAAGTATTGATGGTAGTAAGTATTGTCTGGTGGTAACTGATGATTATTCAAGATTCTCATGGGTTATGTTTTTAACAGAGAAGTCTGATACGTCTGAGAATTTGAAAGTGCTAATCAATCGATTAGAGACAGGTTTTAATTTGAAAAATAGAAAGATTCGATGCGATAATGGTACAGAATTTAAGAATCAGTATCTCGCAGGTTTTTGTATTGAAAAAGGTATCAATATGCAGTTCAGTTCTGCATACGCTCCACAGATGAATGGTGTTGCTGAAAGAAAGAATAGGGTTTTGATTGAGACTGCTAGAACTATGCTAGCTGATTCATCTTTACCTGTTCATTTTTGGGGTGAAGCTGTTGCAAATGCTTGTTACACTATGAATCGAGTTTTAACCGTTAAATGACTAGGTAAAACATGCTATGAGTTATTGCATGGGAGAAAACCTTCTTTGAAGCATCTAGAACCATTTGGTGCCTCGTGTACCATTTTGAAGAGAAAACAAGGAAGTAAGTTTGATTCGAAAGTGGTGACTGGAGTGTTTCTAGGGTATAGTTCTCCTAACAAGCGAGTTTTCAACAATGAGACGAGATGTGTTGAAGAATGGTCTGAAGTTGACGTCCAACGAAATTATACAAAGACTGCTACCAAAAGTCATCCTTAGATCTACAACTATGATGAGCTGATTGATTCATTTAATCTTGCTCCAGATCAGACGGAGAATGAAGTAGAGTTACAAATGCTGTTTGATTTACAAAATGAGCCAGAAGTGTCTGTACCTACTCCAACTCCATTACCTACTGTCGTTGAACCAGCACAAGATTCAGATCAAGATGTTGATCCAGTGTACGATACCTGTGGATCTGATATTTTAAGTGAGAATTCTGATAATCCTAAAGATGGAGATACCATGAATCTACACCATGAGATACCTGTTCTCGCACACCCAGTTCCCAGAACTATAGCTGCTCATCCTAGAGAAAATATAATTGGAGATCCAAATGCATGTGTTAGGACTAGAAGACAAGGCCAGTTTGATGGTCAAGTTGATGCTCATATGACAGCTGCTGCTGCATATTACGAGTACTCATGTCATATCTCAAGAATTGAGCCCAAGACTACAAAAGAAGCTTTGAAGCATGTTGATTGGGTTATGGCTATGCAAGAAGAAATTCAACAATTCAATCGTCTAGATATTTGGAAGCTAGTTAATAAGCCGAAAGGTGCGAAAATAATCGACCTCAAATGGGTTTGGAAGTGCAAATTCGACGAAGATGGAAATGTTACCCGTAATAAAGCAAGATTAGTTGCTAAAGGTTATCAGCAAGATCCTGATTTTGATTACGATGAAGTTTTTGCTCCTGTTGCCAGATTGGAAGTGATTCGCATTTTCTTGACTTTCGCTTCTTTTATGAAGTTCAAAGTTTATCAAATGGATGTTAAGAGTGCATTTCTTTACGACAAGCTAAACAAACGAGTATATGTCAGTCAACCTCTGGGTTTTGAAGATCATCTTCATCGTGACAAAGTTTACCGATTACGACGAGCACTTTATGGTATACATCAAGCTCCTAGAGCTTGGTACGGACGATTATCAAGTTATCTTATTGAAAAAGGATATCAAATGGGCACGGTAGACTGTACTCTGTTCACAAAAGTTCAAGATGACGACATTATTTTAGTCCAGATTTATGTTGACGATATTATCTTCGGTGCTACTAAGCAGGAACTTGTTGATGAGTTCGAACAGGTGATGAAGGACGAGTTCGAAATGAGTAAATTGTGTCTTCTACACTACTTTCTTGGTTTACAAGTCGAACATACAGAAAATGGAATTTTTCTTCATCAGGCAAAGTATGTGAATGAAATACTGGAACGTTTCGGTATGACTCAAGAACGTCCTGTGTCAACTCCATTAGCTGTGAATCATGGTATTTCACTTGAGTGCGAAGGAGAACCTGTTGATCCTACGTATTATCGAGCAATCATCGGGTCGCTTATGTATCTCACTGCGTCTAGGCTGGATATTATGTTCGCAACATGTCTGTGTGCTCGTTATCAAGTTAATCCGAATACAGTTCATCTTACAGCTGCCAAGAGAATCCTACGTTATTTTTTGCATTCGCCAAATCTCGGCATCTGGTATTTGAACGATGAGAAGTTTGATCTTGTAGCTTACAGCGATTCAGATTATGCAGGTTGCAAAATTAACAACAAATCTACATTTGGAGGATGTCAATTTTTAGGTGAAAGGCTAGTGACCTGGCAGTGCAAGAAACAAACTGCAGTTGCTCTTTCCACGTGTGAAGCTGAATATATCGCTGCTGCTAGTTGTTATTCGCAAGTTGTTTGGGTCCAACAACAACTTCGCGATTACGGGCTAAGAATCTCTTTCTCTCCTCTTTATTTTGATAATACTGCTGCTATAGCGATCACTAAGAATCCTGTTCAACATTCTAAGACCAAACACATAGGTGTTAAATATCATTTTCTTAGGGATTGCCATGAGAAAAAGATTATTGAGGTTAAGAGAATAGGTACTAAGGACCAGAGGGCTGACTTATTTACTAAGGCTTTTGATAGACCTAGGTTCTTATTCCTACTAGAGATGAATGGCATTGTTGATCGAGACAAAGTGATTTCGGATGTTGTGTGCAAGGTTTAGTCAAGACTTTTAGGCTTTGCATGTAGGATGCATGACATATAGATTTTTAATTACTGATTATCTGTATTGCATATTGTTGCTTTCTGTCTGCATTTCTTTGCATGATTTATCTCATGTTTGCATGCTAGTCTGTAGATATTTTCTGTTTGGTTAAAATGCTAAAACACAAAAAGATTTTATATTTTAGTATTTTAGGGGGAGTATAGGTTATCAGCAGAAAATACCTAAAAAGTGAAAAATGCCTCACCAGAAAAGCTTAAAAAGTTAAAAAATCCGAAAATGAGCTTGTTTTGATTAATCCGATGAATGTGAAGAAATTACTGTACTAAGAATTGATATATTTGATTAGTAATGACTGATTTGAACGTTTATGTCTATCTGTTGTGTGATGTACTGATAGATGTGACTTATGAATTCTTGGCATTAGACAATCATAATAAGAATAACGATCATCTGAGATTCAGAAGTCATGAACGATCTGTTGCATTTGAAGGTAGTCCCCTAATTATCTCTGAAATCGTATCTAATGATAATTGTTGAGGAACTCAACAGTTGATTGAGGGTATCCCCTATCATAATTGATAATCGTTAGAGAAAGTTGGGGGTGAATTTTAAGTTGAGGATTATCTGTTTGGCTGGTGCATACCACGTTGTCACGGGCCTAAGACTTTATAATCGAAACTAAACCGCCAAATATATCAGAGAAAATTAGTTTATGTCGAAAGTAAGTGTCCCTTCTCGCTTAAGGTTGAAAAGTATAATTCCTTATTGTGGACCGTTCAAGCATTTAAGGGAGAACACCTTCGAGTGATCTGAGCACACAACAAAGAAACATGAGTTCATGCATAAAAATGGAAAATCCATTCATGATGGCGTTCAAAATCAATATATCAAAAGACTGTGATATGCTAAAAAGAAATATCAAAAGAAAATCAAAGTCAAAAATAATTGGCGTATCAAGATGGCAAAGTCTTGAAAGTATGAAGAATGCTGATTCATGATGTGCTCATAAAGAACTCAGATCATTCTTAGTGTGACGCCCCCGCGCAGCTTGAATTGTTTAATCACGATGTTCACACTGAACTATCAAGATTCGTCATCTGCAATATAGAGTTATACCTATTAAGACCGTAAGTTGGAAAGATACTTATCTAGATATACTCTAATTAAATATATATATATGAATGTTTAACTTTCAATTCCGTTTTCCATGTCAACTTGAACATAATGAAGTTAATGGCCTTGAGATTTATTTCGTGTGACGGCTGGTCATCAGGCAAGTCTGCTTTAACTGTAGACCAATCCCCGCGGTAAATGTTGCGCCTATTCGGATAATCCAATATATTCTAAAATCTGCCATTTCAACTAGATTGAAGATTATCAATACACTGATAGAAGCCAAAGGCTGACAGGGTTATTCAAAATGCCGTGAGAACCATCCTGTTCAATTTGAATGAAATACATGGAAATAGATAACGGAAAGTTACATGTAATGAATTGACAACCTAATAAAAATGCACAATCATAAGTGTTGGAAGAATCAAGGATTAATGAACTTAGCGTGATCTCAAAAATCACTACTCTATAATGTTCAAAGTACTTAATGCCAACATGATTGTCGAAGTGTCCGGAATGAATATGTTCATGTTTAATGAGGATTGATATCAGTAATTGCATAATAATAGACATAGACTGGATAATTGGGAATGAACAACAGAAGTTGATTCAATATGTCAGTTCTGATCCATTTTTATTTTAATTAATCATATTGCTCACAAAAAGAATGTGGATTTGTATATTTCATTTATATGCTTGTTAAATAGCTTGTTCGGATTAATGAAAAACAACAAAAAGATTTTAGTTTACATGTTATTGCATTTCATGATAGAATGTCTTTCATTTGCATAATTTTAGTTGCATGACATTTTACATCAGAAAATCCATAAAGATTTTATCATTTCTTTGTTTTCTGATTATCCTCGGAATGCATAACGACATCTGAAAGAACCTTGTTGAGATCAAGATATTTCTGGCCACCAAATCCATAAGTTTGAAGTTTTTAGAGCTGGTGATTATTTGAAGGACTTTAATGATTTAAGGTTATTAGTGAACTCAATATGACATTACACTGTAGGATTTACTCTTGGAACATAGAATGTTTAGAGTAATAACCGTGTTTGGGTTAGGATTTTTGATCTACCTAAGTGTTGATGATCATTTCTTGAAGGGTTAGTGATTTATGACTCAAAATGAAAGTGTTAGTTAGCCATAAGATTGCTAAATGAGTCGAAATCCTAAGTTTGTGAAAATTTTGAAATTGCCTAAGTGGCTCACACGCACGCTTGATGTGTGAACCGTACGAATAACCAAACGTTTGAGGTTAACCGTACGGATGACCCTGATCAAAATTGGTCTAAGACTATTGGGTCACACGCACGTGTGATAAAGGTGAGACGCGCGGTTGATTGTGGATCGTGTGATCAACCGTACGGTTGATCACGAGAGTATAAATAGGGGTGATGAGCTCAGAAGCTCACACTTGTGCACCCACTTCTATTTCTCTCTCAATTTTCGATCTTAACCAATCAATATTTCCATCGCAGCGTTCGTTCATTACTTGATTCCGATCTCAGTGCCACCCAATAGGTACAATTTCATCGAGTTTTAGTACATTAATTTGTTGATTGAATGCATCGAAACCCTAAGGTTATATAACTCGAATTTTGTGTAATTAGAGCTTGTTTTGATCTGTGTTTGCTATTGTTAACGGAATCTATACATGCTATTGTGATGAAAATCGGTCCCTAAAACGATCAAACATGTATTTTGTTGAATTTAAAAAGGCATTTAATACGGGTTTCATCAGACATGCACGAGTGACGTCACTCGCACGCGTGAGACATGACTCGCACGAGTCAGTGCACGGTTGATGATCAACCGTGTGGACCTTTGAGATCACTCGTTTGTCTTGATCTTATTGATCACTCGTCTGCAAGAGCTGACACGTGTGATTAACCGCACTAGTCACCACACGGTTGACTCACTCGCTTAGAATTTTGCCTCAACCGTGTACATTGTCTGAAACCATATTACTGCTCAAACGTGTCAACAGTGACACGAGTGACTATATCACTCGCACGGTTGATCTCTCAGCCGCACGTGTGACATGATCACTGTAGTGCCCCGTCCTAATCCATCTGGACGAAGTCACCAACATCTGGTCCAATTGCGATGATCAACTCCAAATAATGTCTTTAAAATGAGCAAATGGACAGCGGAAGATTTCTTTCATACCTGAGAATAAACATGCTTTCAAGTGTCAACCAAAAGGTTGGTGAGTTCATAGGTTTAACATAAAACAATAAAATTCAGCATTTTGATAGACTACAAGATTTAAATGCTGCATGGTACAAATGGGCCCGAATCCTATACCCACCTGTAATGTACATGCGATATCTTTTAAATACAGTACACCTTTCTCGTGTACGAAACTATTTTAACAAATCTTTGTAACCGTACACATATCTCGTGTACAAAATATCATACACATAACCTGTGTATAAAATCATTCTCTCGATATATAACATTCATATCAATTGGTGGCAATTATCATGTCCACATAATTCAATGGTGGCAATTATCATGTCCACATAATTCAACGGTGGCAATTATCATGTCCACATAATTCAACAATAATCCGCAGAACTTCTATCTGCATAATAATTCATTCGAGGAATATTTTGCTTGTGTCTATCTTGTCAAACATTTATAAAAGCATTTCATGTATTCGCAGTTCAAAATATATTTCAAAAGAATTTAATAGAGCAGTTGTAAAAACAGCGCATGTATTCTCAGTCCCAAAAATGTAAAGAGTAAAAGAGAGCAAATGAACTCACAATACGATATTTTGTAGTAAAAATATGCATACGACGATACTGAACAATGCAGGGTTAACCTCGGATTCACGAACCTATATCATTTATATATATATTAACACATATAATCGTAACTGAACCAATTTATTTGTTATATTCTTAATTTATATCTTATGTATATTTAATTTGTGTATATATTCAAAATGGTTAATATTTATATAGTTATATTAATGTATTTATATACATACTTGTTTAATATTATTATTATTATTATTATTATTATTATTTTAAAAAAATTTATAGTTTGTTATTTATAAGTATCTATATAAATAATCTTAGTAGGTTTAATATATATAGTTATGTGAAATTCTAATGTAAGTATAGTATATATAATAAGTATATTTTTATGTACGTAATATTTATCTGCTTAAAATAATAGTGTTGCTGTTAATGATTTACCAATAATAATATTAATAATAACTTTATAAAAAATGATAGTATTAATGATAATAATAATATTGATACTGTTAATAATAATACTAATAGTTAGAAAAGAGTTACTAATACTAATATTAATGAAAGTTATGCTAATTTATATTATTTTAGTAATAATGATAATAATAATAATCCTAATATAAATGTTAATAATAATAATAACACATTTAGTTATGATAATAATTATAACTCTTGTCAAAATATCAATAATTAATAATAATAATGATAATACTAATAATAATACTTGTTCTAGAATTAGTTTTTATATTAACAACAATTAAGATACTAGTAACAATTAATATAACAATAAGTAATAATAATTATAATAATAATAATTAGAATAATCTAATAATAATAATAATAATTTTATAATTACAATAATTATAATTATACTAAATAAATACGCGTTATCTGCTGGTTCTTCCCCAATTCAGATCGAGGTGAAGCCATTCGTAGAGAGAAAGAAGAAAAAAAATTTCATTATCACATAATCGATTCCATAATCATCTTCATCATCAGCAGATCGATCCTGTAACATCCATCGATGATTCGCAGGTTATTGATTTGTCATTATACTTCTTCGTCGTCATCCAACGATCAATAATCGGTTCCTTACTTGTTGAAATAGGTAACTGGTTTATTATATTTCCTAACTTTCTTTAATCTTTCTATAATTTCTGTATTTTTATTTAAAATGATCGAATCTAAACTATAATAGATTGGGTCCTTGATGGTTTTCGATTTAGTGTAACACAACGATGGCCCTAATTCATTCTCATTCAATCCGGTTCAAATACGAATAATATTAGTTAGTTACAAATTGAAGGCGATTACTATGATTTAGTTCTTATTTGTTATTGTTAATGATGATATATATATAGATGACAGTGTTTTAAGGTGGTTTGATGTTTTAATCCAATCAAAACTGAAAACGTACCATAATAGTTGAATTGTTTTCGGCTATGTTGCAGGTTTAACAGGAACATAACTGACAGTGGTAGTAGCAGGTAACAAGCATCCAAATGAGTTGGGTTTGAGGTTTTGTTGTAGTGATTTTGATGGTGAATTCGAGTTGTTTTCAATCTTATAGAAGCAGGAATAGATGCTGTAAATAATGGCTGTAGTTTGTTGAAGCAACAATTGAGAATAAAGTGGTGATGGATTCTTGGATAGTGGAAAGGGTTTACGGCTGTGGTGATTGGTTTTGAGGGTTCTTGTTTACCTTTAGTTCAAACACAAGAATGAGTAGCAGCAGCCTGGTTAGCTCTTCGATTAGTTAGAAATAGAATCAGTGAGATGTAACATAGTGGTATCGAAGTGATATCAAGTTTATGTTCCTGGAGTTCGACTATCAACAACCGAATTCGACTAGTAGTGCAGCAGTAGCTGCTGGTTGATCTTAAACAATTAGCTGCAGTAGTAATGAGTAATTGATGGAGGTTTTAGTGATGAATTGGATAATTTAGATGGATTATACTTGCGGTTTTTGTTTATTTGTTTTGAATACGTGGGTTGTAATCGATCAAGTTAAGAGTCAATTAAAGACTTGTGTTTTGAATATTATTAAAAATGAATTGTGATGATCTCAGATGTAATTGAATGATTTGAGTAGACAAAAGATCACGAGTAGGTGGGAAAAAAAATAAAATACAGATATAGACATATCACCAACTGTGTACCATTATCTGATCTTTATATATATTTTATAATTAGTTTTAATATTTAATAAATAATTAGATTAATAATAATAATACTATTAATGTTATATTGTTAATAATAATAAAAAAATATATTAATAAGACTAATAAAAGTAATACTAATATTAATGATAACCATAATAATTTGTATTATTAGTTTTATAATAATAATAATAATAATGATATCTATAATAATAATAATAATTCTTAATAATAATAGTAAAAATAATAATGATACTAATAATAATATCAATTATAATGATATTGGTAATAATAATAAAAATATTATGACATTATATATATATATATATACATATATATATATATATATATATATATATATATATATATATATATATATATATATATATATTCATCTTCATATCTATATGTCATATATTTAGAATAATAATTTTAATAATACTAATATCGATGTTAATATTGAATGTCATAATAATATTACCATAGCAACTATAATTTAACTTATTTTATTAATATTATATATTATTAATTAAGTATTATATATAATAACGTACATTGAATATTTAATATTACAATATTTAGAAATCATAGATATACTCATTTTAATAACAATTTAATTATTCTATATATTATTTTACATTTTTTAATCCAAATGATTAATTTGTATTTTATTATTTAAATTTATAATATACATTTATATTTATATTTATATTTATATATACATATTTATCTACAAACAATTGTTCATGAATCGTCGGGAATTGTCAAAGGTCAGATGATTATATTAAATCGGTTCAAAATTTTAAGGTCCAGTTTAACAAACTTTGCTTATCATGTCGGAAACATATAAAGATTAAGTTTAAATTTGATCAGAAATTTCCGGGTCGTCACAATCACTCGCACGGTTCATCATGTTTAACACGTTTATGACACTTTGATGCAAATGCTATGATGTTTTATGGTGATTGATTTATATATCTAACTGTTCTGTAAATGTTTCAATTTTTTTGTCATCAAATGGCTGAACAACAAGTCAATATTCTGGTTGTTAACGTTGAAGGACAGGGGGAGCAACAAGCTAATCCTCAAGCTAGTCCTATTAACCCACCTGCTCAGTAAGAGATTCCTCTAGAGAAGGGAGAACTGAACAACCAAGTTGCTCTTTATGACACTAATCTTGAGAGAGGTTCTCACTTTAAGGAGATTGTTAAGTTTCTTAAGAGATCAAGGATACACACTGCTATTTCTACTGAATGCAAACCATACTACAACCATCAGAGAGAGTTCTGGAGAAATGCTATACTGGATGTAGATGAAGATAAGCTTGTTAGTAAGGTTCAAGGACATGATATTACTGTTTCTAAGGATGTGATTAGGAGGATTTTGGGTTTTAATGACGAGAACTGCTCCCACATGACTATCAGTAGAGAACGAATTCATGGTTGCTTTAGAAGATGTTCTTATTCTGGTTACCTTGGTGGCAAATCCGAACTGGTGAAGACATGTCTACCACCACAGTTTAGATATCTTGCTCACGTGATTATGTATTGTTTGAGTGGATGCAAATCTGGCTTTGATAAGTTGAACGAGAAAGTGCAGAGTATGTTTGTGGCACTTGATTTAAAGGCACCATACGATTTCTCGAGATTTGTCTTATACTACTTCAAAGCAAACCACTTCATTACTACTCAGAGATACCTGATCTATGCACTTTTTCTTCAATTAATCATTAATGACGTTGCACCTGATCTACCTAAGCTTGAAGAGGATATTATCCACCTGAAGCCGATGAATCCGATTACTTTCTGCAGAATAGAAGAGACAAGGAATGAGGATTTAAAGCCTGACTCTAATAGAAAGCTCATTTGTCATCTTATCAAGGAGAACTATCGATGCCCAGCAGGTAATGCTTAGAGGAATGAGGATTCAGACTCTAACTACGAAGGTACAGATGAGGAAGGTGAGGGTGATAATCAGAAAGCTACTGGTAATGTTCAAGGAGGAGATAAGGTTGATGACGAGGTTATCGAGGGTGATGATGAAGCAACAGAGGAAGATGTCAGCTTGATTCAGAGGAAAAGGAAAGGAAAGGATAATATGACCTCAGAACAACTCAAGAAGAAGGAGAAAAGAATGAAGTATTCTTATGAGTCACCTTAGAGATCATCACAAGGAGGTTCAAAACAACTAGCTCAGAGGAAACCATCCGGGTATATGAAGGATGCAAGAGCTGCTGTTACCTCACCGAAACATGCCACAACAACACCTCAGGTCACGTCAAATGAATATAAGACTCAGCAAAATCTGTTGATGTCTTTGGTCACGAAAATAACCAATTTGGAAAATCAAGCTACTGAGGAGAAGAAGATCAGTAATGCTAAGATTGAATCATTGTTGGAAGAGAACAAGAGGTTATCTGATAGGTTGGATCGACAAAAGAGTAGGATAGATAAGTTGAAGAAGAAGTTTTTGGCGATTAAGAGTGAGAACAAGGAGAAATTGAAGAAGTTGATTGAAAGAATCGAACAGCTTACCTCTGGTAAAACAAAGTTGATTAAGGAGAGAGAAGAAGAGTATTCTTCTGATTTGGGAGAAGGTGATGGAAAAGATGATGAAGAAGACGCTAGAACTGGAGGACCCTCTTTTGATATACCGTTAGTGATACCTATTCGAAGTTTTAATGAATATGGTGAGGTCTTTACTGCTGAATATTATATGAATTATTCAAATGTTTTTAATGATGCAGAAAAGGGGGGCGTTCCACCAAGTGAGTTTCCTTTGGAATAGCTTGCTGCTCTAGCATATGACAGTGAAAACGATACGGAGAATGCAGAGATAGCTGAAGCTGAAAAAAAGGCTCCACAAGAAGAGTCATTGTCAAGTATCCCTCCCGAATCAATCCAAAATATCAACTTAAGTGATTTTGATCTGTTCGAAGATGAGAAGAGTGAAGATTCTGTTGGTAAAGATAGTTTGAAAGAGGATGTGATTATTGAGTCTGAGGACGAATTTGTGACAGAATCTGATGATGAAGAAGAAGAAGAAGAAGAAGAAGAAGTTGAAATTGTTATGCCTTCGCTTGAGCCATACTCGCATCGGTCACTCAACACCTTAAGTGACTTCTTCAATCTGAGCTGTGAGGAGAAAAGAAAGAACTTAATTGAGTTAGAAAAGGCGAGGAAGGTATACAAAGAACAAGTGAAAGAAGTAGATGTTATGTTAGAAAGGAACAAGAAGATCCGACATGGGAAACTGCTCGTTGAGAAAGAAAGAAAAGAAACTGAATTGAAAGATAAGAAACTCCGAGCCGAACAAGCTAAAGCCGAGACATGTAATGAGATTAATGAATGGTTCAAACGTGATAGGGTTAAAGTGAATAGAAACGTTAAGGAAGACGAAGATCGTCAAAGTTGGTGGAGACAGAACATTGTTAACCCTGATCAAGTAGATAAGCCAGAACTCGAGCTGAAGTTTGTTAGTTTCTATGAGAAAGGTAAAAGAACCAAGAAGTACTCCAAGGGTAAAATTTTGAGTTGGGGCTATTTCAAAGAGATCGATTGTTTTGCAATCAAGAGGGAAGGCGGAGTTGATTACATGGCACGTACCAGTCTCTTCAAAACTCTACCTTACTTCGAGATCATGCAACTTGCTAAGCTGAAGATGTTGAATGCTGAAGATTGTGACCTTTCCAGGTACTTTCAAAGAAAACTCAGATATGATTATAAGACAGGGAAATGGGACATCTTTAAGTCAACGGCCGCTAGGTTTTCCATACACCCGACAAAGAAAAATTCTAAGGGAGGACCTATCCGCGTTGTTAAGTTCCGTCCAGCTAAGTATATGAAACAATCTCCCTTGATGCCATTACCCAAGGATATCTGTAAAAACTTCAGATGGTGGTTCTATGATGAGTTGTCGGAAGAAGCAGTGATCTTGACTGCGATTGAGAAGGAAGATGGTAGCATACAGTTCGACAATGTGAGGATCTTGGATCCTATGTGGCTAAGGAATTTATCGAGATTTGATGTGGAGACTCTTCACCGCCATCACATTACTTTTAGAGATGATCGAAAAGAGGAAGCTATGAGATATCAACGTGTGATCGATGTCTACTTTGCATACCTCAATAGAAACAGTGATGCTCAAAGCTCAAACCAAGTTCAAGCCAGCTGATCCATGTCAGATACTGTGTTGCTCGTTTGTTTTTAGTTTTTGATGTTTGGTTATGCGAGAGAGAGAATCTGGGTCTGTAATAACATTACTAAACTGCTTGTGTTTATGAACTTGAATGGTTTATGGACGTTTAATTAATTGTAATAGATGTTCTAGGTCCTAGGGAAGTTGTTGATGCATTTTATGCAAGTCCCTAGACATCTACCCACGTCCATTACAGGTACAACAGTTTACAAGCCACCATGATTGCTCGTTATTATCCTATCTGTGTTTGTATGTGGTTACAAGAACTTCAGGAACGAGATTTGGATGTTTGACTATGTTAGACTTATTCAGACATACGAGTGAAGCCTCACTCATATGGCTGAAAGGCTCATACGCACGGTTGATGCTGAGCTAAGTCACAATTACAACCTAAATGAGAAGACATGAGTGTGTGATCACCCGTACGGCTGATGAAGCCAACTCGTACGTGTGATGGATGACTTGTACGGGTGAGTCAACAGCAGGGGTATATAAAGTCTTATGTTCTTCATTTTAGGTTAAGCCTCTCATTTGTAACACACACTCAGATCTGGTGAGCTCCTCTGATTCTCTCTCAGCCCAAATCACTCAGATGGTGAATAATAGCTCTAGGTGTTGATCTAATCACACTTGATTTAGTTGTAGTTTGACTAAATTAATCCCAAAAGGCTTAACCTATTCACTAGAGGGTTTGATTCACTTATTCCGCCATTGTGTGAATTAAATCTATTGATTTCTAAGTTCCTAGTCATGTTTCATCAGTTCTTCGTTGTTAATCAGTGTCGGATAAAAGTTCTCAGAAAAATCCCAAAATTTTATATTAATTATATTTATTTATTCTAGTATTTAAATGTGTAAAACCTTATCAAAGAGATTCGTCTAATATTTACTTTAGTTCCAAGTAATATGTACGGAGTACTAAAATTTATACTAAAAAGGTAAACATATTTCTATCAAACCTATAATCTCCATAATCTATTTACGGACTAACTTTTATTTTAAATTTCCATAATTTCGTATTAGATCTATATGAACACCAACGAAATGCCTACCGACCGAGTATTACAATTAATTAATAAATATATTCAATAAACTTTTATATCTATATATACATATTCATTTTTAATAATAAATTTTATTATATCTTATATTATTTTATTTTTACAAAATTAACTCTAATAACTAAATAATATAATATTTCAAATTATTATATATATATATATATATATATATATATATATATATATACATACATATCTATTTACACTTAATTGTTCGTGAATCACCGGGAACAGTAGTAGGGTAATTGAATACATGAACAAGTTCAAAATTTTTGAGATTCAACTTAACAGACTTTGCTCATTGTGTCAAAATTATGAAATCGTATTGTGAGTTTGGTTCAAAATTAGTCGAAATTTTTCGGGTCGTCACAGTACCTACCCGTTAAAGAAATTTCATCCCGAAATTTGATCGAGGTCATCATGGCTAACAATAAAAATGTTTTTTTGACGAATATGAGTTAATAAATAGAGTTTTATCATTATTGTGTAATATGGATAAAACAATTCGATTACTCGAAGCGTATGAGTGAAGCTATCACAAAAGAGTGAGATGAAGAAATAAAGATTCACCTTAGCTTTTGACGTAATCGCGGTGGATTTCTGGAATTCAAGGAATATAAAGAAATCTTTTGAAATCTGTATAAGATTTGGTTCTTCGGTGAATAAGGAAATTAGGATCCTCTTTAATTAAATGCAATCATATGTCTCGATTGCTATGCCTGATATTTTACTATAAATTCGTCCCTTCCGTTCCATTATTTTCATCCCTCCTTTATTTTCTTTCCCAATTCATACTTTCAACAGATTTGTTAATATGCTCAATCCCGTATTGATCCTTGTTATTATATTGACCATATACACAGTCATTCTTCTTTTCTATCTTTCACCAGAAGAATATTTTTACTTCTACCACGCTCTTGGGGTTATAGTATTCCTAATTCTCCCGTGTCTTTATATTGCTATACGCATTGATATACACGGTTTGTAATTTCTGTGTTGTTATTGTTCTTTATATTTTCCCTTATATTCCAGAGCTTCATGCTTTTATTTTCTCTTCTCGACTTTATGTAAAGCAAGTAATGGTCCAAAATTCGTAAGTATGAAGTTTCGAATGATCATAATGTTCTAAGCAGAAAGGAATGTAATAGCACGATTTGACTTGTTAAATTATCAGAATCACAGAGGATAGAACTATCAAGAATATATTTTCTTGATATGATTAGAGGTTAAGTAGAATGAAAGAGTTATGTAACATGGTACATGATGAAGGTAAGATCTGTGAACCATCACATTCCATTAGAAATTTAGCATGACTTACTGTAATATAATCACGTTGGCCGGGCCTCATTATATTATACTAACTCATGCTTAAATTCCCAACACTTCTCCAGAAACCATTCGTAAATTAAACTCGAATTTTACATAAATATAGAAACTAAAATAGTTTTCTTTATGATATAACAAAGATAGCGCGAAGAGATAGATAATTTCGGACAAAGATATTTATGAAGGTATCTTCAGAAATATCATATTTATAACGAAAGATACGATGATATCTTAAAATTTAAAATAATTAAGATTAGAAGATGATGCAGAAATTTGTCCGCCAGAATTTAGAATAAGTAGGAGCAAGGTATTCGCTAAAGGTTTCAGCAGATACTGAAACATCTGGGTTCTGTAAGTACAAGTTTAGTGTCTGTGATTTGTCCACAGTCTCCTTCATGGTTTGCTCAATCCATTTTTCAGTACCAAAATTTCTATTGAGCGTTTCCAACACACCATTCTTTATCATCAACTTTTGGCCATTAAGACCATCTACAGTTTTGCTGTTTCATCAGCACTCTTATCATAACTAAATCATTGGTTATCAATCCGAGATGTTTCAAGAATTTCGAAGGATTTGAACGGAAATGGTAATCGTCAAGATATAAAGGATGGTTTAAGATAGAATCAAGTGGCAAACTTGAGGAATTATTTACCTGTAGTAGATGTAACTTATTAACGATATTTTAAGTCAACATGTGTTATAATTATTGTTTCCTACTCTTTTGATACTTTTAATTGTCCAAGGTTAGTAGTCCAATAGTCCAATCGTCCAATGGTCCATTATATAGTCTTAGAATTAATCAAGATTATATTATATTGTCTCGGGATTAACCAAGACTAGTATATTATGACATTATTTAAATGATGATAAATAAAGTTGCGAGTATTAAAATTGCGATAAATAAATTACTATAGTTAAAATTACGATAAATAAATTGCGATAATTAAAATTGCGATAAATAAATTGCGATAAATAAATTGACAATAAATAAAATATAATAAGGAAATAGTCATAATGGTTATATGAACAGTTAGCTAGGAATAGTTAGCTAGGATTTGGTTAGTATGAGTTTAAAGGTTTACGTAGTTAATTAATTAGTTACTAATCAATTTTTATTTTATCCATTATTTTCTTCATTATGCCACTTGTCAAATCTTGACTTAGATTTTGATCGGCAGAAATTCGTATATGAAATTGAATTGGAATGAAAATGGTTATTCTTTGGTGAACGGATACGTATATCTGTGGTTGTAAGTAGGATAATAAATGAATGTTGAATCGGATTTGAAGAATGTACAGTGTAACATGTTAGTGTGAGATCTAAATATTTCTAGGGTATTACCTACCCGTTAAAATGTTCTCATCATTAATAGTTTGTACAAGAGAACTTTTAATTACCATCTTTATGAAAATATATGTACATATATATTTTCTTCAGATGTAATCATGGATTTAATGAGTTAATATAATATTAAACTCATTTGATTTACCGTTAGAACGAGAATACATAATCTCTAAAACATTAGAGATTACATAATCGCCATGTAGAACGAAGATAAATGATGTAGGACGATATGTAGAACGAAGATTAAAGATTATAGATATCGATTGTTAAATCATTGGTGAAATATGTGAATGATAGCATATGTGAATTAAATATGATAAAAGCCCTTTAAAGCTTCTTTTATCTTTCTCGGGTATTACCTACCCGTTAAAAATTCACACCTCATAGTTAATATGAAAAGAATTTTTATTACGATCTCGAGATATACATAAACATATATACGTATATCCTTTTAATCGTGAACCGAAAGTAATGAATTAATATTTCATAATTCATCATTCTCGGTACTCTACAGTGTCTGTGGTGCCTACGGAGCTTGTGGTGATTGCAGTGCTTTTGGTGCTGGAGAGGATGCTGGTACTGGCGGTGTTGCCGTTGGTGTTGGTACTGCTTGTGGTATCTGCGTAGTAGATGCGAGCCTAGCTTTCAAATCGAACACTGTCACCTCCAGGGTTTCTACTTTACACTCGAGTCTATGAATTAGTTCTACCCATTCTTCCGTAAGGTTTGTCAATTCTTGATATTTAGTTCGAAGTCTTCGAACTTCTTCTAATAATCCTATATGATTAGAATTCAGGAGTAGAGGACGAATACTATCTTTAACTACATCGAGTCGACCTTCGAGGCAGAAAATCCTTGCAAAAAGAGTGAAAACAGTATTGCGAACAGGTTCGCCGGTAAGCGGATCGAGTACTCCGATGTTAAGTGGTAAGTTCGGCTCGTGATATGGAGTACCTTCTTCATTTCTCCATAGGGTAAGTATTTCGCGAACCCATCCCCACTTTCTAAAGAAATCACGGTAGTTGATCGGTTGGTGCGCTCCCATCACGCTGTCTTCAGAGCTGGAGGAACTTGGTCTATTCGAAGAGGCCATCTTACGCGATCACAGAAAGTTATGAAATGATTCGTGATATGAATTGAAGGCTGAATACTGGATGATATCTCCGTCTTCTCGAATACATATATATAGCAAAAAGATTCCGTAATTTACAGAGGAAATTTCGGAAAATGCCAAATAAGATCCACGGTAATAGATATGATAGGATATGATTCATCTATACACCGTGTATGCAATAAATGCAAAAACACGTGTCAAGACTTAGGAATAATAAGCAGGTAATTTTCAACTAGGAATGATAAACAAAACTTATAATATGCAGCTAAGGTCGAAGTCCAGAATTGCTAATGCATCCTAATGAGTATCAGTTAGACACACTAATGCACGACCTGGTTCGCTAAGATCTGATACTAACTAAAGCGACCCGTCCTAATCCACTTGGACGAAGTCATCAACATTTGGTCCCATTGCGAGGTACTGTCCTAAATATGCCATGAATGACTCCAAGTAATATCTCTAAAATGAGCAAATGCACAGCAGAAGATTTCTTTCATACCTGAGAATAAACATGCTTAAAAGTATCAACCAAAAGGTTGGTGAGCTCATAGGTTTATCATAACAATCATTTCAATATTTTAATAGACCACAAGATTTCATTTATTCATTACACATAACCTGTGTATAAAAATCATTCATATGAATTGAACACCTGGTAACCGACGTTAATTTTAACGCATAGAATATCCCCAAACAGAACCTCTCATCTGTATAATATTAATCTCGAAATACTAAAGCCATCCATAACCTGAATGGGGATTGTTAGGCCCAATAAATCTATCTTTAGGATTCGTGTCAATTAGGGGCCATTTTCCTAATTCTTAGGCTACCAAGCTTGAAGGGGAGATATTCGGTTTAATAATCCAACCATAGAATGTAGTTTTAAGTACTTGTGTCTATTTCGTAAAACATTTATAAAACAACGCATGTATTCTCAGTTCCAAAAATTATATATAAAAAGGGAGTAAATGAAACTCACAATACGATATTTTGTAGTAAAAATATGCATACGACGGAACTGAACAATGCAGGGTTGGCCTCGGATTCACGAACCTATATCATTTATATATATATTAACACACATGAATGTAATCGAACAAACTTATATATATATATATATATATATATATATATATATATATATATATATATATATATATATATATATATATATATATATATATATATATATATATTTGTGATATCATTTTATATTAATAACTTGTATGTTTCATAAATGTATTCATTTTATGTACTTTAAATAAATAAATAAATAAATAAATAAATATATATATATATATATATATTTATTTATTTATTTATTTATTTATTTATTTGTGATATCATTTTATATTAATAACTTTTATGTTTCATAAATGTATTCATTTTATGTACTTTAAATAAATAAAAATATAGTTATATTATATGTATTAAGTATAGTTTTATATAACTAATAGTTATTTGATAAAATAATATTAATAATAATAAATAAGAAGTTGTATCTTTTTGTGATAATAATAATTAGACTAATAATAATAACTATAATAATAATAACAATACTAATAAAAAAATATTAAAAATAATAATAATAATAATAATAATAATAATAATAATAATAATAATAATAATAATAATAATAATAATAATAATAATAATAATAATAATAATAATAATAATAATAATAATGATAATGATAATTCTAACAAAATGGTAATTTTAAATAAAAATTTTATTTTTAATAATAATGATAATAATAATATTAGTAATAATAACTATGATAACTATAATAATAAAATTTTTACCTATAATGATAATAATAATGATATTAATATTAATAATACTTATTTTAATAATAATAATGATATTAATGATAATAATAATAATACTTAATAATAACTATTAATCATAATAATTATAATGATAATGTAAATATTAATACTTATATTAATACTAATAATGATACGATAATAATAATAATAAAAATAATAATAATAATGTTAATAGTAATACTACCTCATAGAAGTAGTCCTTAAAAAAAATGCCCAAGCCTGGGTTTGAACCCGTGACCTCCTGCTAACCCGATAACATCGTTAACCATTACTCCGTATCAAATCTATTATTACTATTAAGATTTTAATATCTTTTAGCTTAGTTTTCTGTTTTGATTCATCATCAATCATCATCGATGTCATTATCATCATTCATCTAGTAATCACCATGATATTTATCTATCATCATTCATCTCAATCAACTAATATCATCCTCATTGAAACCTTATCATTATCGTAATCATTATCATAATCGTTATCATAATCGTTCCCGTCATCATCATTTATCATTTTAACATCCTTATATCATAACCGTTACCCCATCATGATCATAATCTAATTGTCACTGATTAACCCTCTACTCATCACTACCTTCATATTAACGTCATCATCATAACATAAATCGGATCGAGTAATAACCGAATCCAGTTGCACGAACGTCAGTATTTATTTCTTATTATATATTAGGCTTCGATCACAATAGGAATCCAATATATAAAAATATTACGACCCAAGTAGACCAATTAATTCCTTTACCGATCGGGTACCAAAAGCAGTAGGGTGTGTACGTGTAGTTGTCTGACTCCAAAACTAACAAAAGCAATATTTAATCACCAAGTGTTATTAACTTGTCGGCCAACAAAGAAAGGAGGAAAAGAAAGATTAGTAACCATAACATTATTATTTGTTTAATAGAAAGTGGGTTGGTGTGGTAAGGTTTCTTGGTTTAGCATATGACGGCCATAAGAAGAAAAGAAAAACAAAACGCCAAGGAGATTCAATTCAATCATTCTCGTGCCTCAATGTTTATCACAAAATACGAAGCATACAGCAGCAGGTTTTGGTGGGTCTATAGTTTGTTTTAAATGGGTTAAGGATGGTGATCATGGGTGTATGGTGACAGTTCATAAACAGAAGAAAAGGGTGTTTGGTTTGGGTCGAACAAGAAAGGAAAGGGGAGCAAAAACAGTTAATCATTGATGGTGGTTATTTACAGGGAAGAAGGTGGTGGCTACGGTTTGGTGATGGCGGCTGTGGTGGTACTAAGGTGGTTTTATTGTGTTGTTTACGGCTGCAACAGAAGGGACCTGAAAGCGGCTGCAGGAACAGCAACAGAAGCATCAAGTTATGATGGGACTTGCAGTTTCGTGGTTTGTGATGATTTAAAATAGAAACATGAGAAGTTTAGTAGCAGTAAAAAGAAATAGTAGTAGCACTTTATGATCATGGTTTGGTAATAATGAACAAGAAACCATAGTCGCAGGTTATATGTAATTCGAAAAATAACAGAGATTGATGGTGGTTTGGTGATGGTTTCGATGGTTAATGAACTGGAACTGTAAACAGAAACATTGAAGCAGCCGTTAACCATGGTGATGATTATGGACTGTTTTGGTGGTTTTGGTCGTGAATTTTCAAGGAACGAAAGGTGGTGGTTGCTCTCGATTGAAGGTGGTGGATGGTTGTGGTGAAGTTTGGGTCGACAACAAAACAAAATGAAAAATAAAGGTGTCGATAGGAAACAAGTAGAAACAGAAATAAGAGATGGTGCCTTCGTGCAGGTGGTTAACAAGGATGGTTTGATATGAGGTGGGTGTTGTGGTTTTCTTGACCATCACAGAAATTAGTGACGGGTTTTGTGGTAGTGACTCGTTAGAAGCAACAAACAGAAAAATGGGTGTTCATGGTTAATATGGTGAAGAAGGTGGTTTGTTAATGGTGTTAAGGATGGTGAAATGGTGTCGATGGAGGTGTATGTGTTGAAGATGATAATAATGGTGGCTCACGATGGTGTTAGGAGGTGATTGTTCGTGGTGATAACCGATGGTGTTGCTCGGTTTAATTACAAGTGAAACAAGGTGAAGAAGAGGTATGGTGAAGATATTTCATGCACTATATTTGTGTATAAATATATATAGATATAGAACAAAAATAGTTACTGTACATGATTTCAATTAAGTACAATATTTCAATATAATCACGATGGAATGAAATGCAAATGGTTGATCGTACTAGGCATCCGTACATATATATATATATATATATATATATATATATATATATATATATATATATATATATATATATATATATATATATATATATATATATATATATATATATATATATATATATATATATATTATAATAACATATATTATTTATCAAAGTCAAAAGAGAATAAGAGAACAGTAATAATGCAGAGAATGAATTGAGATTTTTAAAAACAGTGAAGCCATCGTTCACTTTATATCGAGATCAATTAGTGGACTGAATTTAGTTCTTCGTTGTTAATAAGTGTCGGATAAAAGTTCTCAGAAAAATCCCAAAATTTTATATTAATTATATTTATTTATTTTGGTATTTAAATGTGTAAAACCTGATCAAAAATATTCGTCTAATATTTACTTTTAGTTCCAAGTAATATGTATGGAGTACTAAAATTTAAACTAAAAAGGTAAACATATTTCTGTCAAACCTATAATCTCCATAATCTATTTACGGACTAACTTTTATTTTAAATTTCCATAATTTTGTATTAGATCTATATAAACACTAACGAAATGCCAACCGACCGAGTATTACAATTAATTAATAAATATATTCAATAAACTTTTATATCTATATATACATATTCATTTTTAATAATAAATTTTATTATATCTTATATTATTTTATTTTTACAAAATTAACTCTAATAACTAAATGATATAATATTTCAAATTATATTTTGAATTATTATTATTATTATTATTATTATTATTATTATTATTATTATTATTATTATTATTATTATTATTATTATTATTATTATTATTATTATTATATATATATATATATATATATATATATATATATATATATATATATATATATATATATATATATATATATATATATATATATATATATATATATATATATATATTTAAATACATACATATCTATTTACACTTAATTGTTCGTGAATCGCCGGGAACAGTCGTAGGGTAATTGAATACATGAACACAGTTCAAAATTTTTGAGTTCAACTTAATAGACTTTGCTCATTGTGTCAAAATTATGAAATCGTATCGTGAGTTTGGTTCAAAATTAGTCAAAAATTTTCGGGTCGTCACAAATGTTGTACTTAGAGGTTATGCGGATGCAAATTTGGGTGGATTTGGTGATTCGGGTAAGAGTACTACGGGATATGTGTTCATGGTTGGTAAGACGGCGGTTAGTTGGATGTCTAGACTACAAAGGAGTGTTGCTTTGTCGACCACCGAGGCCGAGTATATGGTTATTGTGGAAGCTTCTAAGGAGCTTGTTTGGTTGAAGAATTTCTTGTGTGAGTTGGGTAAAAGACAAGACAATTGCTTCTTATATTGTGACAACCAAAGTGCAATCAATCTCGCGAAGAATCCGGTGTTTCATAATCGTACGAAACACATTGATTTGAGGTATCATTTCATTCGAAAACGTATTGAGAATGGTACTTTGATATTGGAGAAAGTCCTTGGTATGAAGAATCCTGCGGATATGTTTACTAAGGTGGTATCAATGGACAAGTTGAGGTTTTGCATAGCCTCAACGGGTCTTCTCATGAACTAATGAGAAGGAGGTGACCGACTAGGGAGATAGAGAGATGATGATTCGATTCTAAAAAGAAGTGTTGAAGACCTTGTATCGAAAGTCTGCTTATATGGTGTATGTGATAGGAGTGTGCGTGTCCCAAATGGAGTTTGGTGGTAAAGGGTGGTTCGACGATCTTGGTTAGCTTGTTGAAGTTTTGGGTTGACAAGATGAGTAGTGTTTAGTCTATCCTTCAAGTGGGTGATTGTTGGATGTGAAGGATAACAAAACAAAAGGATTCAGACGAACAGGGAGGCACACCGCGGCCATGAATTGGCCCGCCGCGGCTCATCATGGAACATCACATCAGTTTGTGAAAAAGCTCTGATTGGGATTTACAAGTAAAAGCGCGTCGTGGCCCCATCTGGGCGCGACGCGACTAGGTGCTGCGAGGAACTTTCCATATTGACGATTTTCTTGTTCTCCAAGTAGGTTCCTTGTAGTTTTTGGCCTATATAAGCATACCATTGTAACCCCTAACATGTATCACGAATTATATCAATAAAATCTCCTTAGTTGGTCCGTGGATTAAAGTAATCGACATTCGATTACATATAACCACGTTAAATCTCGCGTTCTTTAATTTTTATTATTGTTCTTTCATTTGTCGAAGTGGGTGATTCATCTCAGTGATTAATCTTATTGTTTGGGTCCTATAATCCTTACAGTATCTGATGGAGATAATTAGTTAAACGGTACGTACAAATCAAAGTCCCATAATGTTATGTTTATATAAGCTTAGGGGAACCTCTTTTATCTCCAATTGGTTTAGAGTAAAGGGAACTCATTAGTTTATATATTAGAGCCGTTGTTGGGCCAAAACGATCCTATAGGATCCATGTAGATTTTGAAAGCATGAATTGATCAAAAATGTTACTTTCAGAAGTGCAGTTTTGGTAAGCAACTAAGAGAGTGCAAATACTATATTTGAACTAATATTATAACTTTATATACTCGTAAATCTTTTGACCATTTGTTTTGCAATGGTAGAATATGCTAATCTGTGTCATTGTGCATAAATTCATTTAGGCATGTTGTAATTATATCTCTTGTGTGGCATAACTTTACTTCTCATCTAACATTTCATCTTTCTTTTGTTTCAGTGTGATTTGGACTAATTAATTACCTCTCAAACGTGTTTTGGACTAACTGAATGAAAACTTAGTATAAGAAAGGGCAAGGAAAAAAAATCACGCGCCTATACAATTGGGTCTGGTCTATATACATAATCTAATACACTAATAAGGCTTGAGCTTATATCTATTCTATAATATTTCTTTGAATATTTACAAAAATGAAGTCATAACCTCCTGGTAACCATTGTATCACATTTGTAATCTAATAAGTTTATGAAACTCAAATTAGCTCAACATGCCATTTAATGGAAACAAAAATAAAAAAATAAAAATACAACAAAAATCATCTTTTGATAAAAAAATTTGGGACAAAGTTGTCACCAAAAAATATTGTTTGTTATTAAACCATGGATTATAATCAGTTTATAATATTATCATTTTCTGTCAAAATTTTCAGCAAGTTATACTATTCAATAATGTACATATATATATGGACCAATTTGCTCACTCTTTTTCCATAATCCATAACCTCTACCAACTCTCTCTAACAAGCTTCACATCAAGTTGCATATAAATGGACTTAAATCCAGAATCTAAGATGAGCACAAATCGTGATAGATCGCACCAATTCATTACAAGAAAGCGTATCGACGAGCATCGAAGGCCTTGTTCTTCATTTGGAATAGTTGAGGCAACTTCTAGCTCCTATAATAGTGGTGGTGTTCAGTCATCATTGGATGAAGAGGAAGAAGAAGACATGGCGAATTGCTTGACTATGTTAGCTCAAAGTGTTTCTCCACTCAAGGAACACAAATTATTAGATCATTACAAAACTAGTAATCTAAAAATTCGTCCTCTAAACGAGATTATCACCACCACCACTACGACTGGACCAAATCCCAATTTTCAAAACTACGAGTGTAGAACATGTAACCGCGCTTTTGCTACATTCCAAGCTCTAGGTGGACACAGAGCTAGTCAAAAGAAACCTAAACATGAAGATAGGAATTCTTTGGTGTCCATGAAAATGGATTTATTAAAAGACGATCAGCCAAAACTAAATTTGTCCGATCACGAAGAAAACAAATTACTTGCAACAAACAATAATTATATCCAGTCAGGATACAAGAACAAGAAGGTAAACGTTCATGAATGCTCAATATGTGGATCCGAGTTCTTTTCAGGACAAGCTCTAGGTGGTCACATGAGAAGACACCGCACAATTCCGCCTATAACCACCCAAATTACTGCAAAATCTCATGACATGTCTTTAGATCTAAACCTTCCACCTTCAGAGGCCGTCAATGATGTCCACTTGCAACAACGGCCTCTGGTCTTCTCAGCCGCATCACTGGTGGATTGCCATTACTAAAGAAAACAAAGAAATGTCCAAATTCAAATGTGACAAGCCATAATAACCATATATGTTTCGTTTAGTTGAAATAATCTAACTCATATGTTATTGTTATTCTTAATAATACCATATATCTTTAGTTCAGTTGAAATATTCATACAATACATATGACATTGTTCTTTGTTATTCATATTAATAAATTGAAAACTGTCACGGGATAATCTAATTAGGTCGTACGTGCATATTTAAAATACTGATTTCTCTTATTCCCTAGATAGTCTGAATTAAGAAAACCCCTTTTAATATTAAAAATATGTTATGATAGTGGTTTATCCGTAACTTAGTAGAGTAAGCATACATTTCATGTGATTGATGACCTAGAAGTCTAGATGATATATATAGCATTACAATAAAATTATTTTTTAGTATATTTTAATATTTTATTTATAATTGGTGTTGAAGTGGTGTAGTGAGTGTGGAATACTTTGAGTAAGTGAGTAGTGAGTGTTAAACCGGTAAGGTGGTGCATGTCTTGCCTTGCCTTTCATTCACGAAAAGTGGGTGATATAAAAAAGTAGGCATCTTTCCCTTTTTATTTCTTAGTTATTCAATAAAATATTTTTCATTTTTGAGGGAAATATCTACATTAGCAGCTATATTTTTTATGATAGTGAAATCAGGTTTTTGAGTTTTGATCATGGCAAAAGTTGGTATTGAAACCAAACCAAGCATTCGTATGAGTTGACACGTATAAGTAAATATGCTACACGACTCTAAAATCTTATATAGTATGTGTGGATAGATGGAGTACTAGTTGCTATTTTAATGTTTAAAAGCCTAATTTACTTGTGTTTGAAGATTAATTAAAGCAAAGTGACTAACTTTCTAAGATTGGCATGGTTAAGAAACCGAAAATTTGGTAAGGTTTCAAGCAAAACATGAAATTCAGGGGTCAGATGTTGGAGCGTACAAAGTGTGAGGCCGCACATGGCTCAATAATGAGGTCGCACATAGCTCAAAAATATAGGAGCCTAAAAAATTTAGTCTAATATTACATACCTAAGTTTATATGTTAATTAAGAGTTTAGAAATTAAAAAAATTAAAGTGTACAACCGTTTTTTTATTGATTCTAGTAGCTATGACTTTATTAGTATTGTTTTGATTGATTCTAGTATTTATAAATTTATTAGTATTGTTGAACTTATTACTATATACGAAGAGTTTTCGTATATAGAGGGTCACTTTTTTTTATTGAACAACGGCCATAAAATTGACAAGACAACCGTGATAAAATCGTCCAAGTTGAGGTGTGTGTGTGTGAAAGCAAGAGAGTTGTGTAAAGTAAGAAGTTAAGCAAGCTAAGTCTGGGAGAAAGACAGGATGTCATGGGAATGGAATGAGTAGGTTTTGGCACAAGTAGTACCACAACCGAAAGTGGTGGATTAGGTTCGCCTATTAATGGTTTTGCACCACATAACCATAAGCAAATATTTGCATGGTTTGAGCCTAATGGTTTACATACAATAAAAGCTGAATCAAAGATCTTTGGTGAGATTAGCTTATTCTCACTAGAAGAGTTTTTTTTATTGTCCTTTTTAGTTTAGTTGATATACGATTATAAGTTCCATTCTACTCTATCATACGTTTATAATTAATAATAAGCTCGGCTTCTAGCTTTAAAAACTAAGCTATAGTTATCAAAACTAGTTTCGCCTAAAGACAGTGTGGACATATTATATCGAGATACAAAATGATTTTAGTGAAGGATATTAATATAGAGTATGTTGGTGATATCACCGATAGGAAAGGGCCTCTCTCGGACGCGTGGCTCTTAATTTCAGGTAACAATCAAAATGAAATTTGTAGTCCTTTGAGTTACGAGCGTTTGAGCCTTTAGATCTACTAAATCCGAGTCTATTTGAAGGAGATATAACTATTAGGCAACGATATGGTCAATGATATGGTCATTGAAGACATAACAAACATATCAGTTATTTAGGGAACTTATTGTATCACATTATAGATAGAATCATTGACTTGTACAAAGGGATATCAATCCCATAATTAGCTATTAGGCAGTTGTCATACTCCTGTATAGGTGTATCGATCATTCAAGGGAATAGACACATTCAATTGATTAACTTACATGGTATCAGGCTTCCTTTCGATCCAATCTTCAAAATTCTAATCACGTTCTTTTCTTCATTCTCATCTTCTGATCATGGCTGACCAAACCAAGTTACCAATCTCTCAACAATCAATCACATCGTTCACTCTGTCCCTATCAAACTCGAAATCGAAACTAGTCAGTACAATTCTTGCGCGGAATTGTTCAAAATCCATTGTCGGGCTCATGATGTAATCGAACATCTCACCTCGGACAAACCCGTTCTCTCTGCTGGATCGTCGAAAGACTCTGTCATCTCACTGGAACTTTGGAACCGACAAGATGCCATTGTGCTACAATGGATTTATTCTACCATTTCCAAGGATTTACTTAACACCATCCTTGAAAGTGATACCACAACCAAAAAGGCTTGGGATCGACTTTTTAGCATTTTCACGACAATCTACACTCCCGTGCCATTTCTCTTGAGCATTTTCCAAATGTTTCGACCTACTGTCAAGAGGTCAAGATGCTTGCTGACCAAATGGCTAACGTCGGTATTACTGTTACTGATCAACGTATGGTGGTCACTGGTCGAGGTGATAATTATCAAACGGTTGGAACATACATCTCTCATACAGACCCACTTCCCAAGTTCTATGATGCCAGATCAAGATAATTCTGGAAGAAATTCGCAAAAACAGTTACACACCCAACACTCCGATCAATCCCGAAACTGCTTTTCAAACAACTACTGCTCGTGATTCTCAGCGTCCACCAGATCGTGACAACAATCAAAGCAACAATGTTCAGAACAACCGTGGTAGGGTGGAAGAAATGGTAATCGCGGTGGTAGGTCACGCAATTGTGGCAGAGGAAGAGGCGGTAATCAAAATTCTTATTCTTCTGGACCTAGACAACCTTGGAGTAATCAGCAATCATGGGCTTGGACAAACCCTTGGGCCACTTATCCTCCATGCACATACCCCACTATTTCATGGGTCAGGCCAAATTATACACCCAATTCTAGTGCTCCAGGACTGCTTGGGCCACGTCCATCAAGCCCATATTCGTATACTGGACCCACCAACCCGTCAGCTAATTTTGCTCCAACAATACTTGACAGCGCCTTTCAATCCATGACTTTAAACCCGCCTAAAAAAATTGGTATATGGGCTCGGGCGCGACTTCTCACATGACAGGTAATCGAGATATGATCTCTTCTTTTGTTAATAAGAACGTGCCTAAACAAATAATTGTCGGAAATGGTAACTTACTTCTAATTCATGGACTTGGACATATAAAAATCCCGACTACTCGCCAACCACTTTATTTAAATTCTATTCTTTACTCCTCACATCTCATTACTAACCTTATCTCCGTAAGACATTTATCTACTGATAATAATATTTCTATCCTTTTTTACCCTTTTGGTTTCACTGTGAAGGATTACAGGACAGCGATTCCACTCATGAGATGCAACAGTGAAGGCGATCTCTACCCCCTCAATACCTCCACTCTCAATCAAATCCGCAAGCTACCTTCTACATGTATTACTAAATCTGAAGATATTTGGCACCGACGACTAGGACCTCCCGGTGTCAAAATTTTATGTCTTATTAAAAATAATGTTCGTATGTCTCGTACTATTAATAAAAGTTCTTTAGATTTATGTCAATCTTGTGTGTTTGGTAAGCAAGTTAAACTACCCTTTCATGACTCACCCACGTCCACCTTACGTCCATTTGACATTATTCACAGTGATTTATGGACATCACCGGTTACTAGTTCCGTCTGCCATAAATACTATATTCTCTTTCTAGATGACTACTCTAACTTTTTGTGGAAATTTCCCTTAGAAAATAAATCACAAGTATTTAACAACTTCACCACACTTAACAACTACATACATACTCAATTTTCTACCAATATTAAAACATTCCAGTGTGATAATGGCACCGCATATAACAACTCATCCTTCCACAACTTCTGTCAACAACACGGCATGTCTTTTAGATTTTCGTATCCACATACCTCGGCCCAAAATGGAAAAACCGAACGAAAAATTAATGCCATCAACAACATACTTTGTACCCTTCTAGCTCACTCCTCAGTTACTCGTAATTTTTGGCATCATGCTTTATCCATGGAAACTTATATACTTAAGATATTACCCACAAAAACTCTCGCCTACAAAACACCGACACAAATTCTATTTAACTGTATTCCCGCCTATAATAACCTTCAAATTTTCGGTTGCCTTTGCTACCCTCTACATCCGTCCACTAAAATAAATAAACTCCAACCTCGTTCTACCCAATGTGTTTTCTTAGGCTATCCGTCCTCACATCGAGGCTATAAATGTTATGACCTACAAACAAAAAAGATTATCATATCAAGACATGTCTTATTTGATGAAACAAAGTTTCCCTTCACAAATTCTCTAAACAATCTTGCTGATACATATGACTTTCTTTATCAACAATTTAATCCATCTCTTCTCCAAACTCTTATTCCAAGTCATTCTATCCTACATAATACTCCAACTACTTACCCAGTTCACTCTATGAATTCGCCAAGCTCCTCATCCACTCAATCGGGCTCCAGCACAAGTACCATGTCCAACCCATATACTAACACTCCTTCACCCAATCACTCGGGCTCGCCTACAGCCCAATCTAGCCCATCTAATCCTATTTCTTCTCCTGCTCATATGGGCTCGTCTACAGCCCAATCCACGGCCCACTCGTTAGCCCAACAGTCTTCACATGATTCCAGTCCAACCGAAACTCAAGTCACTTCACCTACACCTGCTACTGTACCAAATCCCACCATCCACACAAGAAGTATGTCCAATATTTTTACCAAAAATTCTCTTCAACCTTAACACTATAACCACTAATATTTCTCCTATCCCCAAGACCCCAACCGAGGCTCTTAATGACCCAAATTGTAAATTAGCCACGTTCGATGAATTTGCCCCTCTTATTAATAATATGACATGTGATTTAATACCTCGTGAACCTAACATGCATGTAATACGATCTATGTGGATTTTTAAACATAAGTTTCGTTCTAACGGTTCTTTTGAGCGACACAAAGCTCGTTTGGTTGGTGATGGCAGGTCGCAACAGGTAGGAATTGATTGCACGGAGAAATTTAGCCCGGTTGTCAAACCGACCACTATTCGAGTTATTTTATCTTTGGCTCTCTCACTCATGGCAAATACATCAACTCGACGTAAAGAATGCATTTCTACACGGGCACTTAGAAGAAACGGTATACATGCATCAACCCATGCGATTCCGGGACTCTACGTATCCTAAAAATGTATGTCGACTAAACAAATCTTTATACGGGTTGAAGCAAGCTCCAAGAGCTTGGTACCACAGATTTGCCTCATATGTGTCTACTCTCGGGTTCAAACATGGTATTTGTGATAATTCTCTTTTCATATACAAGAAAGGTGTGGATATTGCATATATTTTCCTCTATATCGATGACATCATTCTAGTCACTTCGTCATCAACACTTCGATGCACCATCATGCAACATATTGCGAATGAATTCGCCATGAAAGATCTTGGACCACTAATTTATTTCTTGGGTATTTCATTCACCAAAACATCATTAGGTCTATTCATAAATCAATCCAAATATGCAAAAGAAATTTTAGAACGCGCCGATATGTGGGACTGCAAACTGTGTAATACACTTGTTGAAACAAAATCAAAGCTTAGTGTCAACGCATGTAATGTTTATTCTGACCCCACTTTATTCCGAAGCTTAGCGGGTGCACTCCAATACCTCACTTTTACAAGGCCCGACATTTCTTACTCCGTCCAACAAATATGTCTACATATGCATAAACCTCATGATACTCACATGGCTGCATTAAAACGTATCCTACGGTACATCAAAGGCACGCTGCACTATGGGTTACATAGGACAAAGAGATCTACAACTTCTCTAATCTCTTATACAGACGCCGATTGGGCGGGTTGCCCCGACTCGAGAAAGTCAAACTCCAGATATTGCGTATACTTGGGTGATAACTTGATTTCTTGGTCATCAAAGCGAAAAGCCACGATCTCTCGGTCAAGCACCGAAGTCGAGTACCGTGGAGTGGCAAACGTTGTTTCTGAATCTTGTTGTTGACGAAACTTATTGTTACAGTTACATCATCCGCTCAACAATGCAACAATCATGTATTGCGATAATGTCAGCTCTATTTTCCTTGCCAGTAATTCAATACAACATCAACGCACCAAGCACATCAAGCTAGACATCCACTTTGTTAGAGAGAAAATCGCGCACTTGTCCACGTTCCGTCACGTTACCAAATTGCAGACATATTTACCAAAGGACTCCCACGACTTCTATTCGACGACTTTCGATCCAGTCTCAACGTCCGTGAACCTCCTGATTTGACTGCGGGACCCTATTAGGCAACGATATGGTCAATGATATGGTCATTGAAGACATAACAAACATATCAGTTATTTAGGGAACTTATTGTATCACATTATAGATAGAATCATTGACTTGTATAATGGGATATCAATCCCATAATTAGATATTAGGCAGCTTTCATACTCCTGTATAAATGTATCAATCATTCAAGGGAATAGACACATTCAATTGATTAACTTACAATAATCAAAACGGTGGAAACTCGCAAATTTTACGAGCCTTCACTATTTTGGTCATATCTCTTTCATACGGACTCCGTTTTTGTTGATTCAAAAGCTCAAACATCCGTAACTCAAAGGGCCCCCTCCTGCCCTAAGAAAGCTCCGCCCTTTCCTAAACACATTCATAAACTACACCCATAAACTGTTGAGTTATCTCATACCACATCGGCTATGCGGCTAAATATTATGATGCTTATAATAGTCTGAGTTCCTCAGCTCCTTCAGTTAACTTTTGAGGTTGAATTTGACTCAAGTATATTATTTCATATGATATTAGAGCTAAGGTATTGGTGTTGGGACTGCGCCCGCGGTAATTTGCGCCTCGTGTAAGGGGTGTGTGTTTAGTTGTCTCATACCACATCGGCTATGGGACGAATATTATGATACTTATAATAGTTTGGGTTTCTCATCTCTTTGAGTTAATTTTTGAGTTAAATTGGGCTCAAGTCTATTATTTCATATGAAATACTATTATTTCATATAAATTATTTCAACTAACTTTCTTTCAAGCTTATATTTCAATACTCTTAAAATTTTGTCCACCAAATAAATAAGTTGAACCATATAAAAAATTAAGTTCAAGTTCTATTAAGTTCCTAAGAGCTACATCGCCAAGCACCCTATTATCATCATCTATATATACTAAACCCCACATTTGTGGGTGTCGTTTTGAATAATTCTTTATGTCGTAACCTATTGTAGAAGCATTATAATAATATAGTTTTACATTTCTTAAATAACAATATTTATCATCTATATATACTAAACCCCACATTTGTGGGTGTCGTTTTGTGTAATTCTTTATGTCGTACCCTACTGTAGAAGCATTAAAAAATATAGTTTTACATTTCTTAAATAACAATATGATATGACATTTTGTTTAGTAGAGTATTAAATGGTTTCAAGTTTCTAATATTTTAATTTGAATCTATTTTATTCTAGTCCTGCAATTTTACCTACGAATTATATGTTAAATATTTATGACACTTAATTTGCTATATCGTAAAAAAGAATACCCTACAATAGAATTTAGGAGTTAGGACAACTTATGGCAATTGGTTAGTTACAATTATAAAGAAACATTGGACAATGAAATCGATCGTATATGTAAAAATTCTCATTTTTAGCAATTTGTTTCCGTATATAAATGTATAATATTGTTTTTGATCACGGGTTATATTTTAATTTTAGTTGTTCGTTATTTAATTGTCATTCAAAATCATTATAACAGTTTTAATCTTTTTTTTTTTTGAAAGTGCTGGAGGTTTTAAAATTTCATGTAGGGTAAAATAATTTATAGTCGGATAAATCACTGAATCGTGATTTCACTTTCGAAAGTAATTTATTCAACTCTAATTGTCTGGTTTACACGAATATCACTTTGAGATATAGATGATGTTTTTGTTTTTGGCAGAAAACAAGAACCCTTTGAAGAAGAGTATTTGGGGTTTTGTATTGTCTGTCCCCTCATAAATAACCATCTATGTATTTATAGGCACCCATAAATATGGAAGAAGATTAATTCAATTCAATTGGCATTGACTCTCCATAAATATCTCCCATAATATTCTTTGTGGATAAGATAATAATCTTTTCCATAAATAAGAATAATCATTTCCATAAGATAATAATCTTTTCCATAATAAAGAATTATCATTTTCATACGATAATAATATTTTCCATAAATAAGAATTGTTCTTTGCATATTTACTTTGACTTGAATAGCAAGCTATAACTAACTTGAACACCAAGCTATAACTCAGCTTGAACAGCAAGCTAAAATTAACTTTGACAGCCAGTTAAAACTCAACTTGGAGTAGATCAAGTCAAAATAGTAAATAAAGAAAAATCACTTTTGGATCCGGGTAATCTATCATTTAATGGATGTACACTACGTATTTTCTAACTCATTTACAAGTGTAGATTAAATTCCTCAATTACACTAAATTTCAACAAAAAGTAGGGGTGGTCAGTATTTGGTTTAAAACTGTGGAACCCGAAAACCAAACCAAAACCAAACCGGAAAAAACCAAACCGAATTTGAAAAACGGTTTTCGGATCGAGTCAAACCGAAACCGAATTTGAATTCGGTTTTCGATTTTGAAAATTCTGAATTCAGTTTAACCGAAAACCGAATTCAAAACCGAATTCCAAATTTTTACATATTTAATTCGTATATTTATGTTTTAATGTCATTATAATTTGAGAACCAATCAATAAATTATGTTCTTACCCATATGACGATTTGATTGCTCACATTATAATTATGTTATTCAAATTATAATGTTCTTTTTAATAACAGAAGATGTAAACGTCGTTATTAAGCTGTAAATATTAATAAATCATCGAATTATTGATAATTTAATAGTACGTCATTGTTTTAGGATATAAATAACTAAGAATCAGTAACGCCAAAATTAAACTACCATCATTCTCAGTTTTTTCATAATATTCGGTTTTAACCGAAAACCAAACCGAATCCGAATTCGAATTCGAATTCGAATTCGGTTTTCGGTTCGGTTCAGTTTTAACTTTGAATTCAGTTTTCGGTTTTGCCCAAAAAAAAATTCAAAACCGAATATACCGAACCAAATAAACTGAACAAACCGAAAACCGAATCGATGAACACCCCTAACAAAAAGTATGTTTTCAATCCTCCGTCAGCAAAGCGGGACTAATGGTATTGAGATTGTGACAAGTATTGTATATTGTTTTAGGAGTATTAAACGCTACATGTTGAGAATCACCAAATGTTAATTTGGAAACCATGAGTGTGGTGGTTGAGGTTATGACCCTGGTCTTCCATAGTGGAGGTCATGGGTTCGATTCCAGGCATCCACAGTTATCCACTCATGGCCACGGAGGTTCGCCTGCAATGACTCCGGGCTGCTCGTGTAGCAAGTAGCCGTCCTAGGATTAGTCAAGTTGACCGTTTGAATATCCAGGTTAAAAAAAAAATGTTATTTTGGAGTTTATAGGTTTTGGCTCAATATACTTGCATGTTTAACGTTTCATATCGGTTATCTTGGATAACAGAAGGTTGATGGGTCACTATTTTAGTCAAATTAAACAGAGCATTTTTATCATTTTATTATCGTCATTATTCTTATTTTTTTTTATTAATTATTAACTCTTTATTATATACTAAAACTAGATTTTAAGAGCCCGTGCGTTGCACGTCAGCTCTAAAAATAGTATTCGAAAACGTTAGTATTGATACTTATTAGGTGTATGATACAATTACAATGACGAAACCCTTCATTATTGACAAGATTTGTATCGAAAACAAAGATATTGAAAATATTAGTATCGTAAACGTTATTAATGAAAACGGTTGTTAACTACTAACTACATCATTTTAGAAATTCATCATGTGCATATACTCCATTGGAACAAATACAAAATAATAATTATTAGTTCACAGTAATTGAACTATGAACACCAGACTCAATTAAACAATAAATAAGAATTATTAGTGCAGAAATTGAGAGAACGCGATAATAGAATAGAAGACAAATAATATTAATCGTGAAAAGTACATCTTTCAAATGAACCATACGTCCCTATTTATACAGATAAAAACCAAATCTGGAGATTTGGTTTCCAAAACTACTTAGCTATAAATATGGAAAAGATAAACTCAAAAACAAACCAAATTTGCTATTAACTAGGAAGTCAATTCTGGAGATAAAATCAAATCTTCAAAACAAATCTTCTTAAATAACAAGCATATCTCCAGAATATTCTATGGCTTCTGCTTCAAGAAATCTTCAAACGTTTACTCCAGCAATTCCAGAGTCTGTAACTTCAGACTCTAAATCTCCAGACTCTAAAATCTGCAAAATGCTTTTGACTCATCAGATTATTATTTTCATTTTCCCAACAATCTCCCCCTATCTGATGATGTCAAAACAACCTGTTCACCACCTTAGCATACTCTTTTTCAATAAGCTTACACTTGCTCTTCATATGAGGAATTTTCTTCAACATATTCAGCTTGCTATACAAGTGTTTCAACAATTGCACCCTGAAAGGAGATGTTTGCTCTGTTTCACACCTGGACAAAAGATTAATCAACATATCAATGCTTGCCTCTTCAAACTGATCACATCTAATCAACATCTTTTGATAGTAGTCTTAATCATCAAGCCATCCAAGTATTCTTAACCTTCTATCTGGCAAATGAGTCATTGTAAGCAATAGAATCACACCTTCAAACTCAGATTTATCAACCTCAACCTTGACAACATCACCTTCATATCTTCTGAATCTAAATCTCTTGTTCATCTGAGCCCTCAAATCACCATCTGCTCTTTGAGTAGCAGCAACCACAACAGCACTAGAACTCCCCTGAATATCACTAACACCACCAACAGCAACCATTTGAGTATCAGCAACACCCCTATCAGTTATATTCTCCCCCTCAACCTGATGCTCCCCTTCAATTTGAGCTCTCTTTGATTGCTCCCCCACAACACTTGCAAAACTCGCATCTGTAGTACCTGTACCTGCATCATCTGACCTCTTTCTTTTCTCCCCCTTTTTGACATCATCTAAAGGCAGAGAAGATATGACCTTTCAAATTTCAGTTTGTTGATTTTTGAGAGAACAAATATCAGAAGCAAACCCAGTAAAGCATTATCTCAGTTCATCAACACCAACTATCCTTTTCTCCAGCTCAGCCAACCTGTGATTAATTTCTGCAACAGACCCTGAATCACCTGCACTAGACAACCCCTGCATATCCCCAACCAACCTCCTTACCTCCAACAGCTCATCTTTTGAAACAAAATTATTATTAAAGTTAAGATTATTAATCTTAGCCTGCACACCAGAGAGCTTGTCATCAAACTCTTTAGTCAACTTGGTCAAAGCCTGATGTAGGCCAACCATAGTGACTGGTGCCTCAGTCTGAGATGTAGTGCCAGAAGATAAGGGTAGGGTTGGTATGTCCTCACAGCCTTCCTGTTGTAAAGAAAGCTGATCCTTAGACATAGAAGATTTGAGGCATGTATCTCACCCTGTGACATGAGTGTGATATTGGCAGCCTGTGAAAGTAAGTGTAAGGATAGAATATTTGGAGTGAGTAGTGGCAGACTTAAGTCTGGGGTAGCAGTTGGCTTGGTCATTGCAGTAGGTTGTTAGATTTGTTTATTTGAGTCCAGGATTGGGACTTCTTCATGTAAGTCAACTGAGTGGGTTTTCTCAGCGACTGTAGTGTGGGTATCCAAGCTAACTAACCTACCAAGTTCAGGCTGGGTTAAAGCACTCTTCTCACCAACCTCTAGCAGAGTTGGTGGAATAGTACGTGCAGCAATTTTCCTAGTGAATTTTTGAGGTGAATTCACAAGTGCTGTAGAATCTAAGGTTGTAGATATGGTGGTATTCTCAGTATGAACTGGTGAGTTCATAAGGTGGGTTGAGTGGATAATTTGCTCAGCAGCAGTGGGTGAAGATGGGTTAGAGTGAGGTGGTATTTCCTCACCCATGTCTTCAGCCTGCTCTGTTTGTGGAACATCACCAAAAAGGCTCTCGTTACTGGTTTTAGCCCCAATAAGGCTCTAGTGTGCGATTCATCCGCGGGTTACAGGCTTGTGTATTCAAAGTTGTTCCCTGTTTCGAAACAACCACACGTCGAGCAAAATTACCGAGCCAACTAAACTCGGTTTCGGAGTAGGGCAGAAAAGATACTCGAGAATGGCAATTTGTACAATTCAATTCAATTCAATTCAATTCTTGGGTAACAATTTTGACTCTGATTGCTCAAAATCTGCAGGTTGGTCTGCACGGCCAAGATTGACCCAATGCATCATAACAGAAAGTTATCAAAAAGATTGACACAATCATTATCAAATTAATACTCCTGACAAAAATTTTCAAAAAGTTACCATTAACTCCCTTCATTAATACCAAATTTGACCCTTTTATTTTAGGAAATAGAATAAAGAAAAAAAAAATTTAACCTAAAAACGAAATTTAAAAAAAAAACTTTATTTGACTAAAGAAGGAAACAAATTTATACACAAAAATACACTTGAGTAAACTTTCCCAGACTCTGAACAATATTACGTCACCCAGACTCTAAGAAAATAATTCAGACTCAAGAAATATCATCACTGGACAACATTTCAATAGATGGATTTAACATTCCAAGTTGTCCAAGAAGATAGAAATGCCTTTCCTCAGGAAGTGCTTTAGTGAAAATATCTGCCAATTGATCCTTAGTGCCAATATGCTTTAAAAACACTTTGCCCTTTTCAACACAATCCCTTATAAAATGATGTCTGATTTCAATATGCTTGGTTCTGGAGTGAAACACTGGATAATAGCAATAGCACTCTCATTATCACACATTATTGGAGTTTTGGTCAATGTTAACCCAAAATCCAAAAGTTGATGTTGCATCCACAGTAATTGAGCACAACAACTTCCTGCAGCAACATATTCAGCTTCTGCTGTGGACGTGGCCACAGAATTCTGCTTTTTGCTAGTCCAGCTGACCAATTTTCCACCTAGCAATTGACATCCACCAGAAGTGCTCTTCCTGTCTAATTTGCAACCTGCATAGTCTGCATCTGTGTAACCAATTAGATCAAACCCCGAGTCTTTGGAGTACCAAAGACCCAGGTTAGAGGTACCTTTTAAGTACCTAAAAATTCTTTTCACAGCTTTATAATGAGACTCTCTAGGATCTGATTGGTAACTTGCACAAAGACATGTAGCAAACATTATATCAGGTCTACTGGCAGTTAAGTATAGCAAAGATCCAATCATACCTCTATAGGTTGATTGACAAGTGAGTTTTCCAGATTCATCTTTATCAAGCTTTTCAGAAACACTCATTGGAGTTCTTAAAGTAGAACAATTTTTAAAACCAAATTTAGTTAACATGTCAGAAATGTAGTTACTTTGGTTAATAAAAATGCCTTCAGAACTCTGTTTAATTTGCAACCCAAGAAAATAGTTTAAAGTACATAAATTGCTCATTCTATACTCTTCAGACATAATGTCAGAAAACCATTTTCTCAAAAGTGGATTAGTAGACCCAAAAATAATGTCATCAACATAAATTTGAACAAGTAACACATCACCTTTGTCCTTTTTGATAAATAAAGTCTTGTTAATGGCTCCTCTGGAAAAATTCTTTTCTAGAAGAAATGTTGACAAGGTATCATACCAAGCTCTGGGAGCTTGCTTCAGACCATACAATGCTTTCTTCAATCTGTAGACATGCTTGGGAAATTTCTTACTTACAAAACCAGGAGGTTGTTTCACATAAACCTCTTTTTGCAATTTACCATTTAAGAAAGCACTCTTCACATCCATTTGAAACACCTTGAAATTTTTGTGTGCAGCATATGCCAGAAACAGTCTAATAGCTTCAATTCTAGCAACAGGAGCAAAAGTCTCATCATAATCTATTCCTTCTTCTTGTCTATACCCTTGAGCCACTAACCTTGTTTTATTTCTAATCACAATACCATCTTTATCAACCTTGTTTCTGTAAACCCATTTAGTGCCAATTGCAGTTTTACCATCAGGTTTTGGAACCAACTCCCATACATCATTCCTTTCAAATTCTGTCAACTCTTCAGTCATAGACTCAACCCAATCATTGTCAGCCAATGCTTCATATACATCTTTGGGCTTAATCAGTGAAAGAAAACAAGAAAAGAAGGAGTAGTTTGCAATAGCACAGTCAGACACAGGTGTCTGAGAAGTAGAGCTAGGTTTAAGCAAACCAGTAGGATCCACAACATAATCCTCAAGATGCTTTGGAGAAACTATATTTCTAGATGATTTTCTAGTAGGAACAGCAGGATCCAAGGTGATATTTGATGACTGATCACCCTCTTGAATAACAACAGACTCATCTTCTTGTGGAACTTCTTCTGTATGAGAATTATCTGCAGAATCATTTTTCAACCCAGATAAATTAGGTTCATCAGACTCAGACTCTGAATCCAGAGTCTGAACACTGTTTCCAGAAATTACATTTGACAATTCACCAAGTGCAGATTGCTCAGTGCTGGATGACTGATCCATTTCTATAGAACTTTCATCAAAAGAAACATTAATGGATTCTTCAATCTTCATTCTCCTCTGATTATATATTCTATAAGCTTTAGATACAGAAGAATATCCCATGAACACACCTTCATCAGATTTTGGCCTCATCTTTTCAAGCTGATCCATTTGATTTAAAATATAACATTTACATCCAAATACATGGAAGTAATGAATAGTAGGCACCTTTTTATGGTATAACTCATAAGGAGTTTTTCCATGTTTCTTCACAATCAAGGATCTGTTTTGAGTATAACATGCTGTATTAACTGCCTCTGCCCAGAACCTTAGAGCAACATTTAATTGACATAACATGGTTCTGGCTGCTTCAATAAGGGTTCTATTTCTTCTTTCAGCAACTCCATTTTGTTGTGGAGTTCTAACAGCAGAGAAATTTTGACCAATTCCAGACTCTTCACAAAAAACAATTAATGTAACATTTTTGAACTCAGTACCATGATCACTTCTCAATTTTTTAACAAGAACACCTTTTTGAACCTGCTCTCTCTTGATTAAATTGATAATTTCTTCAGGAGCATCACTTTTTGCAACTAAGAAAATAACCCAAGTAAATCTAGAATACTCATCAACAATTAAAAAAGAATATCTTTTCCCACCCAAACTACTAGTGTTCATTGGACCAAACAGATCCATATGAAGCATGTGAAGTGGATCACTAATAGTTGCTAGGGTTTTTGAGAAAAATTTTGTTTTGGTCTGTTTACCCATAATACAAGCAGAACAAGGCTTATCTTTCTTGAAAAGTTGTTGTGGAAGACCTCTTACAAGCTTCTTTTTGGAAAGCTCATTGATGTTTTTAAAATTAAGATGAGAAAGCCTTTTGTGCCAAAGCCAATTGAGCTCAGGGACAGTCTGAGAGTACAGACATGTCTCAATTTCAGCATCCACAGATTCTAGATCCAGCATATACACATTTTGAAATCTCCAGGCCACAAGTGTTGGTATTCCTTTAGGATCATAAATAATACCAGCTTTCTTCTTAATTCTGATTTCACAGTCTTCATCAGCAATTTGACTCACACTTAGTAGATTATGCTTCAGCCCTTCAACCAAAGCAACTTTCTTAAATGTAACACTTCCAACTTTAACAGTACCATAACCAATAGTCTTTGCAACTAAATTATCACCATATCTTACAGAATGACCTTTTTCTTCAACAAACCCTTCAAGATGCTCTTTGCATCCAGTCATGTGTCTTGAGCAACCACTGTCCAAATACCACATGTTACCCTGTTACACAAGACACAAAACAAAAGAAAATGGTTAGTTTTTAAGGGGAACCCACTTTTCAGTGGGTTCAGTTGGAGTGCTCTTCACTCTCCAAACAAAAGCTTTGTTTCTAATCCAAATCAACTTGTCCTTAACTGTTTTCAAAACATCTTCACAATCTTTAGGTTTCCATACCTTCTTAATTTTTTCAGGAAAACAAGATGTTCTTTTAACTGAAGGTTTTTCTTGACTCTTGATTTTTTTATTGAGTTTTGAAATTTTTCTTTTGAGTTTTTGAATAGTCTTAGCTTGTTTTGACCTTTTCTTAGTTGACTTTATTGGATCTGGACAAGTGTCACTATCAGAGGATGATTCAGAATCACTTTTGCTACTTGAATCTTGGGTGTCAGACTCTAGGTCAGAACACACACTTTCACTTTTAGAGACTAAACTGTTAGAGTCTGAAGATTTCAAGAGTTCAGACTCTAGTGGATTTTTGCATTCTAGTATTATAGTCTCTGAGGGTTCAACAGGATCTAACGATCTTACAAAAGCATTAGTTAAAATCTTTTTATCACCATCAAATTTTACAAAAGTGTCAGGTAAAATTTCAGGTTTGAATACACTAGGATCAACTTCCACATTATTATTTAATATGTAGTTTTCACCTAGTATAGCCTTGACATCATTTGGAATTTATTTGGCAATAGCATCAGAATTCTTTTTGAAAGATACACACCAAGATTTACAAATTGTTTCATAATATTTTGACCTTTTAATTGATCTTCCTAATTCAGTATTTAACCTTTTAGTTTCTTCTGTGTATGCCATTTTATAGGTGTCAAGTTCTGCCTCACATTCTTTTAATTCTTTAATTTCAGCATCTTTGTTTTTGATGGTGTTTTTAAGATCAAAAATTTGTGTTCTTAACCTGTCAATATCTTCTAAGCACCACTTAAAGTCAAGTAACAAATACTGAAACATTCTCACTTTTTCATTATCAAGATAGTTTACAAAGTTTTGTACCTTATAAGCAGAAACTTTATTACAAGTAGAGTCTTTATCTATCTTTTCAATAGATTTCAAATCTTCCTCAAACTTGCTAGAACCACTATCCCTTTCAATTATAGCCATTAGACACTTATCCTCTTCCTCATCAGATGATGAATCTTCATCCTCCCATGCTTCAGTGTACAAATCCTTCTCCTGATCTTTGTTCTTTGACTTTTCTGCTTCACTCTTCAACTTCATGTACTTGAGCTTATACTTTCTTGCCTTGTCAACAGACTTGTTGGTATTTGAACCTCCTTCACTCTTAGACCAGCAATCTGCAGCTATGTGACCTATCTTGTCACACTTAAAACATTTAGCTTTCTTTAAATCAAAAGTACTCTTACCTTTACCCTTCTTATAAGCAAACCTTTTCTGCTCAATCCTTTGAGTCAAAAGAGCCACCTGCCCATCCAGATCTTGAATCTCCTCCTCTTCATCAGACTCACTATCATCATCAGAAGTTTCATCACTTTCAGATTCAAGCTTGCTAGAATAACTGGAGAATAATTGCTTATTCTTCTTTGTGGTTGCCACCAATGCAGCTTCTGGATCTTTAACAACCTTCTTAGCATTAATCTTGTTCTTTAATTGTGTTTCTTCAAAATTTGATAGTATGCCAAACAGCTCACTTAATTCATAGTTGTCTATCTTCTCACTGATTACCATGGATGTAATCACAGACTCAAAATTTGAAGGTAACAATTCAATGAACTTTTGACACAATACCTGTTGTGTTTTCTCTATGCCAACACTTCCAAGATCATTAATTAGAACCTGAAATCTTGAATGGAGATCACTCAAAGATTCTTTAGGCTGAGCAGCAAAGTTTTCATAACATCTTATCAGATTCTTCTTCTTCTGAGTCTTAACAACTGTGACTCCTTCGTAGTCATTAAGCAAATGATCCCACATAGCTTTAGCAGTCTTGACATGACCGATCTTTCTTAGAATTGGAACAGTAACAACGTTACCTATAATACTTCTTATCTTACTATCAAGCTTAAATTTAATGGCTTGTGCTTCTGTCCATCTATCTCTTGGAGTTTCACGAAAGTAAGCAGGTTGTGCAGCAACAGTATCTGTGGCAGGAACAGCATCAACCATTGCACCAGGAATAATAGGTCCTGTTATGATAACTTGCTCAGCATCTTCATGAATGGAACCCAAAAACCAAAGAACTTTCAGTTTCCATGTTGCAAAGTCTGTGCCATCGAATATTGACACGCCTTTTCCAGCCATAATTGGAGTTGGAATGGTACTGGTAGACATCTTGATCAATATATGGATCGTTTTAAAAGATTACCAAGTTGGATTTACAACTTTTCCGCTGTGATACCAGTTATTAGTTCACAGTAATTGAACTATGAACACCAGACTCTCAATTAAACAATAAATAAGAATTATTAGTGCAGAAATTGAGAGAACACGATAATAGAATAGAAGAAAAATAATATTAATCGTGAAAAGTACATCTTTCAAATGAACCATATGTCCCTATTTATACAGATAAAAACCAAATCTGGAGATTTGGTTTCCAAAACTACTTAGCTATAAATATGGAAAAGATAAACTCAAAAACAAACCAAATTTGCTATTAACTAGGAAGTCAATTTTGGAGATAAAATCAAATCTTCAAAACAAATCTTCTTAAATAACAAGCATATCTCCAGAATATTCTATGGCTTCTGCTTCAAGAAATCTTCAAACGTTTACTCCAGCAATTCCAGAGTCTGTAACTTCAGACTCTAAATCTCCAGACTCTAAAATCTGCAAAATGCTTTTGACTCATCAGATTATTATTTTCATTTTCCCAACAATAATAATAATAATGTTTTTTGTTAGTGCATAATACAGTGTTTATGTAACCATATAAACTGAATATATATTGATGTGGAGCTAAATACATATGCATCTGAACAGAGTAAGTTTAACTAATGATCCAAAAAGTTGATATAATGTAACATTCAATAAAAATGAAAATATAATTACCAAGTTTGGACAACTATACCTTGTAGGCACTATATTTAACGTGTAGCATCAATGGACTGATATATGTTCGCATTGCTTGAATTTAATATAGCATTAAGATGCAAGGTATCAAACTGATCAAAGTGCGGGAAAGTTAACTAAAAAAATGCTTAAAGCATGTTAGACAATATATATGTAAATTTTACCTATTTAATAAAAAAGTTCTCACCCATCTACTACATTGTTTCAGGTCTAAGTGGGATAGGGTCAAGTGCTTTGTCACTGTTTTCCTCAGCACTGTACTCTGACTTTTATCCTAGCTTGTATCCTCAAGTATGTCCCCCTCAATGTGGTGTTGGGTGTTGGAGACTTTTCTTGTATACCTGCATTCTCGACTTTTTTCTTTTTTTAGTTATTTATTATCAGATAAATGTAAATAACTTTCGTGTCCTGTATGATGTTTATTTGGCTGCCGTTGTGCACATAGCCCATTTGTTTGTATCCCATTTTGTTTAGTAATAAAAATTCTTTTGGCATAAAAAAATAAAAAAAAATGGAAAATGCTTTAATCAATTTACCGGGAAAGATATTTATATTCGATTAAAAAAATAAACGTATTGCTAATATTCAAAATAACATTACCGGGACACCAACTTTGAGAGACTGCTCAATCAAAATCCATCATGTAGATGGGTCAAGATAGTTACATATGTAGTATATACCTCCAACATATCACCAATATGGTGAAAAATTTTCTAGGAATGATTGCTAATATCCATACACCTGAACTATTCCTCATACTCAGAGACATAAAAATGATTATATTTCATTAATTGTGCCTTCTTGAAAGTTTGCACCACCAGCAACATGTTCATTAAAAACCTGAGAAAAATCGTTTTCTAGATTTTTCGGACCTCATGACAAACACGGTACTTTAACTCGATAAAGAACCGCGTTGTACTTTAACTCGATAAAGAACCGCGTTGTACTTTAACTCGATAAAGTACCGTGTTATACTATAGACATTTAGTGAAAGATAAAGTGGATACCAACATGGTATTATAATTTATAGGTGTTGCAACACTTCTTTGACTTTTGTTGATAGTCATTGCAAAGCACACGGATAATGAGTATAGTCCGTTATTGCTAACTGTCACACAATGCACCGTTAAGGTTCATAAGGGAGTCCATTAAAGGGAGCCCATTATTGCAAACTGTCTCACAATGCACATGTTCATTCATAACATCAAATCAAATTAATATAATAAAAAATTGGCTTACTATATGAACAATAAAATAATTGTAAATATATTCATGATAATTAAGAAGAAAAAAAAACTCAGAATTTTTTGAAAAGAGAAGGGTTATAGGTCAACCCAAATTGTTTTGACCCATAACAAACATGACTTGTTTCCTTTACCCCTAACTCACCCATTTTGCTACTTCAAATGAAAACAAACAGAAATATCCATTTACTTCAGTGTGTGTACGTGTTTATAGACATCCCTACTTCATTATTAGAAAACTTACAAATTCTGGACAAGAGAAGTGAAGAGTTATGGGTTAACCCACCTTATTTTGACCCATATAAAACATTAGTTAATATTTAGTTTAAAAATGTTTCAACCGGACTCGAAAACTTTTTGTAGTGAGTTGAAAAAAAAAAGGTTTCTTGGGATTACACTACACGTGCGACTTCACAGCAGAATTTGGGTCACATCAAATGTGATTTAACCTATTAGAACATGACCATTGAAAATTTGACAATCTCACCTTTCCATAAACAGTTTATTTGTCAAAAATGGATTTATGATTATTCAACTTTCCAAATTGAAAGTTATAAGCCTACAAAAACAGACTCCCGAACTGTGTTGTTGCTGTACTGATGTACCTATTACCTGTTATTTTTAAATAGAAGTTACAGACCTCGTCCCCGTTTCGGCATCTATTTAAAAGGTGCCTAGACTCGAAAAACTCGAACATATAATATATCGTATTTACCCTTGTAGGGAACATTGTATGTCCAAATTATTAGTTTTACCCAAACTTAACCAATGACTACTTACTAGCCCGCAAAGTAAGCTCGAGAGTCATTTTACCACTTTTACCGAAAATGACATTAAAATAGGTTGATGACCCAAACTCTTATCCAATGTACCCGAGTAACCCAAAATCACACCAAAACTCTAAAATGAGATTATAAACTTGTTGACAACTTCAAATTTCCAATGACAATGTATACGGGTCAAAATGGACACTATTTCACCCATGTGGGTCAAGACTTACACTTTAACCAAAATGTAACCAAAATGTAACCAAAACTCATTTTCAAAATATCAAAACCTGCAAATTTATTTGATACAACATATGTGACAAATCTAAGTTAACAAATGCCTAATTTGACACTCATTGGTCAAACGGGCCGAACTCACCCAAATGCTCACCAAAGAGGATAGCGAATGAGCTTTTTCAAGGAACCAACTAATCGGGAGAGCATGTGATTGTTATATAGTATTAGATTATCAAACCTCCTGTTGATACATGATGCACATACTATAAAATTTTATACCTAAAGATTCGCATGAGTTTGAGTTGCTTTCTATCTCCAAACCGTCACTGAGGACTTTTCACAGACACCTACAATGTTTCAAAAACACATTGTTTAACTTAAAACATAACCAACTAAACAATAAGAATAAACATATATAAATAGATAAATAAACTTAATATATGAAGGTAATGATAGCAGAGAGTTATAAAACGTAAACATTTACGAATGGAGATCATAATTTTTTTTTGAAGGCAACCATATATTAAAACTCAAAGAAACAGATAGAAGTACAGGAGAGTAGCCATAATATGACTTCATGACTACATCCCCATTCTAACTCATACATATAAACAGTGTAGAAACAATAAACATGATGTCTTCATCTTTAATATCAAATTAGCTCTTTATTTATTACAATACCCATCAGAGTAAATCAATAAGCATAGAACTAAAATTTAAATTGTTAAGATTGCAACAATTTTTCATGAGTTAGCGTACAGAACACAAAAATTGATATAAATAACGAAATAGCATCTTTAATGCAAAGCTGAAAGATTAAATCATCGGTACAAATTAAAGCAACAAATCAAATTCGTGAAAATACCTTGTATGAAATGGCGATGACTGTTGTGGTCGTCGGACCGTACGAATGTTACACTGCTTCAAAATCAACCATGTTAATCAACAATTGAAAAACCTTCAATGTCTTATCGATCGAAGGAGATGAGTATGCCGGAGTGATGAAATCTACCAGCAACGTTTGAGTTTTGTAACAGATCATTTGTGTTGTGTAGTTTTTTGGGATTTGATTTGGTATCGTGAAACCCTAATTTTGGAGCTGTGGAAGAAACTGAGCTTCAAAGCAACCCCTTAATTCAGTTTCTAATCCTTGATTAAACCTGGACACGTGTATTTTTGTTGTAATTAGTGGACTTAATTATGATTTATTCTGTAATTAACATGTGGAAAATATTAATAAGGGTGATTATAAGGGTAACACATCAGCATTGATTCACATGCTTTATAAGGAGTAGAGATAGAGAAGAGAAGAGTGGGTGAGCCTCTTAGCTAGAGCTCGTTTGTTTGGATTCTATTGTATCGGTTGTATGAGTTGATTTCAGATCTGTTATTGATGTTATCGTTTTTTTGCTAAAAAAAAAAGAGTGGGAATTCACGTCGTGTTTGGCTCCACCAGTTTCTCAAACGACAATATCCATCAAACTTACAAAAATGCCCCTCCCAAACAATATTAAACATGTCAACTATTCAAGAGTAAAAAATGTAAAGTTATTATTTTATGAAAAAACTTAAATAAACTCTAGCCAAATTTTTAACGGACCGTATCTTCTCGCCCGTCGCGAGTTAAATTTTTCCGACGTCACCGTTCAACTCGAAATAATTTTACGAACACAACGCAACTAACTATACGCTAGACAGACATTTTTTTTTTTAAAAACGATAAATATTTCGGGTTATCATTCATACATACATATACACGTATAATAAACAACTCAAAATAACTACATCATATCGATGGTTTCGTCCCCCTTTTTAACGCGATATTCTCAGCGTTAAAAACGTGCAGGCTATTAGGTATATTAGGTACCACCCACATGTATCCAAACACACTCATATCAACGCGTTCTTAATTCTGTAAACACATAACGCTACGTTAAATATGAATATGCAATTTGAAAGGTCCCGCCGCATCGCGCGGGCCGATCCGGATCTAGTTATTATTATTATTATTATTATTATTATTATTATTATTATTATTATTATTATTATTATTATTATTATTACAATATTAATCCAAATATTTCATATAACCTTCCCAAATATTTATTGCAAAAGTGTATATGAAACGAATGAGGATTCATACGTTTCAGTAAATTATTATAATGTCCTGTTAGAATTGAACTAGAATCCAAATAAACGACATAATTATATGATATTATTATTACTAAATATACTAATTTGCATAAATCATATCCACTAGGGTTCCCCTACCTACCCCATTTTTCCTGTTATACTGTAACTTTTTATTTTTATTTTTATTTTTTTCCCTCCCTATAAAAGTGTCTGCCCTTCTTCCTCTCCTTTCTACCTTCCAGCGCCTTCCCCTTCCACCATCTACTCCATTCCTTCTCCCAAAACAATCACAAACACGCCGTCATCGTCGTTAAATCAAGGAACAAAAATTACGTCGCAATTTTGGCGATGAGCGGCAACTCCACTCCGTCACTTCAACCATAAAAAAAATAGGGTTTCTGGCGCCAGCTGCGACGGTTTGTATGGGTTTGTGATTTTCAATCGATTAGTACCACCATTGATGATGAAATAAGGTATTTATTCCTCTTTTCCTGAAATTTGGTATTCAAAATCTAAAGTTGTTCCATCCTGCAATCTCAAAGTCAATTTGAGGTATATCTCTATTATAAATCAGTATGTTTTTTTTCCTGCATATTATGGTTGTTATGTTTTAAATTTTGATTGTCTTTGTTTATTCTTATTTTGTATATGATGTTTAATTTCAATAGAAGTGTTTATTTATTTATTTATTTATTTATTTATTTTTGTGTGCAACGTGTCTATTTGGGTTGGGTGTTAAAGTGGGTAAGTAATGCTACCTAAAAAAAGATTTAATGAGTATGCAAACGATGTTATGCCATCTGCTGTAGCTGGTCATATATGTTCTTCACGATGAGAAAAAAGAAAAAAATCTGTTAGTAAAAACTCAGTGAGGGATAGTCGTAAAAGCAATGTATGCAAAATACATTGAATAAACAACCGCCACCTATATGCAGCTTTCTTCTCCGCTTCGATTTCCGCTGCCTATGAAGGTTGTGTTTCTACATTTTTTACATTATGTTATCGATTAGTTGTGTTTGATTGGTGTTGTCGTTTTGACTGTTACTAATTTAGGTATTATATGAGTTTCTAATTTGTTTTAATTTTGTACATATTGCAGGTTGTTGCTCTAATTGTTCTCTTTGCCTACAGTCTATGTTTATAGTTCGTCGTTATTAACTACTCGCATGTTCGTTCGGCTTTCTACTTTCAGATTTTAGATGTTTGGTATTTTTGTTTGTTGTCTTAACTGAAAATTTTACAATGTTTATTCCCTTTGTTATTATTGCTGCTGTTTACTTGCTTGATAACTGTTTGATTTGTTTTGATGGTTGATACTTTACTTTATGTAGTATTACTTTGCACTGTTATTATATCTTTTAGAAAAAAAGAAAGGTTGGTAAATCTGGTGGTACTAAACCTAGTGGTCCACATGATGTATTTGGTGATGATACCGTATTTCCGAGTGTTTCGTATGATATGCAGTCAAATACACAGTTACTATATAATTTTTTTTTAACAGCAGTTCGGGATGACTCAGGGGGACTAAACCACCCACGCATTCATTTCCCGCAGTTATTAGATAATGGTACTAGGTATAGTAGCAATGCTATTTCGGGTAGTGAAGAAATTCAGGCATGTGATGTTTTGCTATCTGATGTCACTCATCCGACCTGCAGTTCAGGGCAAACGATTGGTTCGTCGGCCACAAATTGAAGGTGATGTTAATAATTGGGTTCTCAATGTTGTTAGATTTCTTGGTGGTGATAGTATGTTGATATTATTTCTGTTTGAATTTTATTTTTTTACATTTATATTGTATACAACAGTTAGAGTTTGAACAATATGTCTATTGTAGTTACATTTTTGGTTATAATAAATGGTGTTTCCTTTAGTGTCTTATCTTATTTTATTTCCTGTTCATTGTAGGTGTTACTAAATTTTATTGTGATCTTGGTGATTGTGACCGTGTATGTAATCACTCTTCTGATACGTTTTGGTTTGATGAGCGGGTGTAACTAATAACAAGTGATTATAAATTTTGTGCACGATGGAACAACCGCCATCAGTAACTGACCTGAAAGTTAATGAGAGCAACAAATTACTTGAAGCGAAGGTGTATCATACATGGATCACACACAAATTGTGAATCAACGTACCTACGACATACTGTTGCGTACTGGTAGATCGCTCTATGTAAGTACTGAATACCAACATTAGTAATTTAATGCCTAAATAACCCATAATCAATAAATTTAGTTATTACATAACTAACTGTCATGGAAACGCGATACAAGCCAACATGGACATCCTACAGCACGATCATTTTAAACGTATATTGATTCTAAATGCCACATACAAAATCTCACGTTACTACACCGAACACATAAACCGATGGCAACAAACTATTTCCAACTTTATTTCACTTCGCTTCGGACTGCAAACTGTTTTTGCCTACTTCCAGTTCAATACGTATATACATCAACGATCGAGTTCACATTTACGGGTTCACCACAGGTACACTATTCTCAGATTTCTTTCAGTTAATTTTAAACAACAACAACAACATACCCAATCCCACATGTGTGAGGTATGGGGAGGTGGGACGTAGACAATCCTTCCTCTATCTTAGAATAAAGAGAAATCATTTCTCCACTCCGAGTGAAACACTCACAAGAGTAGAGAGAGTCCTCTCTCTCTCTATTCGACGAATAAAGAGATTGCTTCCAAGAGGACCTCCGGCCCAAAGAATAGAAAAACAAAAAAAAAAAAAAAAATGAAACAAAACCAAATAAAAATAAATAAGGTAAAAAAAAAAAGGTCCATACATGATAAAAAAGTAATAAAAAAGAAACCCCATGAGAATGGTAGAAGCAAATTTTCATGGGTTTTAAATCAAGCTTGAGTTCAATTTAGCCTCTAAGCGGCAGTCAAGTCGCTCATAAATTGACGCTTGATGTTGCCTCCAAAATTGGGGATATATATATATATATATATATATATATATATATATATATATATATATATATATATATATATATATATATATATATGTAAAAATTAATAATAATAATAATAATAATATTGATAGTAATACTAGTAATAATAGTAAATAACTGCAGGAAAAAAAAAACTATATATAAGTATATGGGAACGTACCTAATATAGCTGTGGAGGGCTCCAGACAAATTGAAAAATGCTACACCCAAAAAAAAAAAAAAAGTATACATATGTACAAAACATAAGCCTCCAAACATGCATCCATACACCCACTCATACATACATACATACATACATACATACATACATACATACATACATACATACATAAAACCTTACCTAAACGAAACATAAAACATAGATACATGAAACATACATGCGTACAAAAAAAAAAAAAGATACACACATATACGCATACATACATACCCACTAACATACCTACATCCCTAAACATACAAAACATAGAAACAGACATAAGCATACTTACAAAGGCATACATACTTCCATACAAAAACATACTTACAAACATCCATAAACATACACCAAGCAAGCATAAATGCACACATAAAAACAACCATAATCATACATACCCAAAAACATCCTAACCTAAACATGCAAGCATCCAAACCAAGACGGGGTCCTGGTTAAATGCAAAGCCGAAAATACACAAACAAGAAGATACATACGTACACAACATTCATGCGAACATCACAATAAAAGAAGACACATACACACAATATATATAGTATTACCTACTATAATTGAAATCATTAAAGCCCATTTTAACATACACAGCGGCAATGCTATCTCTTTGGCACTTTGAAATGACCACGCATATACTTTCAACATGGCTGAGTATAACTCACTGGAACCCAGTCCTCTTAGCCGCAAGTACATGTTGGGCCTAAAAATACGATGTTAAAAACTCCAATAGACTAATTGCAGCTAAGTAAGAAGATGCGTCAACGTTTTGCTTAGTAGAGCAACCTACATCAGGGAAGGCATAACAACAAAGAACAACTTCTGTATAACTTCCTTATGTAGCTGCTGTAAACTATAATAGAAACCACTCCTGTAAAAATTCTTCTATATATGCAAACAATTCACTTGCCCTATATAATCACTATCATCATAACTCGAAAATGAAAAAAAAAAAATAGCGCAGCGAAGCGCGCATCGACCATTTTCTAGTTTTTGTAAATGTCCCAGAAGTTATAGATTTTGTCCTTAGTCAATTTTCTCAATTCAACTATAATAACAATAACATTATGTATACACCGACCAAATTTATTGCTATGTTTAATTCTGGATTATCTTTAACAGAATTGTTTTTTTATCGCAGATTTTTGTTCATAGATACTTAAAAAGGCTTTTGTGGGCAACTAAGATCATTTTGAAAATAACATAATCGAGCAACATAGCATCATGATGCCACCCATCACGCTATTATCTGTGTCGAGAAGAAAACTGCATGCGTGATTGAAGGCTCACGCATTTTGGTAATTTTAGTGTGATCCAATGAACGTTTTAATGGATTTGGATTTATTAGGTAGAAGGTGTTAGTAATATATTAATACTCTAATATGGATTTGGTGAAGTGTTGAGTAAACGTTCATAAAGAGTTAAGTATATTGCGTAAGTGGAAAGTGAACTTGGTGATCTTGAAAAAGACTTGAACTAGACAACCTGACTAAAATGGGGGTGGCATGCCGTGCCAAAAAGTGGCACGTCATGACACATGGTCGCTGCAAAACAGAAGGTTTGTGACACGTCGTGCCACATAGTGGAACGCCGTGCCAGGCTGAGTTGCAGTAAATAGGTGCCAATCTTTGACTGAAAAGGTGTAATGGCTCACCCAAAGTTGCACAGGTTTCCTAGAAGTTATGGTACAGTCTCACTAACATCCCTGTTGACTTTTAGCATGTTTATTCTTATGTCATTAAGCTTTGCTTCCGCACATTCTGATGTCTCATCGCTGAAGTTTCAACATGTATTTAATTAAACTTTATTATTAGACTCAATTACTTTTGATACTTTTATTATAATAAATGTATTATTCTTGACGTTTAGATCAACTTGGTTTTATTTTGAAAATTTTTATAAATGAATGAAAATTTGTTAAAACGTCTTATATAGAGGTCGTTGACCAGGTTTTGAACATTTTGTCATCAACACACCTCATAGCAGTTTTGACAGAGGTGTTACAAAGCGAACGATCATTCCATGTTTTTTATTTCGACAAAGAGCAATACATGTGGTAATTTAAAATATGTTGACGATGTACTATTAATTTGAGACCGTTGAAAAGGTCAACACACATTTGCATAAGAGTTTCAGCATTAAAGATCTAGGTCCACTGAAGTATCTCCCTGGAAATGAAGTTGCTAGTTTATTAGAAGGTTTCGTAATTGCCAACGAAAATATACATTGGATATTTTGGAAGATTGTGGAGTCAAGGATGTTGCCCATGTAAATTTCCCATGCAATAGAGCTTACAACTCATAAAAAAAAGATATAGAAAGCTTGTGGGGCGCTTGCTTTATCTTACTGTTACTCGACCTGATATGCATACTCCTTTAACCAATTAAGTCAATTCATGAGTCGTCCTCACCAAACACACATATATGCCGCTTTTCGGGTGACCAAACACACATGGATGCCGCTTTTCAGGTGCTTTGATGTTTAAAGAGTACCCCTGGACATGATTATTTTTCCGGTAACTTAAATCTTGTAGCCTATTGTGATGCTAGTTGGTTAAGCTACGCAATAAAAAAATATCAAACACCGAATATTGCATTAGTACCTATTTCATGGAGAACGAAAGAGAAAAGCGTTATGTCATGCTCATCGGCTGAAGCAGAGTATACCCGCCATAGCCACAACTGTTTGCGAGACTTTGTGGATACGATGGTTCTTGGAATATTTTGATGCAAAACAACTATTGCAACACCAATAATGTGTGGTAATGAAGCAACAAAACATATAGCTGAGATTCCTGTTTATCATGAACAGACTAAGCATGTCGAAATGTTCTACTATTTCGTTAGAGAACGCGTTAATAGTGTTGAGATCGGACCATGTAGAATTAGTACAAAGTTACAAACGGTGGATATATATACAAAGGCACTTGGAGAATAAAAATTTTAATATTTCTTACGAAACAAGTTAGGTGTTCGAGATATTCAAATTCCAACTTAAAAGGGACTTAAAAGGGAGTGTAGTGTTTATAGGTTCCATATTAGTTTATTAATTTTTTTGTTAGAATCCTATTACAATTAGAATTAGAGTAGTATTTGGAATCATGAAAATTAAGAACGTAAGGTGTTGGTAATTTTAGTGTGATCCAAAATAATCAATGTTTTAGGTTATTGGATTACTTAGTTGATAGTGGAAGTGATTGTTTGATACTCTACACAAATCCGGGAAGTGTGGAGTACATGTTCGTAAAGAGTTAGAACAACCACTTAGTGTATAGTTGAATTTGGATGGAAAACTTAGAGTAAAAGAAGACATATCAAAATCATGTTATAGGCCATGTCGCGGCTAGACGAGCTGCGCCGCCATTTAACACGTGTATTGAGTTTCGAGGTATTTTGTTGATTTTGATATTTGATGAAGCTTTAAGTCACGGCGCGCCTCATCTAGCCACGACGCGGTCCAAAGGGTTAATATGATGTCGAGAGAAATAGCAAAATTTGGAAATTGGGTTCAGTGTTGAGCCGCAGCGCGGCTTAAGGCATAAAATCTGAACTGGTGCAATTTTCACCCAAAAGGTGTGTTGTTTCCAAACGTTGCTTGTTGTCTCCTGATCAGTTTTGGACGGTTTTGGACATCAAAAAAACATATTTTAACATCAAATAAAGTGGTGTTGGTTCCCAATTATTGTATCATTTCATTATGGTTAGATTTGAAAGGTTGTGACTCTTCATTCACACCTTTTGATCAATTATAAATAGAACACTTCTTCATTTGAGAAAAGGTTCCAGATTTTTCATTCTATTACACTCTCATCATACTAACAAACATTCTCTAAATGGATCAATTAAAACTTTGCGTATTGATAGATGATGCGTCTAGGTTTTGCTACATTTACCTTTTGCATGCTAAGGATGAAGCATTAGACAAATTCAAAATCTATAAAACTGAAGTAGAATTGCATCTAAATGGATCAATTAAAACTTTGAGTACTGATAGAGGTGGTGAATACTACGACCCGGCTTATTTCCAATCGATAGGTGTTATTCACCAAACCACGGCTCCTTACACACCTCAACAAAATGGTGTTGTTGAAAGGAAGAATATGACACTAAAGGAAATGGTTAACTCCATGATGTCTTATTCCAGTTTGAGTGAGGGATTTTGGGGTGAAGCTATGCTTACGGCTTGCTATATATTGAATGAAGTTCCTAACAAGAAGGAAAGGAAAACCCCCTATGAACTTTAGTATAACAAGCGACCCAATTTGCATTACTTGTGAGTTTGGGGCTGTCGGGCAGTCGTATGACTAACGGAACCCAAAAGGAAAACTTTGGGTGAAAGAGGTGTTGATTGCATTTTTATTGGATATGCCGAGCATTCCAAGACATATAGGTTCTATGTTATTGAACCTAATGATGCTATAGCAATTAATACCATTATAGAATCGAGAGATGCAATATTTGATGAATCAAGGTTCACCTCAATACCAAGACCAAAGGACATGACCCCCATTGAAAGCACCTCCCAAGGAGCTCAATTGGAAGAGCTTCCTAGTGAGTCCTTTGAGCCTCGTAGAGGGAGTAGGACAAGAATATTCAAGTCATATGGTTCCAATTTTCAACTTTATTTGGTTGAAGGATCAAGAGATTGTATTCAATCTCAATCATATTATTGTTACAATATTGAGGAGGATCCTAGAACATATGAGAAGGCGATGAGGTCTCGTGACGTAGCCTTTTGGAAAGAGGCAGTACGTGATGAGATGGATTCGATATTGGAAAACAACACATGCGTTTTAGTGGACCTTCCACCGGGGTGTAAACCATTGGGAAATAAATGGATCTTCAAGAGGAAAATGAAGTTCGATGGTTCGATTGATAAGTTTAAAGCTCGATTGGTTATCCAAGACTTTAGACAAAAGGAAGGTATTGACTATTTCGATACCTATGCACCGATTGCAAGGATCACCACCATTAGATTGTTGATAGATTGTTCTTCAAATCACAAATCTAGTAATTCACCAAATGGATGTGAAAACAGCCTTCTTGAATGGTGAATTGGATGAGAATGTGTATATGAAACAACCGAAAGGTTTTGTAATATCGGGACAAGAAGCAAAGGTATGTAAGTTGGTAAAGTCATTGTATGGACTTAAACAAGCACCAAAACAATGGCATCAAAAATTTGATGATGTAGTCTTGTCACATGGGTTTACATTGAATTAATCGGACATATGTGTGTATAGCAAGTTTGATCACAAAGGTAAAGGTGTGATCATTTGTCTATACGTAGATGACATGTTGATCTTTAGCACCGACCAAGATCAAGTGGATAAAACAAAGGAATTATTGTCATCTAAATTGTCAATGAAAGATATCGGAGTAGCGGATGTAATCCTTGGAATATGAATTAAAAGAGAAGGGAAGAACATCATAATTACACAATCTCATTACATTGAGAAGATTATCAAGAAGTTTAATTGTGAGTTTTATTAGCCAGTTAATACTCATATTGATCCTAATGTTAACCTATTGCCAAATTTGGGCAAAACTATAAAGCAACTTGAATACTCACAAACAATAGGTTATTTGATGTATGCTATGACATCATCAAGACCGGATATTGCTTATGCCATGGGAAAGTTGAGCAGATTTACAAGCAACCCGGGTGCTCCCCATTGGCAAGTTGTTAATCGAGTGTTTAAGTATTTGAAGCAAACAATGAGCTATGGTATTGTATATTCCAGATTTCCTCCAGTTATAGAAGGATATTCGGATGCAAGTTGGATTACCAATGCCGAAGATCATTCATTTATAACGGGTTGGGTTTTCTTACTTGGAGGTTGAGCAATTTCTTGGGCATCGAAGAAGCAAACTGATATTACTACTTCGACTATGTAATCTGAGTTTGTGGCCTTGGTGAAGCCGAATGCTTAAGGAATTTGATATATGAAATTCCTTTGTGGCCAAAGCCTATCTTACATATTAGCATTCATTGTGATAGTGCTTCAACATTGGCTAAGGCTTATAGCCATATGTGCAATGGTAAATCAAGACATTTAGTTGTGAGGCATAGCATGATTTGTGAGTTGATCACCAATGGATTCATTTCAGTTGACTATGTGAGATCACAACAAAATTTGGCTGATCACTTGACCAAAGGACTAGCAAGGGACTTAGTGCACAAGTCTGCTAGTGGTGTGGGATTGAAGTCCAATTAGATCTTCCATAGTGTGATACCCAATTCTCTTATAGTACGATGCTAGGAGCTTGAATTCAATGTGAAAAGTCTACTATTTGAAGATTGGAACACATGTAAACATAATCCCAAGGTATGTGTTTGGACCTACAAGATAAAGGAGGCTGAAGTTTTGACACTTCTTAATAGTTTTCTTGATAAATTGCATAATAGGAGCAAGATTGAAGAAAACTACCTATGTGGACATGAAGTGTAGCCGCTTCAAGAAAGCTCAGACTTAGCATTTGATATGTTCATGAGAGGATTGAGATACATGGCTTATAATAGTGTCGGGTTAATTGTATAATATATGAAACCGATGTGTATATTATCTTCTAGTTTTCAAATGGATTGATGGGTTCAAACGTTACGAGCACCCTGATTTTTAAATTCTTGAAATGTGTAATATACTAATGTGGAAATTCAATCGTCTCGACATTTCCATTTATGCTTTGGTTTGATTGTTTGTTTATCTTTTAGTAATCAAGGATAACACTAAAATGAGGGGGATTTGTTGGTGATTTTAGTGTGATCTAACATAATTAATGTTTTAGGTTATTGGTTTACTTGGTTGAGAGTGGAAGTGATTGTTTGATAGTCTACACGAATCCAGAAAGTGTGGAGTACACGATCGTAAAGAGTTAGAACAACCACTTGGTGTATAGTTGAACTTGGATGAAAAACTTAGAGCAAAACAAGACATATCAAAATCCTATTATAGGCCATCGCGGCTAGATGAGCCGTGCCGTGGCTTAACACGTATTTTGAGTTTCGAGGTATTTTTTGATTTTGATATTTGATGAAGCTTTAAGTCGCGGCGCGCCTCATCTAGCCGCGACGCGGTCCAAAGGGTTAATTTGATGTCGAGAGAAATAGCATTTGGAAATTGGGTTCAGTATTGAACCGCGGCGCGGCTCATCTGGCCGCGACGCGGCTTAAGGCATAAAATCTGAACTGGTGCAATTTTCACCCAAAAGGTGTGTTGTTTTCAAACGTTGCTTGTTGTCTCTAGATCAGTTTGGGACAGTTTTGGACATCAAAAACACATGTTTTAACATCAAATAAAGTGGTGTTGGTTCCCAAGTATTGTACCATTTCATTATAGTTACATATGAAAGGTTGTGACTCTTCATTCACACCTTTTGATCAACTATAAATAGAATACTTCTTCAATTGAGAAAAGGTTTCAGATTTTTCATTCTCTTACACTCTCATCATACTAAAAAACATTCTCTACATTATACTTTTGCAAGAGCAATTTTTCTTGGTCTAGAAAAGATTGTTGAACTAGTCTTATTCCAATATTGATTTCGTGCAACCCAAGACCAATAGGGGCAAAATACTTTATTGAGAAAGTGTTTCACGGTTATAGTTTTAGTCCGGTGACATTATTCTATTGAGCAATTCATATATCGTAACATAAGGGATATGTATATTCCTTCTCATCTATGTATCTTTAATTCATTTTTAAAAAAATCTGAGTATTTGTAGGGGCCTGCATGATGGCTTTGTTGCAAAGCTTCTGTAGGGGCCTCATTAGTTAATGTTGCCTTTTAATTTGAGTACGTATACGTATAGTAGGGGTCACGACACCAGTTTTTAAGGATCTCGATGTGTTGTTATTTAATTCTCTGTACATTTTAACCATTAATTGATGCAAAGTACGCTCTTCTGCTCGCTGCTGCTTGGTATTTTTTGGTTTGATGAAAGAAGGGAAATAATAAAGAACGTCGGAGATAATCGATTAATTGGTGCAGATCAAACTCTCACATCGAAAATTGAAAGAAACAAATATATGTTTAAAAGTTTATGAGAACCTCAATCTATCTACCAATTAATTTTATAGTACTAAAAACATTTATTTGCTTATATATTGAACATGTTGTTGCGCTTAAGGTGAAGTGTTGATCGATTATTTTTTTGGTTATTTCAGTTTATTCGGTTTTGATTTTTAATTTTTGAAAACAAAAATCAAAAGGAGATGTGTAACTGAATTAAGGTTCAAAATCAAAACCGAACCAAAATCTTAAACGAATTCAAAAAAGTAAAACCGATAACAGAACTTAGATTTGTAAACCAAAGTGAAACCGAATCAAATTCGGTATTTTTTATTCTTCCAAGTTTCCATTAGATTCGATTTTCAAATTAAATTAAACTGTTTGAAAATGTATACTTGAACATCCTATTTGTATGTAACTTTGCTCAATTAAAAATAGTGGAACATAGAATTACTAAAATTAATATGAACCTACATAGAATCATATACTATGACGACGCGTTTTTCTTGATGATGATGAAGAAGAAACCCTAGCGTTAAATGTTCGAAAAAACCCATCTACCTCTGGCCTGGTTTTTTCATAGAATTCTGATGTATTTTCGTCGTCCGACAGCCTCCTCCTTCTCTTAAGTACGCGTTTTTGTGGTGGTGGTGGTGGTAGCGGAAACCGCAGCGGCTGAATCTTGTGATCATCGGAGGTTGGAGTTTGACAATTACAATCATCATCATTTTCTTCTTGTTTAGGTGTTACCTGCTGCAACTGTCGTTTGCAGTTTGGGTTTGATGCACCATCATCATTTTGATCTTCTGCAGTTTTTGTCATGCTGAGCTAGATTAGAGAAAGGGTGAAAGAGATGGCTAGTTTGTTTCACAACCTTCTTTGTGGAGTACTGATATTATATTGGGTCACTTCTTACCTCTTATCATGATCATTTACTTTTTCTCATGTTTTAAAACTATTTATTTATTTATATTTAAGTTGATAAATGACATTCCATACAAAAATTAGGAAAAATATAGTCTTTGAGTTTAAAAAATATATATAAATATGATATGACACACAACTTAAATTTATGATACAAAATTGGCATACATGTTAAACAATTTAAAAATTTTTATAGAATGAACACTCACGATTGTGTTTGAACCTTGCCCTAAATGTACATCAACGTATTGGACCAACATCACTTTTCCCACTTGCAACTCGATAGTGGACACTTCTTGGTTATGGGTAGATGAAGCGCCTATTCTTCATAACCAACGGATCATTCTCAGATTATTCGTCACATAAGTGTTATAGAACATTTGGCGTCTTCGTAATAGTACCATCTTCAACGACAAAAAATTCAAAAGGTTGCATGGCTTCGATGTGAAGACCCGTCCTAATCCATCCGGACGAAGTCCACATCGATTATAAACGATTCACAACAGTTGATTACATCGCGAGGTTCTTGACCTCTATATGATACATTTTACAAACATTGCATTCGTTTTTAAAAGACAAACTTTCATTTACATTAAAAGCTGACGACATGCATACCATTTCATAATATAACTAAACTATAAATGACTTAATAATAATCTTGATGAACTCAACGACTCGAATGCAAAGTCTTTTGAAATATGTCATGAATGACTCCAAGTAATATCTTTAAAGTGAGTAAATGCACAGCGGAAGATTTCTTTCATACCTGAGAATAAACATGCTTTAAAGTGTCAACCAAAAGGTTGGTGAGTTCATTAGTTTACATAAATAATCATTTCATAATTTTAATAGACCACAAGATTTCATATTTCCATTTCTCATAAACATACGTCCCATGCATAGAGACAAAAATAATCATTCATATGGATTGAACACCTGGTAACCGACATTCACAATATGCATATAAGAATATCCCCATCATTCCGGGATCCTCCTTCGGACATGATATAAATTTCGAAGTACTAAAGCATCCGGTACTTTGGATGGGGCTTGTTGGGCCCGATAGATCTATCTTTAGAGTCCGCGTCAATTAGGGTGTCTGTTCCCTAATTCTTAGATTACCAGACTTAATAAAAAGGGCATATTCGATTAGATAATCCAACCATAGAATGTAGTTTCGATTACTTGTGTCTATTTCGTAAAGCATTTATAAAAGCAGCGCATGTATTCTCAGCCCAAAAATATAAATAAAAAGGGGAGTAATGAAAACTCACGCATATAAATATTGTAAAACAGTTAATAAAGCATTTGCATGTATTCTCAGCCTAAAAATGTAAAGAGTAAAAGGGATCAAATGAAACTCACCATACTGTATTTTGTAGTAAAAATACATATGACGATATTGAACAATGCAGGGTTGGCCTCGGATTCACGAACCTATATCATTTGTATATTTATTAAAATATATAATCGTAATCGAACAAGTTTATATATTATATTTTAAATTATATACTATACTTATTTAGTTTGTGTATATTTTCAAAATGTTTAATATTTGTATAGTTATGTTAATATATATATTTGATTAGTATTTTAATAAAAATATCTAACATGTCATATATGAATATTTATATAAACTTTGTTAATATGATTCAAACATACTTCAACCTTAATAATATCTTTAAAATTTTTATTTTCATAAACGTAATTATTGTTAGTAATATTGATTCAAATAATGCTGATAATAATAATAACGATAGTTTTAATGAAAACGAAATAATAATTTAGTAAAAAAAATAATCATAATCATGATAATGATACTTATTCCAATAGAAATAAAATAGTAAAAATTCATATTTTAATGATGATAATAATATTAGTATTAATTATAATTTTAATTATAGTCATAATAATAATATTGAAAGATACTTAAAGCTTATTTTAGTATTACTAATAATCATACCACTAATATTAAGTGTTATTTAATAATACCAATAATTATAATACTAATAATAATAATAATAATCAAATTAATGATAATAACAATAATAATTAATAATAATAATAATAATAAGGAAAACTACCTCATAAAATCAGCCCAAAAAAATTAGTGCCTCTGCCAAGGATCGAACTTTAGACCTCTCGTTAACCCGACAACATCTCAAACCACTCGGCTGTTACTTATCTGATTCAATACCCAAACTTAATATCTTAACCCATTTTCTGTTTTATCATCATAATATTAATCATTCTAATAGCCCAACAGGAAAACAGCCCAACATGTTTAAATACTTTCATGGCCCGAAATAACTGACCCAACATCCCTTCAGCCCACGATGTATTAGGTTTTAATTGTCCAGATTCAATCACGAAGTCGCAGATCATAAAAAAAATATAGAAGGGTTTCGGTTTAACACAAAAAGGAACGGAGGTGAGCTATAATAACAGAAGTAATCTTCATCATCAAACGTCTAATATTTTTAGGCGACTGTTCATCTTCTTCTCCATTAATATTATAGTTCTTATTATAGAAACGAAAATAGCATAGAGCAATAGCAGTAAAATACTAATAAATGTGGTGATTGTGGTGATCGATTAGAAGCAGGAAACAGAAGTATTACAGCAGTTTTGTAGCAGTAGCTGTAAAGTAGCCGTAATAGTGAGAGTGGTGGTGGTGTCGAATGGTGGTTGTGATTGTGAATTCCGGTCAGAAACAGAAGGTTAGAGCAGTAGCAACCTGGTTTGCACTTTAAAACGGATAGAAACGGAAATAACATATAGCAGTAGCAGTCCATTTTATGTTTCGGTCAAGAAGAGAAATAGAGAGAGAGAAAGAGGTGAGAGAGTGACGGTTGGTTTAAGGTTGAAGATGGTGTTCATTTTCAATGATGATGATGATCGAACAGTAGGTTTTTGGTTTGATGAAAGAGGTGATAGAGTGATAGAGGAATGATCAAGATGGTGGTTGTTTCGAATACATACAAGAACAAAAAAAAAAAAAAAGAACTCATGTAGTGGTTAAATGGTGGCGGCGGGTTGAAGGTGGTGAAAGGGTGGTCGTCTTCGGTTTATAAAGGTGATCAATGGGTTTAATAAGGTGTCGGTGTTCTTGGGGTTGTCTAGTGAGTTTGTTGTGATAAAAATATAAACAGCAAAAATATATATGTTGTAGTCGTCAAGTCGATCGTGGTAGTAGTGTAGTGGTATTGGGTTTTATCGAATAACAACCGATATTAGGTGATGGTTATGGTGTGGTAAAGAGGAAAAGTTGATGATTAGAATAGAAACATTGTAACATTGAGTAGATGATGATAGGTTGAATTACAACTGTGTTTGGAGTATGTATCATTATATTGTGTATATTTATTACTCCGTATGATTTATGATTGTAAAGAAATCAATCAACCAATCAACAACAGTAATATAGAATCATATAATTAAAGGAAAATAGTTCAGCAGCCAATAAGTTTGTAACTTTCCTACCGACAAATTTAACGGACTGTGTTATATCGTGGTTCATTGCTAAACAGTTAAAATAATAAAGTGTTCCTAAAAATCCCAAATTTTTAGATTAAATATATTTAATTATTTCACTCATTACCTGTTTGAAACCTGATCAAAAAGGTTCGAAAATTATTTATTTTCTGTTCTGATTTATATGTACGGAGTACTAATATTAAAACTTAAAAAGGTAAAAATATTTTTAACAAATCTAGAATCTTCGTAATCACTTTACAGTCCAACTTTTATTTCAATCCTTCATGAACATGTACAATATCTATATTAAAACTAACAAAACATCAACCGAGTGTTACCGACGTTTGCCAATTGAGCTTGAAATCATTCATTTTCCATTTACTCTCTCTCTCTATATAATTAGTTTTAAATAACAAGTTTTATCACATGAATATATATTATATATTTTTAAACAAATAGATTTAATATTATTTTATATATTTCCAAGTAGTATTTATATACATATTTATATACACACACACAAATATATATATATATATATATATATATATATATATATATATATATATATATATATATATATATATATATATATATATATATATATATATATTTTTAATAGTAGTTTTCTTTATATCTCATATTATTTTTACATATTTATTTCTAACAATTAACTCATATATTATTTCAACTAATATTTCAAATTATTATATATATGTATCAATTTACAAATAGTTGTTCGTGAATCGTCGAGAACAGTCTAAGGTCAATTACATATATGAAAACAGTTCAAAATCTTTGAGACTCAATTTAACAGACTTTGCTTATCGTATCGAGATCATGTAAAGATTAAGTTTAAATTTAGTCGGAAATTCTCGGGTCATCACATTCGATAGCATTGTTGTTTTCGCGTTCAATTGGTTGTATTTCTATTTTCGTAAGCGTACTATTAATTGGATGGTGTTGTTACAAAATCTCATAAACATTTTGTAATTTATAATTTTTATAGCTCCTCACTAATTTTTAATATATTTATTTCTTTGCTGATCAAAATAAATCAACTCTTACTAAAATCACATATAACATTTAATAAAAAAAAATAGAATAAACACACACATCTCCTCATAATCTAGTGGTTAAGACACAAGAACTCTGAACTTCAAAGTCACTAGCAGCATCTTTTTTATGACTAAAAAAACTTTTGAAATATAACGATGATCCTATTAAACTACGTAGATATGAGTAAATACTTCTTATAGAAAACAAATTATTCGTAACTTGATATTTTCACTATCTGAATAGGAGTTTAAATACAAGAGTCAAAAGGCTAATAAAAGGAAATAACTCTTATAAGGAAACTAATAGCTAAACTTAAGGGACAAGCAAATAAAATACGTATCCTAATACAACTTCAATACTCCCCTCAAGCTGGAGCACGGAGATTAAGAGTGCCCAGCTTGTCAAGCAGAAAGCGGAGCTGTTGAGTGCCTAGTCCCTTTGTAAGAAGGTCTGCTATTTGCATTTGGTATCGATCGAACATGGTTGAACCTCTTTGGAATCTACCCGTTCTCGAACAAAAAAACAGTCCATCTCAACATGTTTAGTGTGTTCATGGAACACGGGATTGCTTGCTATGTGACGTGCAGCTTGGTTGTCACAAAAGAGAGGAGTTGGTTTGTCAGAAACAATGTTGAAATCATGCAGAAGCCAACGAACCCAGAGTATTTCACTAACAGTGGAAGCCATTGATCGATATTCGGCTTCAGCAGAAGAGCGGGAGACGACTGATTGCTTCTTGGTTTTCCAAGAAATGGGAGCACCACCAAGTAGTAATACATACCCTGTACGAGAACGTCGTGTGTATGGACACCCAAGCCAATCAGAATCACAGTAGGCAGTAAGGTTAAAACCGCCTGTTCGAGGGAACAATACTCCTTGTCCAGACGTGGCTTTTAAGTAACGAAGGACTCTATTCATGGCGTCCAGGTGAGGCTGCTTTGGATCAAACATGAACTGTGACAGAATATTAACCGAGTATGCTATATCAGGTCTAGTGGCTTGTAAATATAGAAGACGCCCAATGATGCTTCGGTAACGACCAGCATCAACCTGTGGTTCATTAACACAATGATCTAACTTGTGGTTTTGTTCAATGGGAAAGGAACTCGGTCTACATCCTTCTAAACCACAATCTGCAAGAATATCCAATGTATATTTTCGTTGACTCAGAACAAGGTCTTTTTGGGTATAAGCAACTTCGATACCTAAAAAATACTTGAGAACTCCAAGATCTTTAATACTGAAGCATTTATCAAGTTCGAATTTGGTGTGGTCGATTTTAATCATGTTATTGCCAACTAAGACAACATCATCCACGTAAATCAGGGCAGCTACAAAAGCATCTTGGTGTTGATAAACGAACAGGGAATGGTCGGCTTTCGATTGTTTGAAGTCAAGGGTGAGAAGAGCCTGAGTGAATTTGTGGTACCGGTTACGTGAAGCTTGCTTCAAGCCATAAATTGATTTGTGAAGTCGACACACTCTTGTCTCTCCTTTCTTAGCAAATCCCCGTGGAATTTTCATATAAATTTCTTCTTCGAGATCACCATGTAAAAACGCGTTGTTGACATCAAGTTGATGAATATGCCAATTGTTTTTTATGGCGATGGTTAATAAAACCCGAACAGTGACTAATTTGGCAACGGGGGCAAACGTTTCATGATAATCAACACCCTCTGTTTGTGTGAAACCTTTGGCGACAAGTCGCGCTTTATATCTTTCAATATCTCCATTGGGTTTGTATTTAATTTTATAAACCCATTTGGAATCAATGGCTCTCTTTCCTTCAGGTAGAGTAGTAAGAGACCACGTACCATTCTCTTCTAAAGCAGGGATTTCTTTCATCATGGCTTCTTTCCATAAATCGTGCTTGATAACCTGATGAAAAAATTTTGGCTCATCGATAGCAGCTAAGAAGGCTTTATGAGTGTTAGAAAAACGTTCATATGTAACAAAGTTGGACAGAGAATGTACCGTCGAGGAGACTTGAGTTGACATGGGTTGTGCATTGTCGACCGAAGGGGGGAGTTAACAACAAAGTCTTGAAGATGTTTTGGTTGTGACTTGTGTCTTTGAGGTCGATCAGTAGCAACTAATTGATCAAGAGAGTCAACCACAACGGTTTCATTCGGCGGATCCTCATTCTCTAGAACTTGGTTGATTTAGTCTAAGTTTGGGCTTAGACCTGGTGTGTTTAATTCTTGCCCTTCTCTTGTATCGTGACTTTGACCCAAAGAGTCATTGTTTTGTTGTGAATGGAAATCCTCAGACTGGGCCGGAGTGTTGTCTTGGGCGAGTTTTCCATTGTAATCGAATAAATCACATGTATCATCATAATAATTTTTTGATGATAAAGGATGACCAGTAGGTTGTGATGGGTTGCTCATGTGAAAAGGAAATTTGGTTTCAACAAATTTCACATCCCTGGAGACCAAGACTTTTTTGTCTCTTATGTCATAAATTTTGTAGCCCTTAGTCCCTTGCGGATAACCAAGAAAAACTCCCGGTCTCCCCCTTACTTCAAATTTATCTCCGTTGGTGAGAGTGTTCTTGTAGTAAGCAAGACAACCAAAAACTTTTAGGAAATCGTAATCAGGTTTTTGTTTAAATATGATCTCATAGGGAGTTTTATTTGTTATGACTTTGGAAGGTAATCTATTGATGATAAATGTAGCCGTCAAGATACATTCCCCCAAAAATCTTTTCGGTAGGTTTGCCTCAAACATTAGAGCCCTAGCCATTTCTAGCAAATGTCTATGCTTTCTCTCCACAACGCCATTCTGTTGTGGAGTGTGTGGACATGATGTTTCAAGGAGGATTCCATTATCCTTATAAAAATTTAGCATGTCATTAGATATAAACTCACCAACATTATCACTCCTAATTCTTTTTATTGACTTGTTAAATTGGGTTTTTATGAGTTTGTGAAAATATTGTAAACAAGTGCTTGCTTCATGTTTGTATTTCAAGAGAAAAACCCAAACGGATCTACTGAAATCATCGACAATTGTTAAAAAATAGCTAGCACCTGAGAGAGATGGAACCCGGTACTTTCCCCAAATATCACAATGTATTAACTCAAAACAATCATTGGTTTTAATGTTACTAATTTGAAAGGGAAGTCTCGTATGCTTTGATTTAGAACAAGAGTCACAAATATGATCAAAAACCTTATTGCTAAGAAAATCTAATTTAACAAGCTTATCACCCAAAGCGTGTCCCAATCGTTTGTGCCAAATGTCCATGGTTGTTTTCGTCGCTTTCTTCTCAACTCCAACCATCCCCATTCGGTATAAACCATTCCTACTTTTACCCGCACCAATCAAGCTCCTCGTGTAGAGTTTCTGCATAACACAAAAATTAGGAAAGAAGGTTATAGCGGACTGAAGATCTGTGCTCAATCTACTAACAGATAAAAGATTGCAAGTAAACTTTGGAATGTGAAGAACTCCTTCTATTTTAGTTCCTCCGGGAAGAAAACATTCTCCCTTTCCGTGTACTGGGATTGCATCCCCATTGGGGATAAGGACATGTGTTTCATGAGGGTTTGTAGTTTTGTTTACAAGAATATTATCATCGTGTGTGATATGCTCGGTGGATCCTGAGTCAATGACCCAATCCTTGTTAGTGTTACCTTTAGTGTTCATGAAGGCTTTTGGGGCCTTTACTTCCTTACCGGAACATCCTGTTTAATGCCCCGTTCATATCGATTATAAACGTTACATAATAATTAGTTACATTGCGAGGTATTTGACCTCTATATGATACATTTTACAAACATTGCATTCATTTTCATAAAAAAACAAACTTTCATTTCAATGAAAGTTGACAGGCATGCATACCATCTCATAATATATCCAAACTATGAATGACTTATTATTAATCTTGATGAACTCAGCGACTCGAATGCAACGTCTTTTGAAATATGCCATGAATGACTCCAAGTAATATATTTAAAATGAGCAAATGCACAGCGGAAGATTTCTTTAATACCTGAGAATAAACATGCTTAAAAGTGTCAACCAAAAGTTTGGGGAGTTCATTAGTTTACCGTAATCAATCATCCCATAATTTTAATAGACCACAAGATTTCATTTTTCATAGTTAACTGTAGGAACACTCATCTGCAAAAATATTCATTCATATGGTGAACACCTGGTAACCGACATTAACAAATGCATTTAGAATATCCCCAAATATACAGGTACACTCATCTGTATATAAAAATCAAAGTACTAAAGCATCCATAACCTGGATGGAACGTTTCAAAGTCCATAGATCTATCTTCAGGATTCGCGTCAATTTGGGGGTCTGTTCCCAAATTCTTAGGCTACCAAGCTAAAAAGGGTGACATTCGGTATAATAATTCAACCATAGAATGTAGTTTCAAGTACTTGTGTCTATTTCGTAAAACAGTTATAAAAGCAGAGCATGTATTCTCAGTCCTAAAAATATATATTGCAAAAGCATTTAAAAAGGGAGCAAATGAAACTCACGATACTGTATTTCGTAGTAAAAATACATATCACGTCATTGAGCAAGTGTAGGGTTGGCCTCGGATTCACGAACCTATATTTAGTATATATATTTATATGTTGATCAATATCTATCTAACAATTTAGGTCAAGTCGTAGTATATCACGATCCTAATGCTCGAGATTATCATGCAAAAGTCAACAAAAGTCCTTGACCCAAAATGACTTCCAAAATCTATACATGTTTATCATATACATAAATATAGTCGTTATATATATTTAAATATATTTATCAGATTTTTAATAGAGTAAATAATACACGTCAATTATTAATAAATAAAAATTTATATTAAAATTTATATATGATAAAATATACTTTTATATTTCTTAAATAATAACGTTCACTTGATATCATAAAAATATTGTGGTATGTATTATTAACGTAATTATATTACATGTGGTAAAAATATCTTTGTATCACATATTTATTTGATAAAATAACATTGATAATAAAAATAATAATAAGTAAAAGTTATATTATTTTGTAATAATAATAATTATTATTATTATTCTACTAATAATAACAAACAATATTTATATTTACTAATGATGATATTAATTATAATAAAATGATTATTCTAATCATGATAATTTTAATAATAATATTTTATAAAAATAACAATTCTATTCAAAATAATAATTTTTAATAATAATAATACTAAAATGATAATAATAATGACATTTAATAATAACAATGATATTTCTATCATAATTTTAATAAAAATGATAGTTTTAATATTAATGATATTTTTAATAATAATAATAATGATAAAAATAATAAAATGATAGTTTTGATAAAAATATTAATTATTTTAATAATAATAATAATAATAATAATAATAATAATAATTATTATTATTATTATTATTATTATTATTATTATTATTATTATTATTATTATTATTATTATTAGATAATAATAATAATAATAATAATGACGATAATAACGACGATAACGATAACGATAACGATAACGATAACGATAACGATAATAATAATAATAAACATTTTAACAATAATACTTAAAATTATAGATAATTCAATTGACGATATCTTTTAATTCGTTCATCAAAACCATACGCTTTCTAAATGAAAAGTTATTAATTTTTTGCCAGCTTTCCAATGACATGCATATCATATACCTTATCTCAGTAACATATGTATTAAATTCATGATTCAACATAAACTATCTAACGACAATATTAAGCATACAAGCATGCATAATCCTATATATTCGAGCACTAGTCAGGGATACACTATTAATATATAAAAGATAATATATGAATGCTCACGTATCAATATTGAGATTCAATATTGCAGGAAAGTACGTAGACGCAACGAAAATGATAATCACTAGGTTGACCTCACGAACAAAACCCATGAACCATACCTATAACCTCCATAGCTATAACCCATAATTTCCTTAGCTCTATCCCGCTCAAAAAACCCGTTTGAAATAATTCACTCATGACCTCGTCATAGTATTTTTGTATACTACATAATAATAATAATAATAATAATACTAATTTTAATAAGACTAATAATATTATTAATCTTAATAATAATAATATAAATAATAAATATCAGAGGGAGTAAAATATCGGTGTATATATGTGTGTGTGTTGAAGTCCGAAATTGATCGAGTTATATAGATGTTTGCTGAGGCTGAACCCCATGCGATCGCATGGGTTCTATGCCTTTCAGCCATGCGATAGCATGGCTAATTGGCACCAGCACATCTGCTTTTGTTTTAAGCTGCCGACAATTTTATTTAATATATAATAAATATATTTATTTAATTTATATAATTAATTATATATTATATAATATTCACGTATATAGTTGACTTGTAATTTTAGTTCTAATGACTTGTACGTTGATGCTTGACTTAAGTCACGGTTCCGGTTTCTCGAATGTCTTTTTGTACACTTAGAAAACTAGCACTCTACGTTACGCGACAAGTACCTTCATAAATAATTATACTTAAACATCGATAAACTATATTGTTCAAAATATAACTTTTACTTTTGAGTGTTATGGTCATTTGCTTTAATAAATTATCATCTCGTTATTTATTAAAATATATTTAAATACTATTATTAAAAATCTTTATTATGAGAAAGATAAGTATAATCAATTTGTTATATAACTAAATAATATTATATTTTGTCACGTTATAAAATATATGTATTATCGTTTAGAAATTTGTATACAAATATATATATATATATATATATATATATATATATATATATATATATATATATATATATATATATATATATATATATATATATATATATATATATATATATTCGAAATCTCTATTTAACGATATAACTTATAGTTTTTCAAAACTACCTATATTCAAAATCATTAAAAGTTTTTAATATAAATAGTTATATCATAAAACGTTTTTAATAATAAAAGTCTATTATCTCGAAAAACCATTTCGTTTAAGAAAGTAAAATCATATATAAATCTTAACAGGTTTCAAGTTTTTAACTTACAATTTATTTGTGCATCGTAGGTTTAAGTCTAAAGCATAATCAAACATATGAAATCATCCTAATGTAACATGTAAAATGGGTTTATCTAATCGACGAACCTCATCCCAAATATTTCTTCTACATGATCAACTATTATGAAAGCTAAATTATTAACCTATTAAAAGACACGAGGAAATATATTGTGAAGCACACGTTAAAAGTTAATCAAAAATCTCCACTAACTTTTTTCTAATCCTCGATAATTGACACTTTTGTTCTTACATGCAAATCACTTTACTAAATTTCTGAATACCGTTAAAAGGAAAGGTTTCCTGAATCAAAGTGGACCTCTTAATAGAGACCCGTAATCATATCAAAATAAATCAATTACTTGATATTATCTTCTAATTCCATCGATAAACATATTGAATAAAATACGTTCATGTAAAGTATTATACGTTTAATAAATTGTTAATATTCTCAAGTTATAATATACATACATATATATATATAATCATATCCATTTATATAATGGTTCGTGAATCATCGGAATTTGGTCGAGGTTAAATGAATGTATAAACAAAGTTTAAAATTTGAAATTCAACTTAACAAAATTTGCTTATCGTGTCGAAATAATATAAAGATTAAGTTTAAATTTGGTCAGAAATTTCCGGGTTGTCACAGCCTGCTGCTTCTGTTTCTGAAAAGTGCTTTAGAAACATTCCATATTGTTCATTGGTAAGTCCTGGAATAGGTGACATGATTCCTGAATCGGCATAAGCAGCCTTGGATTTTGATGCTTCACGCTTCTTATTGCCTTGCCACCATTCTGGGTATCCTATTATGTCAAAGCATCCCTCTTCTACATGCCCATCTTTACCACAATAGGTACATTTATCAGCTCCTTTGGCATCCTTCTTGTCACGTCTTTGAAATATATTTCCTTCTTGACGCATAGGAACTGAAGCTTTAAAAGATGCAACTTCAGTGGTGGTTATCTTTTCCGACGAGATAATCCTCTGTCTTTCATCTTCAGCAACCAGATGGTAAGCATTCCCAAGACTTGGTAGAGGGTTCATGGCGAGAATTTGCGTTTTGATTACTGCATATTGATTGTCGAGACCCATTAAGAATTCATAGATTCTTTCTTTGTCTTTTAACCCACTGATCTTCTTGCCAATTTCACAAGTGCAACCATTACATGAGCACCTTGGTGTTTGCAAAACCGAATCGATTTCATCCCATAGGCTGCGAAGTTTGGTGTAGTAAACTGACACCGTTGATCCATTCTGATGCGTGGTGGAGAGCGTCTGTTTTAATTCATATGCCCTTGGAGCGCTCTCCTTACCGAAGCGTTCTTTTAAATCGCTCCAAATTTCTGTTGCGGTATTGGCATATTTGACTCTACCTGATAGTGCTCCAAATGAACATATATTTTGGCACAATATCCTTCCAATATGTAAAGCTTTTAGTTGTAATTGTTCCATTTTTATGTAATATTCGTTTAAATAAATAAGTGTAAAGACAAAAGAAGAAAACGACGATTTGAAGACGCAAATGACCAAAAAGCCAAAAAGTACAAAGTACAATCTAAGTGGTTCGAAATATTGATGAGAAACATCTCAAAATTACAAGAGTACGAGCCGCAAAACGCAAAGTACAAGATATTAAATTATATGAAAGGACGTTCGAAAAACCAGAACCGGGACCTGAGCCAACTATCAACGCGCGACGCAAGGGAGCTAAAATTACAAGTCAACTATGCACAAGAATATAATATAATATTTAAATAATTATATAAATTATTTATATATTATATATTATATTAAATAACGTCGACAAACTAGCAAACAAAAAATATGTGAGCTGGATCTGACGGCCATGCGATCGCATGGGAAATAGGCATAAAACCCATGCGAGTGCATGAGCCCATGCGAGTGCATGAGATTTGCACTAAAATCTCATACGACCGCATGAGTTACTGTAGCAGGCCACATCCTATAAATTCGCCAGTTTTCTGTGAGTTTGAGATCATCTTTTTTTTTTATCTATCTCTCTTTCAATTTATATTTATATTTATATTTTAGTTATAATTTTAATTTAAGTTAATAATAATAAGGTTATTGTAAGAATGTTTTACGGGTTTTAAAGTCGGAACTCTGTCCGGGTAACGCTACGCAATTAATCACCACTATAACCTATGATCTTCTTTTTTAAATTAATGTCTCGTAACTAAGTTATTATTATGCTTATTTGAGCCGAAGTAATCGTGATGTTGGACTAAAATATTAAGACGGGGTTATTGGATTTTGTACCATAATTAAGGTTTGGACAAAAGACCGACACTTGTGAACATTGGACTATTGACTATTAATAGGTAGGGGGTATTGTCTAATCTAATGAGAACTCATTGGAACCTGTCGAACCTATCTTCAAATTAGTTAATCTAATAATTATTAAAATGATTATGTATGTCCTATTTAGTGACGTTTATACGACATCTTTTACGATCATTTAATTAATTATTCGGGTTGGGTAATTGATTATTCATTCTGATCAAGTGGGTAAATTAATATTCATATCTCATTAAAACAGGGGTGGATTACATACAAGGATAATTGATGTAATTGTTAACAAAGTAATAAAACCTTGGATTACACGCAGTCGATAACCTGGTGTAATCATTAAACAAAGTATTAAAACCTTGTTACAGTTCGAATCCCTAATTAGTTGGAATATTTGACTTCGAAAATAAGGTTAATTTGACGAGCATTTTGTAACTATGACAGATGGACTATTATGGACAAAAACCAAATAGGTATCAAAAAAACCAGGACAAAGGACAATTAACCTGGGTAACAATTAATTAAAATCAAAACGTCAAACATCATGGTTACGGAAGTTTAAATAAGCATAATTGTTTTATTTCATATTTCATCGTACCTTTATTTACTGTCATTTTAATTACTGCAATTTACTTTATCGCAATTTAAATTCTGTCATTTATATTATCGTCATTTATCTTTACGCTTAAAATATAAAATCGACAAACCGGTCATTAAACGGTAAAAACCCCCTTTTAAAATAATATTACTATATATAATTATATATATTTTATATAAATATAGTTGTTAAAAATATAGCGTTAAACTCAGCTAGCTCCCTGTGGAACGAACCGGACTTACTAAAAACTATACTACTCTACGATTAGGTACACTGCCTATAAGTGTTGTAGGAAGGTTTAGGTATATCCCATCTATATAAATAAAAAAAAAACTTGTGTAAATTATATCGTATTTTGTAGTAAAAATATAACTATTTCGTATATGCCGCTGCACACATCAAGTTGTTGGCGCCACTGCCGGGGACTCTTTTAAACGCCGAAGCGAAACGCTATATAAAAAAATATTAGTTTTTAAGATACTTTTGTAAAAATATAATATTTCTCATTTTTTAAAAATATTTTGTTAAAAATATAGAAATATAAAAAGAAAAACAAAATATATATATTTTTAAGAGTTTATTTAAAATACATAAAATTATAAAGTATTTCTATTTTTTATTGTTTTTAAAGTCTAAGTTTTTATTTATTTTATATAAATATTTTATAAGTTAAAAAAAAAGTAAAATGTAAAAAGAAAAAAAATAAAAAAATAAAATAGAAACTGAACCTGCAAAATTTCGACCTGCATGTCAGCTGAACCTGCATCTCATGCGATCGCATGAGAAGGCAGTTATAAGCCCATGCGATCGCATGGTACCCTCTGACAGGTCTAATCATTAGCTGGTACGATTAGGGTTTGTGTTTAATTAATATTATTATTATTAATTAATTATAGTTAGGGTTTAATTTAATAATAATTAGTTTAAGTTTTAATTAAATTTGTATTTTTATGTTTCAATTAGTTTTATTATTTATAAAATTAATACCCTTATAAAATAATAATATAAAAATAATATTTTTATAAAATTGTAATTTTATTACTTTTTATTTCTTTTTATAAATTGTATATTTTAATCATTTATTCGTAATATTTGTATTTTTATCGTTTGTAATCAATTTTAAGATTAGTTTTTGCCGTAGTTATTTTTATATTTCTAGTTTTTAGGCTTTGCCATAAAATCCCTTAAGTGCTTTTTCTTTAGATTAAGATTTAGGCGTTTTAGAATTTTCCGACGCTGTTTATATATTTTAGTGCCTTTTAAGTTATTGTCGTTTTGGATATAGAATTCCTTCTAAGCTTTAATACCTTTAGACGTAACTTTTAATATTTAGTTTTTAGACTTTTATTTTTCGACGCTTATTTTTCGACCTTTTATTTTTCGACGTTTTCCGACGCGCTCTTTTTCTATCTTATTTCTCAATGCTCTAGTTTTTAGGACATAGAGTTTTATATTTCTTCTCTAAAATTTCAAAACGGAAAATTATTTTAAGCGGTTAAATTGATAGACATCTAAAATTTTCTGGTTCGTAGTAATAGTTGGATTTGTTAGTGGCGAGTTGTGGGCTTCCGATTTAAAGGGTCCTGGCAACCTGCTGCATCTATTGGCTATTTGAAACGTGGGCAAAATCAGAAAAGTCTATTAATTTGATAGCTTATATAATTTTTATCTTTTATAACTAATAGGATATTCAGTGAATGCACCGAGCAAAACGTTCACCACCTTTTATACGTTCACCACCTGTAACTCGATCAAGACATCTGGCCAATATTGTCGCCGTTGATTTTTCTTTAGAATCATCATCTAGTCGACCAAGTACTCCAATTCAAATTTCCGATAATCCAATTTTTTAACCCGACTTCAAAATTGAAAACCCGGAGGATATTCAAGGACAATTCCAAGATCCTGAACCACTAATCATTCCTCCTGAACCACAAACCATTAAATCAGAATTCTCTAGTGATTCATATTCAACAAATTCAATTATGGAAGTAACGGAACCTATAAGTATGGAAGATCGAATGAGAGCTACACGCACGGGCCAAGGTATAATGACCCGCACTTTTTCGATCGTTCTATACTTATAAGATTAATATTTATATAAATTAAACCTTACCAACATGATAAGCAATCCAAATTGTTGAGACTTATGTTTTCAAAGAGAGTTTTACACAACGATTGACCGTCTAGTTTGACCAATGATATCACGAACTATACAATATATGATAATTATACGTTTGTGTATATATATGTATATATACATATTTAACATGATCTAAGGATGTTTTAATATCTCATTTTGTATTAATAACAATAAGTTATAAGTATATTTTGAAACTACTAACTTAAGTTTTCAAAACAATAACCATACGTAACGTTATTTGACATAAATACTTATAACCTATAATGTTTATACATATATCGTATATGTAATGTATTTAATCACTTTTAAAGACTTAAATACATAAAACAATATAAGTATATTCACAAAAGATAGCTATATTTGAATTCTCATTCCATTTTTCACAAGATTTCTATACGTATATCTAGAGTACATGTACTCGTATCATACCTAGCTTCTATACGTATTTACTATTGGTATATACACATCAAATCACCACCAACCAGCCCTTGTTCAATGCCTTATGTATAAGGTAATTACTTTTGGATGATTGCAAGACTAATTAACAAGATTACAAACTTGAATTTTGTTTTGTCTCCCCCCTTTGATCACGTTTTTAAGGGAGTAAGGGTACTCCATTTTTTATTCACTTTTACTTCCATTCTCTAGATAAAAACACACACATCTTCATAACCCTTAAACTCCATAACCATTCAGCTAATATCCATGAAGATCTAGCCATAAAAACATCACCTAATCACCATAAGAAAACTCTTACAAAAACACTTCAAGAATCCTTCCAAGAACACAAACTTACTTCCAATCTTTCATCCAATTCCATCACCCTTTTAGTTCTAGGTTTTCACTCATCATTTACAGCAATCTTGTCCAAGTAACTTGAGGTAGTAACTTTGTTCATAACCTTATTCGATTCATATATATATAGCTATCTTATTTTGTGGTATAAAATTTTAACAACAAGAACATAGTTTGAATGTTTTCAAACTTGTTTGCAAACTAAATAGATCCTTCTAACTTAACTTTTAAAATACTTCAAGACCAGTAATATATCATAAATATATGCTAACTTAACAAGGTAAAACTTGGTTTTTCAAAGAACACCTTAAAAACTGTTTTTACGACGTCGGAGTGAAATCTGGGGCTGTTTTGGGTTGGATAATTAAAAACCATCTTAAACTTTGAATTGGAGGTTTATTTTCTGGAAAAATGATTTTTACTATGAATATCATAACACATAAAAATTTCATGATTTAACTCAAAGTATAAGTATTTTTAGAAAAATAATCATTTAAGGTTGTTTACATGATGGAAAATGATTAACTTCATAAGTTTCACTAAAGTTTGATCTATGACCTGTGATTTCGAATACAAACTAAGGTATTTACAGTTCATATTCTTAAAGAGGGACTCGATCCAAGGAAGTGGCAAGTTGAATCAACGAAAACGGAGTTGTAACGAAGAAACTATGACCAAAACGAGATCGGATATCTAAGACTAGTTTAGCTACGAAAATAATTGGAGAAAATTAAATAAATCACATCTTTTTAAAATAACATGATATTTTATATATATGTACTCATAATTTAATTTTATATGGTTCAGGATCACCCGTAAACAATACGAGAAGATTAATCATAAGATCCCATGATTGTATGCAACACGTCATTTGACAACACCGGTACTTTATGTACGCAACACGTCATTTGACAACACCGGTACCGTGGGTCAAGATTAATCTCGACCAATACATATACGATGGGGGTTTTATTTATTTCATTGGGGGTTTATTAAACACCTAAAAATGAACCATTAAAATTGAATTACTAACATCGGACTACTAACTACGGACTAAGGAATTATTAAAAGTATTATAAGTATTATAAGTATATATATGTGACGTTTGTTTAAAATGAAAATATATTGATAAATTATATATGGATAGGTTCGTGATATCAATCGGAGACCAAGTCGAAATTACATATCTTCAAGACAAAAGTGAGTATATAGTCCCACTTTTAAACTCTAAGTATTTCGGGATGAGAATACATGTATTTTATGTTTTACGTTATGGACACAAGTAACTGAAAAATATATTCTACGTTGAGTTGTACCACTGGCATACTTCCCTGTAGCTTGGTAACTGTTATTTACAGCGGTATTGTAAACGCGAATCCTGTTGATAGATCTATCGGGCCTGACAACCCCAACCGGACTGGACGACCAGTATTCAACGGTTGCACAGTACTTCGTTTTGTGACTACACTTGGTACGGTGTAGTAAGATTTCATAATAAAGGGAATATGCGACGTGATTAAATGTTAAGTATGGTTACCAAGTGCTCAACCACTTAGAATATTTTTATTAAAATGTTTATATATGAAATCTTGTGGTCTATATATATATATTGCTGCCGGCATTAAACCTATATCTCATCAACTTTATGTTGACGTTTTAAGCATGTTCATTCTCAGGTGATAATTAGAAGCTTCCGCTGCAACATGTTGAATTTAAGCAAGATCTTGAGTATGCATATTTGTGTCAAAAATAAAACTGCATATCGGAGGATTTGTAATGTAAAATATGTTGGAAATCGTATTGTTATCATCACATGTAAAGTTTGTAAGTCTAAGATTATCGCTAAATGATAATCATCTTTATATTGTCTAAAGCTTGTATTAAAATAAGAGTTATGGTTTGTAATGTAAAATAAATGCAGTTGTTCTTTTAAAAATGTCGCATATAGAGGTCAATACCTCGCAATGAAATCATACGTTATCTAACTCGTTCTTATGGTTAAGGACGGGTTATGACACAAGGTCACGCTATTATTAAACCAGATATTAATGCGACAGATTATGAAATCAAAGGACAAATCCTACACATGGTAACTAATCATTGCCAATATAGTGGTACACCGAAGGAAGATCCAAACGAACATCATCGAACCTTTAATAGGATCTGTACTCTATTTAAAATCAGAGAAGTAGAGGATGAACAGATCTATCTCATGTTATTTCCCTGGACTTTAAAGGGAGAAGCCAAAGATTGGTTAGAATCGTTACCTGCAGGGGCGATTGATACATGGGATGTGTTAGTTGAAAATTTTCTTAAACAATTCTTTCCGGCATCTAAAGCCGTGAGACTTCAAGGAGAAATTGTTACGTTCACGTAAAAGCCAAATGAAACTCTATATGAGGCGTGGACAAGATTCAGAAAATTGTTCAGAGGATTGTTTCAACACGGTTTAGATACTTATCAAATAGTACAAATATTCTACCAAGGTGTCGATGTTGCTACACGAAAAGACATTGACATAGCAGCTGGTGGTTCCATTATGAAGAAAACCGCAACTGAAGCTCACAAGATAATTTATAATACAGCCTCCCACTCTCATGAGTGGCACCAAGAAAAAGATATCTTTCGTTCATCTAAAGCGGCTAGAGCCGATTCTAGCCATGACTTTGATTCCGTTTCTGCAAAAATAGATGCTTTCGAGAGACGAATGGAAAATATGAATAAAGATATTCACGCAATATGAATCAGTTGTGAGCAATGCAGTGGACCACACTTAACGAAAGATTGTCACATTGAGCAAACGATGGAACAACGTGAGAATGTTTCCTACATGAACCAAAGGCCGGGAAATAATTATCAAAATAATTATCAACCGCCAAGCCCAAACTTCAATCGAAATCAAAACATTCTTTACAATCCAAATGGACCCAACAATAACTCGTATAACCAACAAGGTTCGAATAACCAACCAACTCAAAACAACACTTTCAATCAACAAAGACCTGGCTTGTATAAACCACCACAACAAACCGAAGAGAAAAAGGCAAATCTAGAAGAAATGATGGCAAAGCTAATGGAATCTCAAACACAATTTATTACATCTCAAACCCAAACAAATGAGAGGTTTGATCAGTCATTAAGAACTCAACAAGCTTCCATTTTGAATTGAGAAAAACACGTAGGTACTCTTGCCATCATGATATGTGAGAGGGAACAAGGAAAGCTACCGAGTAATACTGAAGTAAATCCTCGGAATGAGAATGTTAATATCGTGTCAACAAATTCTGAAAAACCAGCTCTAGAAGATGGGAAGGTTTTCGATGTGAGTAACAATGAAGAAGTTACACCATTACCACCACCCGAGTATGTAAAGCCAGTGGTGGCACTATACAGACCACCCATCCCGTTTCCAAGAAAAGGAGTTGAGTATGAGAAAGTGATAGGTAATAAAGTTTGTGATACCTCTGGAAAGAAGAAGAAGAATAAAAAAGTACAAGAAACAAAAACCATAAAGATAAACCCGGTGAAGACAGTTCCACCAAAACCTCCACCCAGGGTGGGTGATCCGGGTGAATTTATTGTTCCTTGTCTACTTAGTGATTGTGTCATGTATGATGCACTAGCAGATTTAGGTGCGAGTGTGAGTGTTATGCCTCTTTCATTATATAAGAGATTAAGAGTAGGTGAGTTGAGTCCAACAGAGATGAGTGTTAGACTCTTTGATCAAACTATTAGGCACCCAGTTGGAATTGCTGACAACCTACCCGTTCAAGTGGGTAATTTAACCTTTTTAGTCGAATTTATTGTCATTGACATAGAAGAGGACTCAAACATTCCTCTAATTTTAGGTCGACCATTCTTAGCGTCCACTGGGGCGTTATTTGATGTAAGAGAGGGTAGAATGACACTTAGTGATGGTGAAAAATCGGTCACCTTTATTTGTCGAAAGACTAAATCTCCACCAACCAAAACCGTTGAACCAACAAAAATGATTGGTAAGAACCATGTTGTTTTACCAACTTCAACGGTAGTTCTTAACAATAATAAAACGCCTAAGTGTGGGGAAGATGAAGTAAACCCTAATGATGACCTGATAACAAAGAACCCCATTGTTGATACAAAATTAAATGACTCCATTATTAACAGTTCAATGAAGAAACTTATTAAACGGATTCGCGATGCTAGAACCAAGGGGAACTTTAAGTTATGTAACCGGTTAGTATCCAATCTATCGCCTAAAGAAAAGGCGAAACTAGTTGAATTTGTGGATGTTACACAGGAATCAGACCAATGGCTTAAAGCAAAAGTCACATATATGCAAGTTGATTATGGTCCAAAAGAAATTGACAATGAAGTTAATCACAATTTCGACACCACAACTACCTAAGTGTGGGGAGATTCAAATGTTCTAAAAAGAAAACGCTGTCTAAAGTTAGTTGTTCTGTTCTCGTGTAGTTCCGAAAATGGAATCCGATTGGTCTTTTCCGCTAGCAGACACTAAAGAACTAGTTTTCTCCCCCCATTCTGAATTTTTGTTTTGTAGGAAATTAATATGCATTTTTAAATTTAAGTTTTGTGTGAATTTAAAAACAAAAATTACTTTATTTCATTAAGTTTAAAAAATGATTTCTAAAATTCATCGTAAGTTGAAGACTAGGTCATGGAACCGAAATTGCTTTACCCGAGGGTGGGGTATTTTTAATTTTATTGATCTAAAGTGTAACAACCCGTCCTAATCCACCTGGACGAAGTCATCAACATTTGGTCCCATTGCGATGATCGACTCCAAGTAATGTCCTTAAAATGAGCAAATGCACAGCGGAAGACTTAATTCGTACCTGAGAATAAATATGCTTAAAAGTGTCAACCAAAAGGTTGGTGAGTTCATAGGTTTATCTTAATAATCATTTCAATATCTTAATAGACCACAAGATTTCATATACACAAACGTTTTAATAAAAAAAATATTCTAAGTGGTTGAGCACTTGGTAACCATACTTAACATTTAATCAACGTCGCATATTCCCTTTATTATGAAATCTCACTACGTTGTACCAAGTGTAGCCTACTAAATGAAGTACTGTGCAACCGTTGAATACTGGTCGTCCAGTCCGGTTGGGGTTGTCAGGCCCGATAGATCTATCAACAGGATTCGCGTTTACAATACCCATGTAAATAGTAGTTACCAAGCTACAGGGAAATATGCCAGTGGTACAACTCAACGTAGAATATATTTTTAAGTACTTGTGTCTATTTTGTAAACATTTATAAAAGCAGTGCATGTATTCTCAGCCTAAAAATATATTTTGCAAAAGTAATTAAAAAGGGAACAAATGAAACTCATCATACTGTATTTTGTAGTAAAAATACATATGACGTCATTTAACAAGTATAGGGTTGGCCTCGGATTCACGAACCTATATCATTTGTGTATTCATTAATATATATATATATATATATATATATATATATATATATATATATATATATATATATATATATATATATATATATATATATATATATATATATATATATATATATATATATATATAATCGTAATCGAATAAATATATATATTATTATTAGTGATATAATTTTTTATATTAATAACATATATATATTTCATTCTTTAATTAAATATATTCATTTCGTATATAAAAATATTAATAAAGATAAGTTATGTATCTTAAACTTACTTTTATGTAATTACCCTTTTGTTTGCAAAATATTAGTTATTATAACACTTAGATAGTACTAATAATATTAATGATAGTATTAATAATAGTCTTATAAAAATGTAGATTTAAAGTAATGATACTTTTAGTAATAACTATATTAATGTTCAATAATAATAGTACTTTGTTAATGATATTCATATTAACGAATATGCTAATGTTAGTAATAATACTTACGTCAATATTAATAATACTAATAAATTTTAAAATGATACTAATACTAATATTAACAAAAATACTAATAAGTTTTATTATCGTCATAATAGTAATAATAATATTCATAATTCTAATAATAGTAATAATAATATTTAAAAGGGTACAGTTTATGATAATCTTAATAATACTTACAAAATACTAATATTAATGATAGTAATATTTATAATGCTTATAATTATGGTAATAATAATAATAATTGTAAGTATGTACTAATAACAAAAATAACCTATCACAATAATATTAACATTGATAATAATCATAAAAGAAATATAATGAAAACTTTATACCCTTTTAAAGATTTCTGTAAAAAGAAAAGCCCATACCGGGCTCGAACCCCTGATCTCCCGGTTACACACCAACACTCTAAACCATTCGACTGTATCAGTTTTTCTGAATTTAATTCCTTCTAAATGTTTATAACGCTTTCTTCTTCTGTTTCTATTCTTCCTCCTCTTCTTCCTATACCCAGTCGACCAGAACTAACCCATCACCATTCAACAAATTTCCAAAACAAGTTTTAATCTTTGCCAACTACCAGGGATTAATAGTGATGTAATTTGTTAATAAGGAAAACGAGAAAATAAAAAAAAAATTATAACAATAAACTGCTTGTTACCGTCGCTGCTAAACTTTTTTTTTAAAAAAAATTGTTATCGAGATTCATCAAGTTCTGGACAAATTTTATAACACAAGATATATCTCAAATCACTCATATAATCTTCCCAACTCATTAATTGATCCATTAATACAGAATTACGTTCGAATTTTAAAAAAAAGACCGACTGTTTGACTTTTTACTTTAAACTTTGACCTTGAAATTTAAGCTCGTTAAGAGGAATTAGAGATTGTAATTTTGCAGAAAGTTCAACCAGGGGCTTTCTAACACGACTGTATTTTTGGATTTTAAAATGGTAATCTATTTCGAGGATTTAGATAAAAAGTGATATGTACAGAGAGACGGTTTATATATGAATTTCGGTTCAATTCTTTATACTGAATCGATTTAAAATGATATTTGATAATGATGCTAGAAGAATTGAATGATTTAAACCATTTTACTGACTAATTCGTTTCCTAAATACAGATATGGGTTCGACAGGATTACTTAGGTAGGAATAATTAAAATAAAAAAAAATAAATCAGAAAGGGACTCAATCAGATAAGTTTAAAGAGCTTGGAATTGATTTATAACAAATTTTTGGATTCTGCTGTGCCTTGAAGTCGATTGATATATCAATCAACCAGACAAATTAAACAGCACGATTTTGACTTGATATAGAATATATAAATATCAGTATTTACATACAGAGTATAGCTGTATTTACATGTATATACGGAGTATATATGTATTTATCCATCTATTATATTAAATACTATATCATAAATTTATTAATAGAATTTATTAGTATTATTAATTTTAATAAGAATACTAATAATAATAATTAATAATAATAATAATAATAATAATAATAATAATATTAATAATAATAACAATATTACCAATAATTATTAATATTACTAACGAAAATAATTTTATTGATAATAGACTAGTATATGATAATGAAAATTTTAATAATTTAGTTAATAATAATGATAATAGAATCGATAATAATAATCTTATTAATGATACTAATAATGATACTAGTTATAATATGATTATTAATGATAATAATAACATTACTAATAATAATAATAATAATAATAATAATAATAATAATAATAATAATAATAATAATAATAATAATAATAATAATAATAATAATAATAATAATAGTTATAATAATACGCCTTAAACAAATCAAATATTTTATATTAGAAATAATAATATTACTAATACAAATATTGATTTTAAAATTAACAATAATAATAATGAAAGTAATGATAATAGTATTATTTACGTAATATTATATTATATGATAACATTTAGTGATTATTTATATTTACATATTATGAAAACAGATATATTTATATATGTTAACAGGAACTTAATTATCCTAATTGTTATTTTACATTTTAGTTCTAATGATTCATTTATATTTTATTATTTTCAATACATACATTTATTTTTATTTATTTGCAGTAATTGTTCGTGAATCGTCGGAAACAATCGAAGGTCAATTGGATATATGAAACAGTTCAAAATTTCTGAGACTCAACCTTACAGACTTTGCTTATCGTGTCAAAGATATTAAATCGTATCGAGAGTTTGGTTTAAAATTAGTCGAAATTTTCTGGGTCGTGACAGTACCTACCCGTTAAAGAAATTTCGTCCCGAAATTTGATCGAGTTCGTCATGGCTAACAATAAAAATGTTTTCTTGACGAATATGAGTTGATAAATAAAGTTTTATCATCATTGAGTGATATGGATAAAACAATTCGATTACGCGAGGAGTATAAGTGAAGCTATCACAAATGATTGAAATGAGAAATAAAGATTCGTCTTGACTTTTGACGTAGTCACGGTTGATTTTCGAAATTCAAGGAATTTAAGGAAATCTTCTAATCAGAAAGAAAATATAATAGTACGATTTATTAGCAATTTGTTGGAATTACGAGGGAACAGAAACATCAAGGAAATATTTTCGTGATATGCTTAGAAATTAAGTAAAATGAAAGAGTCGTGTAACATGGCACATGATGAGGGTATGATCTGTGAATCATCACGTTCCATTAGAAACTCAGCATGATTTACTGTAATATAACCACGTTGGCCTGACGTCATTATATTATACTAACTCATGCTTCAATTCCCAACACTTCTCCACAATTCATTCATAATTTATACTTAGACTTTACAGAAGTTTCCAATATAATGGAATTCAGAAATACAAAGAGGTAGATAATTTCGGACAAGAATATTTATGAGAATATACTCAAAAATATCGTAGATATTTTATGATGATATTTTGGAATTGCAAAGTTCGAAAGTTGATGAAGAAAAAAAAATTCCGCAAGATTTTAACATGAATTCGGAGTAAGATATTCTCTAAAGGTTTCATCGGATCCAGAATTACCTGGATTCTTTGAATATAGGGTTTGGTCCTTATATTTGTCCTTGGTCTCCTTCATGGTTAGCTCAATCCGTTTTCCAATATCAAATTTTCTATCGAGCGTTCCCAACACTTCCTTCTTTATCATCACTTTTGGCCATTAAGACCATTTACTACGTGCTGCTTCGTCAGCATTTTCAAAATTAACGGATCTGGATCATTGGTTATCAAACCGAGGTGTTTTCAGGAGAATTGTGTTTTTAGATGATTAAACGCTGATGGTAATATGGTGGAATATAAAAGGTTCCCCTGTAACAATAAAAGAGCACGCAGATATATCAAGATTATAATAAGGTTGTTTTGAACGAAAAGTTGAAGTTGTCTTGATGGAGCTGTGACAAAATTGGCTACTTTGAAAGGGATTACCAAATTATTTTTGGGTAATAATAACACTAAAGGAATTAGCACAGCTACGTGTTAAACGTTTACTCAGTTTTCGAGGGTTTTTCAAGTGCATAACTATATGCATCAATCTTTCCTTCCGTAGATGAGATGCAGTTGGTTCATTCTCTCGATTGAGGTGTTTTTCAAGAAGTATGAAAGGTTTAAACGCAGATTGTAATCGTCAAGATACAAATGAGGTTTAAGATGAAATCAAGTGGCAAACTTGAAGAATTATTTAGTTTCATATGTTATAATCAATATTTTAATTCATTTTAATTGTCCAATGTTGGCAGTCCATAGTTGATAGTCCACAGTTAGCAGTTTAATAATTCATATATAATATTCGAATTAATTAATATGCATCGTGACCCGTGTACATGTCTCAGACTCGATCACAACTCAAAGTATATATATTACTGTAGAATCAACCTCAACCCTGTATAGCTATCTCCCGCATTACTGCATATAGAGTGTCTATGGTTATTCCAAATAATATATATAGATGCATCGATATGATATGTCAAAACCTTGTATACGTGTCCCGATATTTAAAGTGCATAAAAAATAAATAACAAAAATTAAATGACGATAAATAAAGTGCGTAAAGTAAATAACAAAAATTAAATGACGATAAATAAAATTGCGAGAATGTAAATTGCGATAAATAAATTGCGATAAATAAAATCTAATCAGTTAGCTAGGAACAATTAGCTAGGAACAGTTAGCGTGGATTCTTAACAACATTTTTCTCGTAGTTAATTTGTTTGTTTCTAACAAATTTTATTTTGTCTAGTGTTTTCTTCATTATGCCACTTGTTGGATTCTGATAGATCAAAATTCAAATATGAAATTGATTGAAAATGGTTATTCTGTGGTGAGCGGATACGTATATCGGTGGTTGTAAATAGGATCGTAAATGACTATTGAATTAGATTTGAAAGAATGTACAATATACTTATTAATGTGAAATCTGAATATTCCTCAGGTATTACCTACCCGTTAAAATATTTTCACCATTAGCAGTTTGTACAAAAGAAATTTTTTTTTAATTACAATCTTTATGAAAACATATATACATATATATTTTCTTCAGATGTAATCATGAATTTAATGAGTTAACATAATATTAATCTCATTTGATTTACCGTTAGAACTAGAATGGATAATCTTCAAAACTTTAGAGATTACTTAATCGCCATGTCGAACGGGGATAAATGATGTAGAACATCATGTAGAATGACGATTACGCTTGAGGTACAGAATGAGGTGTTGAGGCATGGATTGTTGATGATACTGGTGCTGTTGCTGATGGTACTGTTGGTACTGGTAATGTTGCTGAAGCTGGTAAATTTTGCACCATATTCTCCAAATTTATTAATCGAGTGCGAAATTCGTTGACTTCTTCTTTTATTCCGGGATGATTGTCGGTCGAAACGAGCGGATGAATAAGTTTTAGAATTGTGGATAGAATATAATCGTGTTAAACTACTCTGGAAATGAAAGTGAAGATGGTGTTTCGAACTGGTTTGCCGATAAGTGCTTCAGGTTCTTCGCCAGGAGGTGAATTTGGTTGGTGGAAGGGATCGCCTTCTTCGCGTCTCCATTGATTAAGTAGGCTACAAACCCATCAGATGATTTGGTTGATTCATTCTGGTGACACTGCTTTCGGAGCTTAGGTGAAAATCCATATCGGAATAGCTGTCGAAATCTGGGGAACTCGAACTGGTTGAAGAATCCATTTCGTACGATCAGATGAAGTATTTTCGATAAGATATAGATTATAGGATGTAGATTAGTATCCTGCATTACAATATTTATATATATGCATATATAATACTAAAATCCCATAAGTTACGGAGGAATCTACGAAAACTGCCAGGCAAAGTCTACAGTAACAGATACGCTAAGATACAAATTTTGTCTATACACTATCGATGCAATAGTGGCAGTAAGACGTGTCTAAACTTAAGGATGATAAGCAAGTAATTTCTGACAAGATATGATAAGCAAAACTTATAATATGCGGCTAAGGTCGAAGTCCAGACTCGCTAATGCATCTTAACAAATATCAGTTAGACACACTAATGCAAGACCTGGTTCGCTAGGACCAACGCTCTGATACCACCTGTAACAACCCGTCCTAATCTACCTGGATGAAGTCATCAACATTTGGTCCCATTGCAATGATCGACTCCAAGTAATGTCCTTAAAATGAGCAAATGCACAGTGGAAGACTTAATTCGTACCTGAGAATAAATATGCTTAAAAGTGTCAACCAAAAGGTTGGTGAGTTCATAGGTTTATCTTAACAATCATTTCAATATCTTAATAGACCACAAGATTTCATATACACAAACGTTTTAATAAAAAAAATATTCTAAGTGGTTGAGCACTTGGTAACCATACTTAACATTTAATCAACGTCGCATATTCCCTTTATTATGAAATCTCACTACGCTGTACCAAGTGTAGCCTACTAAACGAAGTACTGTGCAACCGTTGAATACTGGTCGTCCAGTCCGGTTGGGGTTGTCAGGCCCGATAGATCTATCAACAGGATTCGCGTTTACAATACCCATGTAAATAGTAGTTACCAAGCTACAGGGAAATATGCCAGTGGTACAACTCAACGTAGAATATATTTTTAAGTACTTGTGTCTATTTTGTAAACATTTATAAAAGCAGTGCATGTATTCTCAGCCCAAAAATATATTTTGCAAAAGCAATTAAAAAGGGAACAAATGAAACTCACCATACTGTATTTTGTAGTAAAAATACATATGACGTCATTTAACAAGTATAGGGTTGGCCTCGGATTCACGAACCTATATCATTTGTGTATTCATTAATATATATATATATATATATATATATATATATATATATATATATATATATATATATATATATATATATATAATCGTAATCGAATAAATATATATATTATTATTAGTGATATAATTTTTTATATTAATAACATATATATATTTCATTCTTTAATTAAATATATTCATTTCGTATATAAAAATATTAATAAAGATAAGTTATGTATCTTAAACTTACTTTTATGTAATTACCCTTTTGTTTGCAAAATATTAGTTATTATAACACTTAGAATAATTATGCTGATAATAATAATAAATTTTCATTGTACTAATAATATTAATGATAGTATTAATAATAGTCTTATAAAAATGTAGATTTAAAGTAATGATACTTTTAGTAATAACTATATTAATGTTCAATAATAATAGTACTTTGTTAATGATATTCATATTAACGAATATGCTAATGTTAGTAATAATACTTACGTCAATATTAATAATACTAATAAATTTTAAAATGATACTAATACTAATATTAACAAAAATACTAATAAGTTTTATTATCGTCATAATAGTAATAATAATATTCATAATTCTAATAATAGTAATAATAATATTTAAAAGGGTACAGTTTATGATAATCTTAATAATACTTACAAAATACTAATATTAATGATAGTAATATTTATAATGCTTATAATTATGGTAATAATAATAATAATTGTAAGTATATACTAATAACAAAAATAACCTATCACAATAATATTAACATTGATAATAATCATAAAAGAAATATAATGAAAACTTTATACCCTTTTAAAGATTTCTGTAAAAAGAAACGCCCCATATCGGGCTCGAACCCCTGATCTCCCGGTTACACACCAACACTCTAAACCATTCGACTGTATCAGTTTTTCTGAATTTAATTCCTTCTAAATGTTTATAACGCTTTCTTCTTCTGTTTCTATTCTTCCTCCTCTTCTTCCTATACCCAGTCGACCAGAACTAACCCATCACCATTCAACAAATTTCCAAAACAAGTTTTAATCTTTGCCAACTACCAGGGATTAATAGTGATGTAATTTGTTAATAAGGAAAACGAGAAAATAAAAAAAAATTTATAACAAGAAACTGCTTGTTGCCGTCGCTGCTAAAAATTTTTTTTAAAAAAAATTGTTGTCGAGATTCATCAAGTTCTGGACAAATTTTATAACACAAGATATATCTCAAATCACTCATATAATCTTCCCAACTCATTAATTGATCCATTATTACAGAATTACGTTCGAATTTTAAAAAAAAGACTGACTGTTTGACTTTTTACTTTAAACTTTGACCTTGAAATTTAAGCTCGTTAAGAGCAATTAGAGATTGTAATTTTACAGAAAGTTCAACCAGGGGCTTTCTAACACGACTGTATTTTTGGATTTTAAAATGGTAATCTATTTCGAGGATTTTGATAAAAAGTGATATGTACAGAGAGACGGTTTATATATGAATTTCGGTTCAATTCTTTAAACTGAATCGATTTAAAATGATATTTGATAATGATGCTAGAAGAATTGAATGATTTAAACCATTTTACTGACTAATTCGTTTCCTAAATACAGATATGGGTTCGACAGGATTACTTAGGTAGGAATAATTAAAATAAAAAAAATAAATAAGAAAGGGACTCAATCAGAGAAGTTTAAAGAGCTTGGAATTGATTTATAACAAATTTTTGGATTCTTCTGTGCCTTGAAGTCGATTGATATATCAATCAACCAGACAAATTATACAGCACGATTTTGACTTGATATAGAATATATAAATATCAGTATTTACATACAGAGTATACCTGTATTTACATGTATATACGGAGTATATATGTATTTATCCATCTATTATATTAAATTCTATATCATAAATTTATTAATAGAATTTATTAGTATTATTAATTTTAATAAGAATTCTAATAATAATAATTAATAATAATAATAATAATAATATTAATAATAATAATAATATTAATAATAATAACAATATTACCAATAATTATTAATATTACTAACGATAATAATTTTATTGATAATAGACTAGTATATGATAATGAAAATTTTAATAATTTAGTTAATAATAATGATAATAGAATCGATAATAATAATCTTATTAATGATACTAATAATAATACTAGTTATAATATGATTATTAATGATAATAATAACATTACTAATAATAATAATAATAATAATAATAATAATAATAATAATAATAATAATAATAATAATAATAATAATAATAATAATAATAATAATAATAATAATAATAATAATAATAATAATAATAATAATAATAATAATAATAATAATAATAGTTATAATAATACGCCTTAAACATATCAAATATTTTATATTAGAAATAATAATATTACTAATACAAATATTGATGTTAAAATTAACAATAATAATAATGAAAGTAATGATAATAGTATTATTTACGTAATATTATATTATATGATAACATTTAGTGATTATTTATATTTATATATTATGAAAACAGATATATTTATATATGTTAACAGGAACTTAATTATCCTAATTGTTATTTTACATTTTAGTTCTAATGATTCATTTATATTTTATTATTTTCAATACATACATTTATATTTATTTATTTGCAGTAATTGTTCGTGAATCGTCGGAAACAATCGAAGGTCAATTGGATATATGAAACAGTTCAAAATTTCTGAGACTCAACCTTACAGACTTTGCTTATCGTGTCAAATATATTAAATCGTATCGAGAGTTTGGTTTAAAATTAGTCAAAATTTTCTGGGTCGTGACATAAAGTATACCAAAAAAATTAAAAAACCCAAAAATCTTTGCTTTTAAAACAATCGCTTTAAAACGACAAATTTTAAATTTTGTCGAGGGACGAACTAGGTAAACATATCGAAATTACCTAAAGTAAAAGGAAACAAAATTTTAAAAAATTATTCATTTAAATTATTTTAATAAATAAAGATTTTATAAAAAATAATATATATATATATATATATATATATATATATATATATATATATATATATATATATATATATATTATATATATGTTTGTAGTTTATCTTATGTACAAAACAGGGTAAAACAACGCATTTTCAAAGACTGACATTAAAGTTCAGCAAAAGCTACTAATTTTAACGACAAGACGCAAAATATCAAATGTGATATAAAATAATATGTTTGCAAACTCGGTATTTTTAATAATTTTTCTACACTAATCACCCTCATGAATTTAAATTTTTACTGATTTCTTGCAAATGAGGGCATTGCATGATCTCAAGTGTGGGGAAGGGTTATAAATTCTCTCGGGTTTACACTTAGTTTAATTGCCAAATTTTGTGAAAATTTGAAAAAATTTCAACTAATTGAATTTAAAATCATGTTTATTCATATTTATGAACGATAAAACTAGGTTATAATACCGAAATTATTGTTACCTCGGAGAGAACATAAATGGAGAAACAACCCAAAACGTTAGAATTCATTTAAAATGGAATAGAGGAGAATAAAAAGGCAAAGAAAAGAATAAATAAAAGCTAAGTGTGGGAAGAATTTACTAATTTCTTTAAAACACATATCACATATTTAGTACAGATTATTGCAGGTACTTTTGCTTTGGACTAAACTAATCAGTTTTACCCGATTTATTGTAATACCTTTGAAAGAATAGATGGATCTACACGATGAATCAATTCCATCATTAAAAGAAAGTAAAGTCTTCCGAAAAAGACACGCGCTTCTTGATTTAGGTCAGGAAGTTGTCGTCCAGACCAGCTGTAGGTTGACGAAAAATCTAGAAAAATCATCTCTAAAATCAGCAGGGAATCCACGGACCTCAGCATCAAACAGGGTCGCCAAGTGGTCAGACTTATCCTAACCATGAGAGGATCTGTCTCGTAAAATGGGGAGGGCGCTGTGCAAATTAGCTTGATAAGACTAATGAATCAGACCCCCAGAAAGAATAATCTCCTTAAAGAATAAAAATCAGTTTTTAAGACTGATATTACTCAATCCTTGAGATTGACCTTAAAGATTGAGAATTACAAACTCATGGAATTCGATGATATCTAAACTCGAGCTTGAACGAGAAAATATTTTGATCAAAATTACAAACCGATTTGTTTTCTGAAAACCTATTTTCAATGCGTTCATTACCATTGAACGTAAAATCCTAAGAATTCACCGAAATTCATTAGGTCACCTGAACCAATTCGGGTGTCAACCGTAAGAACGGTGATTGCATAGCATGGTCGAAGACAGGACCTTGTGCCAGACCAAAAAATTATAGGGTGATCTTTACTATTGCTCCTACAAAGGATAGTAATTACATCCGACACGTTTTAGACCATGAACAAAAGCATGTCACGGGACATTGCCTTAACAATTGCTTGTTCAACGCTTTCCTTTACAACCGGATGGTAGTTTACTGAAAGGTAATATACGGAGCAAGTATACTGGACGTGTTGCTTTCCTAATACAAGGTTAGCAAGTGGGTGACAAAAAACCGCAAGTTTTGAACTAAAATTTTAAAATCTGAAACCCACAAAACCCACAAAAATAATTTGCAAACACCGGTGAAGGGTTATTCCGAAAAACTTATCTAGGGTAAAAGCTAGAATGAATTTTCAAAAGATCAAATGTTTTCATAAAGATCCAATTTCCTTAAGGATCTAAATTTTTATAGTCATGTGGGACTGTAAACCACATCGTTACTATCATTGTTTATACCGCCGTATCAAAATCACTGATGTATAAAGTGTGAGAATAAAAAAAAGTGATTCGAGTGAAGTGTGATTTTATTTCATGTTATGTATTGCTTGAGGACAAACAACGCTCAAGTGTGGGGATATTTGATAGTGCTCCAAATGAACATATATTTAGGCACAATATCCTTCCAATATGTAAAGCTTTTAGTTGTAATTGTTCCATTTTTATGTAATATTCGTTTAAATAAATAAGTGCGAAGACAAAAGAAGAAAACGACGATTTGAAGACGCAAATGTCCAAAAAGCCAAAAAGTACAAAGTACAATCCAAGTGGTTCGAAATATTGATGAGAAACGTCTCAAAATTACAAGAGTACGAGCCGCAAAACGCAAAGTACAAGATATTAAATTATACGAAAGGACGTTCGAAAAACCGGAACCAGGACCTGAGCCAACTATCAACGCGCGACGCAACGGAGCTAAAATTACAAGTAAACTATGCACAAGAATATAATATAATATTTAAATAATTATATAAATTATTTATATATTATATATTATATTAAATAACGTCGACAAACTAGCAAATAAAAAATATGTGAGCTGGATCTGACGGCCATGCGATCGCATGGGAAATAGGCATAAAACCCATGTGAGTGCATGAGCCCATGTGAATGCATGAGCCCATGCGAGTGCATGAGATTTGCACTAAAATCTCATGCGACCGCATGAGTTACTGTAGCAGGCCACATCCTATAAATTTGCCAGTTTTCTGTGAGTTTGAGATCATCTTTTTTTTATCTATCTCTCTTTCAATTTATATTTATATTTATATTTTAGTTATAATTTTAATTTAAGTTAATAATAATAAGGTTATTGTAAGAATGTTTTACGGGTTTTAAAGTCAGAACTCTGTCCGGGTAACGCTATGCAATTAATCACCACTATAAGCTATGTTCTTCTTTTTTAAATTAATGTCTCGTAACTAAGTTATTATTATGCTTATTTGAGCCGAAGTAATCGTGATGTTGGACTAAAATATTAAGACGGGGTTATTGGATTTTGTACCATAATTAAGGTTTGGACAAAAGACCGACACTTGTGAACATTGGACTATTGACTATTAATAGGTAGGGGGTATTGTCTAATCTAATGAGAACTCATTGGAACCTGTCGAACCTATCTCCAAATTAGTTAATCTAATAATTATTAAAATGATTATGTATGTCCTATTTAGTGATGTTTATACGACATCTTTTACGATCATTTAATTAATTATTCGAGTTGGGTAATTGATTATTCATTCTGATCAAGTGGGTAAATTAATATTCATATCTCATTAAAACAGGGGTGGATTACATACAAGGATAATTGATGTAATTGTTAACAAAGTAATAAAACCTTGGATTACACGCAATCGATAACCTGGTGTAATCATTAAACAAAGTATTAAAACCTTGTTACAGTTCGAATCCCTAATTAGTTGGAATATTTGACTTCGGAAATAAGGTTAATTTGACGAGCATTTTATAATTATGACCGATGGACTATTATGGACAAAAACCAAATAGGTATCAAATAAACCAGGACAAAGGACAATTAACCCGGGTAACAATTAATTAAAATCAAAACGTCAAACATCATGGTTACGGAAGTTTAAATAAGCATAATTGTTTTATTTCATATTTCATCGTAACTTTATTTACTGTCATTTTAATTACTGCAATTTACTTTATCGCAATTTAAATTCTGTCATTTATATTATCGTCATTTATATTTACGCTTAAAATATAAAATCGACAAACCGGTCATTAAACGATAAAAACCCCCTTTTAAAATAATATTACTATATATAATTATATATATTTTATATAAATATAGTTGTTAAAAATATAGCGTTAAACTCAGCTAGCTCCCTGTGGAACGAACCGGACTTACTAAAAACTACACTACTCTATGATTAGGTACACTGCCTATAAGTGTTGTAGCAAGGTTTAGGTATATCCCATCTATATAAATAAAAAAAAACTTGTGTAAATTATATCGTATTTAGTAGTAAAAATATAACTATTTCGTATACGCCGCTGCACACATCACTACCCCTAATTTCTTTTTCCATTGCAGTTGTCAACCAACCTTTCACCATGGCATCTGCTCGCATCCAAAGCATGTAATTGGCCGCATTCGTTTCAGGTTTTTTTAAAGTTCCATCAACGAAACCTACCTTATTTTTGGCAAAGAGAAAGTTCATCATCTCTTGGGACCAATCGGCATAATTGTTGTCGGTAAGATTTTCTTTGACCTGCACCTATTTGGGGTAGTCGGAAGCATGAACATACATTGGAGAGTTGACATCCAGCGTTGTTACAGTCGTTCTTTTGTCTGATGATTCTCATCACCTGCCATGGCGGCTGATTTTGTGTTTTAGGTTTGGGATTTTGATTTTGATTTTTATTTGCAAGATTTTGCTCTGATACCATATAGAAAACAAATTATTCGTAACTTGATATTTTCATTATCTGAATAGGAGTTTAAATACAAGAGTAAAAAGGCTAATAAAAGGAAATAACTCTTATAAGGAAACTAATAGCTAAACTTAAGGGACAATCAAATAAAATACGTATCCTAATACAACTCCAATACTTCTCGCATCGAGTAGCTTCAATTAGGAAAACCTTATCTATTTATATATTTGAAATGCAAAACGCATATATTAATGGTTTAGTAATTACTCTCTCGGTCCAAAAATAAATGTTCATCATATATGTTCCGAAATAATTGTTCACTTGCATAAAATAACTATTAAATATCAATAAACTCTCAATTTAACCCTCATTTATCACACTCATACTTTAACTTATTAACTAAATTTAGTCAAACTTACCTTGAATGTAAGGGAAAAAACTAATATTCACCCAACCTATTTTAAATTTTGTAGGATATTTAAAATGGGACGGATGGAATATTTATTTTTCATTAACCAATGTTTTAGGCCAAATTTGTATTAGTCGAGTATTATGTATTCGATATATCATTTATAAGTTGAAGTTACTAATTTAATTTAATTTTTATTTAATTTTTAAATTTTTAGTGTATAAAGAAAGGTGATAATAGGACGTTGGAGACTAATATTAGGGATGACAATGATCACCCGATCTAGCGAATATTCATCAGATCCACCCGCTTCGTGATGAATATAGATGAACCTAAATTAGTATGGATACAGATATGTATAAACCTAAATGGATATGGATATGACCATTAATGAAAAATCTCATCTATGGATATATCCATTAACACTTGAAATACATATGTACATACATAAATATAAATATATGCTTACATATTTACTATTACAAATGTATTTACCGTTAAATTTACATTTTAATTTCAACCTTAAAATGAAATAGCTATAATAAATTACAATAAAACACATATATCTAACAAAATAAATAAAAAAATTACTAATGCTCGGTTCACAAACATATATTTTATCTTTAAATTTTATACTTAAACATGGACTCAACTATGTGACAAGCAATCGAGAAATAATGACTCGGTAGTTGTAATTAGCAAGTTTTCCATTTAAGGTTCGTCTCAAGAAAGTGGTGATTGCTAGTTGAATCGATGAAAACTCATAATCATCCTAAGGTGTGTTTGATTTTGGATTTGAGATATTAAAGAAAGCAATTGCAAATTTAAACTAAAAACTAAAAGTGATTAAGTAAATATCAATATTAAAAGCATATACACTTGCTTAATCCACTTGAAACATTTGGATTGTTCTATTGTTCACTTAAGATCTAATTGTGTTCAAACTTTGGACTAGTATCCCTACTAGATGTTATTATGATCAATCAACACATACAAATTCCCATAAGCTTGCATTAATTGAATCTAGTTGAATCATGCAATTATCATTAGCACTTAATCTAGGTTAAAGTCCCCTAAAACTCTTTGGTAATCAATATCCCTTAAGAAAACCAACTTCACTATGTTGACTAAGAACAAATTGAAAACCAATCCAAACTAAGACCTCAATCCCTTGAAAGCCCCAATTTGATTGTCTAGATCACCTAAGTGTTGAAGTATAAGTTGTTTCACTAATAAAATCCCTTTGAAGGTTACACAATGAATAACATAGATATGAACAATCCTTAGCTATCAACCTTCATAAACAAGTGCACATAATAAAATCTAGCCAATCATGGCTAGAACAAGATCAATACAAGTAATAAGGGTAAATCTAAACATCATTAAGCAATAATTAAGAGTAGATTGTACCAAACTTAAGAAATTACAAAAGTGACTAGATGAAGAAGATGAAGATTATGAAGAACAAGCCCAAGATCTTGATTCAATCTTTGAATCCTTGATATAGAATGAAAGAATGGATGAAAACTTGATGAAAAACTCAATAAAATAACTATGAAACCCTAATTTGATCAGCCACCACGCACTAGATATTGTTCTATTGAATATGATATATAAAACCCTTCATCTCATCCTATTTATACTCCACCAAAACTGCCCAGAAATTACAGAGGAACGTAGTTCCTTTTTTGGAATGTCGTTCTTGGGCTCTAAATGTGGACGTCATTCTTAATTATGGAAACGTCGTTCATATATCGTGCTCTAAATGCCATCTTTTTCTGTTTCCATTTCCTTTGTAAATTCCCCGGGTAGAACGTCGTTCTTAGCTTTGGAACGGCGTTCTTGAAGATGGAACGATGTTCATTGATTATGGAATGTCGTTCTTGTTGCCAGGTTGAGTACTTTGTAGTTTTCTTGATACACTTTGCACACTTTGGTTAATTTTACACCAAAATTACACTTAGAACTGCAATAGTACTCAGAACGCGATTAAACCCAAGATCATAACTTTTTGAGCACTTTGGAAACGAAATCGAGTAAAACGAGGTAGATATTGCTCTAGAAACATAGCGTGGATGAGCAATATCAATTACATATTTTAATTTTTATAATATATGTTTAAAAGTTAAATCAACAAATGTGTTCTATATTGGACAAAGATTACACATTATTATGGATATATTTTAATTATGTCATGTTATACATATTTTTGCCTATAATACATTTTAGTTTTCATCGCATATTAAGAAATATTATAACATCTTTTCAATATTCGGTGAATATCTATTGGCCCGTTTCATCGAGTGGATATGGAAATGGATGGATGAATAACAATTAAATGGATATGGATATGGATATAGATATGGATGAATAAAAACTAAATGGATGTGGATACTAATACTGCATCCTGATCCATATCTGATCCATTGTCATCCCTAACTACTACTAAACCGTGGCTGGACCCAGGCGGCCCAATTTTATATGTTTGTAATCGTAGCTCGCTTAGAGCATAGGTGTCCAACACGACAACAATGTCCTCACCGTAGGCTCCAACTAATTGGGGGTACACCGCCCCACCTCGGTTTTGAGACCACCGTTCATTTATCACTGTCGGGGTACCGACGGTGTATTTATGACTTTTTTGTATTTATTTTCCTTTTTCAATATTCTATTTTCTTATTGGTCAACGTCATATTTTTTTCTCACAAAGACATTGAACAAATTATGATACCGAACGACATCTCACTTTTAATCAATTTCAATATCTATTTTCAATTTTGAGATAAACACCGAAAAATGAACATGAACACCTCGTCCTCTTACAGAAATCCATTGTTGTATCACAATTCAGAACATCCAACATGGAGCACACTACCACAAGGAAACAATCAGCATCGAAGACTTCTTGCAGTACCAAATTAATAATTAATAAAATTAAATAAAAGAATTTGCCAAAGGGCTTTTACGTACATCTTGTTGTATTCTTTTGTCTTTCTAGTTACAACTTAAAATACGGAATTTAAACTTCATGTAAAATTAAATTTTTTCTCGTACATTATAATTTGGATTAATGTTATTCAATAGCTATATGATTTTTTTTATTTTATAATATAAGCTATATACCCAGATAAATACTATTATAGTCTATGTACTTTGAAAAAGTATGCTAATGTAAACCAAATTAACTTGTTAACCTGATGATTGAAGAAGTTGTTTGAATGTTCAATTCTGATTTATTCTATTGCATCCCTGTCATTAACATCGGACAAAGTTCGATCCTAAGTTTATGTTTCCTATAAAAACGATTAAAGTTTTTTTAGTAACAATCTTCATCCATAACATCATCAAATTCAAATTTAATTGCAGATCATAGACATGTTCTTCATAAAAAGCTTGAAGATCAAAATTATGATCCAATATGTTTCAGTTAATGAGTCCAACATGAAATCTTCTCAAAATCATCTAGTGAACACTCTTGGATCATCAAATTAACTTGAACACAAAGTTTGACTTGAAGATTTGAGCTCGATTTGGCAAGTTAAGATCTAAGCTATAAACATTTCTGCATTTTTACATTTCCTCAAATCATTATCGAATGATCTAGAAGCGAAAATAGATGAACACTTTCGGTTATGATGAACACGAGATGAAAATCATCAAATATGTTGTTGTTGATTTAGAATGATGATTGTAACAGGCAGAAACTTGGGCTAGATGTAAGATAATTATTTTGCCATTAGGTTTATATTTTATTAAATATATATCTTTTTTAATTAAATGTTTCTTATTATTTAATTAGTTAGTTGAGACCAATTTGTGATAAGGATCACAAAACACGTTTGTTTAGTTAATTTGAACTCCGTTAGGGCCGCCTAACGAAGTACGAAAGAATTCGGATAACTGGTAAAAACCCGTGTAACTTGGGGTATTGTTTTAACTCACACTTAAGTAAATGAGAGCTGGTCACTTCCTTTCTTTTCTAGAGCCTTCACAAACACACACTCGTACCTAACCTGTTGAACCCTAAATCATCCTATCTCGTTTTTATGTTTGATTCAAGTTAGAAAGTTGTTGCAAGTGATTTCTAGAGTCTAAACAAGGTAAGAATCGTGCATATTCATGTCCAAATCAGTATTTAATTAGGTTTTTAAGTTAGGTTTTGTATAAATATGATTTTGGTGTCAAATTTCTTGATTTTTATATTGTTTGAGTGCAAAACTTGTGGGTTTATATTCTATAATGTTTTGTAAACAACGTGTGTTCATTTTTGAGGTCAAAATTGAGTCAAAGATCGAGATTTGGTGATTTTGTCTACAACCCGTAACTTTGTTGCTGGTGCAGCTCAAAAACATAATCAGTAGTTTGTCTCTAGATAGTCAGTAGTTTATCTAGACAGACGTTAGTTTGTCTCTGGACAGTCAGTAGTTTGTCTAGACAGACGGTAATTTGTCTTTTGGAGGACAATTGATAGTTTGTCTCAGGACAGTCGATAGTGTAACACCCGTTTATTCGTACGATGTATATATGAAGAGCACGCACGACGTACAACGAATATGTATATATATATATAATGGGCGTACGATGGGCTTAACGAGATAATATTCAAGTTGTGACGCGTAATAGGAGTGTTTGGGTGTTAGAACGGAGAATATAAGTGTGTAGGTATATATGTATGGAATATATACGAGGTGAAACAAGTATATATATGTTGTATATATGAATATAGAGTACGAGAGTGATCGAAGGGTGGTTATACATGTTTTAAGTGTATGTACATTGCACGAATGAAGAGTTCGAAGCGTGTACGAGAGGAAGGATTCTGGTTCGCGAAAAGGTGGCAAAATGGCTGTTAGGTCACGGCGCAGAGGAAGAAGGCGCGGTGCGACATTCTAAGCAATCCAGGATTAGGAGCCCGATAAAAATGACTTCAGACCACGCTTGTGGTCGCGGCGCGGAGAAAAAAGGCCGCGAGGCGCTTCTGGGTGTTGGTTCCATATTTTTGTAATTTTAAGGGTTTGACTAGGGAATTTTGGTCTTTTCACGTATGGGGCAGATTATATCCCCAAATCTGGTCCATTCATTTCATTTTCTTATTTTCTTTTCCATTTTTCTTCCACCTTTTCTCTCAAAACATAAATACTTCAAATCATTTAAAAGGGATTTTGGAAAGGAAGAATTGGGATTCGATCGAGAGCGTAAGAGGCAACGTTGTTCTCCTCGTTCTTAGCTACAATTTGATACTAGCGGTAAGCTCTAACTCCGAATTTTGTTTTCGTGTTCATCATTTAAATTTAGGGGTTTTTAGTGTATGTTCATAAATGGAACTCCACTAGTTGTTAATGAAAGATGATAACTAGGATTCGGGTTTAAAGGTGTTGAAGGTGGGTTTTGGTTTGGTAAACTAATTAACCAAGTTTAATGCTTACAAACGAGTGTAATCACTAGTATTTAGTGATTATCGAGGTATTGGAAGCCATTAGTATTTATGTGGTTGACTAATTTTGAATAAGAGTCAAAATTGGGGTTTGATGATGATTGTGGCCGATTGTCTATTTAGTTGAGTTTATAAACTTAAAATGAGTTAAGTTAAGGTATAAACTTGTGTTGGTGGCGTTTTGAAGTCAAAACTTGTAAATGTGAGAATTTGACTATGTAAAGGGTCAAAATGGGATTTCAAGCGAAATACGAATTAATATGCGTTCGAATGCTAAAGTTGGTACATTTAGGTATTTCGGGTACGTGGGATTTGGTCTTGTTGGTTTTCGACCTTCGAATAGCGTTAAAAGTGCATAAGGAAGTATTTTGCACGTGTTATTCATTTGAGCGGGTCGAGGGTCCAAATGAGTTTGTATTAATGATTATGTGATAAATGGAATAGGTACATTCCATTAGCGAGTTGCGGGTTTGGATTGCACTTCATCGAGGCGTTTAAGGTGAGTGTAAATTTACTATACGTGTATGTATGTATAGGATCGGTGCGTATGTGTAGGGTGACCCTTGCTTGGGTTTACTCTATGTTTGTGTGGAGAATGGACTCCACTTGTGCTTCAGGTCCATGTGATACGCTTATGCGTTTTGGGTTTCTAACCTTGGTGTTGTGATTGGCTAGCGTATTGGATAAACCCTTTGGCGATGGGTTTTGCTAGCATTTGTTGTTGAGGAAATGAATCTCGGGTAGTGTGGATTCATGATGACTCGGGTAGTTCGGTCATCTTGGTGATGATGTGGTAAATTTCGGGTTGTGCGAATTAACTTAGTCTCGGGTAGTTCGACCAACCTCGGTTGTTGAAGCGGTGAAGGAAGTGAATCTCGGGTAGTGCGAATTCACTAAGGTCCGGGTATTTCGGCCAACCTTCATGTGGTTTGGGTTAAGGGGTTAACCTTATTGATGTTGTTGAGTATATTTATGGTATATGCGTATATACTTATTGTTGTGTTGTAGCTAATCTTGTGGCGTTCGCTTGGTTATTACGTAGCGTGTAGCTACTTTGTATATGTGCTCTTTTGTAGTTTGTTTACCATGCAGAGGCGGTATGTGTTTACTTTTGTGCTTGGTGATGCGTAGCCATTTTATGCATATGTATGTGTATAGTACCTTTACATTCACTAAGCATTAGCTTACCCTCTCGTTGTTGATATTTTTATAGGTTCGCGTGATGGCGGCTCGGGTAAGCATGGGGATTAGAGATCTTGGCTAGGTTGCTTTAGAAGATCTTACTTTTGGACTCGATTTAGGATTGGGTAGCGTAGTCCCAATCACCATGCTCGGTTTTGTGTAAAAGTAACTAGTCGGGTCATGAGTAATAATCGGTTTATGATTTAATTATGTAATGTGATAACAAATACGTTTTGGAAATTGTATAATGGGACCTAAAGTGTTATTTAATGTATATTAAAAAGGAAAAAAATTTATGGGTCGGTAATCGACGGGTTGGGTCGTTACAAGTGGTATCAGAGCATGGTCTAAGGGATTTAGGTGACTTGAGATAGGTGCCTAGACTTAGACTTTTGTGTGTGCTTATTTGTTGCAGGACTTGTAGGTGAACGGGTTGGATGGGGATTTAGTTAGTGCCTTGGCGTATAGGTGAACTAACTAGGATTGTGGCTTATAGCGTGATATTAATTCTTGTGTGTGTTTATATCGCGTAAAATTTTTGTTTGTATTGGATTATATCATTGAGCGAGATAGTCGTTGTACTAATGAGTTGAGATGGCGTGTGCACGTAATAATGACTAGCTACCATTGTTACGAGTACAAATCGTGTCTAATAAGTGATGTACAACGAGTGTTTAGCGAGATGGGGCAGTGTTGTGCGTGTGGTTTTATACGTTCATGGACTAATCGTTTTGCATTCTTTAGAATGATGACGAGAACCGTGATTGAGGCGAGCGACGATGAGTTTAACACTAGAGTTGCGGACGCCGTGACGGAGCAAATGGGTGCGTTATGAGAAGAAATGGATAGGAAGTATTTCGAATTTCGAAGTAGTGGTGAAATGGAGCGATGTCTTAAGAGCTTCATGAGGACTAAACCCCCGATGTATGCCTGGAAACCGGATCCTTTGATAAGCGCAACATGGATCTCGGATGTCGAAGGGTGTTTTTGCACTATTGAATGCCCTCCCGAGAAGAGGACAAGACTCGCTACTAGCTTGTTGCGGGGTAGGGCGAAAGATTGGTTGGATGGTAAAATTGATATTGTTGGTGGTGAAGCGTTTATGGGGCTATCGTGAGATGATTTTAAGAAGGAATTCTTCGAGGAGTTTCGGACGCAAGCCGATTTGTCGAATTTACGTGATGAGTTGCGAAATTTGCGATAAGGATCTATGAACTTGAATACCCTCAAGACGACCTTTATGGCGAAGGCTCGGTTTTGCCCGGAGTATATTAGGAATGATCAGGCGTTGATGGGGGATTTCTATCGAACTTTGAATGATGACTTGCAGAACAAAATTAGCCGGGGTCAAGTGAAGTCGTTTGCTGAATTATTCGCGGTGGCTAGGGGTTTCGAATCATATTCACGATCGACGATTAGTGAACCTTCAAGTAAGAGAAGGGTTGATTCGTACGGCACCCCAAGTAAGAAAAATAAGGGTGCAAGTGCAGGTACGGGTAATGTGGGGGAAGGCACGATGGATTCTCGTGCACCTAGATGTTTCAATTATAGTGTTAGGGGCCACAAGTTATGGGAGTGCACAATGCCGAGAAGTGATGACGGAATGTGCTACTATTGTCATAAAGAGAGACATCGCAAGCCGGATTGTCCTGAGTTGGCGGCGGCGAATGCTGCGAGGAGACATTAAGGTACTTTTCATTTTAATAAAATGTCCTTAATTATTAGTGTGTACCGAAGAGTTCGGGTTTGTTAAATGCCTTGTGTTGTGCAAATTATTGTTGTGAGTGGCATCCCTAATGGGATTACCCTATGGTGGCGTTTGGTTTGACGGACGAAGGGCGTAAGACTTGGTGCAACCAAGCATTCCTTAGTGTTTGAGAAATGTTTCTACCAAGCCATGGGTATGGGCTTTGGTGATCGGTTTCTAAGCGCGTGTTCGCTTTTGTGTTGAGGATGTGGAACCATGAGGTTCATCGGGTGGAAGGAACCCGAGAGATCGAGTGTTTGATCTCGATGTATGTTGGTGAAGGAGTCTACATGACGTGACGTTAGGTGCCTCTTTTATACCTACTAGCGTGGTATTCGACTCCGATGGCGTTGCGGTCACATTGAACTTAGGGTACCGGTGAGAAACCCTTAGATGCTTGAGTGACGGTGTGAAAGTTACAAGTGATAGCAACTCGGTGATTGCTAGAGTAATACTTGTACAGTTTGGTAGGTACTTCGGTTGAAGTAGCGAGGGATAATCCGAAATCCTTTGGGTGCTCAAGGATAGAGCAAGGTATTGTGATGTGTATATTATGGAATACAAGACGGATGGATCTTGTCTTCCTTTAGCGTGTTGGTTGCATGAGTCTCGGTGAGACAGAGACGGGCTCGACGGTTGACTGAGTCAACGATGAGTGGTTATGGGTCGGAGTCTAAGTGGGGGAGTTTGAACTCTCGCACGAAGACGTTCTAGTGTGTTGATATTAGACGATGCTCGTATAGATTCGAAGCTAGCGTTGAGACCTACGTTGGTCGATTGTGATAAAAGTTCGGTTTGGAATAAATTGTACTTATGGTTTTGGATTTAAATTATCACCGAGGTGGTAATGTGGTGAATCTCTTTGGGAGATAAATGGACGTGTTTGATGAGCAAGGTGAGATCCCTCGGTTAAGGGATGTGCGTGTTGGATTCTCTTCTAGAGAATTATTGTTTTGTGCAGATATAGGTGGTTCTTGCTCGATTGTGATGGCGTTGTGTACACGTACGCAAGGTTGCAAAAGATGTGAGACGGGGTCGAGACGGTCGGGTCTTAAAAAGGTCGAGACGTTCGAGACGGGGTCGAGACGGGGGTCGACATGGACGTTAACCAAAGTTGGCTTTTAAATATATATGTATATAAATGTATATATGTGTACATATATTAAAGCCAAAAACTTTAATTGACTAATGTGTACTCATAATTGCTATCACCGTTAATATAATACGGAAAATTCAAACTAAAATATGACAAATTTGACCGATTTTACTGACTTTCTGGCTTTTCCGAATTTTGAGAGACTTTGACCTGATTTTTTTAACTTTGACCCGAATTTTGACCGTTGACTGTCATATTAGACGGTTTTCTTCGAGACGGGACGGGCTAGTCACCAAACCATCGCAACAAGCTTCGAGACGGCTCGAGACGGGGTGTTTTGCAACAGTGCACGTACGTATGATGCGTGTGCAAAGATTCCAAGTGAGTGGAATAATGTATTTAGTTGTGTGGTGTAAAATTTGGGGTAGTCGCGGTGCTAAGACACTACATAATACGTAACGAGTGGGTTAGTCGCGGTGTTATGACACCACTCCGGAGTTTGTGACATGTGGATTAGTTGCGGTGTTAAGACACTGCATTGTCGTGATGGGTGGGTTAGTCGCAGTGTTAAGACACCACCTAGGGATTAGTGTTACGCGGTGATAGGTACACTAATGGATATTTGTGTTGGGAGTAGTGTTATATTGGCATGATATAACGTTATTGGGAAATGCGAGTACCGATGGGGAATGGGAGTACCATTCCTTGCGTTGTGATTTGGGACGTGAATATCGGGTTGTTCGTATTCACAATATTTCGGGTAATACGATTGTCCCTGTTGGTCGGACTCATAGTTTGAGGTAGTGAATGTCGGATGGTTCGGATTCACTAAGGCTCGGTTTGCACGGCCATCCTTGGTTATACTATGTGGTGGAGGTAGTGAATATCGGTTTGCGCGTATTCACAATGACTCGGGTTGTGCCGTCATTTAGTTGTGGGAAATATGGATTGGGTTGGTGAATTTCGGGTTGTTGCGAATTCACTAAGGTTCGGGTTGTTTCGACCATCATCCATATATGTTTAGGATCGGATTGTTTCGGCCATTTTAGTGTGGAATTGTGATGCAATAGTCGTGTTTCGCTCACGTGTTTGCGGTTTTACGTATTAGTCGTGTTTGCGCACTACAAGGGATGTTAAGTGGTAAGTGTTATCCGTAAGGATTCGCTTTTACTCGGTCCTCATCGGTTAGATGGTTGACCTTATTTTGGTATGTGGTTATTACTAGCAATGTACTTAGTATGGGTACGCTAGGAGTTGATATCTCGGTACGAGATTGGTTGAGTTTTCCCGATGTGAGGGATTGAGCAAGTATTAGTGCTCGAATTGTAAATTTGATAAATCGCGGGCGACGATTTAGTTGTTGAAGGTAACTCTTTGAGAAGAATTTCCTAGAGGAGTTGGAAGAATACGTGGCGGTTCCGCGTATTCTAAGTGATCGTTATAGACTTCGGATGTTGTGTGTATTGCACGTCTTGAAATGCGTGCAAGTGTGTATTTAGTTAATAGATTAATCTTCGAGTTAATGAGAAATGTGGTGGAAGTCGGATCGGAACGATTGTTTGAGAACCATAGCGTGTAGGTTCGGATTGGTTAAGTGACTAGGATCACGAGGACGTGATCGAAATAAGTGGGGGAGAGTTGTAAGACCCGTTTATTCGTACGATGTATATATGAAGAGCACGTACAACGTACAACGAATATGTATATATATAAAGGGCGTACGATGGGCTTAACGAGATAATATTCGAGTTGTGACGTGTAATAGAAGTGTTTGGGTGTTAAAACGGAGAATATAAGTGTGTAGGTATATATGTATGGAATATATACGAGGTGAAACAAGTATATATATGTTGTATATATGAATATAGAGTACGAGAGTGATCGAAGGGTTGTTCTACATGTTCTAAAGTGTACGTACGTTGCACGAATGAAGAGTTCGAAGCGTGTACGAGAGGAAGGATTCTAGTACGCGAAAAGGTGGCAAAATGGCTGTTGGGTCGCAGCGTGGAGGAAGAAGGCGCGGCGCGACATTCCAAGCAATCCAGGAACAAGAGCCCGACAAAAACGACTTCAGACCACGCTTGTGGTCGCAGCGCGGAGAAAGAAGGCCGCGGCGCGGCGCTTCTGGGTGTTGGTTCCGGATTTTTGTAATTTTAAGGGTTTGACGAGGGCATTTTGGTCTTTTCGCGTATGGGACAGATTATATCCCCAAATCCGGTCCATTCATTTCATTTTCTTATTTTCTTTTCCATTTTTCTTCCATATTTTCTCTCAAAACATAAATACTTCAAATCATTCAAAAGGGATTTTGTAAAGGAAGAAGCGAGATTCGATCGAGAGCGTAAGAGGCAACGTTGTTCTCCTCGTTCTTAGCTACAATTTGATACTAGCGGTAAGCTCTAACTCCAAATTTCTTTTTCATGTTCATCATTTAAATTTAGGGGTTTTGAGTGTATGTTCATAAATGGAACCCCACTAGTTGTTAAAGGAAGATGATAACTAGGATTCGGGTTTAAAGGTGTTGAAGGCGGGTTTTGGTTTAGTAAACTAATTAACCAAGTTTAATGCTTACAAACGAGTGTAATCACTAGTATTTAGTGATTATTGAGGTATTGGAAGCCTGAAAGGACCCGTTCATATACATTATAAAAGATTCACAATAGTTGATTACATCGCGAGGTATTTGACCTCTATATGATACATTTTACAAACATTGCATTCGTTTTTAAAAGATAAATTTTCTTTACATCGAAAATTGGCAGGCATGCATACCATTTCATAATATCCACTATCCAACTATAAGTTGACTTAATAATAATCTTTGATGAACTCAATGATTAGAATGCAACGTCTTTCAAAATATGCCATGAATGACTCCAAGTAATATCTCTAAAATGAGCAAATGCACAGCGGAAGATTTCTTTAACACATGAGAATAAACATGCTTTAAAGTGTCAACCAAAAGGTTGGTGAGTTCATTAGTTTATCATAATCATTCATTTTCATCATTTTAATAGACCACAAGAATTTCATTTCCAGTTCTCATAAATATGCGTCCCATGCATAGAGACAAAAATCATTCATATGGTGAACACCTGGTAATCGACATTAACAAGATGCATATAAGAATATCCCCTATCTTTCCGGGAAATCCTTCTGACATGATAAAAATGAATTCGAAGTACTAAAGCATCTGGTAATTTGGATGGGGTTCGTTAGGCCCAATAGATCTATCTTTAGGATTCACGTCAATTAGTAGATCGGTTTACTAATTCTTAGGTTACCAACCAAAAGGGGCATACTCGGCTTCGATCATTCACCCATATAATGTAGTTTCAATTACTTGTGTCTATTTTGTAAAACATTTATAAAAATTGCGCATGTATTCTTAGCCCAAAAATATAAAGGGTAAAAAAGGCAAATGAAACTCACCTATTGTATTTCGTAGTGAAAATACATATAACGTCATTGAACAAGTGCAAGGTTGGTCTCGAATTCACGAACCTAAATTAAATATATATAATTATATGTTGGTCAATATTTGTCTTAACAAATTAGGTCAAGTCATAGTGTACCACAATCCTAATGCTCGAGACTAATATGTGTCATAACCCGACCTTAACCATAAGGACGAATACAATAACATATGATTTCATCGCGAGGTATTGACCTCTATATGCGACATTTTTCAAAAACTGCATTCGTTTTTACAATACAAACCATAGCTTTTATTACAAATATAAGGTTTAAACAACTTAATAATGATTATCGTTTAGCGATAATCTTAGACTTACAAACTTTACATGTGATAATAACAATACGACCTCCAACATATTTTACATTACAAATCCTCCGATATGCAGTTTTATTTTTGACACAAATATGCATACTCAAGATCTTGCTTAAATTCAACATGTTGCAGCGGAAGCTTTTAGTTATCACCTGAGAATAAACATGCTTAAAACGTCAACATAAAGTTGGTGAGATATAGGTTTAATGCCGGCAGCGTTATAAATATAGACCACAAGATTTCATATATAAACGTTTTAATAAAAATATTCTAAGTTGTTGAGCACTTGATAACCATACTTAACATTTAATCAACGTCGCATATTCCCTTTATTATGAAATCTTACTACACCGTACCAAGTGTAGTCACCGAAACGAAGTACTGTGCAACCGTTGAATACTGGTCGTCCAGTCCGGTTGGGGTTGTCAGGCCCGATAGATCTATCAACAGGATTCGCGTTTACAATACCTCATGTAAATAATAGTTACCAGGTTACAAGGAAGTATGCCAGTGGTACAACTCAACGTAGAATATATATTTTTAATCTCTTGTGTCCATAACGTAAATCATAAAATGCATGTATTCTCATCCTGAAATATTTAGAGTTTAAAAGTGGGACTATATACTCACTTTTGCCTTGAAGGTATTTATCACGACTTGGTCTCCGATAGATATCACGAACCTAACCATATATATAATATATCAACATATTTTCTTTTTAAGTAATAGTTACATATATATATATATATATATATATATATATATATATATATATATATATATATATATATATATATATATATATATATATATATATATATATACTTTTAATACTTTTAATATTTTCTTAGTCCGTAGTTAGCAGTCCGATGTTAGTGGTCCACAATTAGTTGCTCAATAAAATAAATAAAGACCCCATCATATTCGTATTGATCAGAATTAATCTTGACCCATGGTACCATGTTGTCAAATGACGTGTTGCGTACATAAAGTACCGTGTTGTCAAATGACGTGTTGCGTACAATCATGAGGTCTTATGATTAATCTTCTCGTGTTGTTTACGGGTGGTCCTGAAATATATAAAATCAAATCATAAGTAAATATATATGAAATATCATATTAATTAGAAATATATGATTAATTTAATTTTTCTCCAAATATTTTCGTAGCTAAACTAGCTTCGCATACCCGATCTTGTTTTAGTCGTAGTTTCTTCATTACAACTCCGTTTTTGTTGGTTCAACTTGCCACTTCCTTGGATCGAGTCAAATTTTAAGAATATGAACTGAAAATACCTTAGGTTGTATTCAAAATCACAGGTTATAGGTCAAACTTTGGTGAAACTTATGAAAGTGATCATTTTCCATCATAAAAACAACATTTAATGATCATTTTTCTAAAAATACTTACACTTTGAGTTAAACCATGAAATTTTTATGTGTTAACATATTCATAAGAAATATCATTTTTCCAGAATATGAACTTCCAATTCAAAGCTTAAGATGGTTTTTAATTATCCAACCCAAAACAGCCCCCGATTGCACTCCGACGACGTAGATTCAGTTTTTAAGGTGTTGTTTGTAAAACCAAGTTATATCTTGTTAAGTTAGCATATCATTATGATATATTACAGGTCTTGAAGTGTTTTAAAAGTCAAGTTAGAAGGATCTATTTAATTTGCGAACAAGTTTGAAATCACTCACACTATGTTCTTGTTGTTAAAATTTTACAACACAAAATAAGATAGCTATATAAATATGAATCGAATAAGGTTATGAATAAGGTTACTACCTCAAGTTACTTGGACAAAACTACTGGAAAAGGTAAGAAAAATCTTGGAATCAAAAGAGTGGTGGAGCGGGATTTAAAGATTGGAAGTAATCTCCTTGAAATCGGATGACTATATTGATACGTTCTTGAGTAGGTAAATGAAGAGAGATTAGGGAGTGAATTAACTTGAAAGAAAATTGGAAATGAAATTGTATGTGTGTGTGTGTGCAAAATAACATGATTATGGGATGGATATATAGGAGATTTAGTTTGTTTTCTTGCACAAAAGTCACACATGAGGTTAAATGGCTGGTTCCCACATGTAACATCATGTCTAGTGGCTGATCATTGAAGTTTATTGTTGGTATATACCAATAGTAAATATGTATAGAAGCTGGGTATGATACGGTTACATATACCCTAGATATACTTGTAGAAATTTTGAGGAATCGGAACGAGAATTCAAATATGGACGGGTTTATAACTGTAAAAGAGGCTCAAAACGAGGCTTTATTTTTGGGTCAAACCGGGCCAAATATGGACGGGTTGCCACCCCTTGGACCCCGCTTATCGGGGGCGCTGCCCCCGAACCCCCGTCATAATCAAGATAAGTTCAAACAAGTGTGCACTCCACACTTCCCCAAACTTGTTCGATATTTATCAAGATTATTCGGTTACAAATTAATCACATTACACTTAAATCATATTGGTGACATAGATCACCAACACATTATAGATTGTAAGTATATATGTCAAAGAACGTTACATATAGTTATCGTTTTGAAAACTTAAGTTAGTGGTCTCAAAGTATACTTATAACTCATTGTTGTTAGTTCACAATGAAATGTTAAACCATCCTTAAATCATGTTAAATATGTATAGATATGTACATATACATAATCGTATAATTATCGTGTGTTATATAGTTCGTGATATCATCGGTCAAATTGGACGGTCAAACGTTGTGTGAAACTCTTTTCAAAAACATAAGTCTCAACAGTTTGGATTGCTTATCATGTTGGTAAAGTTAATTTTATGTAAATATTAATCTCATAAGTATAAAACGATCGGAAAAATCCGGGTCGTTACAGTATGCAAAAGTCAACAAAAGTCAATTTGACTCAAACTGATTTCCGAAATTTATACATGATTATTATATAGTTTAAATAGCGTCATTTTATATTTTTAAGTATTTTTAAAAGATTTATTAGAGTAAATAATATAATTCATTTATTAATAAATAAAATTTTATATTAAAATTTATATAATAAAATATACTTTTATATATATTAAGTAATAAAATTTATATAGTTCATTTAATATCATAAAGATAATATGATAGATATTATTAAAGTAATTTTATTACACGTAGTAAAATATGTTTGTATCACATATTTATTTGTTAAAATAATATCTATAATAATAGTAAGTAAAAATTGTATTATTTTGTAATAATAATTATTATTATTCTATTAATAAAAATATCAATTATTTATAATTTCTAAAAAATGACATTATGATAAAATGATAATTCTAATTATGATAACATTAATATTTACGATACTTTTTAATATTATCTTTAAAATAATAATTCTATTAATAATTATATTTTATAATAACAATGACATTTCTATTAAAATGATAATTTTTGTTAAAATGCTAGTTTTAATACTAACGATACTTTTAATAATAATAGTATTGATAAAAATAATAAGAACGATAATTTTATCTAAATCAATATCTTATAATATTTTAATTTCATCATGATACACATATTCATTATTTCCTAATCATTTCGTTTAATAGCTTTTAATCGACTTTTATATCGTGTTCATAATAATGATAATAATAGAAATCAAAATAATTAGGTGTTACTAATATTAGTTTTAATTACAATAATACTAATAATGATAATTACTATGACATTATTAACGATAATACTAATAATTATTTTAATGATAATATAATAATAATAATAACAATAATAATAACCATTTTTAAATAATGATATATATATATATATATATATATATATATATATATATATATATATATATATATATATATATATATATATATTAATAATAATGATAATGATAATAATAATAATAATAATAATAATAATAATAATAATAATAATAATAATAATAATAATATTAATAATAATACTTAGATAATAATAATAATAATAATAATACTAATTATAACTTTAACGATAATAACGATAGTAATAATAATAAAAATAATAATTTTTAATGATGAATCCTTTTATTGATAAAGATAATAATAATAATAATAATAATAATAATAATAATAATAATAATAATAATAATAATAATAAGATAAAACTAGAACGACGATAATAACGACGATAATAATAATCATTTTTAATAATAATACAAAAATTTGATTGACTAAAACTTCCAATCCGTTCATCGAAACCATTCGATATTTAAAGAAAAAGTTCTTAATTTTTCGCTAGCTTTTCAACGACATGTATATCTTATACCTTATCTCAACCGTATATATAACTAATTCAGGATTCAACATAACCTAACTAAAGGCAATATCAAAAGTACAAACATGCATAACCCTATATACTCGAGCACTAGTCAGGGATACACTATTAGTATGTAAAAGTTAAATTATGAGTACTCACGTATCAATATTGAGATTCAATATTGCAGGAAAGGTACGTAAACACAACGGAGACGATAAACACTAGATTGACCTCACAAGCATACCCTCGAACATTACCCATCACCTCCATAGCTATAACCCATAATTTCCTTAGCCCTAACCCACTCGAAAAACTCATTTTGAAATCACGCGAGCAGAACCTCGTCGTAGTATTTTATGTATAATATATAATAATAATAACACTTAATACTCCTAATAATAATAATATGATTAATAATAATAATAATTATAATAATAATAATTATAATATAAATATATATGTATGTACGAGAGATAGATAGATGATAAAATGGATCAGAAATGAAATCGTTCGAGGATTTTAAGCATGTTGCCCACCTAACATCACCATGCGATCGCATGGTTTGAAGGCTGTGTGGCCATGCGATCGCATGGCCTTTAAATACAGCTCACAATGTTGAACTCTTCCTGCCGACACTTATATTAAATTATATATATATATATATATATATATATATATATATATATATATATATATATATATTTATATATATATATATTAATATATATTTAATCTAGGTAATTATTTATATAATATATTATATTTATGAAGATGGTAAAAATATAATTTTTACTCAAATGGCATGGACGTTGTCACTCGACTCATGTACCACTTTCAGTTTTTCGAGCGCACTTTCGTACGTTTAGAAAACTAGCCTTTTACATTTAGTGACACGTACCCATATCAAAATATAGTCTTAAATCATTAACAAACAATATTACACGAAGTATAACTTATGTATTTGAGTGTTGTGGTCATTTGCTTCTATAAATCAAAGTCTCGTTTGTTTATTAAAATACGTTTAATAATATTGAAACGTTTTAAATTATATATTAACGCATTTGTAAATATATATATATATATATATATATATATATATATATATATATATATATATATATATATATATATATATATATATATATATATTCTTACTTAAGAATATAATTTTGTATATCTTATATATAATTGAAATATCTATCTAATTATATTTCAAAGTTCAAAATGTTTAAGTAATAGAAAATATCATGTCGTATCACGTTTTACGTTTTTGAACAATTTATCTTATAAAACGTTTCACTAATAAAGTTCTTTAAAAAAATTATTTTTGTACTTTTGAAACAATATTAATTAAATATGAAAACTTTGTTTTTCCAAAATTAAGTATATTTAAGAATCATTTTACTAAAAAGGTTATATTAGTAGAAGTTGTTATATCGTAAAACATTTTAGAGAAGCAAGATTAAATATACTTTTCATAGGTTTCAAGTTTTTAACGTTTGTTGGTGCAACGTGATATAAAGTCTAAAGGTTAGATAAACATATAAAATCATTTTAATGTAAAACATTAATTTACTTAACTTGTCGATATCCATCTTCTAAGTTATCTATATTCTACAATTTTACTTCCACGTTAATTAATATACAAGTTTAATAGTTTATCTTATCAAAAGTCACGAGACAAATATTGTAAAGCATAAATTGAAAATCAAATGGGAATCTCCACTAACCCTTGTCTAGTTCCTATTAATTGACACTTTTGTTCCTTCTAATAAATCACGTTACCAATTATTCTGAATACCGTAAAAAGAAATAGATTTCTCAAATCATAGTGGACCTCTTAACAGAGACTCGTAATTATAATTCAATGTATCTAATAATTCAATCATTTGATATCATCGTTTAACTCCATTGATAACTATTAGAATATATTGTGAAACAAATACGTTTATATAAAGTATTATATGTCTAATACTTTGTTAATATTTTCAAGTTATAATATATACACATATACATATATAATCATGTTCGTTCATATAATGGTTCGTGAATCATTGGAATTTGCTCGAGGTTAAATGAATGTATGAACACAGTTTAAAATTCTTGATATTCAATTTAACAAACTTTGCTTATCGTGTCAGAAATATATAAAGATTAAAGTTTAAATTTGTCGGAAATTTTCGGGTTATCACAATACCTACCCGTTAAAGAAATTTCGTCCTGAAATTTGATTGGGATGGTCATGACTGACAATTAGTATGTTTTCATGACGCATATAAGCTGAAGATTAGGGTTTTATCATCATTGAGTAATATGGATAAAATCATTTGATTTTGTGAAGAGTACGAGTGAAGCTATTACCAAAAGAGTGAAATGAGTAGGTATAGATTCGTCATATCTTTTGACGTAGATAGAATTGATTTTCAAGTTCAAGAGATTTGGAGAAAATCTTCGTAATAAGATTTGATTCTCCGGTAACCAAGGGAATTAGGATCCTCTTTAAATGCTATCGTCCATTTTGATTGCTCTGTCAGAGATTTTCCTATAAATCCACCTCCTTCGTTTCCTTATAACTCACAACTTCTATTCTTTCCCCCCTCAACTCATATTTTAAAGTATTCATCAATATGCTCCATCCAGTCCTGATTCTCGATATACTTCTAACTTTCATATCGGTCATTCTTCTTTTTCATCTACCGTCGAAAGAATCTATTTACTTCTACTATACTCTTGGGTTTATAGTGTTTCTAGTTCTCCCGTGTCTTTATATTGCTATATGCATCGACATATACGGTTTATAATTTCTGGGTGGTTGTTGGGTTTTATATCTTCCCTTATATTTCGATGTTCCTACTTCTGTCTTCTATAATCATTGTCATCTCCAATTAATGCTCTATTTTATTTGCTGCGATTTATATCTCAATTTTCTGTTTCGGAGCTTTGTCCTTTCGTTTCTTCTCCTTGCGATTAAGCACCGATTGAAATGGTACAGAATTCGCAGATATGAATTTCGGAATGAACATTGTTAATGTTCTAGGAAGAAAATTGTAATGGCACGATCTTGACTTTTCAAATTACCAGAATACCTCGGAAAAAGCCGAATCATCAAGAAATATTTTCTTGATATTTTAGAGGTTAAATAGAATACAAGAGTCATATAACATGGCACATGATGATGTTATGATCTGTGAATCATCACATTCCATTTAGAAACTCAGCATGACTTACTGTAATATAATCACGTTGATCAAGTATCATTATATTATACAAACGCATGCTTCAGCTCCCAACACTACTTCAAAAAAATATTCCTATTTTAAACTCGAATGTTTCAGAATTTAGAAACTAAAATAGTTTCTTTTATGATGTAATACAGATAGCGCGAAGAGGTAAATGATTTCAGATAAGAATAATTAAGAAAATATCTTCATAAATATGGAGCATATTTATAATGAAAGATACAATGATATCTTAGAATTTCTAATATCAGAGGATGATGAAGAATATTGTCCGCAGGGGTTTATAGTCAGGAGCAAGGTATTCGTTAATGACTTCAGCAGGTACTGAATCATTTGGATTCTTTGAAGTCAGGTTCAGTCTTTATGATTTATCTACAGCCTCCTTCATACTTTGCTCAATCTGGTTTCCAATTCCAAGACTTCTTTTTTTCTGCGCTTTGCCAGCACTCTTCTTCATTATCATCCAACTTTTACTGTTAAAGTCGTTTTTAGTTTTTGCTGCTTCATCAGCATTTTTCCATTTTCGGAGGTCTAATTCGTAGTTTGGAGTGTTTTTCAGAACTTCACATTCAAATTAAGTTCAGAAGATAGACGTTATATATACACATATAACTGTTGGTGTAGACATGCTGCGAGATCTCAAAATACTGATTGCTAATTCCCGGTGATTCGTATGGCAATTCTCGTTACAAGATGCGAATGAGTAAATGATGGGGTTTCGGTAAATATAATGATTCTTTGGAAGGTCAAAGATCAGTGAAGTTGTGAATAAGTTTATTGCTAATGTGGTGGAATATGAAAGGTTCTCCAGTAACAATAAAAGAGCACGCATATATATCAGGGTTATAATAAGGTTGTCTCGAATGAAGAGTCGAAGTTGACTTACTGGAGCTGTGACAAAACTGACTACTTTGGAAAGGAATTGAAAAGTCGTTTTTGCTAATAAATGCCAAAGGATTTGACACAGATATGTGTTGAATTATGACTTTGGTTTCGAGAGCTTTTTAAGTACATAACTGTGGGTAATATGTGGTTGGATCATCATCTTGATTGCTCATTATTTGAAGTGTCTTCAGAAATTTTCGAGGGGTTTGAACACAGATTGTAATCGTTAATATACATTTGATGTTCTAACACAGTTTTGAAGTCAAAGTATAGCTTTAAAAGATGTAGGAATCTAAAAGTGATGATACCGATTAAATCTCGAATTGAATTATGAGGTTTCAAAATCAGAATATGTAATTGGGTTTGAATGAGTATGGTTGTTTTGATTTCTATGAAAGAATGTATATTATTGTGAAAGTAGGAAGTATAGTTGATAATTTGCTTAATCAGATTCGAAGAATGTAACATATTAATTGTGAATATATATATACCCGTTAAAAAAAATTCACAATTAATATTTTGTACAAAAGAATTTTATTACAGTCTTTATGAAAATATATATGTATATATTCTCTTCAGATGTAACATAGATTTCAATGAGTCAATACTAAATTAAACTCATTCGATTTATGGTTGAAACTAGAATTGAATAATCCCTTGAAGGCTTTAGAGATTACATAAGTATTTCTTCAATAATATTGAAATTATGAATCAATACTTTGTTATTTGTTGAGATGTGACGTTGGTTTTCGTTAAATTCTTGTGAACTTCGCAAAGTACGAATGATGTTATCTGAAAAGTTTCGGTTACATCAATGATGAAGTGTAAAATCAAATATATACTTGATTTATTAGGAATTGGAATTTGTTGAATTGAGACAGAGATTGTAGTTAACGATGGTTAAGTCGCGGGCAAGGGACGTACATTATCGCATATTTGTAATATGAATTAACCGAGTAGTTAAGATTCACACACAATAGCTTAGCACGGAAAGATTTATTTTTATTTCAAAATATATATAAAATATACATATAATTTCTTCAGAGAGAATGAGTTAATTCTTAATAACTCGCTGATACAATATACGCGTTATTGATTTGTAATGATGTCCACAGTGATTCTTGAACTAACGGAGTTTGTGATGTTATAGAAGTTGTTGATTCTGATGCTGACTGCACTGACGATGCTGGTGACGCTGACGGTACTGATGATGCTGTTGGTAAAACAAGTTTAGCTTGTTAATCACACACCATTTTTGTCAGGGTTTCTACTCTTCCTTCAATCATTTTGGTTCGCTTAACTGCTTTATGGTTAGGGCTATATTAGATAATCTCTAAGACTTAAGAGATTACATAATCGTCGCAGAATGTTTCTCCAATGAAGTTATGAGTTAATACTTCGTCAGTTATTGTTGTTGGTACTCCTTGGTATCTATGTTACATATGACGTTGATGCTCGTGGGACAGATTGTGAAGTTGAGGTTTACGACGCGGTTGTGGTTGGAGGTGGTAACGGTACTGTTGGCGTGGATGATGGTGGTACGGGTTATGCTGCTGGTGCTGCTGGTGTTTGTAATCTCTGCACCATATTCTCCAAAGCCACTACCCGAGCGCGAAGCTCGTTGACTTCTTCTATTACACCGGGGTGATTGTCGGTTCGGACGAGTGGATAAATAAAATCTAAAATTTGATGTAGTATATAATCGTGACGAGATACTCTGGAAATGAGAGAGAAAATGGTGTTTCGAACAGGTTCGCCGGTAAGTGCTTCAGGTTCTTCGCCAAGACGGCAATGTGGTGGATGGAAAGGATCGCCTTCTTCTTGTCTCCAATGATTGAGGAGGCTACGAACTCATCCCCAATTCATCCAGAATAGATGATAGCTGATTGGTTGATCCATTCCGGTCACACTGCTTTCGGAGTTTGAATGGGATTCCATTTCGGAATCCGAGTGACTTGAACTGATGACGAATTCCATTTCGTACGATTGGATAAAGGATTTTTCGATATGAAATGATTTTGGCTAACGGATGGTATTCTAATTACATAGAATATCCATATATATAGAATAAAAGATTTCGTAAATTACAGAGGAATTTACGGAATATATCAGGCAACGTTTATAGTAATAGTGATATGGCCGAAACGGACGGTTTTAATTGCGCGGTGTCGTTAGGCCGCGGCTCACCAGGATCAGCCACTCGTGGGAGAGGGTACCGTTTTCAATTTATATTTAGCGGGGCCTAAATCTTACTACTCCTTATAGGTAAGGGAAGTATGACCTAGAGTCGTATTTTTAAGATATCAGTAACATCGAACCTATATTGTAACCTAAGATAGTTAGGGAGTAGTGAATATTTATTTTTGGGATTTTCTAGTTTATAAGATAGATAAAGTAAATGCAATAAAATTTGTAATTCAGATAAGGTTAGAGTAAGTGCATACTATGACTTCATCAGTTATTCTGCAGAGATTATGGAATGCTGGCTCATGAATAGGCAGAGACCTTGTATTCATTACACTGGTCCTAAACACCCCTGTCATAAGACATGTCACTGGGTACTGCATTAGGCTTGAAGATTCTGAATAGACAGCAACGTCCCTTACCCCCGACGCTCGTGCAGTCTGACTACAGGCATACACGTTCAGACGGCTCATCCAATTGAGCGACTCGGTTGGGTGACGTATTAACATTCCAAAATGGTTTAAACTTTCTTAAGCATAATAGAATACATGGTGTACCATATCCGAGAGACGTTATGTGCTTCAATGCTTTCGTTAATGATTGGTAAAAGATAGTTAGGCCCTTAAAAAGAGTTCAACCATAAAGAACACCATGGCCAAGTCAAGTCTGACTTCCATGAACACGTTCGGTTATCCTAACGGTCCAATCCTTTATGTATCTAAACAAACAGTTCCTTAATTAACTAAGAATCCCTCAAGCGGGGTGTAATGCTTGAGACCACGTTATGGTGCAGTGTACTGGTCAACACTAACCATGTTCCATTTCCTTACTTAGCAGAGGTACAGCTTACAACAACCGATGTGCTTCAGTGTGCACGTACGAAGTTTATATACTTGGTGACTACACTAGCATGGTCTAGGACCGACAATGTACTAGGGGCCTAGTCAGATGTTTCACTACGAAAGAGTCCTCAGTCGGAATCCAAATCTCGATAGACTTACGACAACCGGTGTGCCTCGGTCGATCTTACGTTGTATCCGATAGACTTCTCTTACCAAGGGGTGACACAGATAGTGTACTCTGAATCGGGGTTCGCGACTTCCCAATAACAGAGCCTATAACTACGTTCTATTAGTTGGAAAATCGATTGAGTTTAAAGCATAATCGGAAAGCATTTCGACAACATACACAGACCATAATATTATTTTGGCATTATAACTGCTTACATCATAGCATACACTAAAGATAACTACTCACTAATCATGGCAATAATATCATAAAACATTTTATAAGATAAAGGATAGAAGTACCAGTAGATTAAACCAGTTTTGAATACAAAAGTGAAAACTTCAAGTCTACAGACCGCTACTAATACAATCTTCAGCGTTCGCCTCCGGGTACTTAATTTCCCGCTCGGAGGTGAGAAGGCCTTGAAAGTATGACTAGTATTGTACAAGAGAGAGAAAGAAGTGAATTGAAGTGTGTGTTGGAATGAATGACAAAGACCCTTTAAATAGACTTGAAAATTGCCAAATACGCCTGGCAGGCCGTTTGGCAGGCCGTATGGCAGGCCGTATTTGGCAGACCGTATGCAAGGCAGGCCGTTTGGTGGCTCGTGTGGTGGCACGTATATGGCAGGCCGTTTCCATACTGGCAAGCCGTATGGCAGGCCGTATGGCTTGCTGGTCAGCCTGAATTCCCTAGATCGTAACTTGATTTCTTGTCTTTCACCGTTTTCGCTCTAGAATCTACGTTTTAGCTCCGATTCTCTTGATTCTTTTTGCACCGCCTTCGTAATTACTTGTTCTTCAATTCTAACTGACGAAGTGGGTATTTTGCCGACAAAGTTTGAACCTTTCTTGTTTTTGGGCCTTAATACCGGGGTGAAAACGTGACTTTTTAGCCGATATCAAATATCCCACACTTAGACTTTGCTTGTCCTCAAGCAAACTCTCATTTTAAAGAATCTTTTCAAAATTTCTTTTCTAATAGCCTAAGCGGTTTGCTTTAATTATAAGAGCAAAAAGATAAGGTGAGTCATCTATGTTAGGACTGAAATTATCTCTGCAAGCATGCGAGGAGGTTACATGACATAGGCTAGCTTTTATGGGTCACTCAAATCACTCAAGTGTTTAGGATTCCCTATAGATCTAAGAAATGAATACGCTCATAGCTAGTCATGCTGCACCCATCATCATAGGCTTGATAAAGACTCAAATCCTTGCTGCTAACGTGAGAACGGTAGTAATCTCAGCTTTATGGGTTATTTGTCAATGATGGAAAGGAATTTTGGAGTGGTAGTGAAGTTGTTTTTGAAGGGTGAGATAAAAGGGTAATGTAGTCTTTATACAGACTTTTATTCGGATAGATAGGAGTGCTGAAGTATTTTGAGAAGCACTTTTGAACTTTTCTTCATTTGATAATCATTTTCGGTCGAGTTCTCTTCGGCATTTCTCTTATTTAGTTCTGCTCCTTTTTTCAAAACTTCATCATTTTTTTTTTTGGAGACTTCATCTCGAGAAACTTTTTGCCGGTAAACTTTTTCAAGACCTTCACCATGATACTTGAGAGGTTTATAACATTGGGTTTTCGGAAGGAATTTCATTTTCTGGGTTTTCTGAGAAATAGTAAAGGTGATATGGATGTGATGGTGGAGTAGAAGTAGTGGAGGTGTGGAAGGCTTATGTTTGACAAATGGATAGCTATTTTGATTACAATCGAATCACGCTTTGCTGCTTGGAGATGTAGATCTAAAGCAAGTTCTGATTCTGAACACAGACATCGGCACTCTCAACGGAAAATAGTGAAGCATTAAAGATGAATGCTGGTCTTATTTGGGGTGCCTCACCATAATCAATTTAGGTCGATAATGCCTTAGTCATGCAATGCTCTATTAGATATTTCAGTCTAACAAGAATTCCACCTTACTTAAGCCTTATTTTTATTGACAAACGTTTTAGGTTTTCAAAAATACTTTTCCGAAAAGGGTTTCTTTTGCAAAAAATTTGAAATTTGGCTTAAGGACTTGGAATCTTTGTAATGGGTTATTATGATATAGCATAAAAAGATACCAACATCCCACACTTAGACGAACATTGTCCTCAATGTTCCTAGTGTATCCCACACTTAGGAGTTTTAGTTGAAGATTTGGGAGTGTCTGTCTAGTATTTTAATTAGGTGTTATCCCACACTTAGTAATAAGCTAGTATGCGGTATGGTTTGAATCTTGAGCTAGTAGCGAAAAGAAAGAAATACCCCTAGCAGATGCGGTTGGTTTCCTTGCTTCTTTATCGGCTCATTTGTCATCCTTTATTCTTCTACTCTCCTTTATTGCACGGGTTGCCTCCTGAGAAGCGCTTTTGTTTAAGGTCGTTGGCTCGACCGTAGTGATTCTTCAAAAAGCAAATATTCCTCGTTGATGGTTGTGATCTTGGTCTTCTTGAGGGAATGTGAGTCTTGGTAGATAAGTCCTGAGAAAGTGTCGGACCAATAGTGGTAACAAGTCCGGTACTTCTCTTGAAGATCTTCTGAACGATTAGTAGAGCACAGTTTCGGCTCTTGATAAGTCTTGAAGTCCTATGAGAATGTGATCCATAGCTCTGCTGGTTGACCCATGAATGTCAATCATGGTAGCAGTGCTGGTGTTGATGATTTCTCTGACGAGATGCTCATTTCGGAGGTCTTCAAACAATGTCAGAAACTGTATTTTTAGAATCTCGAAGTCTTCGGAACGGTGATCTCCACAGTAAGAGTCTGTAGCTTTGCACAGATTAGTTAAGAGATGAAGCTGGAAAGAAGTGAATAGTAATCCTGATCCGAGTATCAATTTCACCGTCTTTGAGTATATCTCCCGACATCCAGCTTTAAATATGAAGCTAGGATCTGTGGATTCATGGAAGATACGTGATAGCTTCTTCGTAACATAGGTGGCAATGTTGACTAGATCTGGTTCAAGATGAGAGAACGGATTGTTTCGTCTTGCTTCCTCCATAATAGCGTCTTGTAACTCTTTAATAATCAGATCAGCGTGGTAATCAATTGTTACATAAATCATTAGTCTGTCTGGTGTGCTTTCGAAATTATCTCTATCCAGAAGAGCGAAAAAACTGTGAATATCCTCGATCATTTGCAAATCAGAGTGATAAGTCGGGCGGCCGGTGAAAAGATCCATATGCTTCCTGATGAGAGTCAGTAGTGCTCGTTCGTTTCGCGAGAACAGAAGTGTAGATCCGGCTAAGGCATTATAAACCTTAGAGTAAATGATCTGCTAATCTCGACAGAATCTTGTCTCAAGAATAGTGCGAACTACTGAATTATGCTCTCGTTGCCTTTCTTCGTGATAGATATGATCGTGAAGAGAGTTGATAAAGTCTTGAATGCGTTCTTCTAGGATTTCAACATCATTGTCTTCTCTTCGGAGATAGAGGTGGTGCTCTTCTCTGATAGCCATGATTCGTTCTATTAAGCGTAGTGAAAAATCAATGGTTGACTTTCGGATGGCTTCGAGAATGCCTTCAAATTCATCGGTATCATTAATCAAGGTAATCATGTCTGCATGTGTGGATATAACCGGAATTTGATCTGAAGAAGAGTCCGACTCCCCTTGATCTACTTCGGTTGGAGAGTGTGAGTTAGTCAGAATGTCTTCATAATGCTCTTCCTCATCATCATCGGTATCCGGTTCCTCTGAGGATGCGTCTGATGAACGAGTTCCTTCAGTATTCTGATTCTCCACTTTGATACTTACAGGATCTATTTCTATATCCTTAACCTCGGCCTTGTCGTTCTTCTTTTTGAAGCTGTGACGATCGCTCCAAATCCATATGGACGAACACGTCATTCATCGATTTCATTGCGAGGTATTTGACCTCTATATGATACGTTTTGTAAACATTGCATTCTTTTGAAAAGGCACACCATAAATGAATATTTAAATCAAAAGTTTTCGACATCTGATGATTTCTACATATAGACAATCACCGTAAATAATAGTTTACAATAGTACTTCCGTTGACAATGCAGTCAAAATAGGATACATGGTGATGATTTAGTGAATGCAACGTTTCCTTGAAAAATATGCCATGTACGACTCCATGTACATAGCTTGTCTAACAAATAAGCAAACAGCGGAAGACTTCTAGGAAACCTGAGAATAAACATGCTAACAAGTGTCAACACAAAGGTTGGTGAGTTCATAGTTTTAGTGTTTCGCATAATCTGTATATAAAAGTGGATCACAAGATTTCAGTTGTTCCATCCAGAAACGTTTATCAAAATATTCTACGAAATTGAGCACCCTGGTAACTAAACTTAACGTATATATAATTTGTACCCTTTGTATAATCATCTTAATAATACACGGAAACCAACGTGTATGCTTCTCAAATAGCATACGTCCGTTAAAAGGCTAGTGCTCTAGCACGGACGGGGATATCAAGCCCTATGGATCCATATACTGTTATTCGCGCCCACCAGTCCACATCCTATGTACTGGCAGTTACTAGTTATCAAAGCTAAGGGATTTTCGGTTTAAACTCAGTGTAGAATTAAGTATGTACTTTTATCCATTGCGTTTAAAATAAATTGCATGTATTCTCAGCCCAAAAAAATATTGCAAAAGCAATTAAAAAGGGAGCAATGAAACTCACCTTAGCAGCATATAAAGTTGTTCACCAAAATGTGACCGAAACTCGGATTACCAATTAATCATAGATCTCAACCTAGAGATCATATGTTGATCAATAAATGTCTATTAAGCTAGGTCAGGTCATAGTGTATCACAATCCTAATGCTCGAGATCGACATATAATAGTTATCCAAAGTCGTTTCAAAAAGTCAATTTTGACAATAGTTCAACAAAACGAGATGTGCCGTATATAAGGATTCATTTACTCGGTTGGTAATATTTAAAAGTTCACTTTATCAGTCTCGTAAACAAGTTGTTTAAATCTTAATTGCAGATTCAAAAGTAATTTCAATTAACGTCAATCATAATTCAGTTGATCATATCTTTTAATCCGTTCATCGAAACTATTCGATATCTAAATGAAAAGTTATTGATTTTTCGCCAGCTTTCCAAAAACATGTATATCATATACCTTTTACCAATAATATATGTATTTAATTCGTGATTCATCATAAACTGTTTAACGACAAAATTTTGCATACAAGCTTGTATAAATATATATACTCGAGCACTAGACATGGATACACTATTAGTATATAAAAGATAAAATATAAATGCTTAAGTATCAATATTGTGATTCAATATTTCAGAAAAGTACGTAGACGTAACGGAGATGATAAACACTAGGTTTGATTCATAAATATACCCCCGAACATTACCCATAATTTCCTTAGCTCTATCCCGCTTGAAAACCTATTTTGAAAGTGACACGCTCATAACCTCGTCGTAATATTTTATGTATAATACTAATACTACTAATTAAGATTAATATTATTAATAATAATAATATTAATCTTAATAATAATAATAATAATAATAATAATAATAATAATAATAATAATAATAATAATAATAATAATAATAATAATAATAATAATAATAATAATAAGATTAATAATAATAATATTAATCTTAATAATAATAATAATAATAATAATAATAATAATAATAATAATAATAATAATAATAATAATAATAATAATAATAATAATAATAATAATAATAAATATAATACGGAGTAATATAGATAAATATGTGTGTGTATGAATTAAGCCAGAACTCGATCAATTTATAGAACCTTTTCTGAAAAAGTACCCCATGCGATCGCATGGGATTTGTGCTTCAAGGCCATGCGATCGCATGGCACCCTGGGACAGCTCACAAATTTTTAACTTCTTGTTTGTCGACATAATTTTATATTATATATATAATATATTTAATTTATATAATTAATTATATATTATATTAAATTCACATGCATAGTTGACTTGTAATTTTTGTTCTGATAAGTCGTACGTCATCACTCGACTTATGTCCCGGTTCCAGTTTTTCAAATGTCCTTTCGTACGCTGAGAAAACTTGCATTTTACGTTTTGTGTCACGTACCTTTGTCAAAATATAGCCTTAAATTATCCCTAAACTATACCACTCAAAGTATATCTTAAACTTTCGAGTATTTTGGTCATTTACTTCTATAAATCATCGTCTCGCTATTTGTTAATATATATAATAACATTTCATTTTTATGACCAAGTTAATATTATATTTTATCGTATTGTTAAATATATATTTTCAATATTAATAAACACGTTTTAAAATACATATCGCAAGTTATTCATATATCTAATTCCAACAGTTAATATTCCTTATTATTGTATGTGTCCAAATTACATTATTTAAACAAACACTTTACCATTTATTCCGAATACCGTTAAGAACGAATGATTTCCCAAATCAACGTGGACCTCACAACAGAGACTCGTAATAGTATTATAATTCTTAAGGGATTCAATAAATATCTTTTAATTCAATCGTTTGGCATAATCTTTTAACTCCGTAGTTGAATATATCAATCAGATAATCAAACCAATAAGTTTAATGCACAGTATCGTTTACTTAAAACTTTGTTACATTTTCAAGTTATAGTATATGTATCTATTTACATATAATTGTTCGCGAATCGTTGAGAACAATCAAAGGGTAACTGAATAGTTCAAGAATTTTAGGATTCAATTTCATAGACTTTGCTTATCGTGTCGGAAACGTTAAAGATTAAGTTTAAATTTGGTCAGAAATTTCCGGGTCATCACAGTACCTACCCGTTAAAGAAATTTCGTCCCGAAATTTGAGTGAGGTCGTCATGACTAACAATAAAATGTTTTTAAGACGAATATGAGTTGATAAATAGAATTTTTATCACCGTTGAATAATATAGATAAAATAATTCGATTACTCAAAGCGTATGAGAGAAGTTATTGTAAAATAGTGAATTGAGGGAATAGAGATTCGCCTTAACTGTTGACGTAGTAACGATTGATTTCCGGAATTTAAGGAATAGAAACTCTTCATTATCTAAATAAGATTTGATTCTTCGGAATTTGCGGAAATTGGGATTTTCTTTGATTAAATGCGTAATCTGCCTCGATTGCTATGTCTGATATTTTGCTATAAATTAACCTCTTCCATTTCATTTATTTTCACCACTCCTATAATCTTCTTTCTTATTTCATACTTACAAAAGATTTGTGAAAAAACTTCATCCAGTTCTGATTCTTGATATTTTCTTGGCTATCATATCATTCATTCTTCTTTTTCCTCTGCCACCAGAGGAGGTTATTTTATTCTACTATTACCTTGGGGTTATATTGTTTTTCATTCTCTCGTGTCTTTATATTGCTATACGCATTGATATACACGGTTTGTAATTTCGGGCTTTATATTTTTCATTATATTTCGGAGCTTCATGCTTTCGTTTTCTTTTTCCGACTTTAAGTCAAGTGAATAATGGTCCATAATTCGTAGGTATGAATTTCGGAATGAACATAATTAATGTTCTAAGAAAGAAATGGTAATGGCACAATCTGACTTGTCAAATTACCAGAATACCTCGAAAAAGACCGAATCATCAAGAAAATATTTTCTTGATATGTTTAGAGGTTAAATAGAATGAAAGAGTTGTGTAACATGGTTCATGATGAGGGTATGATCTGTGAACCTTTATCACGTTCCATTAGAAACTCGGCATGACTTACTGTAATATAATCACGTTGATCAAGTGTCATTATATTATACTAACTCATGCTTCAGTTCCCAACATTACATCAAAACATCCATTTTTTTCGAATTTTTCAGATTTTAGAAACTAAAATAGTTTCTTTTATGATGTAACACAGATAGTGCGAAGAGATGAATGATTTCAGATAAGAATAGGTATGAAGATATCTCCAGAAATATCGAGGATATTTATAATGAAAGATACGATGATATCTTAGAATTTCTAATATCAGAGGATGATGCGAAAAATCTGTCTGTGAAGGTATAGAATAAGAAGTAAGGTTCTTACTAATGGTTTCAGCAGTCACTAAATCATTTGGATTCTTTGAAGGCAGGTTCAGTCTTTGTGATTTATCCACAGCCTCTTTCATACTTTACTCAATCCGTTTTTCAGTTCCAAACCTTCTCTTTTTCTCAGCTTTACCACCATACTATTCTTTATCATCAAACTTTTGACTGTTAAGGTCGTTTACAGTTTTTGCTGCTTCATCATCATTTTTCCAATTTCAGAGAACTAGTTCATAGTTTGGGATGTTTTTCAGAAACTTCACATTCGAAGTATGTAAGTCTAGGAGATAGACATTATATGTATATATATAACTGTTGGCGTAGAATTTTTGCGAAATTCGAAATACTGATTGCTAATTCCCGATAGTTGGTATGGCAATTACCATTACAAGATCTGGATGAGTACATGATAGGGTTTCAATGAACAATTATAATGGTTTTTAGGAGAGACTTTAAGTCACAGATTAATGAATTTGCTGGTACATTTACTGTTAATGTGGTGGAACATGAAAGGTTCCCCAGTAACAAAAAGCGTATATGCCAAAGTTACAAGTCTGAAAGGTCGTCGTTGACTGGTTGAACGGTTGATAATACTGGCTACTTTTGAAAAGGAATTACAAGGTTATTTTCGATAAAAACAATGCTAATGGATCTTGCACAGATTTAAAGTCAAAGTATAGCTTTGAAAGATGTAGAGATATAAGAATGATGTTACTGGTTTAGAGTTATGACTTGGATTCTGATCCGTCAACATCAGAATATGTAATTGAATTTGTATGAAAACGATTGTATATCGTTGTGAGCATTGTTAATAATTTTTGAATCAAAGTTGAAGAATGTACAGTGTAACATATTAATTACGAACTTATATATTTCCAGGTATTACCTACCCGTTAAAGATTTCACAATTAATACTTTGTACAAAAGAATTTTTATTACCGTCTTTATGAAAATATATGTATGTATATTTTCTTCAGATGTAACACAGATTTAATGAGTTAATATCATATTAAGCTCATTTAATTTTCGGCTTGACTTAGAAATGATTAATCTCTAAAACATTAAAGATTACATAATCTTTGCGGAGTATTTCGCTAATGTAATCGATACTTCATTATTTATTCTTATTCCTCGGTGAAGGATGTTGATGCTCGTGGAATTTTTGTGAACCTTACAAGGAACAGATGATGTTTTCTGGAAAGTTTCGAGTATATCGAAATTGAAAATGTAAAATCAATTATGTAATTGATTAATACACTTGGTTTATTATGAAATGGAATTCATTGGGTTGAAACAGAGATTGTAGTTAACAATGGTTAAGTTGTTAAGGAAGGATGTATATCATTGCATATTAGTAATATGAACTAACCGAGTAGTACCTACCAGTTAAGATTCACATGTAATAGCTTAGTACGAAAAGATTTATTTTGATTTCAAAATTCATATATATTAAATATACATAAAATTTCTTCAGGGGAAATGAGTTAATACTTCATCGGTTATTGTTGCTGGTATTTCTTGGTAACTACAGCGCGTATGACATTGATGCTTGTGGAACAGATTGTGGAGTTGAGGTTTGCGATGCGGATGTTGTTGGTGGTGGTAATGGTACTGTTGGTGTTGTTGTTGGTGGTACTGTTGATGCCGGTGATGCTGCTGGTGCTTGTAACCTTTGCACCATATTCTCTAAAGCCACTACCCGAGCGCGAAGCTCGTTGACTTCTTCTACTACACCGGGATGATTGGCGGTTCGGACGAGCAGATGAATAAGATCCAGAATTTGAGATAGTATATTATCGTGATGAGATACTCTGAAAATGAGAGAGAAAATAGTGTCTCGAACAGGTTCGCCGGTAAGTGCTTCAGGTTCTTCGCCAAGAGGGCAATGTGGTGGATGGAAGGGATCGCCTTCTTCTTATCTCCAATAATTAAGTAGGCTACGAACCCATCCCCAATTCATCCAGAATAGATGATGGCTGATTGGTTGATCCATTCTGGTTACACTGTCTTCGGAATTCAGGTGAATATCCATATCGGAATAGCTGTCGGAGTTTAAGGAATTTGAACTAGATACGAGATCCATCTTGTATAATTAGAGAGATGATTTTTGATATGAAATAGATTATAGAATTTAGATTGGTACTCTTCAATACATAATTTACATATGTATATATAATACCAAAATTCCATAAATTACGGAGGAATTTTCGGAAGATGTCAGGAAAAGTTTACAGTAACAGATACGCTAAGATATGAATTTTGTCTATACACTATCTATGCAATCAATTCAATAAGACGCGTTTAGACTTAAGATGATAAACATGTAATTTCCGACAAGAAATGATAAGCAAAACTTTTAACATGCAGACACGGTCGAAGTCCAGACTTACTAATGCATCCTAACAACTATCAGTTAGACACACTCATGCAAGACCTGGTTCGCTAGGACCAATGCTCTGATACCAACTATGACGATCGCTCCAAATCCATATGGACGAACACGTCATTCATCGATTTCATTGCGAGGTATTTGACCTCTATATGATACGTTTTGTAAACATTGCATTCTTTTGAAAAGGCACACCATAAATGAATATTTAAATCAAAGGTTTTCTACATATAGACAATCACCGTAAATAATAGTTTACAATAGTACTTCCGTTGACAATGCAGTCAAAATAAGATACATGGTGATGATTTAGTGAATGCAACGTTTCCTTGAAAAATATGCCATGTACGACTCCATGCACATAGCTTGTCTAACATATAAGCAAACAGCGGAAGACTTCTAGGAAACCTGAGAATAAACATGCTAACAAGTGTCAACACAAAGGTTGGTGAGTTCATAGTTTTAGTGTTTCGCATAATCTGTATATAAAAGTGGATCACAAGATTTCAGTTGTTCCATCCAGAAACGTTTATCAAAATATTCTACGAAATTGAGCACCCTGGTAACTAAACTTAACGTATATATAATTTGTACCCTTTGTATAATCATCTTAATAATACACGGAAACCAACGTGTATGCTTCTCAAATAGCATACGTCCGTTAAAAGGCTAGTGCTCTAGCACGGACGGGGATATCAAGCCCTATGGATCCATATACTGTTATTCGCGCCCACCAGTCCACATCCTATGTACTGGCAGTTACTAGTTACCAAAGCTAAGGGATTTTCGGTTTAAACTCAGTGTAGAATTAAGTATGTACTTTTATCCATTGCGTTTAAAATAAATTGCATGTATTCTCAGCCCAAAAAAATATTGCAAAAGCAATTAAAAAGGGAGCAATGAAACTCACCTTAGCAGCATATAAAGTTGTTCACCAAAATGTGACCGAAACTCGGATTACCAATTAATCATAGATCTCAACCTAGAGATCATATGTTGATCAATAAATGTCTATTAAGCTAGGTCAGGTCATAGTGTATCACAATCCTAATGCTCGAGATCGACATATAATAGTTATCCAAAGTCGTTTCAAAAAGTCAATTTTGACAATAGTTCAACAAAACGAGACGTGCCGTATATAAGGATTCATTTACTCGGTTGGTAATATTTAAAAGTTCACTTTATCAGTCTCGTAAACAAGTTGTTTAAATCTTAATTGCAGATTCAAAAGTAATTTCAATTAACGTCAATCATAATTCAGTTGATCATATCTTTTAATCCGTTCATCGAAACTATTCGATATCTAAATGAAAAGTTATTGATTTTTCGCCAGCTTTCCAAAAACATGTATATCATATACCTTTTACCAATAATATATGTATTTAATTCGTGATTCATCATAAACTGTTTAACGACAAAATTTTGCATACAAGCTTGTATAAATATATATACTCGAGCACTAGACATGGATACACTATTAGTATATAAAAGATAAAATATAAATGCTTAAGTATCAATATTGTGATTCAATATTTCAGAAAAGTACGTAGACGTAACGGAGATGATAAACACTAGGTTTGATTCATAAATATACCCCCGAACATTACCCATAATTTCCTTAGCTCTATCCCGCTTGAAAACCCATTTTGAAAGTGACACGCTCATAACCTCGTCGTAATATTTTATGTATAATACTAATACTACTAATTAAGATTAATATTATTAATAATAATAATATTAATCTTAATAATAATAATAATAATAATAATAATAATAATAATAATAATAATAATAATAATAATAATAATAATAATAATAATAATAATAATAATAATAATAAGATTAATAATAATAATAATAATATTAATCTTAATAATAATAATAATAATAATAATAATAATAATAATAATAATAATAATAATAATAATAAATAATAAATATAATACGGAGTAATATAGATAAATATGTGTGTGTATGAATTAAGCCAGAACTCGATCAATTTATAGAACCTTTTCTGAAAAAGTACCCCATGCGATCGCATGGGATTTGGGCTTCAAGGCCATGCGATCGTATGGCACCTTTGGACAGCTCACAAATTTTTAACTTCTTGTTTGTCGATATAATTTTATATTATATATATAATATATTTAATTTATATAATTAATTATATATTATATTAAATTTACATGCATAGTTGACTTGTAATTTTTGTTCTGATAAGTCGTACGTCATCACTCGACTTATGTCCCGATTCCAGTTTTTCAAATGTCCTTTCGTACGCTGAGAAAACTTGCATTTTACGTTTCGTGTCACGTACCTTTGTCAAAATATAGCCTTAAATTATCCCTAAACTATACCACTCAAAGTATATCTTAAACTTTCGAGTATTTTGGTCATTTACTTCTATAAATCATCGTCTCGCTATTTGTTAATATATATCTATATAATAACAATTCGTTTTTATGACCAAGTTAATATTATATTTTATCGTATTGTTAAATATATATTTTCAATATTAATAAACACATTTTAAAATACATATCGCAGGTTATTCATATATCTAATTCCAACAGTTAATATTCCTTATTATTGTATGTGTTCAAATTACGTTATTTAAACAAACACTTTACCATTTATTCCGAATACCGTTAAGAATGAATGATTTCCCAAATCAACGTGGACCTCACAACAGAGACTCGTAATAATATTATAATTCTTAATGGATTCAATAAATATCTTTTAATTCAATCGTTTGGCATAATCTTTTAACTCCGTAGTTGAATATATCAATCAGATAATCAAACCAATAAGTTTAATGCACAGTATCGTTTACTTAACACTCTGTTACGTTTTCAAGTTATAGTATATGTATCTATTTACATATAATTGTTCGCGAATCGTTGAGAACAATCGAAGGGTAACTGAATAGTTCAAGAATTTTATGATTCAATTTCATAGACTTTGCTTATCGTGTCGGAAACGTTAAAGATTAAGTTTAAATTTGGTCAGAAATTTCTGGGTCATCACAGAAGCGAATGATTAAACTGTGATCTGCCGTTTCATGCCTCATTATTTCTTCATGACACTCAGTGCTTGGAAAGGGTGTTGTCACAGTTTCTTTTACGTCTTCCATTTCCTCTTCCTCTTCAGATTACCTCCTTTTCCTCTATTTCTTCGATGGGACCCTCTTCATCCATTTCTGGGTCGTCTATAGACTGTGATTCGACACCCATCTCGATATCGTCGGCTGGTGGTAATGACTCATCATCGGAAGTGATCCGTCTGGTGGAAATAGCAAACATCTCTGCCTGTCCAGAAATATCGGTTGGTCGGTCAATTTTGAAAGTAACGCTCTCCCTATGTGATCGTAAGATCATGGTTTGATTGTATACATCAATGACAGTCCTAGCTGTATTCATGAAAGGTCTTCCTAACACTATTGGGGTGTGTAGGTCTTCCTTAATATCCATTACAACAAAATCCGTAGGATACAAGAATTTGTCGACTTTCACCAAGACGTTCTCAACTATGCCCTTAGGATATCGAATTGTATGATCGGCAAGTTGGATTGTCATTTTGGTTGGTGACAAGTCTCCTAACTCTAATCTCTTGTAGAGAGAGTAGGGGATTAGGTTGATACTTGCTCCTAAATCTGCTAGCGCATGAATGGTTCCAGATTGGTAGATTGAACACGGGAAAATGAAACGGCCCGTATCTCCTAGCTTAGGAGGTAGAGAGTTTCTGAGTAATACAGAGCATTCTTCACTCAGTGGAATTTTGTTAGAGTCTGGTATCCTCTCCTTTGTAGAAAGAAGCCTTCAGATGTATATCTTCTGGTTGGGAACTTTGGACATAGTGTCCAAGAATCTTCCATCTAGTTTGAAGGAATCAAGCTTGGATGGTTCTTCTTGTAGCCTTTCAGGATAAGGTATACGAACTGGAGTTTCAGGGGTCAGCTTCTGAGTATATGTTGATTTGTTCTTGAACCTAGTTGACCTTCTCTGTGGTTCTTCCTCTAGGATTTGGAATCTATTTGCTTTGCTTCTTCTATGTGGGGATTCTGGATAGTATTACTTGGCAATCTTCCCTGCGGTCGGGTTTCAAGGCGTTGTGATAACTGTCCGAGCTGCGTTTCCAAACTTTTGAGCAGAGCCAATTGATTTCTAATTAGTATCTCCGTCTGATCTTGTCTGGTTGCAGTTCTCTGGTTTAACTGTTGTTGTCCTTGGATGAACTGAGTTAACTGATCATCAGCTCCGAGAGTGGGGTTAGCTGCTTTTGTAATCTGGGTGGTAGGGGAATTTTCCTCAACTGGGGGACCAGTGAGTGGAAGTGGTTGATCGTAGGTCAATTGAGATTGTTGGGCTGGATAAGGTGGATAGCAATAGCGGAAAGGTTGATTGCTTTGCTGAAATTGATTAACCCTTGGTGGTTGATTGAATCCGGGATTTGGTGGACGAGCTGGGTATTGAACGTAACAGACTGAACCGTCAGGGTTTTCGTACTCAACTTGATAGTCTTCAGTAGGTTGCGGGTTGGTACAATTAACACAAGCCTAAGCTTGGTTAACCTGCTGTGGTTGCGTCTTCAATTCTCCGAGTTGCTTTATAAGAGATTCCATCTTATCCGTGAGGGATTTGATGGCCTCTGTTTGATTGTTAAGTGCAGAGAGTGGGGCAGATGATGAAGTTGTTTCACCATTGTTCCAGTCATGATGATGCATCGTCATGTTCTCGAGCAATTCCCATGCTTCATCTGCGGTTTGGTTCATCAGATTCCCTTGAGCTGCTGCATCGATCGTCGTCCTATGATTTACCGTAAGACCATTGTAGAAGGTACAGATTTGGGCTGACCGTTCTAACTGGTGATTAGGGCACTTCTTCAGCAGGGTTTTGAAACGCTCCCATGCAGTGTAAAGAGATTCATCATAACTTTGTTTGAAGTTAATGATGTCATTCTTCAGTTTGGTTTGTTTTGAAGGAGGGAAATATTTGGTTAGGAATTTAGTCGCCATCTCCGTCCATGACGTGATGAAATCTTTTTCCAGTCCTTCAAACTAAGTTTGAGCATGATGAGTGAGAGAATAGGGGAACAAGTATAGCCGGACTATATCTTGTCCTATCCCTGGCTGTTTGTAGGAGTTCGAAAGAGATATGAATTTATCAAGGTGAGAATTAGGATCGTCATTCGGTAATCCATGAAACTGACAGCTATTTTGAATGAGCTGGATGATGTGATGTTTTAACTCGAACAAGTGTCCTTGAATCTCTGGAAATCTGATTGGTCCTCCACGACCTTCAATCGAGGGTTTGGTGTTTTCTGCTAAAGTAACGTGTAACGCCATTTGGATTCTGATCCGTGCTTCCTTGCGTGCTTTAGAGATTATTGCGTCTGGATCAGGTATGAATAACAACGGCCCAGGTCTAGATCGGGTTTGGGTTATACACTAGGTATGCCTTTTTGTTTTTAATTTTCGCAAATAAGCTAAATTATAATAAGCTAAACTAAACTAATCTAATTCTAAGGTAATCTAATTTAACCTAAGGCAATCTAAGGTAATCTAATGTAAGGTAAACTAGAGTAATCTAAAGTAATCTAATCTAATTAACTAACTATCCTATGGTGGAATAGGTTTTTGGTTCTGGCTACTGATTCCCTGGTATTCCGGTAACAAAGTTCCGCACAAACTATTCAACAAACCAAGTGGCCAGGCCGACTACGGAGAGGCGGGATCCTTTTGGTCCCAATATAATTGGCGACTGTTCGGAAAATCCAATAACCAAGTCCGTGTATAATTCTCTTTCTTAGACACCACTAAATGCTTGTGAATAAGTTTGATTGAAAACAGTATTGCCTGATACCAGGTCCCCGGCAGCGGCGCCAAAAACTAGTAGTATCTCTTGATATGGCCGAAACGGACGGTTTTAATTGCGCTGTGTCGTTAGGCCGCGGCTCGCCAGGATCAGCCACTCGTCGGAGAGGGTACTGTTTTAAATTTATATTTAGCGGGGCCTAAATCTTACTACTCCTTATAAGTAAGGGAAGTATGACCTAGAGTCATATTTTTGAGATATCAGTAACATCGAACCTATATTGTAACCTAAGATAGTTAGGGAGTAGTGAATATTTATTTTTGGGATTTTCTAGTTTATAAGATAGATAAAGTAAATGCGATAAAATTTGTAATTTATATAAGGTTAGAGTAAGTGCATACTATGACTTCATCAGCTATTCTGCCGAGATTATGGAATGCTGGCTCATGAATAGGCAGAGGCCTTGTATTCATTACACTGGTCCTAAACTCCCCTGTCATAAGACATGTCACTGGGTACTGCGTTAGGCTTGAAGATTCTGAATAGACAGCAACGTCCCTTACCTCCGATGCCCGTGCAGTCTAACTACAGGCATACACGTTCAGACGGCTCAACCAATTGAGCGACTCGGTTGGGTGACATATTAACATTCCAAAATGGTCTAAACTTTCTTAAGCATAATAGAATACATGGTGTACCATATCCGAGAGACGTGATGTGCTTCAATGCTTTCGTTAATGATTGGTAAAAGATAGTTAGGCCCTTAAAAGAGTTCAACCATAAAGAACACCATGGCCAAGTCAAGTCTGACTTCCATGAACACGTTCGGTTATCCTAACGGTCCAATCCTTTATGTGTCTAAACAAACAGTTCCTTAATTAACTAAGAATCCCTCAAGCGGGGTGCAATGCTTGAGACCGCGTTATGGTGCAGTGTACTGGTCAACACTAACCGTGTTCCATGGCCTTACTTAGCAGAGGTACAGCTTACAACAACTGCTGTGCTTCAGCGTGCACGTACGAAGTTTATATGCTTGGTGACTATACTAGCATGGTCTAGGACCGACAATGTACTAGGGGCCTAGTCAGATGTTTCACTACTAAAGAGTCCTCAGTCAGAATCAAAAGCTCGATAGACTTACTACAACCGGTGTGCCTCGGTCGATCTTACATTGTATCCGATAGACTTCTCTTACCAAGGGGTGACACAGATATTGTACTCTGAATCGGGGTTCGCGACTTCCTAATAACAGAGCCTATAACTACGTTCTATTAGTTGGAAAAGCGATTGAGTTTAAAGCATAATCGGAAAGCATTTCGACAACATACACAGACCATAATATTATTTCGGCATTATAACTGCTTACATCATAGCATACACTAAAGATAACTACTCGCTAATCATAGCAATAATATCAGAAAACATTATATAAGATAAAGGATAGAAGTACCAGTAGATTAAACGAGTTCCGAATACAAAAGTGACAACTTCAAGACTCCAGACCGCTCCTAATACAATCTTCAGCGTTCGCCTCCGGGTACTTAATTTCCCGCTCGGAGGTGAGAAGGCCTTGAAAGTATGACTAGTATTGTACAAGAGAGAGAAAGAAGTGAATTGAAGTGTGTGTTGGAATGAATGACAAAGACCCTTTAAATAGACTTGAAAATTGCCAAATACGCCTGGCAGGCCGTTTGACAGGCCGTATTTGGCAGGCCGTATGCAAGGCAGGCCGTTTGGTGGCTCGTGTGGTGGCACGTGTGGTGGCCGGTTCCCTACTGGCAGACCGTATGGCAGGCCGTATGGCAGGCCGTATGGCTTGCTGGTCAGCCTGAATTCCCTGGATCGTAACTTGATTTCTTGTCTTTCACCGTTTTCGCTCTAGAATCTTCGTTTTAGCTCCGATTCTCTTGATTCTTTTTGCACCGCCTTCGTAATTACTTGTTCTTCAATTCTAACCGACGAAGTGGGTATTTTGCCGACAAAGTTCGAATCTTTCTTGTTTTTTGGGCCTTAATATCGGGGTGAAAACGTGACTTTTTAGCCGATATCAAATAGATACGATAAGATATGATTTAGCAGATACGCTAAGATATGAATTTTTTTTTTTGTCTATACACTATTCATGCAATCAATGCAGCAAGACGTGTCTAGACTAAGCAGGAAATTTTCTAAGGGTGATAAGCAGATGATTTTCGGCTAGACATGATAAGCAAAACTTTTGACATGTAGACACGGTCGAAGTCCAGACTTACTAATGCATCCTAACGACTTATCAGTTAGACACACTAATGCAGACCTGGTTCGCTAAGACCACCGCTCTGATACCAACTGAAAGGACCCGTTCATATACATTATAAACGATTCACAATAGTTGATTACATGGTATTTGACCTCTATATGATACATTTTATAAACATTGCATTCGTTTTTAAAAGACAAACTTTCTTTACATCGAAAATTGACAGGCATGCATACCATTTCATAATATCCACTATCCAACTATAAGTTGTCTTAATAATAATCTTTGATGAACTCAATGATTAGAATGCAACGTCTTTCAAAATATGCCATGAATGACTCCAAGTAATATCTCTAAAATGAGCAAATACACAGCGGAAGATTTCTTTAACACCTGAGAATAAACATGCTTTAAAGTGTCAATCAAAAGGTTGGTGAGTTCATTAGTTTATCATAATCATTCATTTTCATCATTTTAATAGACCACAAGAATTTCATTTCCAGTTCTCATAAATATACGTCCCATGCATAGAGACAAAAATCATTCATATGGTGAACACCTGGTAACCGACATTAACAAGATGCATATAAGAATATCCCCTATCATTCCGGGAAATCCTTTGGACATGATAAAAACGAATTCGAAGTACTAAAGCATCCGGTACTTTGGATGGGGTTCGTTAGGCCCAATAGATCTATCTTTAGGATTCGCGTCAATTAGTATATCGGTTTACTAATTCTTAGGTTACCAAGCAAAAGGGGCATATTCGACTTCGATTATTCACCCATATAATGTAGTTTCAATTACTTGTGTCTATTTCGTAAAACATTTATAAAAATTGCGCATGTATTCTCAGCCCAAAAATATAAAGGGTAAAAAAGGCAAATGAAACTCACCTATTGTATTTCGTAGTAAAAATACATATAACGTCATTGAACAAGTGCAAGGTTGGCCTCGGATTCACGAACCTAAATTAATTATATATAAGTATATGTAGATCAATATTTGTCTTAAAAAAATTAGGTCAAGTCATAGTGTACCACAATCCTAATGCTCGAGACTAATATGCAAAAGTCAACAAAAGTCAATTTGACTCAAACTGATTTCCGAAATTTATACATGATTATTATATAGTTTAAATAGCGTCATTTTATATTTTTAAGTATTTTTAAAAGATTTATTAGAGCAAATAATATAATTCATTCATTAATAAATAAAATTTTATATTAAAATTTATATAACAAAATATACTTTTATATATATTAAGTAATAAAATTTATAGAGTTCATTTAATATCATAAAGATAATATGATAGATATTATTAAAGTAATTTTATTACACGTAGTAAAATATGTTTGTATCACATATTTATTTGATAAAATAATATCTATAATAATAGTAAGTAAAAGTTGTATTATTTTGTAATAATAATTATTATTATTCTATTAATAAAAATATCAATTATCTATAATTACTAAAAAATAAAATTATGATAAAATGATAATTCTAATTATGATAACATTAATATTTAAGATACTTTTTAATATTATCTTTAAAATAATAAATCTATTAATAATGATATTTTATAATAACAATGACATTTCTATTAAAATGATAATTTTTATTAAAATGATAGTTTTAATACTAACGATACTTTTAATAATAATAGTAATGATAAAAATAATAAGAACAATAATTTTATCTAAATCAATATCTTATAATATTTTAATTTCATCATGATACACATATTCATTATTTCCTAATCATTTCATTTAATAGCTTTTAATCGACTTTTATATCGTGTTCATAATAATGATAATAATAGAAATCAAAATAATTAGGTGTTACTAATATTAGTTTTAATTACAATAATACTAATAATGATAATTACTATGATATTATTAACGATAATACTAATAATTATTTTAATGATAATATAATATTAATAATAACAATAATAATAACCATTTTTAAATAATGATATATATATATATATTAATAATGATGATAATAATAATAATGATAATAATAATAATAATAATAATAATAATAATAATAATAATAATAATAATAATAATAATAATAATTAGATAATAATAATAATACTAATTATAACTTTAACGATAATAACGATAGTAATAATAATAAAAATAACAATTTTTAATGATAAATCCTTTTATTGATAAAGATAATAATAATAATAATAATAATAATAATAATAATAATAATAATAATAATAATAATAATAAGATAAAACTAGAATGACGATAATAACGACGATAATAATAATCATTTTTAATAATAATATAAAAATTCGATTGACTATAACTTCCAATCCGTTCATCGAAACCATTCGATATCTAAAGGAAAAGTTCTTAATTTTTCGCTAGCTTTCCAACGACATGCATATCTTATACCTTATCTCAACCGTATATATAACTAATTCAGGATCCAACATAACTTAACTAAAGGCAATATCAAAAGTACAAACATGCATAATCCTATATACTCGAGCACTAGTCAGGGATACACTATTAGTATGTAAAAGTTAAATTATGAGTACTCACGTATCAATATTGAGATTCAATATTGCAGGAAAGGTACGTAAACGCAATGGAGACGATAAATACTAGATTGACCTCACGAGCATACCCTCGAACATTACCAATCACCTCCATAGCTATAACCCATAATTTCCTTAGCCCTAACCCACTCGAAAAACTCATTTTGAAATCACGCGAGCAGAACCTCGTCGTAGTATTTTATGTATAATACATAATAATAATAACACTTAATACTCCTAATAATAATAATAATATGATTAATAATAATAATTATAATAATAATAATTATAATATAAATATATATGTATGTACGAGAGATAGATAGATGATAAAATGGATCATAAATGAAATCGTTCGAGGCTTTTAAGCATGTTGCCCACCTAACATCACCATGCGATCACATGGTTTGAAGGCTGTGTGGCCATGCGATCGCATGGCCTTTAAATACAGCTCACAATGTTGAACTCTTCCTGCCGACACTTATATTAAATTATATAATATATATATATATATATATATATATATATATATATATATATATATATATATATATATATATATTAATATATATTTAATCTAGGTAATTATTTATATAATATATTATATTTACGAACATGGTAAAAATATAATTTTTACTCAAATGGCACGGACGTTGTCACTCGACTCATGTACCACTTTCGGTTTTTCGAGCGCACTTTCGTACGTTTAGAAAACTAGCCTTTTACGTTTAGTGACACGTACCCTTATCAAAATATAGTCTTAATGTAGTGACCCGAACTTTTCCATGTTTATATATATTAAATGAAATTGTTCTTTACATGATTAAGTGTTTTCAACATGTTAAGCAATCAAACTTGTTAAGACTTGATTAATTGAAATAGGTTTCATATAAACAATTGACCACCCAAGTTGACCGGTGATTCACGAACGTTAAAACTTGTAAAAACTATATGATGACATATATATGATTATATATATAGTTAATATGATATTATGATAAGTATGTATCTTATTAGGTATTTTAACAATGAGTTATATACATAAAATTTAGTTTATTGAATTAAGAAACTCGAAACGATATATATAACGATTATCATTATAACAACGTCTTACTAAATACATATGAATCATATTAAGATATTGATACACTATGTTTAATCATGATAAATGATAAGTAAACATGTCATTAAGTGTATTAACAATGAACTACATATGTAAAAACAAGACTACTAACTTAATGATTTCGAAACGAGACATATATGTAACGATTATCGTTGTAACAACATTTAACTGTATATATATCATACTAAGATATATTAATATATCATAATATCATTATAATGTAATAATTTAACATCTCTTTATATATAATAAACAATGGGTTAACAACATTTAACAAGATCGTTAACCTAAAGGTTTCAAAACAACATTTACATGTAACGACTAACGATGACTTAACGACTCAGTTAAAATGTATATACATGTAGTGTTTTAATATGTATTCATACACTTTTGAAATACTTCAAAACACTTATCAAAATACTTCTACTTAACAAAAATGCTTACAATTACATCCTCATCCAGTTTCATCAACAATTCTACTCGTATGCACCCGTATTCGTACTCGTACAATACATAGCTTTTAGATGTATGTACTATTGGTATATACACTCTAATGATCAGCTCTTAGCAGCCCATATGAGTCACCTAACACATGTGGGAACCATCATTTGGCAACTAGCATGAAATATCTCATAAAATTACAAAAATATTAGTAATCATTCATGACTAATTTACATGTAATCAAAATTACACATCCTTTATATCTAATCCATATACCAATGACCAAAAACACCTACAAACACTTTCATTCTTCAATTTTCTTCATCTAATTGATCTCTCTCAAGTTCTATCTTCAAGTTCTAAGTATTCTTCATAAATTCTATAAGTTCTAGTTTCATAAAATCAAGAATACTTCCAAGTTTGCTAGCTTACTTCCAATCTTGTAAAGTGATCATTAAACCTCAAGAAATCTTTCTTATTTATAGTAAGATATCTTTCTAATATAAGGTAATACTCATATTCAAACTTTGATTCAATTTCTATAACTATAACAATCTTATTTCGAGTGCAAATCTTACTTGAACTTGTTTTCGTGTCATGATTCTGCTTCAAGAACTTTCAAGCCATCCAAGGATCCTTTGAAGCTAGATCTATTTTTCTCATTTCTAGTAGGTTTATCCACAAAACCTGAGGTAGTAATGATGTTCATAACATCATTCGATTCATATATATAAAACTACCTTATTTGAAGGTTTAAACTTGAAATCACTAGAACATAGTTTAGTTAATTCTAAACTTGTTCGCAAAAAAAAGTTAATCCTTCTAACTTTACTTTTAAAATTAACTAAACACATGTTCTATATCTATATTATATGCTAACTTAATGATTTAAATCCTGGAAACACGAAAAATACCGTAAAATCGGACATACGCCGTCGTAGTAACACCGCCGGCTGTTTTGGGTTTGATAATTAAAAACTATGATAAACTTTGATTTAAAAGTTGTTCTTCTGAGAAAATTATTTTTCTTATGAACATGAAACTATATCCAAAAATCATGGTTAAACTCAAAGTGGAAGTATGTTTTTCAAAATGGTCATCAAGACGTCGTTCTTTCGACTGAAATGACTACCTCTTATAAAAACGACTTGTAACTTATATTTCTGACTATAAACCTATACTTTTTATGTTTAGATTCATAAAATAGAGTTCAATATGAAACCATAACAATTTTATTCACTCAAAACAGATTTAAAACGAAGAAGTTATGGGTAAAACAAGATTGGATATTTTTTGATTGTTGTAGCTACGGGAAATATTGTAACAATTCTATACAAATCATATCCTAGCTAAATTATATTGTATTATACATGTATTCTAATATATTATGTAATCTTGGGATACCAAAGACACGTATGCAAATGTTTTGACATATCATATCGACCCATGTATATATATTATTTGGAACAACCATAGACACTCTATATGCAGTAATGTTTGAGTTAGCTATACAGAGTTGAGGTTGATTCCAAAAATATATATACTTTGAGTTGTGATCTAGCCTGAGACGTGTATACACTGGGTCGTGGATTGATTCAAGATAATATATATCAATTTATTTCTGTACATCTAACTATGAACAACTAGTTGTAGGTTACTAATGAGGACAGCTGACTTAATAAACTTAAAATATCAAAATGTATTAAAAATGTTGTAAATATATTTTGAACATACTTTGATATATATATATGTATATATTTGTTATAGGTTCGTGAATCGACCAGTGGCCAAGTCTTACTCCCGACGAAGTAAAAATCTATGAAAGTGAGTTATAGTCCCACTTTTAAAATCTAATATTTTGGGATGAGAATACATGCAGTTTTATAAATGTTTTACGAAATAGACACAAGTAAATGAAACTACATTATATGGGTGAATGATAGAAGCCGAATATGACCCTTTTTCTTGGTAGCCTAAGAATTAGTAAACCGATCTACTAATTGACGTGAATCCTAAAGATAGATCTATTGGACCTAACGAACCCCATCCAAAGTACCGGATGCTTTAGTACTTCGAATTCGTTTTTATCATGTCCGAAGGATTTCCCGGAATGATAGGGGATATTCTTATATGCATCTTGTTAATGTCGGTTACCAGGTGTTCACCATATGAATGATTTTTATCTCTATGTATGAGATGTATATTGAAATATGAAATCTTGTGGTCTATTATTATGATTTGATAATATATAGGTTAAACCTATAACTCACCAACATTTTTGTTGACGTTTTAAGCATATTTATTCTCAGGTGATTATTAAGAGCTTCCGTTGTTGCATACTAAAATAAGGACAAGATTTGGAGTCCATGCTTGTATGATATTATGTAAAAACTGCATTCAAGAAACTTATTTTTGCTGTAATATATTCTTATTGTAAACCATTATGTAATAGTCGTGTGTAAACGGTATATTTTAGATTATCATTATTTGATAATCTACGTAATGCTTTTTAAACCTTTATAGATAAAATAAAGGTTATGGTTGTTTTAAAAATGAATGCAGTCTTTGAAAAACGTCTCATATAGATGTCAAAACCTCGCGACGAAATCAATTAATATGGAACGTTTATAATCAATATGAACGGGACATTTCAGTTGGTATCCGAGCATTGGTCTTAGAGAACCAGAAATTTGCATTAGTGTGTCTTATCGAGTTTGTTAGGATACATTAGTGAGTCTGGACTTCGACCGTGTTTTCTTTAAAAATGGTTGCTTAACACTTTTGTTGGAAACTATATATTATTAACATGTAAATATTATGTGATATATTAACCTCTTAATGTGTTTGATATTGTGTGATAGATGTCTACCACTAGTACAAATCCCATCGATTCACCTAATAATAATGAAGAGTCGAATATATTTTGGGAAGATTCACAAATTCCCGAAGAGGAACCGGAAGAAGAGGAACCTGAAGAGGGGGAACCGGAAGAGGAGGAACCGGAAGATGAGGAACCGGAAGAGGAGGAACCGGAAGAGGAGGAACCGAAAGAAGAAGAGGGTCCGGAGGAAGAAATATTGATACCTATAGTAAATCGATTAAATAAAAGAAAATCCTCAACCAACGGACCAAAGTTAATAATGGTCAATGGTGTTTCCGCCGAGGAAGCAAAATATTGGGAAGATTACCAATTTTTTGATGAATCGGATCCCGATGAGGATTCCGATGATGTTATAGAAATTACCTCGACCCAATTTAATAAAGCGAAAGAAAATAATAAGGGAAAAGGTATAAAAATAGAGAAACACAATTCCAACCCCTATGAACTTTATATGTATCGGCAACATCCGTATTTCCTAAAATGTAACAATGACTCGGGAACCTCTAAACCACCAGATTTTTCTAAACCATTGTGGAAAATGACGGTTCGTATTAGAGGAACACCATATATTCCTAGAAAATTAGGAAAACAAACCAAGTCCGAAGAAGAAGAAACCAGTGATTCAGATTAGAGGGTTGTAATCATGTTGTGTATTATATGTATTGTAGTGTGCTTGTACTTTTATGTTCTATGTAAAAATTGCTTGTATTGTTTGTTATTTACGAATCTAATCCTTGTCTATTTTACAGTATAAAAACAAAATGGACGTTAAGGGTAGACAACTGAATATTTTAGAAGATCTACTAGAGGATATGATTGAGGAATCTTGTCTAGAGTCGGTCAGAATTCATCGGCGCAATTAATTATGGCAAAATTAACTTTTCAAACATTTGAAAGACTTTCCAGAAATGCCTTAGTTTATAAAAGGCTTTCCTTTGATAGGTGGGGTATATCACATTGGGGAGACCGTAAGTTACGTTGTGTTTTCTTTAAAGCGTTAAATGCGGGGAATCCAAATGCAATTTTACGCTACGGGTTAAGAACCTATTTTGACTCAACATATCCCAACATAGGATTTCGTGAATTAGAAAGAGCTTCTAACATGCAACATAAAGAAGCATGTTATGCTTACGGATTAGTGATGTTCGCTTCTTACCAAAGTGAGAAAAAGAACATCGGATTGCAACTTTTAAATAAAACCTTCCCACAAGTGACGGATTCAGTAGTTGGGGTGAGAAACAAGGTTTTTAGATTATTACGGGGCTGTTGGACATTACGAAACCCTCGTCCTTTTGACGACATTACAACATGCTTCCTAGCCAATGGTCATAACGGTTATTTTCCACAAGACCAAGGATGGGAAGTCGTCTTAGTAAAACCAGAATGCATGACTTGTTTCTGGACTTATGAATTACGTGTCTTTATTTCCTTTGCTGAACAACTTGCGTATTAACTAGATTTATCTTCAAAAATGTCATGTATCAAAGTGTACTATATTTCATGTTATATGTAATATAGCGATGTTGTAAGTTTGAAGAATATTTATATGTGATATATTATTATAATCAGTTTTTCATATGGAATTGTAGTAGTTGAATTGTATATTAGCTACTAAGTATGAACTTAACGGGTAGGTAGTACTCGAATTTAAACTTATAAAACGCTAATATGAAGAAAAAGCTTTTATAAATGAGTTCATATTATGCTACGAAATACTATTGACTACTCTTAATATTCTGTATGATTAACTCGATTCAGTTGGCTATTTTGAAGGAAATGGCACCGACTACTCGACACACCATGAATATGAGCGAAGAGGAATTTCGAACCTTTCTTGCTGCAAACATAGCCGCAGTACAGGCTGCACTACATACCAACAATAACTCTGAATCTAGCAATGCAGCTAACGGCGCAAGAAATCGTGTAGGATGCTCCTACAAAGAATTCACTGCCTGCAAACCTTTGGAATTTGATGGAACCGAAGGACCAATTGGATTGAAACGGTGGACCGAGAAAGTCGAATCGATGTTTGCCATAAGTAAGTATACTGAAGAGGACAAAGTTAAGTACGCTACGCATACCTTCACAGGTACTGTGTTAACGTGGTGGAACACCTATCTTGAACATGTAGGACAAAATGCTGCTTACGCACTACCGTGGTCAGCATTCAAGCAATTGATGAACGAGCAGTACCGTCCTAGAAACGAAGTCAATAAGCTCAAGGTAGAGCTTAGAGAGTTACGAACATTAGGGTTCGACATTACCACGTATGAACGACGATTTACAGAGTTGTGCCTATTGTGTCCGGGAGCATTCGAAGATGAAGAAGAGAAGATTGACGCGTTTGTAAAAGGGTTACCAGTAAGGATTCAAGAAGATGTGAGTTCACACGAGCCCGCTTCCATACAAAAGGCAAGTCAAATGGCTCATAAACTCATAAATCAGATTGAGGGAAGAATTAAAGAGCAGGCGGCCGAAGAAGCCAACACGAAACAACTCAAGAGGAAGTGGAGGAAAACGGTGACAAGAGTCACCAGTACAACAACAATAACAATTACAACCACAATCACAACAACTATCCCAACAACCGCAACAACAATCGCAACAATAACCGCAATCCTAACAATAACTACAACAAATATTCCAACAACAACAACCGTTTCAACAACAATAACAATCCCAACAACAACCTCAATAACAACGGCAATAAAAACCAAAAACAGCCATGTCATAGGTGTGAAGAAAATCATCAGGGGTTTTGCACGACATTTTGCAACAGGTGTAAATGAAATGGTCATAGCGCGACAAAGTGTGAGGTCTACGGACCAAAGTTTAACAGAACTAAAGGAAAAAATAGTGTCAGAACAAGTAATGCCAGAACAAATAGTGTCGGAGCAAGTAATACCAATGCTGTTTGTTATAAATATGGAAAACCAGGCTACATTATTAGAAATTGCCCGAATCAGAGGAATACTAATGGGCAGGGCCGTGGAAGAGTTTTTAATATTAATGCGGCAGAAGCACAGGAAGACCTGGAGCTTGTTACGGGTACGTTTCTTATTGACGACAAATCTGCTTATGTTTTATTTGATTCGGGTGCGGATAGAAGCTATATGAGTAGAGAATTTTGTGCTAAATTAAGTTGCCCATTGACGCCTTTGGATAATAAATTTTTACTCGAATTAGCAAATGGTAAATTAATTTCAGTAGATAATATATGTTGGGATAGAGAAATTAAACTGGGTGATGAAATGTTTAAGATTGATTTAATACCAGTCGAGTTAGGGAGTTTTGATGTAATAATTGGCATGGACTGGTTGAAGAAGGTAAGAGCAGAGGTCGTTTGTTACAAAAATGCGATTCGCATTATGCGTGAAAAAGGAAAACCTTTAATGGTGTACGGAGAAAAGAACAACGCGAAGTTAAATCTTATTATTAGTTTGAAGGCGTAAAAACTAATAAGAAAAGGTTGTTACGTCATTCTAGCACACATTGAGGAAGTTAAACCTGAAGAAAAGAACATCAGTGATGTTCCCGTCGCAAAAGAATTTTTCGATGTATTTCCGAAAGAATTACCGGGGTTACCCCCACATCGTTCCGTTGAATTTCAAATAAACCTTGTACCAGGAGCTGCACCAATAACTCGTGCTCCATACAGACTCGCACCCAGCGAAATGAAAGAATTACAAAGTCAGTTACAGGAACTTTTAGAGCGTGGTTTCATTCGACCAAGTACATCACCAAGGGGAGCTCCTGTTCTGTTTGTCAAGAAGAAAGATGGTACATTCAGGTTGTGTATCGACTACCGAGAGTTGAACAAACTTACCATCAAGAACTGTTATCCATTACCGAGAATCGACGACTTATTTGATCAACTATAAGGCTCTTCGGTTTATTCGAAGATCGATTTACGTTCTGGATATCACCAAATGCGGGTGAAAGAGGATGACATTCCGAAGACTGCTTTTAGGACGCGTTATGGTCATTACGAGTTTATTGTTATGCCGTTTGGATTGACTAACGCACCAGCTGTGTTCATGGACCTCATGAACCGAGTGTGTGGGCCATATCTTGACAAGTTTGTAATTGTTTTCATCGATGACATACTTATTTACTCGAAGAATGATCAAGAGCACAAAGAACATTTGAGAAAAGTGCTAGAGTTGCTGAGAAAAGAAAAACTGTACGCTAAGTTTTCAAAGTGTGCATTTTGGTTGGAAGAAGTTCAATTCCTCGGTCATATAGTGAACAAAGAAGGTATTTAGGTGGATCCAGTAAAGATTGAAACAGTTGAAAAGTGGGAATCCCCGAAACTCCGAAACACATACGCCAATTTTTAGGGCTAGCTGGTTATTACAGGGGATTCATCCAAGATTTTTCCAAAATAGCAAAACCCTTGACTGCATTAACGCATAAAGGGAGAAAATTGGAATGGAAGGATGAACAAGAAAAAGCGTTTCAATTGTTGAAGAAAAAGTTAACTACGGCACCTATATTGTCATTACCTGAAGGGAATGATGATTTTGTGATATATTGTGACGCCTCAAAGCAAGGTCTCGGTTGTGTATTAATGCAACGAATGAAAGTAATTGCTTATGCGTCTAGACAATTGAAGATTCACGAGCAGAATTATATGACGCATGATTTGGAATTAGGTGCGGTTGTTTTTACATTAAAGACTTGGAGGCACTACTTATATGGGGTCAAAAGTATTATATATACCGACCACAAAAGTCTTCAACACATATTTAATCAAAAACAACTGAACATGAGGCAGCGCAGATGGATTGAATTATTGAATGATTACGACTTTGAGATTCGTTATCACCCGGGGAAGGCAAATATGGTAGCCGACGCCTTGACCAGAAAGGACAGAGAACCCATTCGAGTAAAAGCTATGAATATAATGATTCACACTAACCTTACTACTCAAATAAAGGAGGCGCAACAAGGAGTTTTAAAAGAGGAAAATTTAAAGGATGAAATACCCAAAGGATCGGAGAAGCATCTTAATATTCGGGAAGATGGAACCCGGTATAGGGCTGAAAGGATTTGGGAACCAAAATTTGGAGATATGACAGAAATGGTACTTAGAGAAGCTCATAAAACCAGATACTCAATACATCTTGGAACGGGGAAGATGTACAAGGATCTCAAGAAATATTTTTGGTGGCCGGGTATGAAAGCCGATATTGCTAAATATGTAGGAGAATGTTTGACGTGTTCTAAGGTCAAAGTTAAGCATCGGAAACTGAAATGCCTCGTCATAATCCATCTGGACGAAGTCTTCAACAGTTGGTCCCATTGCGAGGTTCTGACCTCTATATGCCATGAACGACTCCATGTAATATGAGCAAATGCATAGCGGAAGATTTCTTTAATACCTGAGAATAAACATGCTTTCAAGTGTCAACTAAAAGGTTGGTGAGTTCATAGGTTTATCTCAAAACAATAAAATTCATCATTTTAATAGACCACAAGATTTAAATGCTGCATGGTACAAATGGGCCCGAATCCTATACCCACCTGTAATGTACATGCTATATCTTTTAAATACAATACATCTTTCTCGTGTATGAAACCATTTTCATAAAGCATAGTAACCGTACACATATCTTGTGCACAAAAATAACATACACATAACCTGTATATAAAATAATTCTCTCGATATATAACATTCACATCAACTGGTGGTAATTATCATGTCCACATAATTCAATGGTGGTAATTATCATGTCCACATAATTCAATGGTGGCAATTATCATGTCCACATAATTCAATGGTGGCAATTATCATGTCCACATAATTCAATAATAATCCGCAGAACTTCTGTCTGCATAATAATTCATTCGAGGAATGTTTTGCTTGTGTCTATCTCGTCAAACATTTATAAAATCATTTCATGTATTCGCAGTTCAAAATATATTTCAAAAGCATTTAATAAAGCAATTATAAAAACAGCGCATGTATTCTCAGTCCCAAAAATGTAAAGAGTAAAAGGGAGCAAATGAACTCATGCATATAAATATGGTAAAACAGTTAATAAAGCATTTTGCATGTATTCTCAGCCCAAAAATGTAATGAGTAAAAAGGGAGCAAATGAAACTCACGCATATAAATATGGTAAAACAGTTAATAAAGAATTTTGCATGTATTCTCATCCCAAAAATGTAATGAGTAAAAAGGGAGCAAATGAAACTCACCTACTGTATTTTGTAGTAAAAATATGCATACGACGATACTGAACAATGCAAGGTTAGCCTCGGATTCACGAACCTATATCAATTATATATATTAACATATTGTAATCGAACAACTTTATATATATTATTATTAATGATATAATTATTATATTAATAAATTATCTGTTTCATTAATAACTTAATTAAATATATTTATTTTATATACGTTAAGTAAATAAAATGTTATTATAGTTTAGTTAAGTATATTTCTTCATGATTAATTGTTGTTGTAGTAATGATAATAATAATATTAGTAGTAATATTGACAATAATAATAATATGGTTTTTATAAAAATAATAACGATACTAGTAATAATAAAAACGATACTAATAATAATAATGTAAAAAGACTAATATGAATGTTAGGAATAATAATAATGGGGATAATAAAATAATAATGATAATAATAATATAATTCTATTAATAATAATAATGATACTGATACTTAATAATAATAATAATAATAATAGTCTTAATAATAATATTAATAATTTTCAAAAATAATAGGTATTTGTTATAAACTAAATCATACTTTTTCTTATTAATCATAATCATATCATTAACCTATTTTAAATCCTAAACTTAATCCTTAATTTCATATTTAAACCTAACGTTAATAACATTAATTGTAATATTAATAATAATAATAATAATAATAATAATAATAATAATAATAATAATAATAATAATAATAATAATAATAATAATAATAATAATAATAATAGTAATAAATCAAATAAGACTACCTTTGAAATCAAGCTTAAAAAAAACTGTCGTCGCATGGGCTCGAACCCAAGACCTTTTGCTAACTTGCCAACACCCTAACCAGCAGCTCTGTGGATACCTTTCTGTTTTAATTCGTATCTATGTTTTATTAAATCCCAATTTCGTTTCTTCTTCTTTAACAACAACATCATGATCATAATCATCTACTCTATCATTTTATGTAAATATCATCATCTAGTATCAACTATCCTCATATGAACTGCTATTATTATTATTCAAAATTCGGATAATGAAAACATCATACCCTTCGCAAATCATTGAATCATCTTCATCGTATTCCTCTACAATCCCTCATCATCTTGCACCGTTTCAATTATCACCATCAATATCATTTTTCGTTCATAGCTTAAACATAAATAGAAGAATTATCGTATTCCTTATCATAATCATCATTAATATAATCACTATTATGATCATCACTATCACATCGTCATCTCCATTTTACCCTCACCTTTCCCAAGGTTTTCATTGTCATCAACAATGCATATCATCATCATCATCGCTATATTACGCTTATAGCTTAATAGAAGTAAGAGTTGCTGTGCAACAGCAAACAAGACCGGAAAAAGGGAAAATTTTGCGATGGTTAAGTAGAAGGAAAAAAAATATATCTCGGCCCCAAAACAAAAAGGAATCAAGTGGTCCAATCAATCCATAATATTGGTTGCATGATGTGTACATGAAATGGTTACGTGAATAAAGCAAGTAAGGTTATAAGAAGTTGGCCATACACACTTTAGACCATCCCACATGCCACCAATTCGATCCCTTTGTGGATTTTTAATTCCTTCAAGTCCCATCAAAAGTAATACACCAAAAATAACAAATAGTCTTGATTGTTGGCCGCTACTTTTCTTTGCTTTAATTATTCTCCTTGCAACCCACTAATGACCACTAATGAGTATAAAGATTAGTAGGGTAATTGATTATCTTAAAGTTGTCGACATCCCTTTGATGCTTGCTTTAGTTCTATATTAATTCGGCAGAAGTTATTTGTATGCAGTTGTAGCTGTGACAGGAATGGGGAGAACAACAACCATGCGACAAGAATAAAGAAGTAAAAAAAATTATATAAAGGTGACGAGAGGGTGGCGATTTGGGGTAGTGATAAAGGCCAACGGTGATGATGGAGTTCAAAGTGTTAAAGCGTGATGGTCGATCAAGAAACAGGAGTGATGTTAATTTTGCTTCGTTGGTGACTCGATGGTTTCCAAGGTGTCGATGATTTACTAGGAAGAAAGAAAAAAAATAAGTAGAAACAAGCTTACTTCAGTAACATTTATCGAGCCTTATTATGATCACGGTTGTTGGTGGGTTTACGAAGAGGAATATGGTGAAGGTGTAACCAGTGTTGGTTGTTGTGGTAACGGATGGTAATATGGGTTGTGTTTGTCTTTTGTTGATTCAATCATACAAGGAAAGAAAGCAATGGAATTGTATTTGGTTTGCTCTTTGGTTTAGTGATTTGTTTTGGCCAAGATAAATAAGTAGCCGATGATACAAAGATGAGGAGGGACCATGTATGTGGGTTTCCTTTGTCCCTCTGTAAGTCTAAACTCTTGTATATATCTATCCTATAATCGTATGTGTACATATTTATATGAATATAGTATATATGTAATGATTATAATAATGTAAATCGAATAATTGAATTTGTAACTTGATATGATCGATTATTGTGTAGTGACAGTGGTTGACAGATTTTTCATTCAGGAAGAAGAAGGAAAATAAATGTAGATTGGACGCTCAACAGATTTTGTTGTATTGTGAATTCGACTGGAATCAATTGCAGACAAGAAGTACAAGAAGGACTGAAAAAAAATATAAAGTAAATGAATTGATGTCGATTCCTAACTGAATTCGATTCTTCCTCTTTTTAATATCTATCAAATTTTGTATCTGTCTGTTTGATTTCTTTTTCATCGAATTATAGTAATGAATCTTATAGAGTATAGGTATATCATGGATACAGTAACAAGATTTGATAGATGGTTGTTTGTAGTGGAGATATTGGATTCGACAAGATTTCTATCAAAAGCAGAATTCAAAAATATAAAAGCTGAAATTGATGTAATATAAAAGCTGCAATTACTGTTAAACTAATTTTGTCTGTATTGTAGAATAATCTCTGACATGTAATAAATCAAGTAAATATTAATATATAGTTAAGGTAAATTAAACAGAATTTGATTCTTTTAACTGACTATATACATATAATATATAGTTAATATTAATAATTAGTAATTATGATATATTAATTATAATAATACTTTTAATATTATTTATAATAGAAATAATAATAATAATCTCAATACCAGGTACAAGAATAGTTATTAATAATAGTCATGATATTAATAACATTAATAATGATAACAATAATATTAGTAATAATAATAATAATATGACAAATTAAATGTATCAAATCTCTTATCTATATATTAGATTAAAATGATAATATATATAATACTGATATTAATATCAATATTATTATTTATTTTAATATTGATCATGAAAGTATAATAATAATATAACTATATTTTACTTGAAATTACATATATTACAATTTATAAATTATTTATTATTTAATAATCTTATAATAACATATACTGAATATTTAATACTTATATAGTTTATATATATTACATTATATATATGATATTAATTATATATAGAATTTATATTTATATACATGTATATATCTAGATTCATTTTAGTTCAAATGATTAAATTGTGTTTTTGTTATTTTTCCAATCATTATATTTACTTATATTTTTATGTATACATATATATCTATACTTATTTATTTACAAACAATTGTTCGTGAATCGTTGGAACTAGTCGAAGATTAATTGAATATATGAAACAGTTCAAAAATTTTTGAGACTCAACTTTACAGACTTTGCTTATTGTGTCGAAATCACATAAAGTTTAAGTTTAAATTTGGTCGGAAATTTTCGGGTCGTCACAGTACCTACCCGTTAAAGAAATTTCGTCCCAAAATTTGAGTGGGATGGTCATGGATGACAATAAGTAAGTTTTCATGAAGCCTATGAGCTGATAACTAGAGTTTTATTACGGTTGGGTAATGTAGATAAGATAATTCGATTACTCGGAGAGTACGAGTGAAGTTATCGCAAACGAATAAAATGAGTAAATGTAAATTCGTCTTAACCTGTGACGTAGTCACGGTTGATTTCCGGAATTTAAGGAATTTAAAGAAAATCTTGAAAATCTATTAGATCTGATTCTTCAAGATTTAAGGAAATTAGAATCCTCTTTGATTAAATGCGATAATCTGTTTCGATTGCCCTGTCGGACATTTCACTATAAATCCACCCTCTTCATTTCCTTTAAATTTTGGAGTTCCATACTTTTGTTTTTCTCTTTCCGACTTTAATCAAGCGAATAATGATCCAGAATTCGTAGGTATGAAGTTTTGAATGAACATGACTAATGTTCTAAGAGAGATTGTAATAACACGATCTCGATTGGTTAAATTGCTAGAATTCAAGAGGGAAGATAGAACTATTAGGAAGATATATTCTTGATATGTTTGGAGATTAGTTAGAATGTAAAAGTCATGTAACATGGCACATGATGACTGTAGGGTCTGTGAATCATCACGTTTCATTCAAAAACTCAGCATGACTTACTGTAATATAATCACGTTGATTAAGTGTCATTATATTATACTAACTCATGCATCAGTTCCCAACATTACTTCAATAACATTCGTATTTTAAGCTCGAAATTTTACAGAATATATAAACTAACAGTTTCTATATGATGTAACACTGATAGCACGAAGAGATTAATGATTTCAGATAAGAATAATTATGAAAATATCTTCAGAAGTATGGAGGGTATTTATAATGAAAGATACGATGATATCTTGGAATTTCTAATATCGAATGATGGTGAAGAAAATTTGTCCGTAAGAGTTTGAAGTCAGAAACAAGGTATTCGCTAAAGGTTTTATCAGAAACAGAATCATCAGGATTCTTAATGTACAAGTTTAGTCCTTGTGATTTGTTTAGAGACTCCTTCATAGTTTGCTCAATCAGTTTTTCAGTTTCAAACTTTTTCTGAGCTTTGCCAACATACAATTCTTTATCATCAACTTTTGGCTGTTAAGGTCGTTTACAGTTTTTGTTGTTTCATTCAACTTTTCAAAATTCAGAGCATTAATTCGCAGACTGAGTGCTTTTCAGAATTTCAGAATGGAAGATCATATTTCTAAGAGATAAATGTTATATGGATACATATAACTGTTGATGTGGAAATGTTGCGACACTCTCGATACAGATTTTGCTGATTCTCGGTAATTGGTATGGAAATTCTTGTTACAAAATGCGGATGAGTACATGATAGGGTATTAATGAATAAATATAGTGATTTATTGAAGTGACTTTCGCCAAAGAGTAGTGAAGTTGCTGGTACGTTTACTGTTAATGTGGTGGGATTTAAACAGTTCCCCGGTAACGAAGGCGAAAAGACAACGTATATATCAAGGTTATAATAAGGTTGTTTCGAACGAAAAGTTGAAGTTGACTTGCTGGAGCTGTGACAAAACTGGCTATCTCGATCAGGAGTTGCAAAGTTATTTTCGGTAATAACAATGCCAAAGGAGCTAGCACAGATACGTGTTAAACGTTTACTTGGGTTCCGAGTGTTTTCAGGTGTATAGCTATATGCATCAATCTTTTCTTCCGTAGATGAAGTGCGGTTGGTTCATCCTCTCGGTTGAGGTGTTTTCAAGAATCATGAAAGGTTTGAACGCAGATTGTAATCGTCAAGATACAAATGAAGTTTAGGATGAAATCAAGTGGCAAACTTGAAGAATTGTTTAGTTTCATATGTTATAATCAATATTTTAATTCATTTTAATTGTCCAACATTATTAATCCACAGTCGATAGTCCACAGTTAACAATTCAATAATTCATATATAATATTCAAATTAATTAATACGTATCGTGACCCGTGTACATGTCTCAGACTCGATCACAACTCAAATTATATATATTATTATAGAATCAACCTCAACCCTGTATAGCTAACTCCCGCATTACTGCATATAGAGTGTCTATGGTTATTCCAAATAATATATATAGATGGGTCGATATGATATGTCAAAACCTTGTATATGTGTCCCGATATTTAAAGTGCGTAAAATAAATACAGAAATTAAATAACGATAAATAAAATTGCGATAATTAAATTGCGATAAATAAACTGCGATAAATAAAATGTAATCAGTTAGCTAGGAACAGTTAGCTGGAAACAGTTAGCGTGGATTCTTAACAAAATTTCTCATAGTTAATTTGTTTGTTTCTAACAAATTTTATTTTGTCAAATGTTTTCTTCATTATGCCACTTGTTGGATTATGATAAATCAAAATCCAAATATGAAATTGAATTTGAATGAAAATAGTTATTCTTTGGTGAATGGACACGTATATCGGTAGTTGTAAATAGAATAGTAAATGACTTTTGAATCAGATTCGAAGAATGTACATTGTAACTTATTAATGTGAAATCTAAATATTCATCGGGTATTACCTACCCGTTAAAATATTTGCACCATTAACAGTTTGTACGAAATAATTTTTTTTTTTAATTACAATCTTTATGAAAATATACTTACATATATATATTTTCTTCAGATGTAATCATAGATTTAATGAGTTAATATAATATTAATCTCATTTGATTTACCGTTAGAACTAGAATACATAATCTCTAAGACATTAGAGATTACATTATCGTTATGACGAACGAAGATAAATGATGTAGAACGTTATGTAGAACGATGATTATACTCGAGGTACGGAATGATATGTTGAGGCGTGTGATGTTGAAACTTGGGTTGTTGGTGGTACTGGTGTTGCCAGTGTTGTTGCTGAAGCTGGTGGGTTTTGCACCACGTTTTCCAAATTGGTTACTCGAGCGCGAAGTTTGTTGACTTATTTGATTACTTCGGGATGATTGTCGGTTAGAACGAGCAAATGAATAAGGTTTAGAATCTGAGATTGTATGTAATCATGACGAGATATTCGGGAAATGAGGGTGAAAATGGTGTTTCGGACTAGTTCGCCGGTAAGTGTTTCAGGTTCTTCGTCAAAACGTGAATTTGGTTGATGGAAATGATCGCTTTCTTTTCGTCTTCATTGATTTAGTACGCTACGAACCCATCAAATGAATTGGTTGATTCATTCTGAGACACTGCTTTCGGAGCTTAGGTGAAACTCCATATCGGAATAGTTGTCGAAATCCGAGGAATTCAAACTGGTTGAAGGATTCATCTCGTACGATCATATGAAGGATTTTCGATAAGAAATGGATTATATAATGTAGATTAGTACCCTGCAATACATAATTTACATATGCATATATAATACTAAAATCCCATAAGTTACGGAGGAATCTACGGAAGCTGTCAGGCAAAGTCTACAGTAATAGATACGCTAAGATATGAATTTTTGTTTGTACACTATTCATGCAATCCAGGCAATAAGATATGTCTAGATTAAGAATGATAAGCAAGTGATTCCTTAAGAATGATAAGTAGATAATTTTCGACACGAAATGATAAGCAAAACTTTTGACATGCAGACACGGTCGAAGTCCAGACTTACTAATGTATCTAAACAACTATCAGTTAGACACACTAATGCAAGACCTGATTCGCTAAGACCACCGCTCTGATACCAACTGAAATGCCCCGTCCTAATCCATCTGGACGAAGTCTTCAACAGTTGGTCCCATTGCGAGGTTTTGACCTCTATATGCCATGAACGACTCCATGTAATATGAGCAAATGCACAGCGGAAGATTTCTTTAATACCTGAGAATAAACATGCTTTCAAGTGTCAACTAAAAGGTTGGTGAGTTCATAGGTTTATCTTAAAACAATAAAATTCATCATTTTAATAGACCACAAGATTTAAATGCTGCATGGTACAAATGGGCCCGAATCCTATACCCACCTGTAATGTACATGCTATATCTTTTAAATACAATACATCTTTCTCGTGTACGAAACCATTTTCATAAATCATAGTAACCGTACACATATCTTGTGTACAAAAATAACATACACATAACCTGTGTATAAAATCATTCTCTCGATATATAACATTCACATCAACTGGTGGCAATTATCATGTCCACATAATTCAATGGTGGCAATTATCATGTCCACATAATTCAATGGTGGCAATTATCATGTCCACATAATTCAATGGTGGCAATTATCATGTCCACATAATTCAATAATAATCCGCAGAACTTCTGTCTGCATAATAATTCATTCGAGGAATGTTTTGCTTGTGTCGATCTCGTCAAATATTTATAAAATCATTTCATGTATTCGCAGTTCAAAATATATTTCAAAAGCATTTAATAAAGCAATTATAAAAACAGCGCATGTATTCTCAGTCCCAAAAATGTAAAGAGTAAAAGGGAGCAAATGAACTCACGCATATAAATATGGTAAAACAGTTAATAAAGCATTTTGCATGTATTCTCAGCCCAAAAATGTAATGAGTAAAAAGGGAGCAAATGAAACTCACGCATATAAATATGGTAAAACAGTTAATAAAGCATTTTGCATGTATTCTCAGCCCAAAAATGTAATGAGTAAAAAGGGAGCAAATGAAACTCACCTACTGTATTTTGTAGTAAAAATATGCATACGACGATACTGAACAATGCAAGGTTGGCCTCGAATTCACGAACCTATATCAGTTATATATATTAACATATTGTAATCGAACAACTTTTTATATATTATTATTAATGATATAATTATTATATTAATAAATTATATGTTTCATTAATAACTTAATTAAATATATTTATTTTATATACGTTAAGTAAATAAAATGTTATTATAGTTTAGTTAAGTATATTTCTTCATGATTAATTGTTGTTGTAGTAATGATAATAATAATATTAGTAGTAATATTGACAATAATAATAATATGGTTTTTATAAAAATAATAACGATACTAGTAATAATAAAAACGATACTAATAATAATAATGTAAAAAGACTAATATGAATGTTAGGAATAATAATAATGGGGATAATAAAATAATAATGATAATAATAATATAATTCTATTAATAATAATAATGATACTGATACTTAATAATAATAATAATAATAGTCTTAATAATAATATTAATAATTTTCAAAAATAATAGGTATTTGTTATAAACTAAATCATACTTTTTCTTATTAATCATAATCATATCATTAACCTATTTTAAATCCTAAACTTAATCCTTAATTTCATATTTAAACCTAACGTTAATAAAATTAATCGTAATATTAATAATAATAATAATAATAATAATAATAATAATAATAATAATAATAATAATAATAATAATAATAATAATAATAATAATAATAATAATAATAATAATAATAATAATAATAATAATAATAATAATAATAATAATAATAATAATAATAATAATAATACTAATAATAAATCAAATAAGACTACCTTTGAAATCAAGCTTAAAAAAAAACTGTCGTCGCATGGGCTCGAACCCAAGACCTTTTGCTAACTTGCCAACACCCTAACCAGCAGCTCTGTGGATACCTTTCTGTTTTAATTCGTATCTATGTTTTATTAAATCCCAATTTCGTTTCTTCTTCATTAACAACAACATCATGATCATAATCATCTACTCTATCATTTTATGTAAACATCATCATCTAGTATCAACTATCCTCATATGAACTGCTATTATTATTATTCAAAATTCGGATCATGAAAACATCATACCCTTCGCAAATCATTGAATCATCTTCATTGTATTCCTCTACAATCCCTCATCAACTTGCACCGTTTCAATTATCACCATTAATATCGTTTTTCGTTCACAGCTTAAACATAAATAGAAGAATTATCATATTCCTTATCATAATCATCATTAATCTAATCACTATTATGATCATCACTATCACATCGTCATCTCCATTTTACCCTCACCTTTCCCACGGTTTTCATTGTCATCAACAATGCATATCATCATCATCATCATCGCTATATTACGCTTATAGCTTAATAGAAGTAAGAGTTGCTGTGCAACAGCAAACAAGACCGGAAAAAGGAAAAATTTCGCAATGGTTAAGTAGAAGGAAAAAAATATATCTCGGCCCCAAAACAAAAAGGAATCAAGTGGTCCAATCAATCCATAATATTGGTTGCATGATGTGTACATGAAATGGTTACGTGAATAAAGCAAGTAAGGTTATAAGAAGTTGGCCATACACACTTTAGACCGTCCCACATGCCACCAATTCGATCCCTTTGTGGATTTTTAATTCCTTCAAGTCCCATCAAAAGTAATACACCAAAAATAACAAATTGTCTTGATTGTTGGCCTCTACTTTTCTTTGCTTTAATTATTCTCCTTGCAACCCACTAATGACCACTAATGAGTATAAAGATTAGCGGGGTAATTGATTATCTTAAAGTTGTCGACATCCCTTTGATGCTTGCTTTAGTTCTATATTAATTCGGCAGAAGTTATTTGTATGCAGTTGTAGCTGCGACAGGAATGGGGAGAACAACAACCATGCGATAAGAATAAAGAAGTAAAAAAATTATATAAAGGTGACGAGAGGGTGGCGATTTGGGTTTGATTTGGGGTAGTGATAAAGGCCAACGGTGATGATGGAGTTCAAAGTGTTAAAGCGTGATGGTCGATCAAGATACAGGAGTGATGTTAATTTTGCTTCGTTGGTGACTCGATGGTTGCCAAGGTGTCGATGATTTACGAGGAAGAAAGAAAAAAAATAAGTAGAAACAAGCTTACTTCAGTAACATTTATCGAGCCTTATTATGATCACGGTTATTGGTGGGTTTACGAAGAGGAATATGGTGAAGGTGTAACCAGTGTTGGTTGTTGTGGTGACGGATGGTAATATGGGTTGTGTTTGTCTTTTATTAATTCAAGCATACAAGGAAAGAAAGCAATGGAATTGTATTTGGTTTGCTCTTTGGTTTAGTGATTTGTTTTGGCCAAGATAAATAAGTAGCCGATGATACAAAGACGAGGAGGGACCATGTATGTGGGTTTCCTTTGTCCCTCTGTAAGTCTAAACTCTTGTATATATCTATCCTATAATCGTATGTGTACATATTTATATGAATATAGTATATATGTAATGATTATAATAATGTAAATCGAATAATTGAATTTGTAACTTGATATGATCGATTATTGTGTAGTGACAGTGGTTGACAGATTTTTCATTCAGGAAGAAGAAGGAAAATAAATGTAGATTGGACGCTCAACAGATTTTGTTGTATTGTGAGTTCGACTGGAATCAATTGCAGACAAGAAGTACAAGAAGGACTGAAAAAAAATATAAAGTAAATGAATTGATGTCGATTCCTAACTGAATTCGATTCTTCCTCTTTTTAATATCTATCAAATTTTGTATCTGTCTGTTTGATTTCTTTTTCATCGAATTATAGTAATGAATCTTATAGAGTATAGGTATATCATGGATACAGTAACAAGATTTGATAGATGGTTGTTTGTAGTGGAGATATTGGATTCGACAAGATTTCTATCAAAAGCAGAATTCAAAAATATAAAAGCTGAAATTGATGTAATATAAAAGCTGCAATTACTGTTAAACTAATTTTGTCTGTATTGTAGAATAATCTCTGACATGTAATAAATCAAGTAAATATTAATATATAGTTAAGGTAAATAAAACAGAATTTGATTCTTTTAACTGACTATATACATATAATATATAGTTAATATTAATAATTAGTAATTATGATATATTAATTATAATAATACTTTTAATATTATTTATAATTGAAATAATAATAATAATAATCTCAATACCAGGTACAAGAATAGTTATTAATAATAGTCATGATATTAATAACATTAATAATGATAACAATAATATTAGTAATAATAATAATAATATGACAATTTAAATGTATCAAATCTCTTATCTATATATTAGATTAAAATGATAATATATATAATACTGATATTAATATCAATATTATTATTTATTTTAATATTGATCATGAAAGTATAATAATAATATAACTATATTTTACTTGAAATTACATATATTACAATTTATAAATTATTTATTATTTAATAATCTTATAATAACATATACTGAATATTTAATACTTATATAGTTTATATATATTACATTATATATATGATATTAATTATATATAGAATTTATATTTATATACATGTATATATCTAGATTCATTTTAGTTCAAATGATTAAATTGTGTTTTTGTTATTTTTCCAATCATTATATTTACTTATATTTTTATGTATACATATATATCTATACTTATTTATTTACAAACAATTGTTCGTGAATCGTTGGAACTAGTCGAAGATTAATTGAATATATGAAACAGTTCAAAAATTTTTGAGACTCAACTTTACAGACTTTGCTTATTGTGTCGAAATCACATAAAGTTTAAGTTTAAATTTGGTCGAAAATTTTCGGGTCGTCACAGAAACCATCAGGTCTACTTCAACAACCTGAAATCCCAGAATGGAAATGGGAAAACATTACCATGGATTTCATCACTAAATTGCCAAGGACTGCAAGTGGTTTTGATACTATTTGGGTAATAGTTGATCGTCTCGCCAAATCAGCACACTTCCTGCCAATAAGACAAGATGGAGAAGTTAGCACGACTGTATTTGAAGAAAGTCGTCTCCAGACATGGAATACCAATCTCTATTATCTCTGATAGGGATGGCAGATTTATTTCAAGATTCTGGCAGACATTACAGCAAGCATTAGGAACTCGTCTAGACATGAGTACTGCCTATCATCCACAAACTGATGGGCAGAGATAAAGGAAGATACAAATGCTTAAAGACATGCTACGAGCATGTGTTATTGATTTCGGAAACAGTTGGGATCGACATCTACCGTTAGCAGAATTTTCCTACAACAACAGCTACCATTCAAGCATTGAGATGGCGCCGTTTGAAGCACTTTATGGTAGAAAGTGCAGGTCTCCGATTTGTTAGAGTGAAGTGGGGGATAGACAGATTACGGGTCCGGAGATAATACAAGAAACTACCGAGAAGATCATCCAAATTCAACAACGGTTGAAAACCGCCCAAAGTCGACAAAAGAGCTACGCCGACATTAAAAGAAAAGATATAGAATTTGAAATTGGAGAGATGGTCATGCTTAAGGTTGCACCTTGGAAAGGCGTTGTTCGATTTGGTAAACGAGGGAAATTAAATCCAAGGTATATAGGACCATTCAAGATTATTGATCGTGTCGTACCAGTAGCTTACCGACTTGAATTACCACAACAACTCGTGGCTGTACATAACACTTTCCACGTCTCAAATTTGAAGAAATTTTTTGCTAAAGAAGATCTCACTATTCCGTTAGACGAAATCCAAATCAACAAAGAACTTCAATTCGTCGAAGAACCCGTCGAAATAATGGATCGTGAGGTTAAAAGACATAAGCAAAACAAGATACCAATTGTTAAAGTTCGATGGAATTCTCGTAGAGGACCCAAGTTCACCTGGGAATGAGAAGATCAGATGAAGAAGAAATACCCGCACTTATTTCCAGAAGATACGTCAACACCTCCAACTGCTTAAAATTTCGGGACGAAATTTATTTAACGGGTAGGTACTGTAGTGACCCGAACTTTTCCATGTTTATATATATTAAATGAAATTGTTATTTACATGATTAAGTGTTTCCAACATGTTGAGCAATCAAACTTGTTAAGACTTGATTAATTGAAATAGGTTTCATATAGACAATTGACCACCCAAGTTGACCGGTGATTCACGAACGTTAAAACTTGTAAAAACTATATGATGACATATATACGATTATATATATAATTAACATTATATTATGATAAGTATGTATCTCATTAGGTATTTTAACAATGAGTTATACACATAAAATTGAGTTTATTGAATTAAGAAACTCGAAACGGTATATATAACGATTATCGTTATAACAACGTCTTACTAAATACATATGAATCATATTAAGATATTGATACACTATGTTTAATCATGATAAATGATTAGTAAACATGTCATTAAGTGTATTAACAATGAACTACATATGTAAAAACAAGACTACTAACTTTATGATTTCAAAACGAGACATATATGTAACGATTATCGTTGTAACAACATTTAACTGTATATATATCATACTAAGATATATTAATATATCATAATATCATGATAATGTAATAATTTAACATCTCTTTAGATATAATAAACAATGGGTTAACAACATTTAACAAGATCGTTAACCTAAAGGTTTCAAAACAACATTTACATGTAACGACTAACGATGACTTAACAACTCAGTTAAAATTATATACATGTAGTGTTTTAATATGTATTCATACACTTTTGAAAGACTTCAAGACACTTATAAAAATACTTCTACTTAACAAAAATGCTTACAATTACATCCTCGTTCAGTTTCATCAACAATTCTACTCGTATGCACTCGTATTCGTACTCGTACAATACACAGCTTTTAGATGTATGTACTATTGGTATATACACTCCAATGATCAGCTCTTAGCAGCCCATGTGAGTCACCTAACACATGTGGGAATCATCATTTGGCAACTAGCATGAAATATCTCATAAAATTACAAAAATGTTAGTAATCATTCATGACTTATTTACATGTAAACAAAATTACACATCCTTTATATATAATCCATATACCAATGACCAAAAACACCTACAAACACTTTCATTCTTCAATTTTCTTCATCTAATTGATCTCTCTCAAGTTCTATCTTCAAGTTCTAAGTATTCTTCATAAATTCTATAAGTTCTAGATTCATAAAATCAAGAATACTTCCAAGTTTGCTACCTTACTTCCAATCTTGTAAAGTGATCATCCAACCTCAAGAAATCTTTCTTATTTACAGTAAGATATCTTTCTAATACAAGGTAATACTCATATTCAAACTTTGATTCAATTTCTATAACTATAACAATCTTATTTCGAGTGGAAATCTTACTTGAACTTGTTTTCGTGTCATGATTCTGCTTCAAGAACTTTCAAGCCATCCAAGGATCCTTTGAAGCTAGATCTACTTTTCTCATTTCCAGTAGGTTTATCCACAAAACTTGAGGTAGTAATGATGTTCATAACATCATTCGATTCATATATATAAAACTACCTTATTCGAAGGTTTAAACTTGAAATCACTAGTAAACATAGTTTAGTTAATTCTAAACTTATTCGCAAACAAAAGTTAATCCTTCTAACTTGACTTTTAAAATCAACTAAACACATATTATATATCTATATGATATGCTAACTTAATGATTTAAAACCTGAAAACACGAAAAACACCGTAAAACCGGACATACGCCGTCGTAGTAACACCGCGGGCTGTTTTGGGTTTGATAATTAAAAACTATGATAAACTTTAATTTAAAAGTTGTTCTTCTGGAAAAATGATTTTTCTTATGAACATGAAACTATATCCAAAAATCATGATTAAACTCAAAGTGGAAGTATGTTTTTCAAAATGGTCATCAAGACGTCGTTCTTTCGACTGAAATGACTACCTCTTACAAAAACGACTTGTAACTTATATTTCCGACTATAAACCTATACTTTTTGTTTAGATTCATAAAATAGAGTTCAATATGAAACCATAGCAATTTGATTCACTCAAAACGGATTTAAAACGAAGAAGTTATGGGTAAAACAAGATTGGATATTTTTTGATTGTTGTAGCTACGGGAAATATTGTAACAATTCTATACAAATCATATCCTAGCTAACTTATATTGTATTATACATGTATTCTAATATATTATGTAATCTTGAGATACCATAGACACGTATGCAAATGTTTTGACATATCATATCAACCCATGTATATATATTATTTAGAACAACCATAGACACTCTATATGCAGTAATGTTTGAGTTAGCTATACAGGGTTGAGGTTGATTCCAAAAATATATATACTTTGAGTTGTGATCTAGCCTGAGACGTGTATACACTGGGTCGTGGATTGATTCAAGATAATATATATCAATTTATTTCTTTACATCTAACTATGGACAACTAGTTGTAGGTTACTAAAGAGGACAGCTGACTTAATAAACTTAAAACATCAAAATGTATTAAAAATGTTGTAAATATATTTTGAACATACTTTGATATATATATATGTATATATTTGTTATAGGTTCGTGAATCGACCAGTGGCCAAGTCTTACTCCCGACGAAGTAAAAATCTGTAAAAGTGAGTTATGGTCCCACTTTTAAAATATAATATTTTGGGATGAGAATACATGCAGTTTTATAAATGTTTTACGAAATAGACACAAGTAAATGAAACTACATTATATGGGTGAATGATCGAAGCCGAATATGCCCCTTTTGCTTGGTAGCCTAAGAATTAGTAAACCGATCTACTAATTGATGCGAATCCTAAAGATAGATCTATTGGGCCTAACGAACCCCATCCAAAGTACCGGATGCTTTAGTACTTCGAATTTGTTTTTATCATGTCCGAAGGATTTCCCGGAATGATAGGGGATATTCTTATATGCATCTTGTTAATGGCGGCTACCAGGTGTTCACAATATGAATGATTTTTATCTCTATGTATGGGATGTATATTGAAATATGAAATCTTGTGGTCTTTTATTATGATTTGATAATATATAGGTTAAACCTATAACTCACCAACATTTTTGTTGACGTTTTAAGCATGTTATTCTCAGGTGATTATTAAGAGCTTCCGCTGTTGCATACTAAAATAAGGACAAGATTTGGAGTCCATGCTTGTATGATATTATGTAAAAACTGCATTCAAGAAACTTATTTTTGATGTAATATATTCTTATTGTAAACCATTATGTAATGGTCGTGTGTAAACGGTATATTTTAGATTATCATTATTTGATAATCTATGTAATGCTTTTTAAACCTTTATAGATAAAATAAAGGTTATGGTTGTTTTAAAAATGAATGCAGTCTTTGAAAAACGTCTCATATAGAGGTCAAAACCTCGCGATGAAATCAATTAATATGGAACGTTTATAATCAATATGAAAGGGACATTTCACTTAAATCATTAACAAACAATATTACACGAAGTATAACTTATGCATTTGAGTGTTGTAGTCATTTGCTTCTATAAATCAAAGCCTCGTTTGTTTATTAAAATACGTTTAATAATATTGAAACGTTTTAAATTATATATTAATGCGTTTATAAAATATATATATATATATATATATATATATATATATATATATATATTCTTACTTCAAAATATAATTTTGTATATCTTATATATAATTGAAATATCTATCTAATTATATTTCAAAGTTCAAAATGTTTAAGTAATAGAAAATATCATGTCGTATCACGTTTTACGTTTTTGAAACAATATATATATATATATATATATATATATATATATATATATATATATATATATATATATATATATATATATATATATATATATATATATATATATATATATATATATATATATATATATAAAATTTATAATACAAGCTTTAATTAGTTCCTTAAAACTTATGAACAATTTATCTTATAAAACGTTTCACTAATAAAGTTCTTTAAAAAAAATATTTTTGTACGTTTGAAACAATATTAAATAAATATGAAAACTTTGTTTTTTCAAAACTAAGTATATTTAAGAATCATTTTACTAAAAAGGTTATATTAGTAGAAGTTGTTATATCGTAAAACATTTTAGAGAATATGATTAATTATACTTTTCATAGGTTTCAAGTTCTTAAAGTTTGTTGGTGCAATGTGATATAACGTCTAAAGGTTAGATAAACATATAAAATCATTTTAATGTAAAACGTTAATTTACTTAACTTGTCGATATCCATCTTCTAAGTTATCTATATTCTACAATTTTACTTCCACGTTAATTAATATACAAGTTTAATAGTTTATCTTATCAAAAGTCACGAGACAATTATTGTAAAGCATAAATTGAAAATCAAACGGGAATCTCCACTAACCCTTGTCTAGTTCCCGTTAATTGACACTTTTGTTCCTTCTAATAAATCACTTTACCAATTATTCCGAATACCGTAAAAAAGAAATAGATTTCTCAAATCATAGTGGACCTCTTAACGGAGACTCGTAATTATAATTCAATGTATCTAATAATTCAATCATTTGATATCATCTTTTAATTCCATTGATAACTATTAGAATATATTTTGAAACAAATACGTTTATATAAAGTATTATACGTCTAATACTTTGTTAATATTTTCAAGTTATAATATATACACATATACATATATAATCATGTTCATTCATATAATGGTTCGTGAATCATTGGAATTTGGTCGAGGTTAAATGAATGTATGAACACAGTTTAAAATTCTTGATATTCAATTTAAAAAACTTTGCTTATCGTGTCGGAAATATAAAAAGATTAAAGTTTAAATTTGGTCGAAAATTCTGGGTTGTCACAAAGCCATTAGTGTTCATGTGGTTGACTAATTTTGAATAAGAGTCAAAATTAGGGTTTGATGATGATTGTGGCTGATTGTCGATTTAGTTGAGTTTATAAACTTAAAATGAGTTAAGTTAAGGTATAAACTTGTGTTGGTGGCGTTTTGAAGTCAAAACTTGTAAATGTGAGAATTTGACTATGTAAAGAGTCAAAATGGGTTTTCAAGCGAAACACGAGTTAAAATGCGTTCGAATGCTAAAGTTGGTACATTTAGGTATTTCGGGTACGCGGGATTTGGTCTTGTTTTTTTTGACCTTCGAGTAGCATTAAAAGTGCATAAGGGCGTATTTTGCACTTGTTGTTCATTTGGGCGGGTTGAGGGTCCAAATGAGTTTGTATTGATGATTATGTGATAAATGGAATAGGTACATTCCATTGGCAAGTTGCAGGTTTGGATTGCACTTCATCGAGGCGTTTAAGGTGAGTGTAAATTTACTATACGTGTATGTATATATAGGATGGGTGCGTGTGTGTAGGGTGACCCTTGCTTGGGTTTACTCTATGTTTGTGTCAGAGAATGGACTCCACTTGTGCTTCGGGTCCATGTGATACGCTTATGCGTTTTGGGTTTCTACCCTTGGTGTTGTGATTGGCTAGCGTATTGGATAAACCCTTTGGCGATGGGCTTTGCTAGCATTTGTTGTTGAGAAAATGAATCTCGGATAGTGCGGATTCATGATGACTCGGGTAGTTCGGTCATCTTGGTGATGAGGTGGTGAATTTCGGGTTGTGCGAATTCACTAAGGCTCGGGTAGTTCGACCAACCTCGGTTGTTGAAGAGGTGAAGGAAGTGAATATCGAGTAGTGCGAATTCACTAAGGTCCGGGTAGTTCGGCCAACCTTCACGTGGTTTGGGTTAAGGGGTTAACCTTATTGATGTTGTTGAGTATATCTATCGTATATGCGTATATACTTATTGTTGTGTTGTAGCTAATCTTGTGGCGTTAGCTTGGTGATTACGTAGCGTGTAGCTACTTTGTATATGTGCTCTTTTGTAGTTTGTTTACCATGCGGAGGCGGTATGTGTTTACTTTTGTGCTTGGTGATGCGTAGCCATTTTATGCATATGAATGTGTATAGTACCTTGACATTCACTAAGCATTAGCTTACCCTCTCGTTGTTGATATTTTTATAGGTTCGCGTGATGGCGGCTCGGGTAAGCGTGGGGATTAGAGATCTTGGCTAGGTTGCTTTAGAAGATCTTGCTTTTGGACTCGATTTAGGATTGGGCAGCGTAGTCCCAATCACCATGCTCGGTTTTGTGTAAAAGTAACTAGTCGGGTCATGAGTAATAACCGGTTTATGATTTAATTATGTAATGTGATAACAAATACGTTTTGGAAATTGTATAATGGGACCTAAAGTGTTATTTAATGTATATTAAAAAGAAAAAAAATTATGGGTCGGTAATCGACGGGTTGGGTCGTTACAGATAGTTTGTCTAGACAGTCGACCTACTGTATATGACAGACTACCGAAATTGCCAGTTTGGGAAAATTAATGAAAAGTGTCAGTTTTTAGCCGTTATGCTGCTCGTGTGTCTAATTTTGATTAGAGCACTATACTAGCGTGGTTTATATTGTTCTCGGGCGATAAGAACAAGAAGAAGCTCAGAAGTTAGATAAATGAGTTGTAGTTGGTAATCGGTGAGTGGATCTATCTCTGGATAGAGTTTAAGTAGCATGTCATGCTACTATGGTTTACTCTATTACCATGCTTTATTGTGATATTATTGCCATCCTAGTTGGATATTGCATGCTTATTGTTGTTATGTGATCTTATGTGTTCACTATGTTTGACACCAGTCGTGCTTAGGGAGGTTGGGGACTTTCAACCGTGCCTAGGGAGGTTGTAGTCTGTATGAGGTCAACCGAGCCAAGTGATTGGGTTCATATCATGTATTCTGTGTACTGATTCAACAAGAAGGTGTATCTGTAGACTCTAGCTCGATCAGATAGGGTCGTGTGTCCTTACAAGCTGCCGATCCTTGTATTGTCTGTACTTGTATGCTAGTTGGTAATAGCATGTTAGTGATGTTTATTGCATTATTGGTGATTAAGCTTGTTCTGTTTGATAGATTCCATTTACTTAGCTTTGTGCTAACGCCCCCACATTTTCCAACCCTGCAAGTTTAGATATTGTTGTTAGGTCTTGGTGCTGGTGATTGAAGACATGTTTGACGAGCAAACTCTAATGGGAACTTTTGTAATAATTGTTTGTAATAAATAACACTATTGTGTAAACTTAAACTTAATTGCGTGGATTTCTGTAGTAATGTTGTGATTTAATCAATTAAGACTTCCGTTGTGTTTAAAAAAAATGATTGGTATTACAATGATTAACGAAGCTTCAATTTCTAATGATGATCATTTTTAGTAATCAATTTATTGTTTAAATCATTGAATAATAAACTTGAATTATATATGAGATGCTTGGTATCTTATTCAATTTAACGGAATTTTAACATCCGTTAACTTTAAGGGATGCACATACAAAAGGAATGAACCACATGGACTATAAGTGTAATGTTTTCAATTTAAAAAATGACACATAATCAGTTTAACCGGTCAAGCAGGTAACCGGCCACCTTTTGTTTACATTAGCAGGCTTTTTCAAATTACATAGCCTACAATGATATTTTTCTATGTATATAGCCTACACTGGAACGAAATAGAAAGTAAGTATATAGCCATTGAGTAGCTTAAACTCTTATAATCTTTTCTTTTACTATTATATATAAATATAAATATAAATACAAATAAATTATAATGGTTTAAAGAAATAGAATTACAGCTTTAAAATACGGAATTAATGAACGATTATGGGGCACATGTATGTGGGTCACGGACACCGCTACTTTGAAATTCTTTTAATAAAAATATTGTTTAAATTATATAGGACGCCGCAAAATTTAACTGCAGGACTGCATATATTTTTTCAAATTTATAGTTTTTTTTTTTAATTGTATACGATACCGCTAAATTTAACTACTCAGACCCCATATACTTTTCGAACCTTAAGTTTTTTTTAATAAACTACCATTAAAATATCATTCATGTATATAATTATTACTAAAAACTATTTCGGGACTCCATTGAAATATAATTCTGAATTCGCCACATCTAAAATTAAATTTTACTTATACATTATTATCTTTTGCTATATAATTATAAATATAAAAGTATAAGTTATAAATGGTTTTAAGAAATAAAATAAGAGGAATGCTATCACTCAAATTTTAGTTAAAAAGTTTTAGACTTTTTTGCTTCGTTGGTTCCTTGAGTATACACTAAAAAACAAACAGCATCTCTCGAATTTTTTTTGGCTTTCAGCATCCCTTGATTTTGAAAAAAGTGCAATCAGCATCCCTCTGTCAAGCTTTTGTTAAATAAGTCCGTTAAGTTTTGACATGTTCATTGCATGTGAGGGTAAAATCGTCTTTTTCCATCACTTTTTTATTTAATTCATCTCTTCTTTAACTTCATCTTCCATCTTTACCAACTGAAAAACCCTAATTTTTTTAACTTCATCACATAATTACAATCTAACTAATTTACATAATTAAAATCTAATTGCTATTATAGATACTTATATATTTTACTCAAATGCTTAAAAATTCATAGATTGTAATTATCTATAGAAAGGAGATTAAATCAACAAATGTATCTGTATGCATAGACAATTTGAAGACGAGAAGTTTTATCAAAAAGCTCAATGAAGATATATACAACTGTCATTTTTGTGAACTAATCAACTATATTAAATTCTTTGATTTCGATTTGTTTACAAAATTCTCAACCTGTAATTTTGACATATATTGTACATAAAGTAAACAAACCTTCACTTTCTGAAAACCTACTTTATGAAAACCCAAGTTCATCAAAACCCACTTTATGAAAACCCAAATCACTTATGAAAACCAACTTTCACTTTCTGAGAACCATAAATCAAAACCCAAGTTTATCAAAAGAAACCATCAACTCAAATTATCAATTTACACCGCTACTGCTACTCGTCAAAATTTCATAACATTTTTCACAGAAGAAAAAGAAAAAAAAAAATCATAACTGTTCTTGCAATGATATTTAGGGTTATGATGTTTAGGGTTACGACGATTCAAAACTCACCGACGTTGTCTCATCGCAGATCGCCACCGTCTCCTTCGGGCTGGTGGTTCCGGTCGATTTTGACTAAAATCGTAGATGGTGACTACGTTAGATTTGAAGGAAACCGTAGGTGATGAACCATAATTGAAGTAAAACCGATGATGGTGAAAGGTTAGGAGCAGAAATCCCCATAGAGTGGCTGGAAAATTGCTTCTCAGGTTCAACCACATGGACTTTCATTTTTAATTCCTACAGAGTGATTTACATAGTTGGTTTTAAAAGATGAAGTGATTTTACAAGTTAATTTTTTAAGATGATTTCAGATTTCATATATATTTATTTATATTTATATTTATGAACCTGAAAAGTGATTTTAGAAATTAATTTTGGGTTTATAATTCTGGAGAAGAACACGATGAACAAGTGGTAGGCGTAAAAATTGCATATGTCAAGATTTAACGGATTTATTTAACGGAAGTTGACAGGGGATGCTAATTGCACTTTTTTCAAAATCAAGGGATGCTGAAAGGCAAAAAAAAAAAATACTCAAGGAACGCTTTTTGCTTTTTTTGTATAACCAAGGGATCAACCGAGCAAAACAGTCAAAGTTTTACATGATCACATGGTTTTGCATGTTAACATCGTATGCTCTTCATTACTCTCTCCTATTTAACATAACACGACCAACAATAAAATTCATTGTCACTATTACATCAATTTATCTCAACATTAACCCACTAAATTCATTAATTCCTTCTCACCTCTTTAAATCCTAACAAGGTGTTGACTCCCAACGAGTCAAGTACTGCTTCTGCCAATCTTTCCAACTCTCTACCTTGTCCTACACCAATTTGTCAACGTCCATGTTCCAACTTTTTAGACAATTTTAATAAAGTTAAAGACTTGCAAGCAAAAGAACAGGCGCCAGAAGTCAACATTCCCAATTCAAAGATTTCCAAAAGTGCAAAGAAGAAAGCATTAAAAGCTAAATCAGGTAATCTTGACAAAAATCCATTTGCTGGTTCTCCTGTAACAGAATCAGACGATGATGAATTAGATGGATTCTCTGATCCATTAAGTGCACAAACTCTTCTTAATCAACCTCCTGTTAACGCAAAGTTAGTCAATCCTAACAAACAAGCTGTGCAACTAAAAAGTTACGACGAGTTTTTTAGTGGTATGAGCATGTACGGTGAACCCCCAACTCCTCCTCATAAAAAACGCCAATGAGTATAGCATCGTGGAACACGAGAGAGTTAGGCTCTCTGGATCGAGGTCAAATGGTTGGAAGATTGGTAACAAAATACCATATTCAGTATGTTGCAATCCAAGAAACAAAGGTTAAAGAGCAGAGGCAATTTTACATGGAAGTGGGTGGGGTCCTATGACCCCACTATTTTGAAATTTTTTTATACAATGCACTCTTCAAATTGTGTAGGACACCACTAAATTTAACCATAGGACCTCATATATTTTTGAAACTTATAGGTTTTTTGGAGGTAAACAACCACTAAATTACCCTTAAAACATAATTAACTTTGAAATTTTTTTTAGGACCCCATTGGATTATCATCCTAGAATCGCCACTGTTAAAGAGGTTAAAGTTCCGGTAATGAATGAGATATGGAAACATCATAAGTACAGAGGAGTCCAAGTCGGATCTCGGGCAAGAATATAACGAATGCATCGTTCACTTGGGATGGCCCTCTAGGCAAGAAATCACGAATAGACAGGGTTTTGTTAAATGTTGAATGTGTTTCGATTTTCGGAAGGCGTTCGCTTGTTAATTAACGAATCAATTATCTCAATTCCGGAATGGGCGAACTTGAACGGTTGGCCATCTTTTGTTTCATTGTCCTTGGGCTAGTTTGATTTGGTCCGACATTTTTCGGTGGTGGAATATTCGATGGGTCATGCCTTCTACTCTTTCTTCTCTTACACAAGCTTGGAGCTCCGGTATGTGAATCAAAGCCGGAAAATTTTGAAGATTAATCGGCCCGGCCACTATTTGGTTCATATGGCTTGCAAGGAATAATGTTTTTTTCAATAATGAGTTTTCATGTTGGACCACAATTGTGCAAAAAGTCAAAAACAAATCATTCGAATGGGCGACAAATGCAAACTTATGTTACCCTCACCAATTCTACATTTGGAATTCAAATTCTTGGTTTCTTTTATAAGCATTTTCGAAGGCCACAAAGGCTCCTGGTTTTCTCACATGTACTAAATTTGCTGTTGTAATAGTCACAGTAGCTTGATAATAGTTTACATATGTAATTTAATTTTCAAGCCTTGTATCCTTCTTAATGGATCAAGTAAGGCATGTATTGTAATGGGCTATGTCATTTGTTTGATGACTAGCTTTGTTTAATTCTATATACTTCCTTGTTTTTTGCCAAAAAAAAAAAAAAAAAAAAAAAAAAAAATTTATTAATTTATTAATTAATATAAAGTACAATTTTTATTATTATATTATATGTACGATAAAATTAAAAGCATGAAGCCCGCCGCCCCGCCCTCTCATATGCTATTCAACAAAGCATGGGATCCAGAGTTGGGCCAGCCTATGTGCTGTTTGGGACACGGCCCAGGGCAGCAAGGAAGTTAGGGGTAGCAAACTTGGGCTCAATATATATTATTGTATATCCGTTTAATTTTAGGCCCCAACTAGTAGAGTTCTATAGTTCGCTAGATTTAATTAAGCATAGTAAGTATTCCTCGTTTAAATATTGGTTCGAATACAGCCAATATTAATTACAATAACCCTTTCATAATTTAACCTGATCATTATATTAAATTTTTGTATACCGTCGTTATTATAAAGTTTTGTAAAATTATAAATTTGTTTACTTATAGTTCCTTGATTTATTAATAAACAAAACCAATCTATGACCCTAGTACTGTATTTACAGACTCACAACATTTCGATTTTGATAAAATTAACTATTGATGCGTTTCGTTTCGATTATATATATATATATATATATATATATATATATATATATATATATATATATATATATATATATATATGAATACGGTATGATAAGTTAGTATACGCTTTAAGTTAACCGTTACCTCCGAAAAGCAACCGAACATCAGCACGAAAAGAAAGGAAGAAGCGGCGGCGGTTTTGGGTGGTGTTCAAGCAGCAAAAAGAGCAGAAATTGAGTGTTTGTGGGAGTGTTTTGGGCTGCCGAACAACAGCAAGAACAAGCAGCAATCGCAGCAAAAAGCTTCGGCTTTTTGGCTGCTGTTTTACAAACAGAAACAGCAAAAACAGGAGCAGCAGTAGCTGCAAATAGTGGTGGTTTCGGGGTGTTTTTCAGCTGCAAAACAGTGGCCAAAAGTGGCGGTTTGGTGATGGTTGAAGGTGGCGGAAAGCAGTAGCAGCAGGGGGCTTTTGTGGGCTGCTTTCGTGGTGATTTTTGGCGAGCAGGAGCAGCAGAAAACTGCTGTAGGTGGCGGCGGTTGGGATGCAAAATTTGGCAGCAAAGTGGCAGTGGTTGTGGCTGTTTTGGGTGGCCGAATGGTGGTGATTCTCAGCTGCAAAATAGCAGCAAACAAATGGAGTTTTGGGCGGGTTTAAACCGAGCAGCAGAGAGGAGAAAAAGGGGTCGAATGTGGCTGCAATAGGTGGTTCCAAACTGTAGCAGGGAATGATTGAAACCTTAAATCTAAACCCTAAACCCTAATTTCTAAACCCCAATTTCTAAACCCTAATTTCTAAACCCCTAATTTCTAAACCCTAAAAAGACGCTCGAAGGCTAGTGGTGCGCCGCACCATGTCTGGAAAATTTAGGGACTGTTTTGTAAATATTTTAATTTCTGGAATTTTGTTGCAATATTGCATTGACGAGTTTTAGGGGGTCAATTCAGAGCTGGAGACTCACTCCTCTCATTTTCTTCATCTTAAAACATATTTATCTTAGTGAGAGAAACCTTCCTAGAGTAAGAAATCTCATTTGTGAAGAAGGAAGCTAAATCCGACCAAATTGAGATCCAATCTTAGTGAGTGCAGCCTCCTAGCTCGGTTTTGCACTTGAGGTAAAGCCCTAAATTGTACATTTTGTGTTTAATTGATTTAGGGTTTGAATTGGGTTATAAACCCAATTCTAGTGAAATTTAGGGTTTTTGATGTGTAATTTGTGTATTTAAACCCTAATATTGTGGGCTAGGGTTTGATGACGAATTTGTTTAGTGTGAGTCTTAAATTAGACATAATCACTAGTACACTTGTATAATGGACTTGTATAATGGTGATTAGGTTTTGTAAACATTAGTGCCTTTACAGTTGTTCTATTTAGGGTGTGTTTGGCGCAGCAACTTGTTAAAGCTTATATGAGCTTGAGCTTATGATTTTAATAAGTTTTAAGTCATAAGCTTCATTTAGTAAACAAAAAAAGTAGAGCTTATGAAAATCATAAACTCTTAAAAAATAAACTACTTATAATAGCGTATGAAAAAAATAGAACTTATGAACTAGAAAATAAGATCCAGTTAGTTTATCAAACACTTATAAAAAAATAATAAACTCTGGCTACCAGCATCAAAAATAAGCTCCAGCTCTAGTTCATAAGCTCCAGCTCCAGTTACAAGCTCTAGCTCCAGCTAGTTTCATCCAAACACACCCTTAATCAACATCTAATTTACCCACGTGTCCCCTACAAATATACGTATTTAGTCTATAATCCTCATAATATTTTTGTTTAACAAAACTACGCTACTCGTTTTTTTACCGGCTTTTTTGCTTTCTTTTTCGCTAGTGATTCTTCATGCTTCGGGTAAGGCCATATACAATGGTCTGTTAGTGACCACCGCCACCCACCGCCACCGGGTAACCACCACCAGCAAATCGTTAACAGATTCGCCAGTTGCCCATGCAACGGGGGTAACGGCTGGAAAGTGGGCCACACGTTTTTTTTTCAACAGCTAGAATTTGATTTTTTTTTTTTCTTTTACTTATTACTTATTTACTTATTACACTATATATACATACACATACTATACAAACTCACTCATATTACACTCTCAATCTCAATCTTTATTCAAACACAAATATAATCACACTCATACACTCTCAATCTTTCAATTTAAACAAAAATGTCTCAACCAAATAACGATTTATTCAACCATATGTTAAACAATCCAATCCCGTCACCGAATCATTCATCTTCGAACCAAGCTAGCAATTCGTCTCCAAGCCAAACTAGTTTTTCTCAACAACAACAACTACCACCATTTCAACAACAATTACAATTTGTTCAACCACCACCACTACCATTTCAACAACAATTACAATATCAAAAAACATGAATACATGTTATTCACCTCAACAATTTTCTATTAACCAACAACAATTTTTTCACAATCACAACAACAACAACTTCCATACATACAACAACATTTAACACAACCGATGCTTGAAAGCGTACCCGAAACACAACCCGAGACCGAAAAAAAAAAAGCTAAAAGAAAGGGAAAAAGTAAATTAGTCGAAGGAAGCGAAAATCCGAAACGTCAAATTATGCATTGGACTCCGGAAGAAGAAGAAATATTGGCCGAACGTTGGCTCGATGCCACGGAAAATTCGAAAATTGGAACTTCACAATCGGCCGATTCGTTTTGGAATACGGTTGTATCCAACTATAATCAAGTCGCCGATCGAAAAAGAAACAACGATCAAATAACAGGGAAATGAGCGAAAATGTCTAGAGATATCAAAGTTTTTATTGGTATTTACAACCAATTAAAAAAAATTGCCAAAGTGGAACTAATGACTCGGATGTCATTGAAGCGGTGCGTGAAGAATATCGGAGGCGTCAAAGTGTTCCGTTTACGCATTACAAAGCATGGCAAGTACTTAAAAGATGTCTGAAGTTTTGTGTCCCGTATGGCGTAATGACATCCCGTAGGCGTCCAATACCGGAGTCACCGATCACTTTGGGGGACGATCAACCTTTAAGGGTTGATCCAAACCCCGATCACACTACTTTATTCGGGGAAGACGCAATCTGGCGTCCACCGGGTCGACTAGCCGGTAGAAAAAGCCGAAAGAGTTCGACTTCGTCCGACGCCGCCTCGTCTTGTTCATCCGAAAAAGTTCGTTCTCAAATCTTGGTCGCCCAACAAGAAATTGCTTTAACTCAAAAACAAAAACTGCAATCGGCTTTAATGAAAGTAATGAATCGCGCCTGTCGAATTTTTAACATAACCGTCAACCCGAACTTGCCAAAGAAAGACCAACAAATTCTTCAAAAGTATCGACAAAAAATGAAGACAATCTTGTTAACCAACGAAGACGAAGAGAACGAAACACCGAAGATCAACAAAATGAAGACGAAGACGACAACCCGACACCGCTCAAGTAGCTTCGTTTTTTTAATAATAAGTTCGTATTTTTTTTATTTATTGTGTAACGTTTTTTTTTTATGTATTATCTTTTATTTTTAAGACAAAATTGCCCATTTCATCCTTGTGTTTTTTACTTTTTGCCCGTTTCATCTTTGTGTTTTATTTTCTGCATTTTTCATCCTTAAAAGCATTTTAAAGTCCCAATTTCATCCCTCACTCTAATGAAAGTTAACTGAGTTTTTTAAAATTATTCACAAAGACTACCCACGTAATCTTTAACTTGTACCAATTTCATCCCTCACCATTTTCTACTTGTACCATCACTGTACGGGTATGCATGTACAATGATATGCTTGTACAATGATAATGCTATTTTTCCTTTTAATTATTTGATCGCAATAGGCTTTTTCTTTTAGTGCTATTGGCTTGTAATTTGGAGTTAGGGTTTGATTCTGTGCTTTTGTTGCTAGGTCATTTTAGAATTTATTGTTGGAGAATTGTGCTTAGCCTGTCTTACTGTTAATAGATTGAAAAAAATTGTTTCATTATTCATAGGTGTTTGTAAAAAGTGGATACGTATAAACACAACATGAACTAAATAAAATATCTTCTATCCAGCTTCCCGTTTCTTGTTTTGTTGGAGAAAGAAGATGAAGGATTAGCAAACCATAGCGGTGGTGGAATATCTTTAATTGTATGTCACCGTAGCTTCTTGCAGAGTTACCGGAACTGTTCTCATCATCTACACCTAAACCTTCCTCCTCTGATTCTTCATTAGTGAGGTTAGATGATTTCTTGCCATTTCCAAACTCGTATAAATCTTCTGTACGAATCTTGCTGGATGCAGTAAAAAAGCTGCACATAAAGGGGGAATATGTAATTTCAACAAGCAGATACAAATTGAATGGCATATAGTAATTTTAGGTGGTAAAGTAATTATATTATATAAATATACTATTAGCCATAGTGTTACTATTCTGATTATTCTGATTTGTCATTTTTCATTTTTAAATTTATTTAAACTTTATTTTTTAATTAACCTTTATATACTAAAACTCATGGTCGGATGTGCAGTTTCAGTTATTTCAGAATGTGGTTTTGAGTTAGCGTTCACACTGCAACCAGTCCCTCAACTTCCACTTACTTTACACAACGACCCCTCGATTTTACACTTTTTCGGGGGTAGAAAGCGTAATTATATAATTTTATTAAAACAAAAGAAACTATTTCCATCCGAATTTTTAACGAGTCCTATCTTCTCGCTCGGTGCAAGTTAAATTTTTCCGAGACCACTGTTCAACTCGAAAAAGTCTCACGAACCCAACGGGACTAACTATACGCGAAACAGACACTTTTTAAAAAACGCTTAACACAACGACAGCCCGTATCTTTCTGTTCGCCGCAAGTTGAATTTTTCCGACAACACCGTTACACTCGAAAAATTTTTATGAACAAAACGAAACTAACTACGTTCTAAACGGACACTTTTTAAAAAATGCTTAAGACAACGACATCTAAAACGTCGCTTAAGACATGAGCCGTTTTCCCCTTTGTAAATACACAACGCTACGTTAAATATGAATACACAAGCCGAAAGCCCCCGTCGCATCGCGCGGGCCAGATCCGGACTAGTTAGTACTATAAACAGGTTGGGTAACTTATAAAAGTATTTGTAATAAACTTCTGTGTTGCCCCTACTAAAACTCATTAATAATAATAATAATAATAATAATAATAATAATAATAATAATACAAGTAATAAAAATTACTGATAATTTTTTAAAAAGATAAGATCTTCAATGATTCCACATAGGTGATATTAGAAAACTATTGATAGTGTAACGACCCTGGATTTTCCAACTTTTATTAATAATATTTATTATTAATGTTTGTGTTTTAATAAATGTGTTTTTATACATTTACTTGTTACCGTAATTGACTTTACATGTCCCGACTCGTCTTTGTGACACACGTGCTTTTCACGAATAATATTTCGGATATTATTCACGTTCATGATTAATTATTATTAATCATTTTTAATTAACTAATGTTACTAGTTAATTACTTGGGCTTTATTTATTTAATTGTTGCATACTTACATGGACTCATGTTAATGGACTTGGAAGCCCACCCTACTTTTCTTAATGGACTACTAGTTAGCCCAACATTAAGCTAGTGAATTATTAAGGCTTAAACTTAGATTAATTAAACTAATGATGAGGCAAAGTTGTTACAAGCATGCTAGTAACTCTTTCCCATACATTTAACTTTAAACCATTCTAAGCTTACACCATCTCCCCATGCATGAAAGTTAACTTTTGACCTTGCCATTTTGGTCCTTGGCCATGAGCTCCCATGGGGAGGTGAGATTCAAATTTTTGCTTCTTGTTTTGCTACTTACATGTATACTTCAAGCCTTATTTCACACACATACTTACACCATTTCTTTCTCTCATCTTTTTCTCTCAAAAATTGTAAGTAACAAACTTTATTTTCTCTTCTTTTCTTTCTTTGAAAACCGCCAACATATCATCATCATTTTACTTGTTTTGTTACTTGTTACTTGTTTGTGTTAAAGATCAAGTTTTCTAACTTGTATCTTCATGTAATCTTGGTTACTTTCATCTTTGTTTGATGAAGAACCAAGAACAAGGATCTAAGTTCTATAACTTATGGTTCTACACTTAAAATGTTATAAGATTTAAAGTTCATAAACTTTGTAATCATACTTGTGTTCATGTTTTGTAGACTTGAAGTTTATTTCCTTAAGATCCAAACTTTGATTTGAATCTTCTCAAGTATGAAACAAACATGAACATAATACTTGAAACTTTAGTTTATTTCTTTCTTTTGTAAGTACTTTAAAGTTGTGATATTGTTAATTTGGTCAAGTATTACTAGTTAAACTTGATCTCATATTTCTTGAAACTAAAGTTAACTTTATAAGTTTAAGAACATGGAAGTATACCTTTCTAGTTATAACTTCACACACTTATGTTGGATCTAAGTTTTTATAGCTTATGGTCTTCTAATTGTGTTGTAAATAAGAGCTTATAAGCTGACGTACATTCTACAAGATTAAAATCTAAGTTTCATAACTTATGGTTTCATTAAAGTGAAGATCCAAGTTCTATAACTTAGGATCTAACTTAAGAACACTAGATCTAGACTTTCTAGTCTATGATCTTTAAGATCTAGCTAATATCTAAGTTCTACAACTTAAGATCTTGTTTATTTAGTTTACTTTCAAGTTTGTAGCTTAATATTACTATTAGAACTCATGTATGTGTCGGATCTAAGATCTTGATGTAACTTTGGTTCATCAAACTACTTACAACCCTTAATTGAGTTGTGCTACATATCTTAGACTTACACTAGTGTTATTATGGTCAAAACTTGGTTAAGATGATGCAAACACATCAACGAGTTGTACACTTGAAGCTATAAGCATCAAGAATGAGAACCGTGATGAGCATCAAGCACCAAGAACCCACCGGAGCACCTTACCTACTGTTTTCCGGGTCTGATCAGTAACCTGGGCTACTGTAAAAGTTTATTTCCAGCTATTACGGTTCAATTAGATGATTTTCCGTTTAGACCTCGTCTCAATCCGAGTTACGGTTTAGGATTTATGGCCTTCCGAAAGTCACTACACCCTTTTAACGTTGTGCTGAAATTTCTGACCTACTCGCACTTAAACCGTCGCCATGGTCAAACGAAGACGATTTTGGTTCTGGAAATTGGTCAGACTCTAGGGGACTCATATATGGAGTCATGGCCACTGGTCTCACCTCATTTCAGTTTGTATAGAGGTCGTGGCGACTGAACGAAATCAGCCTTTATTTCAAACTCTATTCTTGATTGAAACTTACTTTACACTTTTTGATTAATGATGAATGATGATGATACTTAAGACCTAATTTACATACTTTTAAACCTTTGGGAACAAGTTACTGACTTAGTAACTTTTGACTTAGGTTGAGGACCTTCCGGACCAACCACTTGCTTACTATTCCCGCGTATCGACTTTTACTACTTTCCACTGTGAATTATAGCATCCTTTTTTACTTTAACTATTCTGGGAACTGAGAATACATGTGCATTTTACGTTTTACATACTAGGCACGAGTACTTAAACTTTATATATGTGTGGGTTATACAACGGCATATACTTTCCCCTTAGCTCGGTAACGTTTAGTCATTGGTCTTTGAACCGGTGAACGCGAATCTTAGATATAGATCCATAGGGTTTGACATCCCCACTCGGGCTAGTAGTGCTAGCATTTAACGGGTGTTTAATACTTCGTAAACTTACGCACTCGCTAAGTGTACATTAAGGGGGTGTTATTTACGTTAAGTTAGTTACCAAGTGCCCACGGTTATACATATACTTTTCATACTGTTTTGAAATACTGAAATCTCGTGGCCTACCTTACATTATTGTTATACTTAAACTATAGCTCACCAACCTTTGTGTTGACGTTTTTAAGCATGTTTTTCTCAGGTGCTTAAGAGGTTTGTTTGCTTCCGCTGTTGTAGTCTTGCTGTAGACACCCGCTGCTTATTAGAGATGTCTTCGCATGAAACGTTTATTTTGCATTCAAACTTTATTACTTTTGAACGATGAATTTGTAACGACCTATAGGTCACGTACTATTATTATTGCCTTCTATTCGTAGAAGCACACTATCGGTTGTAAAACTTTTAATGTTAGTTAAGACGTCACTCCGTTTTATGAATGCAAACTTCTTTTAAAACAGCATATAGTGTTTGACCTTGTAATGATCCTGTTGTTGGTGATCCGTACACGTTAATTTTGTACGGGGCATTGGTTATAGGGAATTAGGTTGCATTAGTGAGTCTAGACCGGACCGAGTAGGATTCACTAATAGGACTAATCTACAACTTGCTAGTTTACTTGTTTCTGCGGAACTTGCTTCATGCTGCTGCTTACTTTTACTGCTATATGCCGTATGCTACTACATGATTTCACTACTGCATGCTACCTTCTGCTTTTGATTGCATGATACTTCTGTAGGATTCGTTATTATTGCCATGCTATTTACTGTTATAGATGATCTAGACTATCGTAGTTACTTTGCCTAATACGTGCTTGCTATATAACTTACTGACATGGAAAAAGTTATTTTTCCTTGTTCAGATGTCGGATGTCCCGCCCATTATCATTTTGGAGAGCGACTCAGACTCATCCGCTACCTCGCCTGCTACTGCTGCCGACACACAGATCCCGTCCTCTTTACCCTCCAGCGACTCTGGCGCTTCGTCCTCTGGAGCCAGTAGTCACACACCCGACCCAGTGATCATCTCATACGGACACGAGGATCCATCGGAGATTCCAGCTCCACTCATCCCAGGACTCCTGAGCCACAGCACCATTCCGGTGATGCCGTGATTCCTGGGGAATATGGGGAAGTTCCTTTCCGGAATGAGCATGGTCATTGGGCTAGACGCCTTCCTGATGGACGTGTCGTTCCGATTCCACCCAGCAGATACCGACTGATGACTACTGGCCGAGCACATCCACCTTCCGATGATTCCGACGACTCATCATCCGATGACTTCAGCGAGGATTCCGATGAGGATTCCGATGAAGACCCTGAGGAGATGCCCGTGCAGCCGCCCTCTACCCCGCCGAATAAACGGTATCATTTCGATGGTACTGTTATTCCATGGGTTAACGGAGGTAGGTCGTTCGTCAACGCACATGGACTGAAGGTTAGAGTTACCGCCCGTAAGAGGCTTGTGCCGTATCCTGCTGATCCATTCATACGTAAGGCTCCTCGTTATGCAGCATCTACTTCTGGTGCTAGACCGTCTACACCACCAGCTCCACCAGCATCATCTGCACCACCGGCACCACATGCACCATTAGCATCACCTGCTCCACCAGCCTCTCCCTCTATCGAGGAACTGACGAGGGAGGTGGATACCCTCCGTGCTCGGGTAACTGAGCTGAGGACCAGATGTCCCACATAATGGACATCCTTTACCCACCGTCACCATAGGGCTTTTGTATTAGGTCTCTTTATGTAATCCCGATTGTAGTTTCATGTTTCACTCATGTATTGTACGAATCTTATGCTAATGTATGCAACTTTTTATTAATGAATGGAACTTAGTGTTGTTTAATCCTTGCACGATGTTCTATTTACATTACTGTATGATGATTTTGTGGTATCTGAATCTATTTGCGTTACTTAATTAGCATGTGTTGTGTTGATTCCATGATTGGTTAGCGTATACTGAATTATTATTATTTGAATGCTGGATTTTGACTTGAGTCAAAAATTTTGTTTAGAAGATCAATGGTCAACGGAAGATCAACGCCCACAGCAGCACAGATTGAAGAAATGATAGCTGAACGGGTAGCCGCAGCTATAGCGGAAATGAACCCCAAGCTCCACCGGCTATCCAGCACAATCATAACGGGTGCACATACAAGGAATTCCAAAGCTGCAAGCCCCACAATTTTAGTGGTACTGAGGGGCCAGTTGGACTTACAAGGTGGTTTGAGAAATTGGAAGCTGTTTTCCGTGTAAGTAACTGCTCAAAGACGAACAAAACCAAGTATGCCTCATGTACGCTGTCGAACGGCGCCTTAACCTGGTGGAACACACTTGCTTAAGCTAAGGGTATTGATGAGGTGTATGCTACCCCGTGGGAGGAATTTAAAGGGACCATGATTGAAGAGTATTGCCCCAGGATAGAGATACAGAAAATGGAGGCTGAGTTTTGGGATTTGAAGGTTGTGGGAACCGATCTCGATGGTTATAACCGTAGGTACCTGGAATTAGCTCTGATGTGTCCTACGATGGTTACCCCAGAATTTAAGCGAATGGAACGATACTTGTGGGGACTTCCCAAGACCATTCAGGGAAATGTCACCTCTTCTAAGCCAACCAGTGTCCCGGAAGCTATGCGCATGGTGCATACCCTGATGAACCAAATCACCAACAAAGAACCAGAAAAGGCTAAATCCGAATCGGGTAGTAGTGAGAAGCGTAAGTGGGACAACAACAAGGGGAGGGTCTTTGAACAAAACCCTGCTAAGAGGCACAACAACGGAAGGAACCCCAACCCGAACCCTAGCTCGAACTCTAACTACAAGGGTAGTCTTCCACAGTGCAAGAGATGCTACAAGCATCACACCGGGTACTGCAACGTGGTCTGCAAAAAATGTAAAAGAACTTGGCATATTGGCAAAGACTGCAAGATCACCACCCTGAATGTGAAGACAAACCCTACTGGACCGAGAAGTGCTATGAATGCGGACAACCGACCCACTTCAAAAATGAGTGTCCCAACAAGAGAAAGGACGGCGGACCACCGCGTGGCAGAGCTTTCAACGTAAACGCAAGGGATGCCCGTGAAAACCCCAACTTGGTTACATGTATATTCACTATCAACAATCTATTAGCTTCTGTTCTGTTTGATACTAGTGCCGATAGAAGTTATGTATGTAGACACTTTTGCTCTAAGATAAATTGGTCGTTAGTTCCTTTAAAGGAGAGTATGCTTGTCGAGGTAGCCAATGGAAAACTTGAGAAAGTTGACCAAATTAGCCGAGGAGCTATTATCAATATAGCTGGTGTGGATTTCGAGATTGACTTGATACCCATTAAGTTGGGAAGCTTTGATGTTATTGTCGGTGTGGACTGGTTGACCAAGATAAGGGCCGACATTATCTGTGGAGATAAAGCTCTTCGTATACCACACGGAGATGGTGAGCCACTGATTATTTACGGAGAGAGATGTAGCTCGAAACTGAATCTCATTAGTTGCATGAAAGCGCAAAATATCGTGAAGAAAGGACGTCTTGCTGTTTTAGCACATGTGAAAACGTTAAAAACTGAGGTGAAGAACGTGGATGACGTACGAACTGTGAACGAATTTTTTGATGTGTTTCCGGAAGAATTGCATGGATTACCGCCACTGAGAGCAGTAGAGTTTCGGATTGATTTAGTGCCAGGAGCTGCACCTGTAGCTCGCGCACCTTATCGACTCGCACCTTCCAAAATGCAAGAGTTGCAGAGCCAATTACAAGAACTGCTAGACCGTGGATTTATCCAACCAAGTTTCTCGCCTTGGGGCGCACCTGTTTTATTTGTGAAGAAGAAGGACGGATCCTTCCGCATGTGTCTTGACTACCGTGAACTCAACAAATTGACGATCAAGAATCGGTATCCTCTTCCCCGAATTGACGATCTTTTTGATCAACTACAAGGATCGAGCGTTTACTCTAAGATCGATTTGCGATCCGGTTATCACCAGTTGAGGGTGAAAGAGAGCGATGTGATGAAGACTGCATTCAGAACTCGTTATGGTCATTATGAGTTTCTCGTGATGCCATTCGATTTAACCAATGCACCTGTCGTGTTTATGGATCTCATGAATCGTGTATGCAAGCCATACCTGGATAAGTTCGTTATCGTCTTCATAGATGATATCCTCATCTACTCCAAAAGCGAAGAAGAACATGAACAACATCATCGTCTAGTGTTGGAACTCTTGAGACAAGAGCAACTTTACGCCAAATTCTCCAAGTGTGAATTTTGGTTGAAGGAAGTCCAATTTCTGGGTCATGTTGTGAGTGATCAAGGTGTCAAAATTGATCCCGCAAAGATCGAAGCTATCAGCAAGTGGGAAACCCCCACTACTCCGACTCATATCCGCCAATTTTTAGGCCTCGCCGGTTACTACCGAAGATTTATTGAAGGTTTCTCTCTGATTGCGCGTCCTTTGACCGCGCTGACTCACAAAGGGAAGAAGTTCATTTGGGAACCCGAACAAGAATCTGCATTTCAAACCTTGAAAAAGAAGTTAACCACCGCACCTATCTTCACTTCCTGAAGGCAGTGACGATTTCGTCGTATATTGTGATGCCTCGAAAAGTGGTTTTGGTTGTGTACTGATGCAACGCACAAAGGTTATCGCTTACGCCTCCCGACAACTGAAGATTTACGAGCGAAATTACACAATGCACAATCTCGAGCTTGGAGCCGTTGTCTTTGCATTAAAGCTGTGGAGACACTACCTTTATGGAACAAAGAGCACTATTTTCACCGATCATAAAAGCCTCCAACACATCTTTGATCAGAAGTAACTGAATATGAGACAGCGTCGATGGATCGAGAAGTTGAACGACTATGATTGTGAACTTCGTTATCACCCTGGCAAGGCCAATGTTGTAGCTGACGCTTTGAGCCGAAAAGAGAGGATGGCACTCTTCGTGTTCGGGCACTAAACATCACCATTCATTCGAAACTCAATAGCCAGATTCGAGCAGCCCAAGATGAGGCTCTTGATAATGCTAAAAACGAACATATATTTCATAGCATTATCCCTCAAGAAAGACAAGCTTTTAGTTGCAATTGTTCTATTTACAAGTGATTTTCGTTTAAATAATAAAAGGTGAAGACAAAAGACAGATTCAACGAATTGAAGACGCAAACGACCAAAAAGCTAAAAAGTACAAAGTACAATCAAAGAGGTTCAAATTATTGATAAGAAACATCTCAAAATTACAAGAGTACAAAACACGAAACGCAGAGTACAAGATATTAAATTATACGCAAGGACGTTCGAAAATCCGAAACTGGGACCAAAGTCAACTCTCAACGCTCGACGCAACGGACTAAAAATTACAAGTCAACTATGCACATAAATATAATATAATATTTAAATAATTACTAAAATTATTTATATATTATATTTATTTATATAATCCGTCGTTAAACAAGAAAACAAAGACCTGTGAGCTGGAAAAAGGGGCCATGCGATCGAAGGCAAAAAGCCATGCGATCGCATGGTGGTAGGTGACATGCCACATGCCTATAAATTCGCGTGTTTTGATCTAATATATCAATCTCTCTATCTCAACGTATATATATATATATATATATATATATATATATATATATATTATAATTTTAATTTTAATTTTAATTCTAATAATAAGGGTATGTTAGCGAATGTTGTAAGGGTGTAAGTCGAAATTCTGTCCGTGTAACGCTACACTATTTTTAATCAGTGTAAGTTATGTTCAACCTTTTTAATTTAATGTCTCGTAGCTAAGTTATTATTATGCTTATTTAAAACGAAGTAATCATGATGTTGGGCTAAATACTAAAATTGGGTAATTGGGCTTTGTACCATAATTGGGGTTTGGACAAAAGAACGACACTTGTGGAAATTAGACTATGGGCTATTAATGGGCTTTATATTTGTTTAACTAAATGATAATTTGTTAATTTTAATATAAAGATTTACAATTGGACGTCCCTATAAATAACCATATACACTCGATCGGACACGATGGGCGGGGTATTTATATGTACGAATAATCGTTCATTTAACCGGACACGGGAATGGATTAATAGTCTATGGAATTATTAAAACAAGGGTGAAATTATGTACAAGGACACTTGGCATAATTGATAACAAAGTATTAAAACCTTGGGTTACACACAGTCGATATCCTGGTGTAATTATTAAACAAAGTAATAAAACCTTGTTACAGTTTAAGTCCCCAATTAGTTGGAATATTTGACTTCGGGTATAAGGATAATTTGACGAGGACACTCGCACTTTATATTTATGACTGATGGACTGTTATGGACAAAAACCAGACGGACATATTAAATAATCCAGGACAAAGGACAATTAACCCATGGGAATAAACTAAAAATCAACACGTCAAACATCATGATTACGGAAGTTTAAATAAGCATAATTCTTTTATTTCATATTTAATTTCCTTTATTTTATATTTTATTGCACTTTTAATTTTCGCACTTTTATTATTATTGTATTTAATTGCACTTTTAATTATCGCACTCTTTAATTATCGCAAGTTTATTTTATCGCACTTTTATTTATCGCAATTTCATTATCGTTATTTACTTTACGCTTTAAATTAAGTCTTTTATTTATTTAATATTTTACATTAGGTTTTAACTGCGACTAAAGTTTTAAAAAATCGACAAACCGGTCATTAAACGGTAAAAACCACCCTTTATAATAATAATATTACTTATATATATATTTGTATTTTTATAAATTAAAACTAATATAGCGTTAAGCTTTGTTTAAAAGATTCCCTGTGGAACGAACCGGACTTACTAAAAACTACACTACTGTACGATTAGGTACATTGCCTATAAGTGTTGTAGCAAGGTTTAAGTATATCCATTCTATAAATAAATAAATATCTTGTGTAAAATTGTATCATATTTAATAGTTTTTCCTAGTAAAATATACACTATTTCATATACACCTCGCATAGCATCAAGTATATTTTTGGCGCCGCTGCCGGGGAATAATTTCTGCTTAAACACCGGAAGCGCAACGCTATATAAAAGAAAGATTTTTATTTTTAGTTACTTTATAAAAAAAATACGCTTTTGTAAAAATACATTTTAAAAATTTGAAAATATAAAAAGAAAAACAAAAATATAAATATTGTTAAGAGTTTGTTAAATTTATAAGTTCTATAAAAGTTTCTTTATCTTTATTTTATAAAAATATAAGTTTTATTTAAATTATTAATATATATTATAAATATATAATTCATTTAAAACAGAAAAAAAAATATAAAACTCGAGGCCTGAACTGTAGCAGCCCAGTCACTGGCCCGAAACCCTAGCCCATGCGATCGCATGTCCGGGTAACTTAGAACTCATGTGATCGCATGAGCCCAGCTGACACGCCACAGTTGATTCTCGTACTGCATTAATTACGGATAATAATTATAATTATAATTATTTAACTTAAAACCCTAATTAGGGTTAGTATTTTTAATTGTTTAATTTTAGTTTTTAGATTTAATTTGTATTTTAAGTTTAATTAGTTTAATTAATTTATAAAATTAATAGTTTTATAAAATAAATAATATAAAAATAATATTTTTATAAAAATTGTATTTTTTACAACTTTTAGTATATTTTTATATTTTGTCCCTTTTTATTTGTTTTAGCGTAATTTTTTGTATTTTTCGCTCGTATTTAGTTTTAAGTCATAGTTTTTTCCATAGTTATTTTTACTTCTAGATTTTTAGGCTTTGCCGTAAAATCCCTTAAGTGCTTTTTCTTTAGATTAAGATTTAGGTGCTTTAGAATTTTGCGACGCTGTTTATAAATTTTAGTGCCTTTTAAGTATCGACACGCTACTTTCTTATTTTTATTTTTCGACGCCTATTATTTTTCTACCCTTTTTTTTTCTTTTTCGACGTTTTTCGGCGCGCTCTTTTTCTTCCTTATTTCTCGCCATTCTAGTTTTTAGGATTTAGAATTTTCTCTATTTCTTATCTAATATTTCTTTAAATTACGAAAAATTTATTTTAAGTGGTTAAATTGATAGACATCAAAAATTTCTGGTTCGTAGTAATAGTTGGATTTGTACGTGGACCGGGTTATTGGAGCCAAACAGTACTCAATTATATTGAGACCAAACGAATCCTGCCCCTCTGCTGCATCTTTTGGCTATTCGAAACGTGGGCAAAATCAGAAAAGTCTATTAATTGGATAACTTATATAATTTTTCTTTCTTTTTAAAAAACTAATAGGATATTCAGTGAATGCACCGAGCAAAACGTTCACCACCTTTTGTACGTTCACCACCTGTAACTCGATCAAGACATCTAGCTAATATTATCGCCGTTGATTTTTCTTTAGAATCGTCATCCAGTCGACCAAGTACTACAATTCAAATTTTTGATAATCCATTTTTTGAACCCAACCTCACAATTGAGAATCCGGAGAATATTCAGGGACGATTTCGAGATCCTGAACCATTAATTTTTCCTCCGGAACTACCAATCATTCAAACAGAGATTGTTGAGGAACGAACCATTAAATCAGAATCCTCTAGTGATTCAGATTCAATAAATTCAATCATGGAGAATCTGGAACCTCTAAGTATGGAAGATCGAATGCGAGCTAAACGCACTGGCCAAGGTCACGCAAATACTCAACCAGACATTAATGCGTCAGATTATGAAATCAAAGGACAAATTCTACACATGGTGACTAATCAATGCCAATTTAGTGGTGCGCCGAAGGGAGATCCAAATGAACATCTTTGTACCTTTAATAGGATCTGTACACTATTTAAAATCCGAGAAGTGGAGGATGAACAGATATATCTCATGTTATTTCCCTAGACTTTAAAGGGAGAAGCCAAAGATTAGTTGGAATCGTTACCTGAAGGGGCGATTGATACATGGGACGTTTTAGTTGAAAAATTTCTTAAACAATTCTTTCCGGCATCTAAAGCCGTAAGACTTCAAGGAGAAATTGTTACGTTCACACAGAAGCCAAATGAAACTCTATATGAGGCATGGACAAGATTTGGAAAGTTATTAAGAGGATGTCCGCAACATGGTTTAGACACTTGTCAAATAGTACAAATATTCTACCAAGGATGCGACATCACTACAAGGAAAGACATAGATATAGCAGCTGGTGGTTCTATTATGAAGAAAACAGAAACTGATGCTTATAAAATTATTGATAACACTGCTTCCCCCTCACATGAGTGGCACCAAGAAAAAGATATCGTTAGATTATCTAAAGCAGCTAGAGCCGATTCTAGCCATGACTTTGATTCCATTTCAGCAAAGATAGATGCTGTCGAGAGACGAATGGAAAAGATGACTAAAGATATCCACTCAATACGAATTAGTTGTGAGCAGTGTGGAGGACCACATTTGACAAAAGATTGTCTCAGTATTGAACTAACAATGGAACAAAGAGAGAATGTTTCATACATAAACCAAAGGCCTGGAAATAATTATCAGAATAATTATCAACCGCCAAGACCGATTTACAATCAAAACCAGAATTATAACCGAAATGTTCCATACAACAACCAACAAGGTCCTAGCAATCAACAAGTATCCAATAATACTTACAATCAGCAAAGACCTAATTTTCAAAATAAACCACCACAAATCGATGATAAAAAGCCGAATTTAGAAGATATGATGACAAAGTTAGTTGAATCTCAAACGCAGTTTTTCACATCTCAGAAACAAATAATGAACAAAATGCTCAAGCATTTAGAAATCAACAAGCTTCTATTCAAAATCTGGAACAAGAAGTAAGTAACCTAGCAAGGTTAATAGGTGAAAGAAAACCGGGAAGTCTACCTAGTGATACAAATGCTAACCCCCGGAATGAAACAGCTAAAGCTATTACCACAAGAAGTGGTATTACACTTAAACCACCTGAAATACCTGTAATTTCTGATGAAGCTATTCCTACTCCACAAGAACCACAATCTGATCAAGATAAGGAAAAAGAACCGGTAGTTGAAAAGGTTAATGAAGATAACACAGTTAAGGCTAAACCTTATGTTAAACCATACCAACCACCACTTCCTTACCCGAGTAAAATGAAAAAAAAAGAGACTTGAAGCCGAGCAATCCAAATTCTTGGATATGTTTAAACAGATAAATGTAAATCTTCCTTTCATTGATGTGATTTCAGGAATGCCAAGATATGCTAAATTTCTGAAAGATCTAATCTCAAATAGAAAGAAAATGGAAGAACTCTCGGCTGTTACTATGAATGCTAATTGTTATGTAGTGCTGTTGAATAAGATACCAGAAAAATTATCAGATCCAGGAAGTTTCACAATTCCATGTTTTCTGGGTAGTCTTAGTTCAATAGAAGCATTGGCAGACTTAGGTGCTAGTATAAATCTAATGCCGTATTCACTATACGCTAAACTAGACCTTGAGAATTGAAACCAACAAGAATAAGTATACAACTAGCCGATAGATCAATAAAATATCCTAGAGGGATAATGGAAAACATGCTAGTTAAAGTTGGTACTTTAGTATTTCCAGTAGATTTTGTTGTTCTGGACATGGAAGAAGATTCTCAAGTTCCTCTTATATTAGGAAGACCATTCTTAAACACGGCTAAAGCAATGATAGACGTGTTTGGTAAGAAACTGACCCTAAGTATAGAGGACGAGAGTGTTACCTTTTCTGTTGATAGAGCAATGTAACAACCGCAATCTGCAGATGATACATGCTATTATATTCAAACTATAGAATCACATGCAGAATTGTTAGAAGAATTTCCAGAATTACAAGGAACAGGAGAATGTTCTTTAGGAGAAGGAACTGAACCAATTGATGAAACTGAAATGTTAGCTACACTTATGAGTAATGGATATGAACCAACAACAGAAGAAATTCAAATGCTAAAAGAAGAAGACAGATATTGATATAAATCATCGATAGAAGAACCACCGACACTAGAGTTAAAGCCACTTCCAAACCATTTGGAATACGCTTATTTACATGGTGAATCTGAATTACCTGTAATAATATCGTCTTCTCTTACTAAAAATGAAAAATCTCAACTCATTTCTGTGTTGAAAGCTCATAAACCAGCCATTGCATGGAAGATTCATGATATTAAAGGAATAAGTCCTTCGTATTGCACACATAAAATCCTTATGGAAGAAGGTCATAAAACGTATGTGCAACGCCAATGAAGACTAAATCCTAATATGCAAGATGTTGTTAAGAAAGAAATTATTAAACTGCTAGATGCAGGTTTAATTTATCCAATTTCTGATAGTCCATGGGTAAGCCCAGTTCAATGCGTACCTAAGAAGGGTGGCATGACTGTCATCACAAATGAGAAAAATGAGCTTATTCCTACTAGGACTGTAACAGGATGGCGTGTATGTATTGATTATAGAAAATTAAATGACGCCACCAGAAAAGATCACTTTCCCTTACCTTTTATTGATCAAATGTTGGAAAGATTAGCCAGAAATAGTTACTATTGTTTTCTTGATGGATTTTCCGGATATTTTCAAATTCCAATAGCACCTGAGGACCAAGAGAAAACCACATTCACGTGCCCTTATGGTACTTTTACTTACAAACGCATGCCATTTGGACTTTAGAACGCCCCTGCAACCTTTCAAAGGTGCATGATGGCGATTTTTCACGACATGATAGAAAAATGCATGGAAGTTTTCATGGATGACTTTTCAGTCTTCAGTGATACTTTTGAAACATGTCTAGTTAATCTTGAACGAATGCTTATTAGATGCGAACAATCAAATCTAGTACTTAATTGGGAGAAATGTCATTTCATGGTTAAAGAAGGCATCGTTCTTGGACATAAAATCTCAAAGGAAGGAATTGAAGTGGATAGAGCTAAAGTAGATGTAATTGCTAAACTTCCACATCCCACCAATGTTAGAGGAGTTAGGAGTTTTCTAGGGCATGCCGGTTTTTACCGACGTTTTATAAAATATTTTTCTAAAATTGCCACTCCTATGAATAAACTCCTAGAAAAGGATGCTCCATTCATCTTTTCAGATGAATGCATTAAATATTTTAATATTCTTAAAGAGAAACTCACTAATGCGCCGATCATGATAACACCAAATTGGAATTTACCGTTTGAACTAATGTGCGATGCAAGTGATTTTGCAATGGGAGCCGTTTTAGGACAAAGGATTGAAAAACGATTTCAACCTATATATTATGCTAGTAAGACGTTACAAGGAGCACAAACAAATTACACAACCACTGAAAAAGAACTCCTTGCTATTGTCTTTGCTTTTGACAAATTTCGATCATATCTCGTTCTAGCTAAAACGGTGGTCTATACCGACCATTCTGCTCTTAGATACCTATTTTCGAAACAAGATACTAAACCACGATTAATCCGTTGGATCTTACTCTTACAAGAGTTTGATATTGAAATCCGAGATAAAATTCTTTAGTGATATAAAACACTATTTCTGAGAAGATCCACATTTGTTTAATAGTTGTCCCTATGGAATAATACGCCGATGTGTATTCGGAGATGAAGCTAGTAAAATTTTATACCATTGTCACACAGGACCAACAGGAGGGTATTATGGGCCTCAACTCACAGCAAGAAAAGTTTATGATGCTGGATTCTATTGGCCTACAATTTACAAAGACGCACACCTTCTTTGCAAATCCTGTGATGCATGTCAAAGGGCCGGAAAAATAAGTCAACATGATGAAATGCCACAAAATGACATTCAAGTATGTGAAGTATTTGAAATTTGGGGTATTGACTTTATGGGTCCATTTCCAAAATCTCATAATAATCTCTATATTCTCGTAGCCATTGATTATGTATCTAAATGGGCGGAAGCACAAGCTCTCCCGACTAATGATGCACGAGTTGTAGTCAACTTTTTAAAACGCCTTTTTGCAAGGTTTGGAACACCGAAAGCTTTAATAAGTGATCGGGAAACTCATTTCTGTAATAATCAACTTGAGAAAGTTCTCAAAAGATATGGAGTAACTTATAAAATCTCCACCGCATATCATCCACAAACAAGTGGACAAGTTGAAAATACCAACCGAGCTTTAAAACGTATTCTAGAGAAAACCGTAGGATCAAATCCGAAGGAATGGTCCATTAAATTGGAGGATGCACTCTAGGCTTTTAGAACAGCCTACAAAACTCCAATTGGAACTACACCTTTTAAACTCGTTTACGGAAAAGCATGTCATCTTCCAGTAGAAATTGAACACAAAGCATTTTGGGCTTTGAAGACATGTAATCTTGATTTACATGAAGCTGGACGTCTACGGTTAAGTCAATTAAACGAATTAGAAGAATTAAGACATGAAGCATACAAAAATTCATTAATCTATAAGGAAAGAACGAAGAAATGGCATGATAAAAGAATCAGAAGTTCAAAAGAATTTAAAGAAGGAGACAGAGTTCTTCTTTTCAATTCACGATTCAAGCTATTTCCTGGAAAATTGAAATCAAGATGGTCTGGACTATTCATAGTCAAAAGAGTTTTCCCATACGGAATGATAGAATTAATAAATTCAAATGGGATTGAATTTAAGGTTAATGGTCACAGAGTTAAACACTACATAGATAGTCCGATGGAAGTCGACAACGAAATTAATCACAATTTTGACACCACAGCTAACTAAGTGTGGGGAGAATCAAGTCTTTTAAAGGATAATATGTATTTCTGTTAGAGTTAGATTTTCTGTTTTCGTGTAGTTCTCGAGAATGGAACCCGAATGGTCTTTCCCTAGCAGACCCTAAAGAACTTGTCTTCTCCCCCCATTCTGAATTTTTATTTTTTTTAGGTTTTATGAAATGAAGACTTCCTGTGAACTAAACCATGGTCTAATGCTACACGCTTTGATCATTAAACGTAATAATGACACCCTTCCAAGTGAAATAGTATCATTAATCAGAGGTAAATTGGACGGAGTAAGAAAAGAATCCAGATGCGAAAATAATAAGTTACAATTTGGTAAAGGAAAATCAAAATCCGCAGCTAAAAGAAGAGCTCGACACCTTGAAAGATGCCACAAATGCGGAAAATGGTCACACGAAGGTAAATGTTCAAATAATCAAACCTATTCAAACACCGAATTTGTTACTTTATGCAGAGACGGACCGTTCATATGTTTAGAAGAAAAAACTTTGAATGCTCGAGGTTACGCCTATGTAGCCATGGAAAACCAATTAGCCATGTTTAGAGCATATCACTAAGAATACTATCTTCACAGGTAAGTTTGTACAGTTTTCATTTTTATTTTTATTTTTATTTTTAACCTTTTGATAATAAACGCTAATTTGTTCGCTATAAAATATTAAATTGGTATTCAATAAAATTAGGTCTTGCGACCTAAATTATTGATATCATACAAAAATTTATTACATCACTGCGAAATTTAACGTTTATTCTTAAGGTATAAATATCTTTAATCAATCAACCCAAAATATTTCAAAAATTCGTCATGAGTTAAATTAGGTTATGGAACCGAAATTACTTTACCGAAAAGAGGGGCGTATATTTTTGATAATATTTGATTGATTAAAGTGGGATAAAAGACCAAAAAGATTTTTAATTTTATTTTTACCATCTTTTTAAAATTAATAAATTAATATTAATATAATATTGTAAACTTGTTAAAATTAATATATATTTAAAATTGTAAATATTTGAAAATTTTATATTTTAATATAAGTTTGTATGAAAACAAAAATATAATTTAAGTTTGGTGTGAATTTTTAATATGAATTTTTAATTTTATGCATTTTAAATTTAAGTTTGGTGTGAATTTAAAAACAAAAATTTACTTTATTTCGCTAAGTTAAAAATATGATTTTTAAAATTCGTCGTAAGTTGAAGACTAGGTCGTTGAACCGAAATTGCTTTACCTGAGGGAGGGACGAGAACTTTTATTATCATTATTTTTAATCTTATTGAATTAAAGTATGCCAAAAACATTAAAAAAAAACTCAAAAATCTTTACTTTTAAAACCGCGCTTTGAATTGACAAATTTTAAAATTTTTGTCGAGGGACGGACTAGGACATCGATCCGAAAAGCCCTCATCCTAAAAAGAAACAAATTTTTTAAAATTTTATATGATTTATAAAGTATAAGTTTAAAAAAAAAAAAAAACCGCCAATATGTTTGGAAACTTTGGTAAAATTTAATCATTTCTACGCAAATCACCCTCAATAATTTAAATTGTTACTGATTTCTTGCAAATGAGGGCATTGCAAGATCTTAAGTGTGGGAAGGGGTTAAATTCTTTCGGATTTTTTAAAATTTTTACTTTATACACTTGGTTATCATTAAAAATTTTACTAGTAACGCAGTAGTTGTATTAGAATCTAGTGCTCTCTGATAATAAAGAACAGTCCTAGTCTTATATACTGACTACCCAATTCTAGTAAAATTTTTCAAAATTTTCAATTAAATGAATTCAAAATCATGTTTATACATATTTATGAACGATAAAACTAGGTGTTAACACCGAAATTATTGTAACCTCGGAAAGGACATAAATTGAGAAACAAACCAAAATGTTAGAATTCATTTAAAATGGAATAGAGGACAATAAAAAGAAAAATAAAAAACCAAGTGTGGGAAAAATTACCAAGTTATTTTGAACATATATCATATATTTCTGTAACAAATAACTGAAGATACTTTTGCTTTGGACTAATCTAATCAGTTTTACCCGATTTACTGTAATATATTTGAAAGAAAGATGGATCTACACGATGAATCAATTCCATCATTAAAAGGAAGTAAAGTCTTCCGAAAAAGAAACGCGCTTCTTGATTTAGGTCATGAAGTTGTCGTCCAGACCAGCTGTAGGTTGACGAAAAACCTAGAAAAGTCATCTCTAAAATCAGCAGGAAATCCACGGACCTCAGCATCAAACAGGGTCGCCAAGTGGTCAGACTTATCCTAACCATGAGAGGATCTGTCTTGTAAAATGGGGAGGACGCCGTGCAAATTAGCTTGATAAGACTAATGAATCAGATCCCCAGAAAGGATAATCTCCTTAAAAGATCAAAAATCAGCTTTTAAGACTGATATTACTCAATCCTAGAGATTGACCTTAAAGATTGAGAATTACAAACTCATAGAATTCAATGATATCTAAACTCGAGCTTGAACGAGAAAATATTTTGATCAAAATTACAAACCAATTTGTTTTCTGAAAACCCATTTTCAATGCGTTCATTACCATTGAATGTAAAATCCTAGGAATTCACCTAGAATTCATTAGGTCACCTGAACCAAATCGGGTGTCAACCGTAAGAACGGTGGTTGCATAGCATGGTCAAAGACAGGACCTTGTGCCAGACCGACAAATTATAAGGGTGAGCTTTACTATTGCTCCTACAAAGGATAGTAATTGTGTCCGACACGTTATAGACCATAATTAAAAGCATGTCAGGGGACATTGCCTTAACAGTTGCTTGTTCAACGCTTTCCTTTACAACTGGACGGTAGTTTATCAAAAGGTAATATACGGAGCAAGTATATTGGACGTGTTGCTTTCCCAATACAAGGTTAGCAAGTGGGTGACACAAAACCACAAGTTTTGAGCTAAAATTTTCAAATCTGAAATCCACCAAACCCACAAAAAGAATTTGCAAACACCGGTGAAGGGTTATTCCGGAAAACTTATCTAGGGTAAAAGCTAGATTTAATTTTCAAAAGATCAAATGTTTTCATAAAGATCCAATTTCCTTAAAGTATCTAAATTTTTATAGTCATGTGGGACTGTAAACCACATCGTTACTACCATTGTTTATACCGTAGTAAAGAAATCACTGATGTACAAAGTGTGAAGAATAAAGAAGTGATTCTAGTATGTATATTTCAAGACTATATTGCTTGAGGACAAGCAACGCTCAAGTGTGGGAATATTTGATAATGCTAAAAACGAACATATATTTCATAGCATTATCCCTCAAGAAAGACAAGCTTTTAGTTGCAATTGTTCTATTTACAAGTGATTTTCGTTTAAATAATAAAAGGTGAAGACAAAAGACAGATTCGACGAATTGAAGACGCAAACGACCAAAAAGCTAAAAAGTACAAAGTACAATCAAAGAGGTTCCAATTATTGATAAGAAACGTCTCAAAATTACAAGAGTACAAAATGCGAAACTCAAAGTACAAGATATTAAATTATACGCAAGGACGTTCGAAAATTCGGAACTGGGACCAAAGTCAACTCTCAACGCTCGACGCAACGGACTAAAAATTACAAGTCAACTATGCACATAAATATAATATAATATTTAAATAATTACTAAAATTATTTATATATTATATTTATTTATATAATCCGTCGTTAAACAAGAAAACAAAGACCTGTGAGCTGGAAAAAGGGGCCATGCGATCGCATGGCCTGGAAGGCAAAACGCCATGCGATCGCATGGTGGTAGGTGACATGCCACATGCCTATAAATTCGCGTGTTTTGATCTAATATATCAATCTCTCTATCTCAACGTATATATATATATATATTTATATTATAATTTTAATTTTAATTTTAATTCTAATAATAAGGGTATGTTAGCGAATGTTGTAAGGGTGTAAGTCGAAATTCTGTCCGTGTAACGCTACGCTATTTTTAATCATTGTAAGTTATGTTCAACCTTTTTAATTTAATGTCTCGTAGCTAAGTTATTATTATGCTTATTTAAAACGAAGTAATCATGATGTTGGGCTAAATACTAAAATTGGGTAATTGGGCTTTGTACCATAATTGGAGTTTGGACAAAAGAACGACACTTGTGGAAATTAGACTATGGGCTATTAATGGGCTTTATATTTGTTTAACTAAATGATAGTTTGTTAATTTTAATATAAAGATTTACAATTGGACGTCCCTATAAATAACCATATACACTCGATCGGACACGATGGGTGGGGTATTTATATGTACGAATAATCGTTCATTTAACCGGACACGGGAATGGATTAATAGTCTATGGAATTATTAAAACAAGGGTGAAATTATGTACAAGGACACTTGGCATAATTGATAACAAAGTATTAAAACCTTGGGTTACACACAGTCGATATCCTGGTGTAATTATTAAACAAAGTAATAAAACCTTGTTACAGTTTAAGTCCCCAATTAGTTGGAATATTTGACTTCGGGTATAAGGATAATTTGACGAGGACACTCGCACTTTATATTTATGACTGATGGACTGTTACGGACAAAAACCAGACGGACATATTAAATAATCCAGGACAAAGGACAATTAACCCATGGGAATAAACTAAAAATCAACACGTCAAACATCATGATTACGGAAGTTTAAATAAGCATAATTCTTTTATTTCATATTTAATTTCCTTTATTTTATATTTTATTGCACTTTTAATTTTCGCACTTTTATTGTTATTGTATTTAATTGCACTTTTAATTATCGCACTCTTTAATTATCGCAAGTTTATTTTATCGCACTTTTATTTATCGCAATTTCATTATCGTTATTTACTTTACGCTTTAAATTAAGTCTTTTATTTATTTAATATTTTACATTAGGTTTTAACTGTGACTAAAGTTTTAAAAACCGATAAACCGGTCATTAAACGGTAAAAACCACCCTTTATAATAATAATATTACTTATATATATATTTGTATTTTTATAAATTAAAACTAATATAGCGTTAAGCTTTGTTTAAAAGATTCCCTGTGGAACGAACCGGACTTACTAAAAACTACACTACTGTACGATTAGGTACACTGCCTATAAGTGTTGTAGCAAGGTTTAAATATATCCATTCTATAAATAAATAAATATCTTGTGTAAAATTGTATCATATTTAATAGTTTTTCCTAGTAAAATATACACTATTTCATATACACCTCGCATAGCATCAGCTCTCAAGGGAAAGAATATATTTCATGAACACTTGAACATTCTCGTCTCTCGATTCGAAGTTAAGGAGTCTGGACTCCGATGCTATGCCGGAAGAATTTGGGTACCCAGATATGGAGATCTATGGAGCCTTATACTAGATGAAGCCCACAAGTCGAGATATTCGATTCACCCAGGAGCCGGCAAAATGTACCACGATCTTAAGGAACAGTATTGGTGGCCTAATCTTAAGAAGGATGTTGCAACTTATGTTGGGAAGTATTTGACTTGCTCGAAAGTTAAGGCCGAACATCAGAGGCCTTCTGGGTTACTTCAACAACCGGAAATCCCGCAATGGAAGTGGGAAATGATAACAATGGATCGCATTACGAAGTTACCAAAGACGGTGGGCGGATACGATACCATCTGGGTTATCGTTGACCGTCTTACCAAATCTGCACACTTTTTAGCCATGAAGGAAACTGATACGATGGAGATACTCGCTCAAGTATACATAAAAGAGGTTGTATCTCGTCATGGTGTGCCCTTATCGATCATCTCAGATCGCGATCCCCGTTTTGCTTCCAGATTTTGGCGTTCTTTGCAAGAACCCTTGGAGACTCGTCTCGACATGAGTACTGCGTATCACCCACAGACCGACGGGCAAAGCGAACGCACGATTCAGACTTTGAAAGACATGTTGCGTGCATGTGTCATTGATTTCGGAAAGGCTTGGGAAAGGCATTTGCCGCTAGCCGAATTCTCTTACAACAATAGTTATCATTCGAGTATTAATGCCGCACCTTTTGAAGCATTGTATGGCCGCAAATGCCGATCTCCTATTTATTGGGCCGAGGTAGGCGAAACGCAAATCACCGGACCCGAGATAGTCCATGAAACAACTGAGAAGATTGTCCAAATTCAAGCGAGACTCAAGATGGCCTGTGATCGCCAAAAGAGTTATGCAGACCTTAAACGTAAAGACTTCGAATTCAACGTGGGTGACCGGGTAATGTTGAAAGTCGCACCTTGAACAGGTGTAATCCGTTTTGGAAAATGTGGGAAGCTCAATCCGCGATACATTGGTCCTTTTGAAATCTTGGAGCGTGTTGGATCCGTTGCTTACCGTTTGGATCTTCCAACTCAATTGAGCTCAGTTCATCCTACCTTTCATGTATCAAATTTGAAGAAGTGTCTTGATGAACCAGAACATGTCATACCGTTGGAGGAACTTATAATTGATGACAAACTTCACTTCGTGGAAGAGCCTGTTGAAATTATGGACCGTGAGGTCAAAACTTTGAAACACAACAGGATTTCGATCGTCCGAGTTCGATGGAATACCAAACAAGGACCTGAGTTTACCTGGGAACGAGAGGATCAAATAATGCAGAAGTATCCTCACCTTTTCCCAGCTCCTCCATCTTCCTCAGCTTAAAATTTCGAGACGAAATTTTCATTAACAGGTGGGTAACGTAACGACCCTGGATTTTCCAACTTTTATTAATAATATTTATTATTAATGCTTGCGTTTTAATAAATGTGTTTTTATACATTTACTTGTTACCGTAATTGACTTTACATGTCCCGACTCGTCTTTGTGACATACGTGCTTTTCACGAATAATATTTTGGATATTATTCACGTTCATGATTAATTATTATTAATTATTTTTAATTAACTAATGTTACTAGTTAATTACTTGGGATTTATTTATTTAATTGTTGCATACTTACATGGACTCATGTTAATGGACTTGGAAGCCCACCCTACTTTTCTTAATGGACTACTAGTTAGCCCAACATTAAGCTAGTGAATTATTAAGGCTTAAAATTAGATTAATTAAACTAATGAGGAGGCAAAGTTGTCACAAGCATGCTAGTAACTCTTTCCCATACATTTAACTTTAAACCATTCTAAGCTTACACCATCTCCCCATGCATGAAAGTTAACTTTTGACCTTGCCATTTTGGTCCTTGGCCGTGAGATCCCATGGGGAGGTGAGATTCAAATTTTTGCTTCTTGTTTTGCTATTTACATATATACTTCAAGCCTCATTTCACACACATACTTACACCATTTCTTTCTCTCATCTTTTTCTCTCAAAAATTGTAAGTAACAAACTTTATTTTCTCTTCTTTTCTTTCTTTGAAAACCGCCAACATATCATCATCATTTTACTTGTTTTGTTACTTGTTACTTTTTTGTGTTAAAGATCAAGTTTTCTAACTTGTATCTTCATGTAATCTTGGTTACTTTCATCTTTGTTTGATGAAGAACCAAGAATAAGGATCTAAGTTCTATAACTTATGGTTCTACACTTAAAATGTTATAAGATTTAAAGTTCATAAACTTTGTAATCATACTTGTGTTCATGTTTTGTAGACTTGAAGTTTATTTCCTTAAGATCCAAACTTTGATTTGAATCTTCTCAAGTATGAAACAAACATGAACATAATACTTGTAACTTTAGTTTATTTCTTTCTTTTGTAAGTACTTTAAAGTTGTGATATTGTTAATTTGGTCAAGTATTACTAGTTAAACTTGATCTCATATTTCTTGAAACTAAAGTTAACTTTATAAGTTCAAGAACATGGAAGTATACCTTTCTAGTTATAACTTCACACACTTATGTTAGATCTAAGTTTTTATAGCTTATGGTCTTCTAATTTTGTTGTAAATAAGAGATTATAAGCTTACATACATTCTACAAGATTAAAATCTAAGTTTCATAACTTATGGTTTCATTAAAGTGAAGATCCAAGTTCTATAACTTAGGATCTAACTTAAGAACACTAGATCTAGACTTTCTAGTCTAGGATCTTTAAGATCTAGCTAATATCTAAGTTCTACAACTTAAGATCTTGTTTATTTAGTTTACTTTCAAGTTTGTAGCTTAATATTACTATTAGAACTCATGTATGTGTCAGATCTAAGATCTTGATGTAACTTTGGTTCATCAAACTACTTACAACCCTTAATTGAGTTGTGCTACATATCTTAGACTTACACTAGTGTTATGATTATCAAAACTTGATTAAAATGATGCAAACACATCAACGAGTTGTACACTTGAAGCTATAAGCATCAAGGATGAGAACCGTGATGAGCATCAAGCACCAAGAACCCACCGGAGCACCTTACCTACTATTTCCTGGGTCTGATAAGTAATCTGGGCTACTGAAAAAGTTTATTTCCAGCTAGTTCAGTTCGAGTAGATGATTTTCTGTTTAGACCTCGTCTCAATCCGAGTTACGGTTTAGGATTTATGGCCTTCCGAAAGTCACTACACCCTTTTAACGTTGTGCTGAAATTTCTGACCTACTCGCACTTAAACCGTCGCCATGGTCAAACGAAGACGATTTTGGTTCTGGAAATTGGTCAGACTCTAGGGGACTCATATATGGAGTCATGGTCACTGGTCTCACCTCATTTCAGTTTGTATAGAGGTCGTGGCGACTGAACGAAATCAGCCTTTATTTCAAACTCTATTCTTGATTGAAACTTACTTTACACTTTTTGATTAATGATGAATGATGATGATACTTAAGACCTAATTTACATACTTTTAAACCTTTGGGAACAAGTTACTGACTTAGTAACTTTTGACTTAGGTTGAGGACCTTCCGGACCAACCACTTGCTTACTATTCCCGCGTATCGACTTTTACTACTTTCCACTGTGAATTATAGCATCCTTTTTTACTTTAGCTATTCTGGGAACTGAGAATACATGTGCATTTTACGTTTTACATACTAGGCACGAGTACTTAAACTTTATATATGTGTGAGTTATACAACGGCATATACTTTCCCCTTAGCTCGGTAACGTTTAGTCATTGGTCTTTGAACCGGTGAACGCGAATCTTAGATATAGATCCATAGGGTTTGACATCCCCACTCGGGCTAGTAGTGCTAGCATTTAACGGGTATTTAATACTTCGTAAACTTACGCACTCGCTAAGTGTACATTAAGGGGGTGTTATTTACGTTAAGTTAGTTACCAAGTGCCCACGGTTATACATATACTTTTCATACTGTTTTGAAATACTGAAATCTCGTGGCATACCTTACATTACTGTTATACTTAAACTATAGCTCACCAACCTTTGTGTTGACATTTTTAAGCATGTTTTTCTCAGGTGCTTAAGAGGTTTGTTTGCTTCCGCTGTTGTAGTCTTGCTGTAGACACCCGCTGCTTATTAGAGATGTCTTCGCATGAAACGTTTATTTTGCATTCAAACTTTATTACTTTTGAACGATGAATTTGTAACGACCTATGGGTCACGTACTATTATTATTGCCTTATATTCGTAGCACACTATCGGTTGTAAAACTTTTAATGTTGGTTAAGACGTCACTCCGTTTTATGAATGCAAACTTCTTTTAAAACAGCATATAGTGTTTGACCTTATAATGATCCTGTTGTTGATGATCCGTACACGTTAATTTTGTACGGGGCGTCACAGATAGTGCTCCAAATGAACATATATTTAGTCGCAATATCATCCCAATATGTAAAGTTTTTAGTTGTAATTATTATATTTTTAAGTTGTAATCGTTTAAATAAATAAATGAGAAGACGAAGCACGAATATTAAAGAATTGAAGAAAAAGTGTCACTAAAGCCTGAAAAGTGCCACTAAAGCCTGAAAAGTGCCACTAAAGCCATAGTGCACTCAAAAGTGCCACTAAAAGTGAGTTAAAGATTTGCGCGGATTTTGGGAGTTAAGGAAAATAATTTTTTGTGCAAATTACAAATTGCAAAACGCAAAGTACAAGATATCTAAGCGTACGAAAGGACGTTCGAAAATCTGGAACCGAGACATAAACTGGGCGTAAACGTACGAGACAACGGAGCTAAAATTACGAGTCAACTATGCACAAGAATATAATATAATATATATATATAATTATATAAAATTATATATATTATATTATATATTAAATAAATCGAGCAGCCCACGTTTTAAATTGATGATTGAACCTTGACAGCCTATCCATGCGATCGCATGGGAATAAGGCATCAAAGCCATGCGATCACATGAGCCCAAATACCTGGCCAAGTCCTATAAATAGCCATGTTTTGTGCCGAATTATTTACACCTTCATACTTCACACTCTTTCTTTCTCTCTATATGTAATATATATTTATATTTATAATTTTAATTTTAATTTAAGTTTAATAATAATTGGATTATTGTAAGAAATGTTTTACGGGTTTTAAAGTCAAAACTCTGTCCGTGTAACGCTACGCTATTAATAATCACTGTAAGCTATGTTCTTTCTTTTTATATTAGTGTCTCGTAACTAAGTTATTATTATGCTTATTTAAGCCGAAGTAATCGTGATGTTGGGCTAAATATTAAGATAGAGTTATTGGATTTTGTACCATAATTCGGGTTTGAACAAAAGACCGACACTTGTGGACATTGGACTATGGACTATTAATAGATGGGGGGTATTGTCTAATCGAAGGACAACTCATTGGAATCTGTCGAACCTATCTTCAAATTAGTTAATCTAATAATTATTAAATGATTATGAATGTCCTATTTAGTGACGTTTATACGACATCCTTTACAATCATTTAATTAATTATTCGGGTTGGATAATTGATTATTCAAACTGATCAAGTGGGTAAATTAACATTCATATCTCATTAAAACAGTGGTGGATTACATACAAGGATAATTGGTGTAATTGTTAACAAAGTATTAAAACCTTGGATTACACGCAGTCGATAACCTGGTGTAATTATTAACAAAGTATTAAAACATTGTTACAGTTTAAATCCCTAATTAGTTGGAATATTTGACTTCGAGAATAAGGTTAATTTGACGAGCATTTTATAATTATGACCGATGGACTATTATGGGCAAAAACCATATAGGTTTCAAATAATCCAGGACAAAGGTCAACTAACCCAGCATAATGAATTAAAATCAAAACGTCAAACATCATGATTACGAAAGTTTAAATAAGCATAATACTTTTATTTCATATTTCATCGTACTTTTATTTTCTGTCATTTTATTTAACGCACTTTTAATTATCGCAATTTTAATTATCGCAACTTTAATTATTGTCATTTATCTTTACGCTTAAAATATAAAATCGACAAACCGGTCATTAAACGGTAAACCCCCCTTTTATAATAATAATATTACTATATATAATTATATATATTTTATATAAATATAGTTGTTAAAAATATAGTACGTAATCACTAGCTCTATGTGGAACGAACCGGACTTACTAAAAACTACACTACTCTACGATTAGGTACACTGCCTATAGTGTTGTAGCAAGGTTTAGGTATATCCCATCTATATAAATAAATAAAACTTGTGTAATATTTCGTCGTATTTCGTAGTAAACAATAATAGTATTTCGTACACCTCCGCTCGCACATCAACTATCCAACGTTTGTGGTCCAAACTTATATTTATATTACTCTGTATGTAGTTAAAATAACTCCAGCTAAACGGAGTACAAACGTTTGATACTTTGAAATGAATTGATTTTGTAATTTAATTTGTTGAAGATTACGTGGATAGTTCATGTGAATAGTTTTAACGGACTCAATTAACCTTCGTTAGGTGAGGGATGAAATTGGGACTTTAAAATGCTTTTAAGGATAAAAGATGCAGAAAATAAAACACATGGATGAAACGAACAAAAAGTGAAAAACACAAGGACGAAATGGGCAATTTTGTCTATTTTTAATTATGTAATGTTTTTAAATTTTAATAATGCAATTTTTTATTTTATTTAATAAAATGTTATTGGTATTTATTTATTGTATTTAAATAATAATTTAAAATTGGTTAAAGCTTGAAATGGAGTGTATGATAGTGAGTGTTTAGTGAAAGAATGTAAAAGAAATGTTAAAGTGTTTGTGCTGATGTGACGCTAGTGTGACAGGAAAAATGTGTGTTAAAGTATTGAATGGCCTAATATCTTTTTGCATGTTAACTTTTATAACTTACCTGTTTTGGATACATGAATTTAGTATCTTTAAAGTGAGTGTTTAGTGAAAGAATGTAAAAGAAATGTTAAAGTGTTTGTGCTGATGTGGCGCTAGTGTGGCAGGAAAAATGTGTGTTAAAGTCTTGAATGGCCTAATATCTTTTTGCATGTTAACTTTTATAACTTACCTGTTTTGGATACATGAATTTAGTATCTTTAACTTTCTTTTTGAATATTTGTTGTGTTGTTATCATCAATTTCCACAGAATTTCTATCTTCTCAAAATTAATTTCTTATTTATGGCGTCATTTCTTTTTAAACATATCTCTTGGTCAAATGTGTCATGCGCCTCAAACAATTGTTACGGTTGACTAATTTTAAACTCAAAATATGGGTTACAATTTACTTTACCAATAAAAATTAATTTAATAGTAATAATTAATAATTAATATGGGTAACTAATAATATTAATAATAATAATAATATTTTAGATCCGACTAAACTAATAACCTACCTCCATAGATATATTAACATAACTAAATGGGTGATGATATTTTCACATGAGTTTTTGATAAATCCACTAAATTAGTGCATCTTTTGATTGTACCGTACAAACTATAATGCACAAATATGAGTGAATTTATTAAAAACTCATGTCGAAATATCTATATCCATATTTATATCCCTATCCTTGCTTACTACGAGTATCATTAAAGTAAAACTTAATAGAGCAATAAATTTATTTAACATTTAATATGTATCATTAGATTAGAAAATTACATTCATTACCTTATGATCTAACCATTTAAATTACACTTATATGTTATAATAATAGAGCAATAAGTATCTCAAAAAAAGATTATTCCGTAATTAACTTTAGTGGTAACTGGTAAAAAACACGGGCATCACTTTTTACAGGCATTCGTATCGATCCGAATTTAATTTTCCTTCACTACCATGAAACCATAAAGAAAAAATTCAGTATTCTCTATTTCCCTTCATTCTTCAACCCTAATCTCTATATGTCAATTCATAGTAATCCCTACTTACATTTAAAGATCGATAGCACATTCATATTGATCGATGCTGCTGATTGTATCGATAAAATGTTCGTAGAACCCGCAAATAATATCAAACGTGTACTCATATTTTTTTTTTTACCTTAATAGGATGCTTACAAATTTGTGTTATCAAAAAAAGCGCTAGAAATTGTCACTCTTGGATAAATTAGTGGGCAAAAAGTGTAACCTTTTTAGGGAAAAATCGTCACTTTCTAAGAGTGTAAAGGTTAAATTCATAAGGACAAAGGGTAACTTTTTAATTTGATACTTCGTAGAAAACTCATTGTAAATCTAAATATGGTAAATCAAATTTTTTTTTTTTGGGAAGTGATATTTCCAAACAATCTTTTCATAGATCCACACAAGTTTGGTGATACTTTCCAATAATGCCTCTTCAATAAATTATAACAAAAAAACTTGTGAACATCTCATTAAGGGCAGTTTAATAAATATATGTTGACTTGTCAAAAACATGTTTTGAAATATCAACTCCCCTATTTTTTTTCCTCTCTCAACCGGATTCCCAATGAGATCTCCTATGGGTGATCTCTTTCTTCACTTTAATTTGAATTCCTTTTACTACCACCATTGACCACCCTTTTTTGTCCTTGCACCACCACTTCCTTTTTCCTTTTGCAGTAATTTTTTACCCAGCAACCTTTTCTCTTATTAATCTTCACGTTCAATTTCTTCATTTACTATATTTTCAAGGCCACCTTTTCTTTTTTCTTTTTCAACTGTGTTGTTTTGATGGCTTCTTCACCTTTTATTTCTACTTCCGATTCAGTTCAAAATCCTTCAAATTCTTTCTCGTTTCATGTTCCTTCAAGATCTGGTCAGGATTCGGTTTCTCATGGCGTTAACGTTCCCCCAGATCCCTCTTTTTCGAATTTTGGTGTGGTTTTCGGTGGTTGTGAGAGTACGGACCAGGGTGGATCCTTTCCGGCCAATATTCCGGCCAACTTTCCGGCGACGGAGACTGTGAGTGTTGAGGGTTCAAAGGGGCCTACGGTCTTTATTGGAAGGTTGGAGAAGGAGATAACTCGACATATGCTCGAAGGTGTATTTAAAACAATTGGTTCGATCGCAGAGATAAAACATTGGACTTAAAGACGTTATGCTTTCGTCTCTTTTATGGATGATCTCACTGCGGTCAAAGCTGTGAATGTTTTAAATGGAGCTTGTGTTTTTGGTAAACCTATTTATGTGGGTTGGCCAAAACGTTCTCCGTTGGGTGCTTTTTCCGGTCATTTTGTCAACCACATTCAGGATAAAGCTCCGGAATGTCTTTTTTCAATGAATGGTGGCATGGTGGAGAGTGTGAAGGGGAGTGTTCTCCTTGTGGATCATGTTCCCTTGGATGAGGTGAAGGTGAAAGAATTTTTGATTCGGGTTAAAGTGTCGGCTGAGTTTATTTGCAAGGTTGGGTTATTCGGGTGTGCAGTCGTGTGCTCAGATGGGGATGGTTTCAACAGGATCTTGAACACTGAAAAGCATGATGAAGGTTTTGTTTTAATGTGTCCTTTTGCTAGTTTCGCTTCGTTTTATTACCGGTTTGTTTGGATCGAAATCAGGGGAGTCCCGGCTATGTTTGTGTCGAATCAGAATATTCACAAAGTGGCGAGTATGTTTAGGGAGGTGTTGTATGTGTCTAAATCTTCATCACAATTAGGTAACATTGGTTCTCTTTATATGTTCGTTAAGTCTAAACGCGTGAAGCATATCCACGATTTAGTTAATGCTAGGGCGGATAAAGGGTCGATGTTTCAAGTTTAGATTAACGAAGTGGGCTATTCGAGTGATGTTAGGGAGAATGTTGAGAATTGTTTCTCGCCTGATTTGTTGGCGGAAGCCAATAGTGTGATTCGGTTTGGAACTATTTCGACGCCATTTAATGTCAGCAAAAACGTTCCGGAGTCGAATGTGTAACATCCTAGCTTTGGGCCTAGTAGGTAATGACTTATTTACCCTTCTGTGTTATTAATGTGATTTTAATAATTATGTGTTTTATAATTATTGGGAATGGGATAATGTGCGTTTTGTGACAAGGGTCACAGAACATATTTTCTTTTGTGAATTGGACTTAGAACGAATAAGTTATTAAAGATTTTGGGTTTCAGATAACTGGTAAATACCCGTGTGTTAGACGGGAGAGCTTACTTTAGTGTGAAGAAATCTAAAATTAAATATATATACTCTGTACGTTCATTTCATTTCCTATTTTAGAAATATCAAACCCTAAACACCCTTTTGCTCTCAAATCCTTAAAATCAAGAAGTTCAAATCGAAGTTAGTAATTTCGTTCATCAGATTTTAGTGATTTCATGCATCAAAACAAGGTAAAAATCTCAGATTTTGGTGAATTCAAATGGGTTTTATGTGGGTTTTGAAAAGGTTAACTTTTATGCTTGATTCTCGCTTTGAATGTGTTTGTGATGTTTGTTTGAGGTTAGAAATAGATCATATATGTGTTATATAGTGTTCTTGGGTCATTGGATTGATCAAAACTTGCAAAAATCGAGTTTTTGGGTCAAAATGGCAAAAAACAGCGAGCTGGAATGTTCTAACAGCTCCCACACTTTTGACAGGTCACTCGTACGAGTGACCACGCATTTGAGGCTCAACCACGCGGTTGAGGAATCACTCGCACGAGTGAGGTCTCGTCCGCGCGAGTGAGCACTGGTCAGTTTTTGGTAAAATTAAAAAGACTGTAACTTTCAAACCGTAACTCCGTTTTTAACGATTAAACTATCGTTGGAATCATCTTGAGGAGTAGCTTCTAATGATAACATTTTAAAACACTGAAACAAATTTTAGGTTGGGTATAAAAAGCTCGGATTGCAACTGTGCTGCTGTACTTGCTCAACCGTGCGTCTGAGGCACTCACTCGTGCGAGTGAGGTGTCCATTCGCACGAGTGAGACACTTAACCATGTGAATAAGTTTTATAATCACTATTATTAAGTGATAGGTCAGTCGTGCGAGTGAGGATACTCACCCGTGCTAGTGAGCATAGTCAGTCGCACAAGTGAGACCTCATCCGTGCGAGTGACAGTGTTTGTATGTTTGGGTCAAGTCCAATTCTGACCCATTTACTGTATTGCTGTGATATTAATGCTAATTAGTAATTTGATTGAAAAGTGTACTAACTAGAGAACTGATATTCTCAGGTGATAAACGGAAAGGTGAAGGCTCAGTGATATAAGACAACTGAGTACTTGTGCTTCCAGGTGAGTGGGATTATCTTTATGGATGTGATTATACATTGACAAGTATAGTGATTTTTGCCATGCTTAACTAGACTGTGTAGGAGTCTTTGACCAACGATGTGACTATATGTGATTATGTGCGCACCCAGTGCTAACATCGAGGTGTTTTGTCCGACGTAAGAGGTCGATTGTGTTTACCTCATTTGGGGTAATAGAATTGGGTCCAAGCGTTACTGATTAGTGGTATAGTATGAATGACGAGTGCGTCACGTCTGGAAGACTATACCAGTGATCCAGTAGTGTGGGTTATCGGTATATTCTAGCTTGATCAGCGATGGGTTGCCGGTCCTCTTGTTTATGACTTTAAGTGATTAGTGATCAGTGCCTATAAGCTGTGCTTGATGCTTTTAGTGATGTCCACCTAGATATTGCCATTCACATAGCGTTATGCTAATTCCCCCACAGTGTTTTGCTCTGCAGGTGTGTATTAGCAGCTTTTGGTGGGTTTTGCAGGACAACCAAAGATGTTTGACACAGTGTCACTGTGATGTGTTTTGTAATAAACTATATCGTTAAATGGCTTGTAGTAATAACGTAACACCGGTGTTTTGTGTAATCACATGTTTCTGTAAATAGCATATGATATGTAAATTAATTAGTCTTCTGCTGTGAGTATTCAAAAAAAAAAAAGTATGGTGTTACAAGTGGGTATTAGAGCATAGGTTTGGCAGTATGTGCACTGTGTAAGTGACTTACTCCCAAACTTACGAATGTGTCGTGTCAAACATCCGAGTGGGGAATAAGTGAATGTAGAAATATGTGCCTAGGTGATTGTGCTTATTGATAGGTGCTAACAGGTGATCAACTAAGTTCTTGTGAGATGATGTGTTTGCAGACAGGTATGGCTGACCAAACCAGAAATAACGATGCCCCTTTGACTCCCGGACCCAGAATATTCAGAGCACCGTCAGTGGAGCATAGTCCGGAATGTGATCCATATGATTATGTTCAACAGTTAAAAAGTCAGTTACAGGAAACTCGAGAAAAAGTGAAGGAACTAGAGGCCCAAATCAGGCATACGACCATGGTGTCTGAAGCTAGTGATCCACCGATACCTCCAGGGTTTACTGGTACTCAATACACATCTGGCCCATCGAGTAGTGCTTCTCAACCATTCCAGTATCAACCTCAAGTTCAACCTCAAATGCTAAATCAATCTTCCCAACAATACCAGTACACTTTTCAATATTCGTACGCGACAACGAATCCATTTCAAACTCCTATGTTTCAGCAAGTGGTGAAGGAGAAGAAGAAGTGTACTTTCAATCAGTTTATGGATTGCAAGCCCTCTGAGTATTCAGGTCATCGCGATCCGATTGTAACAATGAATTGGTTAAGGGAAGTGGAATGAGCATTGAAAGCCTGTCAATGTGAACCAGAATTGCGGGTAACTTATGCTAGCCGACTGTTAAAGAATCGAGCTATGGTTTGGTGGGATACAATTACTGCTCTGTTGTCGGAAGAGCAACTCAATCAGGTCATATGGGAACAATTTTCGGCAAAGGTCCAGGAGCAGTACTGCACCGCATTTGATATCAATCGATTGAAGCAAGAGTTCATGCAAATGACGATGACTGAAGAAATGACAGTCGATGAAGCATTCGAGCAGTTTATAGACAAGTTAAGGTTTGTGCATCAATGGATACCTGACGAACAGTCCAGAGTGCAATGGTTTGTAGAAATTTTGTGACCTGAGTATCGCACGATTGCAAGACTTGCTACTACTTTGTCACAAGCGCATATGTTGGCAAAGGTAACTGAAAGTGACATTAAGGCGGCCAGAAGTGTGAAAACTAAAAGTGTGTCGCAAGTGAAACCAGCGGCAAGTCAGTCTAGCCAGCAATCAAAGAAATCAAGTCGGTTTAAGCCAAAAGGGCAATCTAGCCAGGGTGGATCAGTGTCAAGTGGTCAGAAGACATGGTGTAGAATGTGTAAGTCTTCACATAGTGGGCAGTGTACAACCTTGAAGAAACGTTGTTTACGTTGTGGTATAGTAGGACATGAGCCTCAAGATTGTTCATTTAAGAATAATGTGTGTTGAAACTGTCATAAAGAGGGTCGCAGATCTGCAGAGTGTTCAGCTGCAAGAAAGAGTTATTTCAGGGCGGGGTCTGGGTCAGGGGTACATGCTGTGTCAGCTGGGGGATCATCTGCTTCCTCTGTGGGGCAGAAGCGCAAGAATCCTCCACCACCTGAAGCTAGAGCCTTTCAGATGTCAGTAGACGCTGCCACTGCTACTGACGATGCAATCACCGGTATGTTCTTAGTAAATTCTGTGCCGGCTCGTGTACTATTTAACTGTGGAGCAAATCGCTCATTTGTGTCAACTGCATTTTGTGCTAAGTTAAATGTGCCTATTAGTGTATTAAATGAACCCTTAAGTGTCGAAGTGGGTGATGGTAGAACTGTTCTAGTTACAAAGTTTGTGTCTGGAATTACTATTGACATAGAGGGTAGTCTTTTCCCTGTGACTTGTTTAGTGATGCATATACCAAGCTTTGATGCAGTGTTAGGCATGAATTGGCTTAGTGATCATAAGGTCAGTATTGAGTGCGATAGGAAAATTATCTCTTTTCCGGTGGCTGGTGGGAAACGGGTAGTGGCTCGTGGTGATCGCGACGGGTTCCGTTGTCCATTATTGTCGATGATGAAAGCTCAGAAATCTTTGGCCAAGGGATATGATTCTTTCTTAGCCTATGTGATCGATGTAAAGAAGGAAAAGAAAGTAGTGTCTGATATTCCGGTGGTGTCTGAATATCCAGAAGTGTTCCCCGATGAATTGCCAGGCTTACCACCAATTAGGGAAGTTGAATATAAGATCGAGTTAGTGCTAGCGGCTACGCCAGTTGCTAAAGCTCCGTATAGATTAGCTCCTTCAGAAATTCACAAAAATGATGTCCCAAATTCAAGAACTGTTGGACCGCGGGTTCATTCGTCCGAGTTCTTCGCCGTGGGGTGCACCAGTGTTATTCGTAAAAAAGAAAGATGGTACGCTCCGAATGTGTATAGATTATCGTGAACTAAATAAAAGAGCAGTGAAGAATAAGTATCCGCTTCCTAGAATAGATGACTTATTTGATCAGCTTCAAGGAGCTTCGTTCTTTTTGAAAATAGATCTACGTTCGGGATATCACCAAGTTCATGTTGCTGAATCTAACATTCCTAAGACTGCATTTCGTACTCGTTATTGTCATTATGAGTTCTTAGTGATGCCGTTTGGGTTAACCAATGCTCCAGCAATTTTTATGGATCTCATGAATAGGGTGTGTAAACCGTTTTTGGATAAGTTTGTTATCGTGTTATTGATGACATCTTAGTGTACTCCAAAACCGAATCCGAGCATGCTAAGCATTTAAGATAAGTGTTGGAACTTTTGAAACGTGAACAATTGTATGCAAAGTTTTCCAAGTGTGAGTTCTGGTTACGTGAAGTTCAATTTTTGGGTCATGTTATCTGTGCAGAAGGTATAAAAGTGGATCCGTCTAAAATTGAAGCTGTGATGAATTGGAATTCACCAAAGAATTCAACAGAAATTAAGAGTTTCCTAGGATTGGCCGGTTACTACCAACGGTTTATTAAAGATTTTTCAAAGATTGCAAGTTCTTTGACAAAGTTAACTAGAAAGTATGTGTCTTTTCAGTGGGGTAATGAACAGGAAACTGCGTTTCATACTTTGAAAAGTTTGTTGTGCCAAGCGCCAGTGTTAGCCTTACCAGAGGGATCTGACGACTTCGTTGTGTATTGCGACACGTCTTTATCCGGTTTGGGTTGTATATTAATGCAAAGAGATCGTGTAATTGTGTATGCATCTCGACAGTTAAAACCAAGTGAAAAGAATTATCCAGCACATGACTTAGAAATGGATGCGGTTGTGACGATCACTCCAAATCCATATGGACGAACATGTCATTCATTGATTTCATTGCGAGGTATTTGACCTCTATATGATACGTTTGTAAACATTGCATTCTTTTGAAAAGGCACACCATAAATGAATATTTAAATCAAAGGTTTTCGACATCTGATAATTTCTACATATAGACAATCATCGTAAATAATAGTTTACAATAGTAATTCCGTTGACAATGCAGTCAAAATAAGATACATGGTGATGATTTGGTGAATGCAACGTTTCCTTGATAAATATGCCATGAAAGACTCCATGCACATAGCTTGTCTAACATATAAGCACACAGCGAAAGACTTCTAGGGAACCTGAGAATAAACATGCTAACAAGTGTCAACACAAAGGTTGGTGAGTTCATAGTTTTAGTGTTTCGCATAATCTGTATATAAAGGTGGATCACAAGATTTCAGTTCTTTCATCCGAAACGTTTATCAAAATATTCTATGAAATTGAGCACCCTGGTAACTAAACTTAACGTATATATAATTTATACCCTTTATATAATCATCTTAATAATACACGCAAACCAACGTGTACGCTTCTCAAATAGTATACGTCCGTTAAAAGGCTAGTGCTCTAGCTCAGACGGGGATATCAAGCCCTATGGATCCATATACTACTACTCCCGCCCACCAGTTCTTATAACCGGCAGTTACTAGTTACCAAAGCTAAGGGATTTTCGGTTCAAACTCGGTGTAGAATTTAGTATGTACTTGTATCCATTGCGTTTAAAATAAAGTGCATGTATTCTCAGCCCAAAAATATATATTGCAAAAGCATTTAAAAAGGGAGCAAATGAAACTCACCTTAGCAGCACATAAAGTCGTTCACCGAAATGTGACCGAAACTTGGAATACCAAATAACCGTAGATCTCAACCTAAAGAACATATGTTGGTCAATAATTTTCTATCAAGTTAGGTCAGGTCATAGTGTATCACAATCCTAATGCTCAAGATCGACATACAAAAGTTATCCAAAGTCGTTTCAAAAAGTCAATTTTGACAATAGTTTAACAAAACGAGACGTGCCTTATATAAGGATTCATTTACTCGGTTGGTAATATTCAAAAATCCAATTTATCAATCTTACAAACAAGTTGTTTAAATATTAATTGTAGATTCAAAAGCAAATCCAATTAACGTCAATCATAATTCAGTTGATCATATCTTTTGATTCATTCACCGAAATTACGCGATTTCTAAATGAAAAGTTATTGATTTTTCGCCAGCTTTCCAAAAATATGCATATCATATACCTTTTATCAGTAATATATGTATTTAATTCGTGATTCATCATAAACTGTTTAACGACGAAATTTAGCATACAAGCATGCATAAACATATATACTCGAGCACTAGACATGGATACATTATTAATATATAAAAGATAAGATATGAGTGCTTACGTATCAATATTGAGATTCAATATTGTAGGAAAGTACATAGACGCAACAGAGATGACAAACACTAGTTTGACTCACGAGCAAAACTCTCGAACAATACTCATAACCTCCTTAGTAATAACCCATAGTTTCCTTAACTCTATCCCGCTTGAAAACCCATTTTGAAAGTGACACGCTCATGACCTCGTCGTAGTATTTTAAGTGATATAATTAATAATAATAATAATACTATTAATAATAATAAAATAAATAATAATAATCTTAATAATAATAATAATAATAATAATAATAATAATAATAATAATAATAATAATAATAATAATAATTTAAATAAATAAATAACTTACGGAGTAATATATGTGTAAAACAACTCGCGCAGAAACCTGGTATTTATAGGCATAATTCCTGATTCTGATGCCCATGCGATCGCATGGGTTTTATGCCTATTTCTCATGCAATCATGGCCGTCAGATCCAGCTCACATATTTTTGTTTTCTTGTTTGTCGACATAATTAAATATAATTTAAATAATATATATAATTTAAATAATTAATTATATATTATATTAAATTCATGTGCATAGTTGACTTGTAATTTTCGTTCCGATGACTCGTACGTTGTCACTCGACTTATGTCCCGGTTCCGGTTTCTCGAACGCATTTTCGTACACTTAGAAAACTCGCAATTTACGTTTTGTGACTCGTACCTTTGTCAAAATATAGTCTTAAATTATCAATAAACTATATCATTCAAAGTGTATCTTAAACTTTCGAGTGTTTTGGTCATTTACTTCTATAAATCATTGTCTCGCTATTTGTTGATATATATATAATAACAAATCATTTTATGACCAAGTTAATATATATTTTCAACATTCATAAACACGTTTTAAATATTCGTCGCAAGTTATTCATACAATTAATATTCCAACTTATCATATATATTCAAATAAATATTTAAACCGATTAGTTTAATGTACGGTATTAAACAATTAATACATTGTTACGTTTCCAAGTTATAGTGTATATATATATGTATCTATATACATATAATTGTTCGCGAATCGTCAAGAACAACCGAAAGGTATTTGAATAGTTCAAAAATTTGAGATTCAGTTTTACAGACTTTGCTTATCGTGTCGGAAATGTTAATCATACAAAGATTAAGTTTAAATTTGGTCAGAAATTTCCGGGTCATCACAGTACCTACCCGTTAAAGAAATTTCGTCCCGAAATTTGAGTGAGGTCGTCATGACTAACAATAAAAATGTTTTCATGCCGTATATGTGTTGATAAATAGAGTTTTATCACCGTTAAATAATATGGATAAAACAATCCGATTATTCAAAGCGTATGAGAGAAGTTATCATAATAGAGTGAAATGAAGAATAAAGATTCGTCTTAACTTTTGACGTAGTAACGATTGATTTTCGGAATTTAAGGAATAGAAAATCTTCGTAATCTAAATAAGATTTGATTCTTTGAGAATTAAGGAGATTAAGATCTTCCTTAATTATATGCGGTCATCTGCCTCGATTGTTTTGTCTGTTATTTTGCTATAAATTGACCTCTTCCGTTTCATTTGTTTTCACCACTCCTATAAACTTCTTCCTTATTTCATACTTTCAAAAGATTGTGAAAATGCTTCATCCAGTTCTGATTCTTGATATACTCCTAACTTTCATATCTGTCATTCTTCTTTTTTCATCTACCACCAGAGGAAGTTATTTTCTTCTACCACTACCTTGGGGTTATAGTATTTTTCATTCTCTCGTGTCTTTATATTGCTATACGCATTGATATACACGGTTTGTAATATATGTGTTGTTGTCAAGCTTTATATTTTTCCCTTATATTTAGGAGCTCCATTCTTTCATTTTTCCTTCCCGACTTCAAGTCAAGCGAATAATGGTCCAGAATTCATAGGTATGGAGTTTTGGATGAACATAGTTAATGTTCTGAGAAGGTAATCGTAATGGCACGATCTTGATTTGTCAAATTACCAGAATATCCGGAAAGATAGAACTATCAAGAAGATATGTTCTTAATATATTTGGAGATTGGGTAGAATGTAAGAGTCGTGTAACATGGCACATGATGATGGTATGGACTGTGAATCATCATGTTTCATTAGAAACTCAGCATGACTTACTTAATATAATCACGTTGATCAAGTGTCATTATATTATACTAACTCATGCTTCAGCTCCCAACACCACTTCAAAAATATTCATATTTTAAACTCGAAGGTTTCAGAATTTAGAAACTAAAATAGTTTCTTTTATGATGTTACACAGATATCGCAAGGAGAAAATTGATTTCCGATAAGAATGATTATGGAATTATCTCCAGAAATATGGAGGATATTTATAATGAAAGATACGATGATATCTTAGAATTTCTAATATCAGAGGATGATGAAGAATATTGTCCGCAAGGGTTTAGATTCGGAAGCAAGGTATTCGTTAATGGCTTCAGCAGATACTGAATCATTTGGATTCTTTGAAGGCAGGTTTATTCTTTGTGATTTGTCCACAGCCTCCTTCATACTTTGCTCAATCCGTTTTTCAGTACCAAACTTTCTCTTTTTCTGTGCTTTTCCAACACACTACTCTTTATCATCAAACTTTGACTGTTAAGGTCGTTTACAGTATTTGCTGCTTCATCAGCATTTTTCCAAAATTCGAAGAACTAGTTTCGTAGTTTGGGGTGTTTTTCAGAAACTCCACATTCGAAGTATGTAAGTCTAGAAGATAGATGTTATCTATATATAACTGTTGTCATAGAAAATGCTACAAGATTCAAAATACTGATTGCTAATTCCCGGTGGTTGGTATTATTGTTATAAGATGTGGATGAGTACATGATAGGGTTTCAATGAGTAATTATAGTGACTTTTTGAAGAAACTTAAGTCACAGATTAATGAAGTTGCTGGTAAATTTACTGCTAATGTGGTGGGACATGAAAGGTTCCCCTGTAACAAGAACGTATATGTCCAGATTACAATAAGGCTAATCTGAAAAGTCGAAGTTGACTGGTTGGAAGTGTGGTAAAACTGAATACTTTGAAAAGGGATTGCAAGATTATTTTCGGTAAAAACAACGCTAAAGGATCTTGCACAGTTTTGAAGTCAAAGTATAGCTTTGAAAGATGTAGAGATCTAAGAATGATGTCACCGGTTCAGAGTTATGACTTGGATTCTGATCCGTCAATATCAGAATATGTAATTGAATTTGTATGAAAATGATTGTATATCGTTGTGAGCATTGTTAATAATTTTTGAATAAAAGTTGAAGAATGTACAGTGTAACATATTAATTGCGAACTTATATATTTCCCGGGTATTACCTACCCGTTAAAGATTTCACAATTAATACTTTGTACAAAAGAATTTTTATTACCGTCTTTATGAAAATATATGTATGTATATTTTCTTCAGATGTAACACAGATTTAATGAGTTAATATCATATTAAGCTCATTTAATTTTTGGCTGGATTAGAAATGAATAATCTCTAAAACATTAATGATTTCATAATCTTTGTGGAGTATTTTACAAATGTAATCAATACTTCGTTATTCAGTTTTATTGATATTTCCTCAGTGAATCATGTTGGTGCTTATGGAACTTTTGCTAACTTCGCAAGGTAAAAATGATGTTTTCTGGAAAGTTTTGAGTACATCGAAAATGAAAATGTAAAATCAATTATGTAATTGAATAATACACTTGGTTTATTATGAAATGGAATTCATTAAGTTGAAACAGAGATTGTAGTTAACAATGGTTAAGTTGTTAAGGAAAGATGTACATCATTGCATATTAGTAATATGAACTAACCGAGTAGTACCTACCAGTTAAGATTCACACGTAATAGCTTAGTACAAAAAGATTTATTTTGATTTCAAAATTCATATATATTAAATATACATAAAATTTCTTCAGGGGAAATGAGTTAATACTTCATCGGTTATTGTTGCTGGTATTTCTTGGTAACTACGGTGCGTATAACATTGATGCTCGTGGGACAGATTGTGAAGTTGAGGTTTGCAATGCGGATGTTGTTGGTGGTGGTAATGGTACTGTTGGTGTTGTTGTCGATGGTACTGTTGATGCCGGTGATGCTGCTGGCGCTTGTAACCTTTGTACCATATTCTCCAAAGCCACTACCTGAGCGCGAAGCTCGTTGACTTCTTCTACTACACCAGGATGATTGGTGGTTCGGACGAGTTGATGAATAAGATCCAGAATTTGAGATAGTATATTATCGTGATGAGATACTCTGGAAATGAGAGAGAAAATGGCGTCTCGAACAGGTTCGCCGGTAAGTGCTTCAGGTTCTTCGCCAAGAGGGCAATGTGGTGGATGGAAGGGATCGCCTTCTTCTTGTCTCCAATAATTAAGTAGGCTACGAACCCATCCCCAATTCATCCAGAATAGATGATGGCTAATTGGTTGATCCATTCCTGTTACACTGTCTTCGGAATTCAGGTGAATATCCATATCGGAATAGCTGTCGGAGTTTAAGGAATTTGAACTAGATGCGGGATCCATCTTGTATAATTAGAGAATTGATTTTTGATATGAATTAGATTATAGAACTTAGATTGATATTCTTCAATACATAATTTACATATGTATATATAATACCAAAATCCCATAAATTATGGAGAAATTTTCGGAAGATGTCAGGAAAAGTTTACAGTAATAGATACGCTAAGATATGAATTTTTGTCTATACACTATTTATGCAATAAATGCAGGAAAACGTGTCTAGACTTAAGAGTGATAAGCATGTAATTTTCGACAAGAAATGATAAGCAAAACTTTTAACATGCAGACACGGTCGAAGTCCAGACTTACTAATGCATCCTAATAACTATCAGTTAGATACACTCATGCAAGACCTGGTTCACTAGGACCAACGCTCTGATACCAACTGTGACGATCGCTCCAAATCCATATGGACGAACATGTCATTCATCGATTTCATTGCGAGGTATTTGACCTCTATATGATACGTTTTGTAAACATTGCATTCTTTTGAAAAGGCACACCATAAATGAATATTTAAATCAAAGGTTTTCGACATCTGATAATTTCTACATGTAACAACCCGACATCGTTTTACCAAAAATACGCCTTAAATTTTTTTTTTGTCAGACAGCGTATCTGGACGGCGTCCCATAATCTGGACGGCGTCCAGAGATGAAGATCAGGACGGCGTTCCATGATTCTGGATGGCGTCCAAATGAACTAAAGTGGACTGATCAGGTTTTATTTACACGCGAGTGGAAAACCCGCTTCCCGACACTTTTAAACGTAACCAATTTCACAATATGTCATATTAAGTAAAACTAAGATAGTTCCACCATAAAAACAAGTTTTACAATACCGGGCCCACAATGACCCGTTTTACAAATAATGTAGCGATTTCAACCCATTTATCTCTTTAGACGGATTAGGACTCTACAACCCAACCCGATACCAAGAGCATAATCCCGGGGACTACCAAAACCCCCATCCGCGTCCAATTATCCAAAAGCTACCCCTTCGAGCCCAAGCGCTCCTATGCATCTAGTCTAACAACTAGCTAGCTTCATAACAAAATACCTGTAAAAAGGTAAGCAGCGAGAGGGGTAAGCATAAAGCTTAGTGAATGCAATAATTATACATATACATATATAATATACCTACTTGCAATCACTTACACAAATACCGCAAACATGCTAGCAAACACAATTAGCTTATCGTCGCAATAACAAGCTATAATTCACCAATACCCCCAAGCTAGCATAACAACCGCATATAAATATAATTCGAATAATATAATATGCTCACAACACAAATAACCATGGTTAACCAATAGTACAAGGGAACGGCGCTCGCGAAAACGCCATCGGTGTTCACAACATCCGTTAGGGCACTTAACACCTCGAACCACTAACCCCTAGGGTGGCACTTTAACACCTCGGCACTTCACCCCGAGTGGCATCTTAACACCTCGATGCTTCACTCATTATTTTACGGAGTGGTGTCTTAACACCTCGACACTACACTCCTAGGTGGATCTTAACACCTCGATGCTACACCCGAGTGGTATCTTAACACCTCGATGCTACACTCTTCACGTGAAACGTGGTGTCTTAACACCTCAACACTACACATTTCACGCTACAACAAATAGATACATTATATACCTACGCATATAATTATTCCACTCACCTTATCACGTCGGTGGTGATTTAGCACTTCCGTATGCTTCGAGCAAGGTACCTAATACACAAGTACACATTCAATACACAACTTGTGGAATTAACCACAATACTCACTCACACCCAAAACCGCCCATAAAATGGCCAAGACTCATCTTTAATTACTAAAACTAGTGATGTAAGTCTACTAACACCAATTAGCACAAACTTAGGGTGTTTCATACCCATTTCACCCAATTAGGTCAACCTTAACTCATTTGACCCATTTCAACACTTATACATACCATTTTAGTCAAACATGACCCATTTACAATTCTTCCATCATTTACAAGTGTATTAATGACTAATCAACACAATTTAACACTTACGACTTCAATTCACATGGCCAAACCCTAGATCATAGCTATTAGGATTTTCCTTATCTCAACATAACTCAAATTCACCCATTTTACCCCCAAATGGGTCTTACAAGTTCCAACACTCCTAAAATCACTAATACTAGTGATTATACCCCACTTACAAACCTTAAACACGCTTAAAATATTAACCAACCCAAAATCCGCAAAATATCAAAATAGTGGGTTTCCATAAACTCTCTTCATCTTATAAAAGGGTTTTACAAATAACAAGCTCAAACCCTAAATGTACACAAGAATCTTAACAATGAAATTCGGAGTTGAGACTTACCAATACTGTCAAAATGTAGCCGTGAATGAAAGGAACAACTTTAACTCTCGAGCTTTGACCCGAAACGCTCATCTTCTTCACCAAACCAAGCTTTCTCACTCTAAATTAACCCTCTCTCTCTAAAATAAGATGAGAGTGTTTTGTGTGGGGTGAGAATGAGCTCCAAATGGAGTTCTAGATCATTTTTGATGATCCCAAACCGACCCCAAGTGAAAAGACCCAAATACCCCTTTTAATTTGAGTAAAATAGAGCTGCTGGCCCGTCAGGCCTTCTGGACGGCGTCCAAAAATCCTGGACGGCGTCCTAACCTTCATTGTTGGACGGCGTCCCAAAGTCTGGACGGAGTCCCAATGAACTGAGTCTGAAACTGAACTTATTTTGGTCGTAACTTTCAAACCGTAACTCCGTTTTCGATGAATCAAATATCGTTGGAAACGTAATGAGATTTACTATCCAATGGTAAGGTTTTAGAACATTAACTCCAACTTTATTTGGGATCCAAATATACACTTACATTCCTCATATTTCGAATGTCGTTCGAAATAACTCGTAACTGAAAACGGGTGTTATAACTCTCCCCCACTTAAATTGGATCACATCCTCGTGATCCGCACCTATAATAGAAGTTAAGCAGTTCTCCCTCGAACATCTCCGCTTCCAATGCAGAGTCACATAAGTAGTACTTGCATCCGCACTCTCGCTTCGTGCACTAATGCATCATAATACAACAATATTGGGTAATCAACCCATGAGTCGAAACAACCGTAACCGTTGCTCCTACGCCGAGTATCCAAACTCGTACCATCCACTTTACAATCGTCCTAAGAGTAGAACAATTTACCGACAAACATCGTCGTCATGCCTCACGATCTTACGAAACACAACCAAGCCCGACATCCATAACCTCTTCTACAAATCCGAAGATCTAACCATACGCTAATAATCACTAGCGTGCACTACCACAACAAGCGATAACTCATACACTCAACGTCCACAGTTTCCATTTAGGAAAATACGAAAATCACTACATATACCTTCAAGTTCTGTCAGCTACAACTCGCCACAAGCTACGTCCGTAACCATATCACTCAATCAGTCAATTCGCACACGACCAATCCGTCACTGGATTAATCCAGGACAACAATAATACACCATGTGCTGAGCAAAACATCAACACTCGACGAGGGTTCCTCCTCTAAACCCTACGACACAACCACACCAGACGGCTTCCTAGTACTAGCATGGAGACTAATCATATACTAGAATCCCGTCAAGGCGAATTATCATCAAAAAATTCCGAAATTCGCCACACGATCTACAAAAATATTCACCACGCCGGGTGGACCTTCCTACCTAGACCGTCCGTTAAAGATGGTCTCGACATTTCAATGCAACTAACAGTCGCATTACTAGGGAACACACTCTCGCAAACAAACAACATCCGCGTGTCTCGATGTGAGACAATCAGAATCGACACTCTCCGCCTCACATTCGTCCGTAAAGTGGAATAATCCACTGACAATCTATAACAACCCTCACTTTTCGACTTCCGATTTTACTAAAATACCTAGAGTTGTTATATACGAATAAATTTAACGTTGACCGAATAAACGTACGCTTAAAATAAATAATATAATTATAAATATTATAAATAAGATTATGATATATAATATAACATAATTACATCAATGAATATATATATAATATTTATATTACTTTTGTTATTTAGTTAATAGAATATATAATTAACTAAATAATAAATAATATTATAACATTTATAAAACTAATAAAAACTATAAATTAATAATCATAAATTTTAATTTTTATAAAAACTAAATATAATAATAATTTTTATATAAAATTCGTATTTAATAATTAAACAAATATAGAAATAAAATGTTTAGAAATATATTAAACAATTTTTTTTTTAGAATTTTATACAAAATAAAAATAAAAACTATATCTACTTTTAATAAATAAATACAAAAATACAAACTACTTTTTCTTATTTTAACTTTTAAGATTTACTTTTAATAAAAATACAAACTACTTTTTCTTATTTTAACTTTTAAGATTTATTTTTAATAAAAATACAAACTACTTTTTCTTATTTTAACTTTTAAGATTTTACTTTTAATAAAATTACAAACTACTTTTTCTTATTTTAACTTTTAAGATTTTACTTTTAATAAAAATACAAACTACTTTTTCTTATTTTAACTTTTAAGATTTACTTTTAATAAAATTACAAACTACTTTTTCTTATTTTAACTTTTAAGATTTTACTTTTAATAAAAATACAAACTACTTTTTCTTATTTTAACTTTTAAGATTTACTTTTAATAAAAATACAAAATACTTTTTCTTATTTTAACTTTTAAGATTTTACTTTTAATAAAAATACAAACTACTTTTTCTTATTTTAACTTTTAAGATTTACTTTTAATAAAAATACAAAATATTTTTTCTTATTTTAACTTTTAAGATTTACTTATTTTATTTTAATTTTTTTTTACCTAACATTTTCAACTATAAATACCACATACATTTCTCATTTCAAACCAACACCTTAATCTCTCATTTCTCTCTTAAGAACTACTTCTAGTTGATATCTCGATCACTTACTTGCTTTACTTTCCTTTCTTGCGTGGAATACTTCAACTGCTATTTAAGGTGAGTTTCATTACTCCCTTTTTATATATATTTTTGGGCTGAGAATACATGCGTTGTTTTATAAATGTTTTACGAAATAGGCACAAGTACTAAAACTAATTCTATGTGGGTTTAAACCAGAAATATACCCTTAGCTTGGTAACATTAAAATACCTGTCTATGTACGGTAGGCGCGAATCCTAAAGATAGATCTATTGGGCCTGACAACCCTATCCTGACTATGGGATGCTTTAGTACTTCGAGGTTTATATAACACACCTGATTCGGTGTACTTTCAGAGGGTAAAACATGAACGTTAAGGCTTGTTACCGGGTGCCTACAACTTATAGAATGCTTTTATACACTTGCTAGTGTACAGATATTTATGAAACTGAAATCTTGTGGCCTATTATTATAACGGAAATGATTGATTTTGATAAACTAATGAACTCACCAACCTTTTTGGTTGACACTTTAAGCATGTTTTGTCTCAGGTGACGAATAAGATGATTGCCATGATTGCTACCTGATGAATTGAATGCTGCTACATGGAGTCTTCATTTCATTACATTTACTTTACATTAAGACTATTATTATTATTTCAGTTTAAATTTGATGTAAAACTTTTAATGCTTCCGCTGTTTTATTAATAAATGTTTTATTCAAAACGTCTCATATAGAGTTGTTCTCGTATATACAACTGTGATTTGATATAATTAGTCACAAATACCCTAGGCCCTATTTTGGGGGTGTGACAGATTGGTATCAGAGCAGGTTGTTGTAGAGAACCAGGATTGCATTTTGTGTGTGCCTTATACAATTAGGTACCTTAGCAATGTAGGACTACAACTTTCCTTGACCATAGTGCCTTTAATTGTTGCCTTTAATTGATAAATGCTACACTATACCTTAGAAACTATAATTAAATCTTAAGATTATAACATACACGATAATGTGAAATTACTCGAACGTCAACGCTACTTAAGGCCTAGGGTGATCCTTGGTACCACTATGGGACGCTTGTGGATTTCGAATGCCAAACTTAGATTTTGGTCGAGAATTCCTGGGCCAACCGGTAACAATTGATCATTCAAGTGACTCGGCGGTGGCATAGATGTTTGGGTATGGTGCACAATATCAAACCTGACTATAGTGATCATACAACACTTAGTCACTTACGCACTTAATAAGTGGTGAACTTATTAAGAACAACTCACTTAGTCATCTATCCTGGTTTTGTGTATTACATATGTATTACATGAAATATTATCCAAGATTTTTGAAACTCCTATAATTCATACTCAAACGTATATAACTCCCTGTTATATCACGTACCTATATGCCTTATGCCTTTATGCATCGGTTTGCGAACCGGGAAATGTCATTGGGTTATCACAGTATACGAATTGAAAGTGTTTAATCGAAAGATTATTAGATTACATACTTATCATTTTATAATCTCGACACGTCATACTGCCATTATTGGAGTATAGACAAATCATATCTTAGCATATCTATTCCCAATAGACCTTGTCTAACACTTTTCCTAAATTTCCTCCGTAAATTACGGAAATATTTCTGCTATATATACGTATTCAAGGAGACGAATATATCATTCAATATTCAACACCCATTTCATATCAAACCCTATTCCAAACACATAATATGGATTTCTCACCTGATTCCTCAAGTTCTTCTAGCTCCAAAGATAGCATGACAGGAGCACACCCACCGATCAATTACCGTGATTTCTTTAGAAAATGGGGATGGGTTCGCGAAATACTCACCCTATGGAGAAATGAAGAAGGTACTCCTTATCACGAGCCAAACTTACCACCAAACGTCGGAGTACTCGATCCACTTACCGGCGAACCTGTTCGCAATACCGTTTTCACTCTTTTCGCAAGGATTTTCTGCCTCGAAGGTCGACTCGATGTAACCAACGACAATATTCGTCCTCTACTCTCGAATTCTAACCAGAAAGGGTTATTAGAAGAAGTTAGAAGACTTCCAACTAAATATCAAGAATTGACAAACCTTACAGAGGAATGGGTAGAACAAATCCATAGACTCGAGCGTAAAGTAGAAACCCTGGAGGAAATAGTGCGCGATTTGGTAGCTAGGCTCACACTTACTAACCAAGTACCACAAGCAGCACCAACAGCAGCACCAGCACCACCAATACTATCAGCATCACCACCAACAGCATCAGCTTCACCAACAACAACATCAGCATCCCACGTCTCAACATCATAATCGGTACCTCAAACATCGACATCATACGCCCATAGATACTAAGGAATATTAGTAATAATGAGTTAAGATGTATTGACTCATTCTTCCTGAAGAATTATATATGTATACTTTATATATATATATGGTTTGGAACAATAATAAATCTTTTCGTACTAAACTATTACGTGTGAATCTTAACTAGTATGTACTACTTGGTTAATTCATATCACTAATACGCTATGATGTACATCCTTCGTTAATGACTTAACAATCATTAATCACTGCTTCAGTACAATAAACTCCATTTCATAATAAACTAAGTGTATTATTCAAATGCATGTGTGATTTTACACTCCTATTTTCGATGTACTCGAAAATTTCTCGAAAACATCATTTGTGCCTTATGAATTTCACAAGAAATCCACGAGCATCAACATCATATACTGAGGTATATTAATAACAATGAACGATGAAGTATTGATTCATAACTTCATTAAAGAAATATTCCGCGACGATTATGTAATCTCTAAAGTTTTGGAGATTATTTATTCTCGTTTCAACCGTAAATCAAATGAGTTTAATATTATATTAACTTATTAAATCCATAATTACATCTGAAGAAAATATATATGTATGTATATTTTCATAAAGATTGTATTTAAAAATTCTTTTGTACAAACTGTTGATTGTGAAAATATTTTAACGGGTAGGTAATACCCAAGAAATATCTAACATTCACATTAATATATTACATTGTACATTCTTCAAAATCCTTGAAAACATATCGGATTGATAATCAATGATTCAGATCAGTTAACCTTGAGAATGCTGATGAAGCAGCAAAAGCTGTAGATGGCCTTAATGATCAGAAGCTTGATAATAAAGAATTGTGTGTTGGAAAAGCTCAAAAGAAAATCTGGTATTGAAAGATGGATTGAGCAAAACATGAAGGAGACCAAGGACAAATCCAAAGGACTAAACCTATAACCAATGAATCTAGATGATTTGATTTCTGAAGGAAATCACAGAAGATCTTTTTACGCATTCTAAATCCTTACAGAAGAATTTCTTCATTATCCATTGATTTTAGAAATTCTAAAATATCATCGTATCTTTCGTTATAAATATCCTCGATATTTCTAAAGATATCTTCATAACGATTCTTGTCCGCAATTAATTATCTCTTTGCAATATCTTTATTACATCATAAAGGAAAACTGTTTAAGTTTCTATATTCCGTAAAATTTAAATTCAAATTTTGAATGATTTGAAGTAGTGTTGAGAATTGAAGCATGAGTTAGTATAATATAATGAGGTCAGGCCAACGTGATTATATTACAGTGAGTCATGCTAAATTTTTAATGGAAGATGATGATTCATAGACTTTATAATCATCATTTTCCATGTTACACGACTCTTACATTCTACTTAATCTCTGAACATATCAAGAAAATATATTTTTGATAGTTCTATCCTCAGTAATTCTGGTAATTTACCAAATCAAATCGTGATATTACGCTTAGAACAGTAGGTCCATTCGAAACTTCATACCTACAAATTCTGGACCATTACTCGCTTTACTTAGAGTCGAGAGGAGAATAAAAAGGCAAAGAGCTCCGACATATAAGGGAAAATATGTAGCCCAATAACGATACCGAAATTACAAACCGTGTATATCAATACGTATTGCAACGTAAAGACATGGGAGAATTAAAAACACTATAAGCCCAAGGTAATAGTAGAAGAAAACAAATTCCTCTGGTGGTAAATGAAAAAGAAGAATGACTGAAATGATAGTCAGAAAAATATCCAGGATAAGAACTGGATGGAGCATTCTCACAATCTTTGGAAGTATGAATTGAGGAAGACAGTATAGAAGTGGTGAAGATAATGAAACGGAAGAAGCTAATTTATAGCAAAATTCCAAACACAGCAATTGAAGCAATTCACCTCATTTAATCAAAGAAAATTTCAAATTCCTTAATTACCGGAGAATCAAATCTTATGGATTACGAAGATTTCCTTTAATCCCTGGATTACGAAGATTTCCTTTAATCCCTTAAATTCCGGAAATCAATCGTGACTACGTCAAAAGTTAAGGCGAACATTTAATTTCTCATTCACTCTTTTACAATAGCTTCATTTATACGCTTCCTATAATCAAATCGTTTTATCCATATTATTCAGTAGTGATAAAACTTTATTTTTTCAACTTATATTCATCATTACAATATTCTTGTTGTAAACAATGATGATCTCTATCAAACTTCATGACTATAATTTTCATGAACTACTCTCTATTTTTTTTTCTCCCCTAATATTGTGACATAAACACTCAAAGTTTTAAATAAGCTCAATACTATTCATAACACATTTCATGTGTTCAGTTTACTAAAATGCTCGTATAACAACATCATCCCTTTTGAGGATAACCTAGTCAAATGACACTCTTATTAATCCTTTAGATAACCTCCGCATTAATGATAAAATGCACTTTATAGAAGAACCTGTAAGAAATTAGGGTTCGTATTATTTAAATGCATGAAACAGAACAATATTCTATCCGTTGGAATTCACGAAAGGCCCCGAACCTACCTGGGAATGTGAAGACCAGATAAAACGTAAATATCCTCGTCTAGGTACGAACAACGCCGATTGATGGCAAAAACTAAATTTCGGGACGAAATTTCTTTTAACGGGTAGGTACTATAACAACCCTCACTTTTCGACTTCTGATTTTACTAAAATACCTAGAGTTGTTATATACGAATAAATTTAACGTTGACCGAATAAACGTACGCTTAAAATAAATAATATAATTATAAATATTATAAATAAGATTATGATATATAATATAACATAATTACATCAATGAATATATATATATATAATATTTATATTACTTTTGTTATTTAGTTAATAGAATATATAATTAACTAAATAATAAATAATATTATAACATTTATAAAACTATAAATTAATAATCATAAATTTTAATTTTTATAAAAACTAAATATAATAATAATTTTTATATAAAATTCGTATTTAATAATTAAACAAATATAGAAATAAAATGTTTAGAAATATATTAAACAATTTTTTTTTAGAATTTTATACAAAATAAAAATAAAAACTATATCTACTTTTAATAAATAAATACAAAAATACAAACTACTTTTTCTTATTTTAACTTTTAAGATTTACTTTTAATAAAAATACAAACTACTTTTTCTTATTTTAACTTTTAAGATTTATTTTTAATAAAAATACAAACTACTTTTTCTTATTTTAACTTTTAAGATTTTACTTTTAATAAAATTACAAACTACTTTTTCTTATTTTAACTTTTAAGATTTTACTTTTAATAAAAATACAAACTACTTTTTCTTATTTTAACTTTTAAGATTTACTTTTAATAAAAATACAAAATACTTTTTCTTATTTTAACTTTTAAGATTTTACTTTTAATAAAAATACAAACTACTTTTTCTTATTTTAACTTTTAAGATTTACTTTTAATAAAAATACAAAATACTTTTTCTTATTTTAACTTTTAAGATTTACTTATTTTATTTTAATTTTTTTTTACCTAACATTTTCAACTATAAATACCACATACATTTCTCATTTCAAACCAACACCTTAATCTCTCATTTCTCTCTTAAGAACTACTTCTAGTTGATATCTCGATCACTTACTTGCTTTACTTTCCTTTCTTGCGTGGAATACTTCAACTGCTATTTAAGGTGAGTTTCATTACTCCCTTTTTATATATATTTTTGGGCTGAGAATACATGCGTTGTTTTATAAATGTTTTACGAAATAGGCACAAGTACTAAAACTAATTCTATGTGGGTTTAAACCAGAAATATACCCTTAGCTTGGTAACATTAAAATACCTGTCTATGTACGGTAGGCGCGAATCCTAAAGATAGATCTATTGGGCCTGACAACCCTATCCTGACTATGGGATGCTTTAGTACTTCGAGGTTTATATAACACACCTGATTCGGTGTACTTTCAGAGGGTAAAACATGAACGTTAAGGCTTGTTACCGGGTGCCTACAACTTATAGAATGCTTTTATACACTTGCTAGTGTACAGATATTTATGAAACTGAAATCTTGTGGCCTATTATTATAACGGAAATGATTGATTTTGATAAACTAATGAACTCACCAACCTTTTTGGTTGACACTTTAAGCATGTTTTGTCTCAGGTGACGAATAAGATGATTGCCATGATTGCTACCTGATGAATTGAATGCTGCTACATGGAGTCTTCATTTCATTACATTTACTTTACATTAAGACTATTATTATTATTTCAGTTTAAATTTGATGTAAAACTTTTAATGCTTCCGCTGTTTTATTAATAAATGTTTTATTCAAAACGTCTCATATAGAGTTGTTCTCGTATATACAACTGTGATTTGATATAATTAGTCACAAATACCCTAGGCCCTATTTTGGGGGTGTGACACAATCTCCACGATTGCATTTCCCGAAAGGGAAAATACGATATTCGTCACGATATCGAACTTGTTCTCATTCAATTATACTCTCCGGGTTTCACGACATCCCAAATTTTTCACTACGGGAGCACCGGCAACGACAACTTCATTCTCTCACTCCGGGATCTCAAACTTCACATTTGGTCTCATACCGCACATTGGTACTACACGACCACCTTACATAGGAAGTCTTACACTTCCTTCGATCCCATCATCACAATCTTCACGCATAACATTCTCGAGTTGTAACTCACAATCGTAAAGCACGATCTCGAGTCGACATTAGCAACCCGTCACTCTTCCTCATTAGGAGCTCCGAATACCCATTGAGGCTTAGCAAGGTACGCTCCAACATTTCACTATACATAACACCACTGGAGTTTTCCTCGGGAGGCAGTAAAAACTCCCCCACTTAGGATTTATCTCCCTATTCTCACCGCCAAGATGATAACATCTCGCGGAATTGTAATTCCACGTCACACCTGACCATTCTCACCGTTGGTCATAAACATCAATTCACCGCAAATTCGGTTTATGCTCTCAGAGCCGACATGCACAATCACTTGAGACGTCGTACACGCGATGAAATCGCACCTTCATACCACAATTCACAACTAACTACCTTAATCGTTCGAAAAGCAAACTCCACCAAAGTCTTACATATGCCTCTAAGCCTAGGAATATGTCACGCCGCTTACTTAGTCGTGATTCTCAGTCGAGATCACCCGACCTTCCACTTGACGAATCGTTATCAACAATTGCTCACTCTCATGGAGAAGAGTGACCAATTCTGACACCATAATTGCGTCCACCACAATATCAACACTTCATCAAAACCCTTCGGACTAACCGACCATTAAGTCCGTCACCAGATCACCGGTCATCTTTACCCGTCTACCACTTAAGAGCAACAAGATTTGCTCACCCGTCACTTCATAAGAAGTATTCATCACAATGCTCTCAAAATTCGACTTTCTCAACCGTCGAATTACTATCACCCTTCGATCACTATTATAACCTCCGCTGCTTCCAAGGGTATCTCAAGGACACCCTAAGCACAAAGTGATCACACCATTACCGGAGTTGAACATTACACTAGCAGGTATAAAAAGGTACCTGATGCAGTGTCATGCAGACTCCCACCACAATCAACCGAATTTTAGAAACTCGATCTTTAGGTTCCGTACACTCGTTGTCACCCATCTCTTCACAATAATGACCCGAAGTCATACCCACCCGACAAACCTTACGGTTTATTGTCTTATGAAATTTACTAGCGATCACACACTGCCCGCAACTCCACAAGGCCAAACGATATAGCCTAATGAAGCCCTTTATCTAACACTAAGGAGATGCTTGAAAACACCAAGTCTTACACCCTTCCGCACATCGACACATCCACCGCTACAAGGAATATTCCGTTAGGAATGTTACCCTATAATCCGCAACACACTAACACAGTCATCGTTATACCGGTCTCACTCCCATGAGTTTAACGACCCGAAGATTCCTCGATTCGCCAATTTCCAAGGCGACTCACAACTAGAATCCTAACACGATTCTATAACCACACACTCTACCGAGTGTAACTCAAAATTAAAATCATTAGACTTGTCGCATTCCACTACGGAATTCAAGTCCTCGTCGCACACACGCAAACGTAAATCGATCTTCCTAGTTACGATGGGTAACTAAAACCAATAACAATCCCAACAGTGCACCCACTACTTAGGGTGACTAAGCACGCACCAAACTTGTGAGTTGGATTACTCACTTGACTACCCAAACCCACCGTAACACTTCCCGACTCACAAAGAACCTGATGTGATAACAAGCACATCACTCGAGACTACTATATCCTAGGAACCAATAAAAGATTCCTAATTCGTCCCATTCTACCCCAACCATGCCACGTCTCCTCCGTTCGGTACTTGTCATGTCATGTTTAGTGTCAAGATACACTTTCGTAATAATGGTGATCGGTCATAATTACAAATGCGTATCTTACCATTTCCACATGGTCACGCAAAGTACTTTACCCGGACTGACGCAACATTCACACAAATAACACGCGATAACTCCTAGTACCCGAATGACCAAAGTCCTTACCGTGAACTTGATCACTCAAAACCGCCAAACCTTTGAATCTCTCCAATAGATTCATCTCTAAGACAACGCGCCAATTAGATACCTGTATATACATATACACCAATATACAATAGTAATAAACGTACACAAGTACACCACAACGACAAGTCAACCTACAACCTAGGTGACTATCACTAAAACAACGTCCAAGTTCGTCTACTTACCTTAGGCACTAGCAATCTAAGGCACTAATTTACACGCGAAATAAGGCCCCACATCATCACACTTTGGACAAAAACAAGTCCTAGTTAGTCACCTACTCTAAGGCACTAACAAATCTCAATCCGACCCGTGATCCTACAAGTCCCGCAAATAACGCACAACCGCCAATAAGTCTAAGACTAGGCACCTATTCCAAGGTCACCTAATTCCCTTAGACTATGCTCTGATACCACTTGTAACAACCCGACATCGTTTTACCAAAAATACGCCTTAAAATTTTTTTTTGTCAGATAGCGTATCTGGACGGCGTCCCATAATCTGGACGGCGTCCAGAGATGAAGACCAGGACGGCGTCCCATGATTCTGGATGGCATCCAAATGAACTAAAGTGGACTGATCAATTTTTATTTACACGCGATTGGAAAACCCGCTTCCCGACACTTTTAAACGTAACCAATTTCACAATATGTCATATTAAGTAAAACTAAGATAGTTCCACCATAAAAAAAAGTTTTGCAATACCGGGCCCACAATGACCCGTTTTACAAATAATGTAGCGATTTCGACCCATTTATCTCTTTAGACGGATTAGGACTCTACAACCCAACCCGATACCAAGAGCATAATCCCGGGGACTACCAAAACCCCCATCCGCGTCTAATTATCCAAAAGCTACCCCTTCGAGCCCAAGCGCTCCTATGCATCTAGTCTAACAACTAGCTAGCTTCATAACAAAATACCTATAAAAAGGTAAGCAGCGAGAGGGGTAAGCATAAAGCTTATTGAATGCAATAATTATATATATACATATATAATATACCTACTTGCAATCACTTACACAAATACCGCAAACATGCTAGCAAACACAATTAGCTTATCGTCGCAATAACAAGCTATAATTCACCAATACCCCCAAGCTAGCATAACAACCGCATATAAATATAACTCGAATAATATAATATGCTCACAACACAAATAACCATGGTTAACCAATAGTACAAGGGAACGGCGCTCGCGAAAACGCCATCGGTGTTCACAACATCCGTTAGGGCACTTAATACCTCGCACCACTAACCCCTAGGGTGGCACCTTAACACCTCGGCACTTCACCCCGAGTGGCATCTTAACACCTCGATGCTTCACTCATTATTTTACGAAGTGGTGTCTTAACACCTCGACACTACACTCCTAGGTGGCATCTTAACACCTCGATGCTACACCCGAGTGGCATCTTAACACCTCAATGCTACACTCTTCACGTGAAACGTGGTGTCTTAACACCTCAACACTACACATTTCACGCTACAACAAATAGATACATTATATACCTACGCATATAATTATTCCACTCACCTTATCACGTCGGTGGTGATTTAGCACTTCCGTATGCTTCGAGCAAGGTACCTAATACACAAGTACACATTCAATACACAACTTGTGGAATTAACCACAATACTCACTCACACCCAAAACCGCCCATAAAATGGCCAAGACTCATCTTTAATTACTAAAACTAGTGATGTAAGTCTACTAACACCAATTAGCACAAACTTAGGGTGTTTCATACCCATTTCACCCAATTAGGTCAACCTTAACTCATTTGACCCATTTCAACACTTATACATACCATTTTAGTCAAACATGACCCATTTACAATTCTTCCATCATTTACAAGTGTATTAATGACTAATCAACACAATTTAACACTTACGACTTCAATTCACATGGCCAAACCCTAGATCATAGCTATTAGGATTTTCCTTATCTCAACATAACTCAAATTCACCCATTTTACCCCCAAATGGGTCTTACAAGTTCCAACACTCCTAAAATCACTAATACTAGTGATTATACCCCACTTACAAACCTTAAACATGCTTAAAACATTAACCAACCCAAAACCCGCAAAATATCAAAATAGTGGGTTTCCATAAACTCTCTTCATCATCTAAAAGGGTATTAGAAATAACAAGCTCAAACCCTAAATGTACACAAGAATCTTAACAATGAAATTCGGAGTTGAGACTTACCAATACTATCAAAATGTAGCCGTGAATGAAAGGAACAACTTTAACTCTCGAGCTTTGACCCGAAACGCTCATCTTCTTCACCAAACCAAGCTTTCTCACTCTAAATTAACCCTCTCTCTCTAAAATAAGATGAGAGTGTTTTGTGTGGGGTGAGAATGAGCTCCAAATGGAGTTCTAGATCATTTTTGATGATCCCAAACCGACCCCAAGTGAAAAGACACAAATACCCCTTTTAATTTGAGTAAAATAGAGCTGCTGGCCCGTCAGGCCTTCTGGACGGCGTCCAAAAATCTTGGACGGCGTCCTAACCTTCATTGTTGGACGGCGTCCCAAAGTCTGGACGGAGTCCCAATGAACTGAGTCTGAAACTGAACTTATTTTGGTCGTAACTTTCAAACCGTAACTCCGTTTTCGACGAATCAAATATCGTTGGAAACGTAATGAGATTTACTATCAATGGTAAGGTTTTAGAACATCAACTCCAACTTTATTTGGGATCCAAATATACACTTACATGCCTCGTATTTCGAATGTCGTTCGAAATAACTCGTAACTGAAAACGGGTGTTACACTACATATAGACAATCATCGTAAATAATAGTTTACAATAGTAATTCCGTTGACAATGCAGTCAAAATAAGATACATGGTGATGATTTGGTGAATGCAACGTTTCCTTGATAAATATGCCATGTAAGACTCCATGCACATAGCTTGTCTAACATATAAGCACACAGCGGAAGACTTCTAGGGAACCTGAGAATAAACATGCTAACAAGTGTCAACACAAAGGTTGGTGAGTTCATAGTTTTAGTGTTTCGCATAATCTGTATATAAAGGTGGATCACAAGATTTCAGTTGTTTCATCCGAAACGTTTATCAAAATATTCTACGAAATTGAGCACCCTGGTAACTAAACTTAACGTATATATAATTTATACCCTTTGTATAATCATCTTAATAATACACGCAAACCAACGTGTACGCTTCTCAAATAGTATACGTCCGTTAAAAGGCTAGTGCTCTAGCTCAGACGGAGATATCAAGCCCTATGGATCCATATACTACTACTCGCGCCCACCATTTCTTATAACCGGCAGTTACTAGTTACCAAAGCTAAGGGATTTTCGGTTCAAACTCAGTGTAGAATTTAGTATGTACTTGTATCCATTGCGTTTAAAATAAAGTGCATGTATTCTCAGCCCAAAAATATATATTGCAAAAGCATTTAAAAAGGGAGCAAATGAAACTCACCTTAGCAGCACATAAAGTCGTTCACCGAAATGTGACCGAAACTTGGAATACCAAATAACCGTAGATCTCAACCTAGAGAACATATGTTGGTCAATAATTGTCTATCAAGTTAGGTCAGGTCATAGTGTATCACAATCCTAATGCTCGAGATCGACATACAAAAGTTATCCAAAGTCGTTTCAAAAAGTCAATTTTGACAATAGTTTAACAAAACGAGACGTGCCTTATATAAGGATTCATTTGCTCGGTTGGTAATATTCAAAAATCCAATTTATCAATCTTACAAACAAGTTGTTTAAATATTAATTGTAGATTCAAAAGCAAATCCAATTAACGTCAATCATAATTCAGTTGATCATATCTTTTGATTCGTTCACCGAAATTACGTGATTTCTAAATGAAAAGTTATTGATTTTTCGCCAGCTTTCCAAAAATATGCATATCATATACCTTTTATCAGTAATATATGTATTTAATTCGTGATTCATCATAAACTGTTTAACGACGAAATTTAGCATACAAGCATGCATAAACATATATACTCGAGCACTAGACATGGATACATTATTAATATATAAAAGATAAGATATGAGTGCTTACGTATCAATATTGAGATTCAATATTGTAGGAAAGTACATAGACGCAACAGAGATGACAAACACTAGTTTGACTCACGAGCAAAACCCTCGAACAATACTCATAACCTCCTTAGTAATAACCCATAGTTTCCTTAACTCTATCCCGCTTGAAAACCCATTTTGAAAGTGACACGCTCATGACCTCGTCGTAGTATTTTAAGTGATATAATTAATAATAATAATAATAATACTATTAATAATAATAAAATAAATAATAATAATCTTAATAATAATAATAATAATAATAATAATAATAATAATAATAATAATAATAATAATAATAATAATAATAATAATAATAATTTAAATAAATAAATAACTTACGGAGTAATATATGTGTAAAACAACTCGCGCAGAAACCTGGTATTTATAGGCATAATTCCTGATTCTGATGCCCATGCGATCGCATGGGTTTTATGCCTATTTCTCATGCGATCGCATGGCCATCAGATCCAGCTCACATATTTTTGTTTTCTTGTTTGTCGACATAATTAAATATAATATATATAATATATATAATTTAAATAATTAATTATATATTGTATTAAATTCATGTGCATAGTTGACTTGTAATTTTCGTTCTGATGACTCGTACGTTGTCACTCGACTTATGTCCCGGTTCCGGTTTCTCGAACGCATTTTCGTACACTTAGAAAACTCGCAATTTACGTTTTGTGACTCGTACCTTTGTCAAAATATAGTCTTAAATTATCAATAAACTATATCATTCAAAGTGTATCTTAAACTTTCGAGTGTTTTGGTCATTTACTTCTATAAATCATTGTCTCGCTATTTGTTGATATATATATAATAACAAATCATTTTATAACCAAGTTAATATATATTTTCAACATTCATAAACACGTTTTAAATATACGTCGCAAGTTATTCATACAATTAATATTCCAACTTATCATATATATTCAAATAAATATTTAAACCAATAAGTTTAATGTACGGTATTAAACAATTAATACATTGTTACGTTTCCAAGTTATAGTATATATATGTATCTATATACATATAATTGTTCGCGAATCGTCAAGAACAACCGAAAGGTATTTGAATAGTTCAAAAATTTTGAGATTCAGTTTTACAGACTTTGCTTATCGTGTCGGAAATGTTAATCATATAAAGATTAAGTTTAAATTTGGTCAGAAATTTCCGGGTCATCACAGCGGTAGTGTTTGCGTTAAAGTTATGGAGACATTATCTTTATGGTACGCACTGTGTTATCTGCACTGATCATAAAAGTTTACAGTATATCTTTTCGCAAAAAGAGATGAACATGCGCCAGAGATGGTGGCAAGAACTAATTAAAGATTACGACTGTGAGATCAGATATCATCCTGGCAAGGCAAACGTTGTGGCTGATGCGTTAAGTCGTAAGAAATCCGCTGACAGTGTAAAGTTTATGCGAATTGAGATTGTGTCTGATTTAGTGGATCGACTAAAGATAATCAACTCGAGGCATTGCAAGATGAACATTTGAAATCTGAGTTAATGGTGAAAAGAAAAGAAGAATTGATGAATGATTCTAGAGTATTAAAGACTTATCGTGAACGAGTTTGGGTGTCGTTACTTGGTAGATTGAGGGATTTAATCTTAAATGAAGCACATAAATCGAGATTAACCGTGCATCCCGGTAGTACAAAAATGTACCATGATCTGAAAGTGTTATATTGGTGGCCAACTATGAAAGCAGACATCACGCAGTACGTGGAAAAGTGTCATATTTGCACCCAAGTGAAAGCAGAACACCAGAAACCGTATGGGTATTTGTGTCAATTAGAGATTCCAGAGTGGAAATGGGAACATATCACTATGGATTTTGTGACAAAACTACTGATGTGTGCAGCGGCGTATACGAAATAGTTATATTTTTACTACGAAATACTATTAAATACGATACAATTTTACACAAGTTATTTATTTATTTATAGAGTGGATATACCTAAACCTTGCTACAACACTTATAGGAAGTGTACCTAATCGTACAGTAATGTAGTTTTTAGTAAGTCCGGTTCGTTCCACAGGGAGCTAGCCAAGTTTAACGCTATATTTTTAAAACTATATTTATTTATAAATATATATATAAGTAGTATTATTATTATTATAAAAAGGGGGTTTTACCGTTTAATGACCGGTTTGTCGATTTTAAATAAAGCGTAAAGATAAATGACGATAATATAAATGACAGAATTTAAATTGCGATAAAGTAAATTGCAGTAATTAAAATGACAGTAAATAAAGGTACGATGAAATATGAAATAAAAGTATTATGCTTATTTGAACTTTCGTAATCTTGATGTTTGACGTTTTGATTTTAATTAATTGTTACCCGGGTTAATTGTCCTTTGTTCTGGTTTATTTGATACCTATCTGGTTTTTGTCCATAATAGTCCATCAGTCATAATTATAAAATGCTCGTCAAATTAACCTTATTCCCGAAGTCAAATATTCAAACTAATTAGAGATTCGAACTATAACAAGGTTTTGATACTTTGTTAATAATTACACCAGGTTATCGACTGCGTGTAATCCAAGGTTTTAATACTTTGTTAACAATTACACCAATTATCCTTGTATGTATTCCACCCCTGTTTTAATGAGATAAGAATATTAATTTACCCACTTGATCAGAATGAATAATCAATTACCCAACCCGAATAATTAATTAAATGATCGTAAAAGATGTCATATAAACGTCACTAAATAGAACATACATAATCATTTTAATAATTATTAGATTAACTAATTTGAAGATAGGTTCGACAGATTCTAATGAGTTGTCATTCGATTAGACAATACCCCCTATCTATTAATAGTCAATAGTCCAATGTCCACAAGTGTCGGTCTTTTGTCCAAACCTTAATTATGGTACAAAATCTAATAACCCCGTCTTAATATTTAGTCTAACATCACGATTACTTTGGCTCAAATAAGCATAATAATAACTTAGTTACGAGACATTAATTTAAAAAGGAAGAACATAGCTTACAGTGGTGATTAATCGCGTAGCGTTGCACGGACAGAATTTTGACTTAAAACCCGTAAAACATTCTTAAAATAGCCTTTCGACTAACAAAGGTGATCGATTTTTCATTATTACTAAGTGTCATTCTACCCTCTCTTACATGAAATAACGCCCCGGTGAATGCTAAGAATGGTCGACCTAAAATTAGAGGAATGTTTGAGTCCTCTTCTATGTCAATGACAATAAATTCAACTAAAAAGGTTAAATTACCCACTTGAACGGGTAGGTCGTCAGCAATTCCAACTGGGTGCTTAATGGTTTGATCAAAGATTCGAACACTCATCTCTGTTGGACTTAACTCACCTACTCCTAATCTCTTATATAATGAAAGGGGCATAACACTCACACTCGCACCTAAATCTGCTAGTGCATCATACATTACACAATCACTAAGTAGACAAGGAATAATAAATTCACCCGGATCACCCAACCTGGATGGAGGTTTTGGTGGAACTGTCTTCACCGGGTTTACTTTTACGATTTTTGTTTCTTGTACCTTCGTATTTTTCTTCTTCTTCTTTCCAGAGGTATCACAAACTTTATTACCTATTACTTGCTCATACTAAACTCCTTTTCTTGGAAACGGGATGGGTGGTCTGTATGGTGCCACCACTGGCTTTATATACTCGGGTGGTGGTGGTGGTGTTGTAACTTCTTCATTGTTACTCACATATAAAACCTTTCCATCTTCTTGTGCTGGTTTTTTAGAATTCGTTGAAACCATATTAACATTCTCATTCGGAGGATTTACTTCAATATTACTCGGTAGCTTTCCTTGTTCCCTCTCACTCATCATGCTAGCAAGAGTACCTACGTGTTTTTCTAGATTTAAAATGGAAGCTTGTTGAGTTCTTAGTGACTGATCAAACCTCTCATTTGTTTGGGTTTGAGATGTAATAAATTGTGTTTGAGATTCCATTAGCTTTGCCATCATTTCTTCCAGATTTGGCTTTTTCTCTTCGGTTTGTTGTGGTGGTTTATATAAGCCAGGTCTTTGATGATTGAAAGTGTTGTTTTGAGTTGGTTGGTTATTCAGACCTTGTTGATTGTATGAGTTATTGTTTGGCCCATTTGGATTGTAAAGAATGTTTTGATTTCGATTTAAGTTTGGCCTTGGCGGTTGATAATTATTTTGATAATTATTTCCCGGCCTTTGGTTCATGTAGAAAACATTCTCTCGTTGTTCCATCGTTTGCTCGATGTGACAATATTTTGTTAAGTGTGGTCCACCGCATTGCTCACAATTGATTCGTATTGCGTGAATATCTTTATTCATTTTTTCCATTCGTCTCTCGAAAGCATCTATTTTTGCGAAAACAGAATCAAAGTCATGGCTAGAATCGGCTCTAGCCGCTTTAGATGAACGAAAAATATCTTTTTCTTGGTGCCACTCATGTGAGTGGGAGGCAGTGTTATCAATAATCTTGTGAGCTTCGGTAGCGGTTTTCTTCATAATGGAACCACCAGCTGTTATGTCGATGTCTTTTCGTGTAGTAATATCGCATCCTTGGTAGAATATTTGTACTATTTGATAAATATCTAAACCATGTTGCGGACATCCTCTCAACAAATTTCCAAATCTTGTCCATGCCTCATATAATGTTTCATTTGGCTTTTGCGCGAACGTAACAATTTCTCCTTGAAGTCTCACGGCTTTAGATGCCGGAAAGAATTGTTTAAGAAAATTTTCAACTAAAACGTCCCATGTATCAGTCGCCCCTTCAGGTAACGATTCTAACCAATCTTTGGCTTCTCCCTTTAAAGTCCAGGGAAATAACATGAGACAGATTTGTTCATCCTTCACTTCTCGGATTTTAAATAGAGTACAGATCCTATTAAAGGTTTGAAGATGTTCGTTTGGATCTTCTTTCGGCGTACCACTATATTGGCATTGATTAGTTACCATGTGTAGGATTTGTCCTTTGATTTCATAATCTGGCACATTAATGTCTGGCTTAATAATGGCGTGACCTTGGCCCGTACGTGTGGCTCTCATTCGATCTTCCATACTTAGAGGTTCTGTTACTTCCATAATTGAATTTGTTGAATACGAATCACTAGAGAATTCTGATTTAATGGTTTGTTCCTCGACAATCTCTGGATGAGTAATTTGTGATTCTGGAGGAATGATTAGTGATTCAGGATCTCTGAATTGTCCTTGAATATCCTCCGGGTTCTCAATTGTGAGGTCGTGTTCAAAAAATGGATTATCGGAAATTCGAATTGGAGTACTTGGTCGACTAGATGATGATTCTAAAGAAAAATCAACGGCGACAATATTGGCTAGATGTCTTGATCGAGTTACAGGTGGTGAACGTATGAAAAGTGGTGAACGTTTTGCTCGGTGCATTCACTGAATATCCTATTAGTTATAAAAGATAAAAATTATATAAGTTATCAAATTAATAGACTTTTCTGATTTTGCCCACGTTTCGAATAGCCAATAGATGCAGCAGGTAGCCAGGACCCTTTAAATCGGAAGCCCACAACTCGCCACTAACAAATCCAACTATTAATACGAACCATAAAATTTTGGATGTCTATCAATTTAACCGCTTAAAATAATTTTTCGTTTTGAAATTTTAGAGAAGAAATAGAAAATTCTATGTCCTAAAAACTAGAGCGTCGAGAAATAAGAAAGAAAAAGAGCGCGTCGAAAAACGTCAAAAAATAAAAGGTCGAAAAATAAAAATAAGAAAGAAAAACGTCGAAACATAAAAGTCTAAAAACTAAATATAAAAAGTTGCGCCTAAAGGTATTAAAGCTTAAAAGGAAATCTATATCCAAAACGGCAATAACTTAAAAAGGTACTAAAATCTATAAACGGCGTCGCAAAATTCTAAAGCGCCTAAATCTTAATTATAAAGAAAAAGCACTTAAGGGATTTTACGGCAAAGTCTTAAAATCTAGAAATAAAAATTAACTCCCGCAAAATACTAATCTTAAAACTAATTACGAATGAAAAATATACAAATTACGAATTAAACAGATATAAAATATAAAAATAAAATTTAAAGTTGTAAAAATACAATTTTTATAAAAATATTATTTTTATATTATTATTTTATAAAAGTATTAAGTTTAAAACTAATTAAAACTTAAAATACAAATTAATTAATAAAACTAAAACTAATTAATAAAAACTAATTAATTAATTAAACCCTAATTAGGGTTAATAAATAATAATAATTAATAATAAAACCCTCCTGCATAATAATTGCTGGGATCAGACTTGTCAGACAGCCTCATGCGATCGCATGAGTTTTATATGGCTGGGCCATGCAATCGCATGGTTTCGGATAACAGGCCAGGTCTTGGGCTCCTACAGTACCAGGCCCGAATACATATATATATTAAAAAAAAAATTCTGTTTTTATATTTATATAAAATATTTATATAAATTAAATAAAACTTATATTTAAAAACTAAAATAGAAATAAAAATACTTTATAATTTTATATATTTTGAACAACTCTTAAAAATATATATATTTTGTTTTTCTTTTTATATTTTTGATTGTATTATATAAAACGTATTTTTATAAAAATAAATTAAAGCTTAATAAAAATCTTTTTTATAGCGTTTCGCTTTCGGGTCCCCGGCAGCGGCGCCAAAAATACTTGATGTGTGCAGCGGCGTATACGAAATAGTTATATTTTTACTACGAAATACTATTAAATACGATACAATTTTACACAAGTTATTTATTTATTTATAGAGTGGATATACCTAAACCTTGCTACAACACTTATAGGCAGTGTACCTAATCGTACAGTAGTGTAGTTTTTAGTAAGTCCGGTTCGTTCTACAGGGAGCTAGCCAAGTTTAACGCTATATTTTTAAAACTATATTTGTATATAAATATATATATATAAGTAGTATTATTATTATTATAAAAAAGGGGTTTTACCGTTTAATGACCGGTTTGTCGATTTTAAATAAAGCGTAAAGATAAATGACGATAATATAAATGATAGAATTTAAATTGCAATAAAGTAAATTGCAGTAATTAAAATGACAGTAAATAAAGGTACGATGAAATATGAAATAAAAGTATTATGCTTATTTAAACTTCCGTAATCATGATGTTTGACGTTTTGATTTTAATTAATTGTTACCCGTTTTAATTTACATTTATCCTGGTTTATTTGATACCTATCTGGTTTTTGTCCATAATAGTCCATCGGTCATAATTATAAAATGCTCGTCAAATTAACCTTATTCCCGAAGTCAAATATTCCAACTAATTAGAGATTCGAACTGTAACAAGGTTTTAATACTTTGTTAATAATTACACCAGGTTATCGACTGCGTGTAATCCAAGGTTTTAATACTTTTTTAACAATTACACCAATTATCTTTGTATGTAATCCACCCCTATTTTAATGAGATAAGAATATTAATTTACCCACTTGATCAGAATGAATAATCAATTACCCAACCCGAATAATTAATTAAATGATCGTAAAAGATGTCGTATAAACGTCACTAAATAGAACATACATAATCATTTTAATAATTATTAGATTAACTAATTTGAAAATAGGTTCGACAGATTCTAATGAGTTGTCATTCGATTAGACAATACCCCCTATCTATTAATAGTCAATAGTCCAATGTCCACAAGTGTCGGTCTTTTGTCCAAACCTTAATTATGGTACAAAATCTAATAACCCCGTCTTAATATTTAGTCTAACATCACGATTACTTTGGCTCAAATAAGCATAATAATAACTTAGTTACGAGACATTAATTTAAAAAGGAAGAACATAGCTTACAGTGGTGATTAATCGCGTAGCGTTGCACGGACAGAATTTCGACTTAAAACCCGTAAAACATTCTTAAAATAGCTTTATTATTATTAACTTAAAATTAAAATTATATTATATATATATATATATATATATATATACACGTTACATATGAAGGAAAAGAAAAAGGTATGTTTTACTTGTCGAAAAATGCTGAATTTATAGGACCTGACCAGGAATCTGGCTTCATGCGATCGCATGAGTTTTCTTCATACTGTCAAATACTGGTCACAATTCATTTAAAACGTGGGCTGCTCGAATTTTAATATATATATAATTTTATATAATTAATTATATATTATATTATATTCTTGTACTCCGTTGACTTGTAATTTTAGCTCCGTTGCGTTGCGCGTTGACAGTTGGTTCATGTCCCGGTTCCGGATTTTCGAACGTCCTTGCGTACAATTTAATATCTTGTACTTTGCATTTTTCGGCTTGTACTCTTATAACTTTTAGACGTTTCTCATCAATAATTTGAACCATTTTGATTGTACTTTGTACTTTTTGGCTTTTTGGTCATTTGCGTCTTCAAATCGTCGTTTTCTTCTTTTGTCTTCGCACTTATTTATTTAAACGAATATTACATAAAAATAGAACAATTGCAACTAAAAGCTTTACATATTGGAAGGATATTGTGCCTAAATATATGTTCATTTGGAGCACTATCAACTGCCCAGAATCCAGAAAGGAAATGACATGATTTGGGTAATAGTTTACCGTTTAACAAAAAGTGCGCATTTTCTAGCTACCAGTGAAACAGCTTCGTTGACCAAATTAGCTCAGTTGTACCTGAATGAAATAGTATCGCGACATGGGATACCGTTGTCTATTGTGTCAGATAGAGATTCCCGATTTGTGTGTAGTTCCTGGAATAGTCTACAAGAAAATTTGGGTACTCATGTCAACCTAAGTACAGCTTATCTTCCTCAGACTGACGGTCAAAGTGAACGAACTATTCAGACTTTAGAGAATATGTTAAGGGCTTGTGTTTTAGAGTATGGTGGATCGTGGGATTATCATCTACCATTGATCGAATTTGCTTACAACAACTCCTATCATTCAAGTATTGGCATGCCGCCGTATGAAATGTTGTATGGTAGAAAGTGTCGAACTCCATCGTGTTGGTTGGAGGCAGGTGAGAAACAGTTTGCGGGTCCAGAGATTGTGCAGCAGACTGCAGAAAAAGTAGCTATCGCACGTCAAAAGCTGAAAGCTGCTAGAGATCGACAAAAGATGTATGCAGATCCTCATCGACGACCGATGACGTTTACTGTGGGTGAACGAGTGTATTTAAAAGTGTCACTGTGGAAGGGTGTAATTTGATTCGGTAAATGAGGAAAACTAGCTCCGAGATACATTGGTCCTTTTAGAATTCGTCAAGTGCTGAATGATCAAACTGTAGTGTTAGATCTCCCTCCAGAGTTAGCAGGTATTCATGACATGTTTAACATCAACTATATTCGTAAGTGTAAAGTGGACGATGAAAATCAAATTCTTCCGCTCCAAGATCTGAAAGTAGATTCAAGTAAGAAATTGGTGGAAGAACCATTGAGGATCGTCGACAGAAAAGTGACTAGATTACGCAAGAAGCAGATTCCAGTGGTGCTTGTGGAATGGAAGCATAGTTTAGGCACCAATCTGACATAGGAGACCGAGGAGTTGATGACTTCTAAATACCCTCATTTGTTTGACATTGACCAGATTCTGAGGAACGAATCTCCTTTAAGAGGGGTAGATTTGTAACATCTTAGCTTTGGGCCTAGTAGGTAATGACTTATTTACCCTTCTGTGTTATTAATGTGATTTTAATAATTATGTGTTTTATAATTATTGGGAATGAGATAATGTGCGTTTTGTGACAAGGGTCACAGAACATATTTCCTTTTGTGATTTGGACTTAGAACGAATAAGTTATTAAAGATTTTAGATTTCAGATAACTGGTAAATACCCGTGTGTTAAACGGGAGAGCTTACCTTAGTGTGAAGAAACCTAAAATTAAATATATACTCTGTACGTTCATTTCATTTCCTATTTTAGAAATATCAAACTCTAAACACCCTTTTGCTCTCAAATCCTTAAAATCAAGAAGTTCAAATCGAAGTTAGTAATTTCGTTCATCAGATTGTAGTGATTTCATGCATCAAAACAAGGTAAAAATCTCAGATTTTGGTGAATTCAAATGGGTTTTATGTGAGTTTTGAAAAAGTTAACTTTTATGCTTGATTCTTGCTTTGAATGTGTATGTGATGTTTGTTTGAGGTTAGAAATAGATCATATATGTGTTATATAGTGTTCTTGGGTTATTGGATTGATCAAAACTTGCAAAAATCGAGTTTTTGGGTCAAAATGGCAAAAAACAGCGAGCTGGAATGTTCTAACAGCTCCCACACTTCTGACAGGTCATTCATACGAGTGACCACCACGCATTTGAGGCTCAACCACGCGGTTGAGGACTCACTCGCACGAGTGAGGTCTCGTCCGCGCGAGTGAGCACTGGTCAGTTTTTGGTAAAATTAAAAAGGCTGTAACTTTCAAACCGTAACTCCGTTTTTGACGAATAAGCTATCGTTGGAATTGTCTTGAGGAGTAGCTTCTAATGATAAGGTTTTAAAACACTGAATCAAAATTAGATTGGGTGTAAAAAGCTCGGATTGCAACTGTGCTGCTGTACTTGCTCAATCGTGCGTCTGAGGCACTCACTCGTGCGAGTGAGGTGTCCATTCGCACGAGTGAGACACTTAACCGTGTGAGTAGGTTTTATAATCACTATTATTAAGTGATAGGTCAGTCGTGCGAGTGAGGATACTCACCCGTGCGAGTGAGCATAGTCAGTCGCACGAGTGAGACATCATCCGTGCGAGTGACAGTGTTTGTATGTTTGGGTCAAGTCCAATTCTGACCCATTTACTGTATTGCTGTAATATTAATGCTAATTAGTAATTTGATTGAAAAGTTTACTAACTAGAGAACTGATATTCTCAGGTGATAAACGGAAAGGTGAAGGCTCGGTGATATAAGACAACTGAGTACTTGTGCTTCCAGGTGAGTGGGATTATCTTTATGGATGTGATTATACAGTGACAAGTATAGTGATTTGTGCCATGCTTAACTAGATTGTGTAGGAGTCTTTGACCAACGATGTGACTATATGTGATTATGTGCGCACCCAGTGCTAACGTCGAGGTGTTTTGTCCGACGTAAGAGGTCGATTGTGTTTACCTCATTTGGGGTAATAGAATTGGGTCCAAGCGTTACTGATTAGTGGTATAGTATGAATGACGAGTGCGTCACGTCTGGAAGACTATACCAGTGATCCAGTAGTGTGGGCTATCGGTATATTCTAGCTTGATCAGCGATGGGTTGCCGGTCCTCTTGTTTATGACTTTAAGTGATTAGTGATCAGTGCCTATAAGCTGTGCTTGATGCTTGTAGTGATGTCCACCTAGATATTGCCATTCACTTAGCGTTATGCTAATTCCCCCACAGTGTTTTGCTCTGCAGGTGTGTATTAGCAGCTTTTGGTGGGTTTTGCAGGACAACCGAATATGTTTGACACAGTGTCACTCTGATGTGTTTTGTAATAAACTATATCGTTAAATGGCTTGTAGTAATAACGTAACACCAGTGTTTTTTGTAACCACATGTTTCTGTAAATAGCATATGATATGTAAATTAATTAGTCTTCCGCTGTGATTATTAAAAAAAAGTACGGTGTTACAGAATGCTTCTGCGGGTAGACAGGTGTTCGCTGAGGATTCGCAGAAGGTGGATAACGGTTTGGATGTTGAGAAGGAGGTGGTCGAGGCGGTTGTTAGGGCTTCGGGGATTTTTGATGCTTCTATGGCCGATGATGTTTTAAATAAGGAACATTCTGTGCAGGAGGAGGGTTTGGGTAATGTTTCAGTATTGGACAAGGATGTTGATGCGTCTGTGGTTAATGTTTCGGGTGTGGACAAGGGCAACGCGAGCTGTGATTTTATCGGGCCTAGATCAAGTTCATACTCGCTTGATTTGGTGAGTTCAAGGCTTGACGGTTTAAGTGCGGTTCATGTTTCCAAGAAAAGAAGATTTGAGGACGTGTCGAAACCAGTTGAGGGTGATGAGGTCAATTGTGAATTGCTTGACAATTTGGCTAAAGTAGCTACGGGGAATAGTGAGGGTCGGAAATTTTGCATTTGTGCAAATAAGCTTTGCAAGGGTCATTGTAGGGGTTGGCACGTCCATTCTAGTAAGTTTCGAGTTAACGGGGTTAAAAAGCTTGATCCGAAGAGTAAGGTAAAAGGGAAATGTAAGGTTAAGGACAAGAGGGCTAAGGGTGGAGGATTTAGTTTGAGGGATTCTAGTGACGACGAGGATACTAGAGGTGCTAAAGATTTTCATACTTTCGTAAGTCTTAAGGGGAAGCGGATTGGAGCGGGGGCGGGATAAGTGCTAGAAGGTGTTGGCTTTTTTGATGAATTTAGGAATGGAGGTTTTAATTCGGTCGGGATTGGAATCGAGTCTACCTTTAAGTTCAAGGCGAACGGGGAAGATGACACGTGATTATGTTCTCGTTTTTGTCGTAGTTGGTTGTGTTTTAGGTTCGTTAGTCTTTGTTGATGTTTTTGGTTTTTCCACGTAAGGGCTCGTTTATAGTTAGCTTTTAGGTTTGGTTTTGTCTTCGAGCCTTTTTGTGGGGTCTCTTTTGTATCTCGGTTTGTTTTTTGTAAAAGTTTTCGTTCTTTTGCCAAAAAAAATCTAAATATGGTACTCCGTTCATTATAATTTAATAGTTCAATTTTTCTTTTAAAAGTGACATTAATTAATAATATCCTTCAATAAATAAATAAAAATAATTAAATAAATCACCAAGCAAAATCTTAAATTTTTGAACAAAATTGTTATAAAATATCTAGATTGTGTTATAAAATATCTAGATTGTGTTATAAAATATCTAGATTGGATGTTAATTTTATTATTATTATATTTCTTGCATAGTAATATTTTATACTATAAATAGACATGTATGGTAACCATTTAAGGTGTACCATTTCTCTTGAAATATCAATATCAATATTTCTTCTCTCTTTCTTCTCTCTTTTTTTCTCTCTTTGTTCTTATAACCATTAAAGGTAGTTATAAGCCTACTGAATTATAACACGTTATCAGCACGAAAAGCTTAGTGTAATTAAAAGATATCTCAAACGATCACGAATCACTAATCAAGGTATGAAATTATTAATAATTTTCAGACTCGAATATATCAAATTTTGGACTACTAACATTTATATTTATGTTATTTAAGTTATATATGGTCGGTTATACCACCTGAATTATATTTCTGTAATCTAACTTTTACTAACTTCACTAACATTTATATTTATGTTATTTAAGTTATATATGGTCGGTTATACCACCTGAATTATATTTCTGTAATCTTACTTTTACTAACTTCACTAACATTTATATTTATGTTATTTAAGTTATATATGGTCGGTTATACCACCTGAATTATATTTTCTGTAATCTAACTCTTATTAACTTCACTAACATTTATATTTATGTTAATAAGACCTCATGATTGTACGCAACACGTCATTTGACAACACGGTACTTTATGTACGCAACACGTCATTTGACAACACGGTACCATGGGTCGAGATTAATTCCGATCAATACGAATACGACGGGGTCTTTATATGTTATCTAACATTTATGATTACTTATGCAATTAATCATTATTTATTTCATGCATACTAATGTTTATTCTTAAATTTATAATTTTAAAAGTTAAAATAAAAAAATAGTTTGTATTTTTATTAAAAGTAAATCTTAAAAGTTAAAATAAGAAAAAGTAGTTTGTACTTTTATTAAAAGTAAATCTTAAAAGTTAAAATACAAAAAGTAGTTTGTATTTTTATTAAAAGTAAATCTTAAAAGTTAAAATAAGAAAAAGTAGTTTTTATTTTTATTAAAAGTATATCTTAAAAGTTAAAGTAAGAAAAAAAAGGGGATGGTAAAATGGAATAGTTTTTTGTCAAAAATGAAGTATTGAAAATGAAGTGGTCTCCTTCTATAACTAAAAAAATATATATATATATACTTTTATCAAATGAATTTTTTTGTGGCCGACAATTTCAAACACGAGTCCGTGTTTAGTTTATCAAGAATATCTCTTGCTTTGGTGAAAGGTCACGATCACGATATCAGGTGTTGTGAAAGAATTAAAAAATTGGTCAAGTGGCCTTTTAAAAACTAGAAAAAAAAATTTAAACAAAAAGTTTTTTTTATATATTTATAATTTACGGGTAACGTAAAAAAAAGGAAGTTTTTTTTAAAAAAAAAAAAAACAAAGAAAGTGTTTAAATGAGTTTTACAGAAAGGGGGAAAGCAAAGTAAAAAAAAAAAAACTTTTTTCCAAACAAAGGTAAATGAAAGTAGGACTTAATACAAGAAAAAAGTAAACATCTCCTAGACGTGATAAAATCTATCAATGATAAGTATTAGACTTGATGAGCTAAATGTGACAAAAATGTTTCAACATGTCTTATGTTAATTTTCTAAAATAAGTTATTATTATTCCGAGTTTAACACATATACATATGTTAATTAAAAACAACCTTTTTGTTCTTATGTAGTGTTGGGTTGCAATTTTGGTTGTATGCCATAATTCCATCCAGTAGAGTGACAATAGAAAACTTTTGATGATAATCAATAAAAAACTTTTTTCCAAACTTGTCAAATGTTTTGTTAAAAACGTGACCGTTGAAAAAAGGAGGTTGAATAATAAAACTTAAAAAACAAATTATTTTTTTAAGAGTGTGCATCAAAATGGCCCGTTTAATAATGGGGAGTAAAAATATAGTCAAATTGTTTCAACGAACAAGGGTTCAATTGGATGTCTCTTAAAAAAAATCCGCGGGTACGGGTGATGGATCCAATGGATCCGCATCCACGACCCGCGGGTGCTATCCCTAATTGTGACAAGTACAAATCAACTAAAAGTCTAAAAAATAAATGCTCTTATAGGGACCAAATGTTCACAATAATTGCCTAAGCTAGATATGAAACAAATAGTTCATAAAAAAAAAAAAAAGGTCGTTGTGCGTTTTCGGGATGATAGCCGAAATACACTTACAAAAGTAGGTCAGCCGTCAATTCTTTATGGCCATATCAACGTAGATCAATAAAATCATTTATGGTTTTGATAAAAGATTAATTAAAAATTAATTGTTTTTTGGTCTTGGATTCTCGGTAACAAAAGCAAAGGTTGTTTTTGGTTGCCACAACAAACAAGACAGAGGTTGTTGACTTTTGTTGTTAAACATGGCACAAGTAAACAATAACAATAGATTATTATTTTTGAAAAGAATAATGATGCGTTAATTTTATTGTATAAAATAAAATTAAAGAAAATGGTTTTCATTGATGACTATGAACAAACGCAAACAAAGTGTTTGTGGTATTTGGTGATTAAAAAAAAAGTGCATCTAAAGCTTCTACTGAAAATAATATGCATCTAAAGCTTCTACTGAAAATTAATGTGCAAGGTACAACGTATAACTATATGGTCAAAATCATTTGAGCCTTCGGAGTCACAAGTATATGATGTATATATATATATTACTCAATTAACAAAATAGTAAATCTAAATTAATTCATATAAATAGTAAAACGAAATTAATTAATTTACTATTCACATAAAAAAGCGCATATGATAAAAAGCGCATCGCATATGATAAGCGCATATGATAAAAAGCGAATATGATGAAAAGCACAACGCATATGATGAAAATCGCATATGATTAAAAGCGCATATGGTGAAAAACACAGCGCATATGATTAAAAGCGTATATGGTGAAAAGGATATATGATAAATAAAAAAAACACATATGGTGATTTATAAAATAAATAAAAAAAATACATATGGTGATTAATGGAAAGCACATATGATTATTAATGAAAAGTATATTGTGAAAAAGAATCACAAATGTTTCTTGAAAGAATTCAAGGTAAGATATATGAACCAATTCATCCATCATGTGAACCATTTTGATATTTCATGGTTCTAATAGACGCATCTAGCGGATGGTCTCATATTTGTATGTTATCAAGCCGTAATATGGCATTTGCAAAGTTTCTTGCACAAATTATTAAATTGAGAACACATTATTCTGATTACACCATTAAAAGGATGAGACTTGATAATACCGGTGAGTTAACATCTCAAGCATTTAATGATCATTATATATCTACAGGGATTGTTGTTGAACATCCAGTTGCTCATGTGCATACACAAAATTGGTTAAGCTGAATCAATAGATAAACGCTTGCAGCTAATAACTAGACAATTGATAATGAGTACAAAACTCTCGATATTTATATGTGGACATGTAAATTTACATGCTGCGACATTAATTCGCATTATACCATGTGGAAGTCGTAAATATTTTCACTTAATACTTGATTTTGGCCAAGAGCCAAATATTTTCTACCTTAAAACATTGGTTGTGCAGTGTATGTTCCAATTGTATCACCACAACACAATAAAATGGTTCTTCAAAGAAAGATGATAATATATTTTGGATATAAAACATCTTCAATCATAAGATATATTGAACCCATGACGGGTGATGTTTTTACAGCACGTTTTGCTGATTGTCATTTTAATAAAACATTGTTCCCTAGATTAGGGGGAGAAATAAAAATAAAAAATAAAATGATGCTTCATGATGTGAACATCAATTAAGGTATATTGAACTCGCACAAAAGAATGTGAAACGAAAGTTCAAAAATAATGCATATGCAAGAACTTGCAAATTAATTACTTTATGCATTTACAGATATAAAAAAGTGACTAAATCATATATACCAGCGATAAATGCTCCAGCTCGAACTGAAATTCCAAAAGCTGGCAATAATGTCACTGTTGAGTCTTTGCCACGCATCAAACGTGGAAGATCAATTGGTTCCGAAGATAAAAATCCTCGAAAAAGAAAATCAGCTGATAATGAGGTAAGAGAAAGTGTTCAAGAAGAACCACAAATCAATATTCCTTCTGCAGAGGATATTGATAAATGTAAATACTAAAATTGCGATAAATTATGCAATATTATGGAACCGAAATGAAACTAAAATCTCTATGAGATATTTTCATATAATGTTACAATGACATCATGAATAAAGATGATGATCTGGAACTAAAATCTGTCATTGAATATACAAAATGGACATGATTGAGCTCAATGGAAAGGAGCAATAAGAGCTGAATTAGAATCGCTCGATAAAAGAAAAGTTTTCGGATCAATCGTTATCACTTTTAAAGATGTGAAACGTATGGGATACAAATGAATTTTTATCCGAAAAGAAATGTGCAAATGAAGTTACAAGGCAAAACTAGACTTGTAACTCAATATTTCCCACAAAGACCAGAAATGAATTAGAAGGAAAAATTATCCTCCTGTAATGGATACAATTACTTATTAGATACTTAATCAACCTGGTAGTTATTTAAATGCATCTCATGAATGTTGTTACTACTTATCTGTATGGATCACTTAATAGTGATATATATGAATATACCTAAAGGGTTAAGGTATCATAAGCATCTAATGTAAAACCCAAGGGAATATATTCCATTAAATCACAAAGATTTCTAAGTGGGTTTATACAAACGGGACATATGTGGTATAACCGATTAAATGACTACTTGATAAAAAAAAGGGTATAAATATAAACTTATTTTGCACGTATGTTTTATAAAAACAATGTTCGGATATGAGATCGTAGTTGTTTATGTCAATGTTCTTAACATCATATGAACAAATAAAGAGATCTATGAAATCATTCAACTTCTAAAGAATTATTTTGAAATGAAAGATCTTGAAAAAACCAAGTATTACCTTGGATTGCAAATTGAGCATATGCCTAATGATTTACTTGTACATCAAACAACTTATACCGAAAAGATTTTAAAACATTTTTTTTTTAAGACACTCATTGTTGTTAGATCACTCAATATTGACACTGATCTATTTCATCCCTGCGAAGATCATGAAAATCTTAACAGATCGGAAGTTCCATATTTTAGTGCAATTGAGGTTCTTATGTATCTTATAGATTGTACAAGACCTGACATTTCTCTTGCAGTTAATTTGTTGGCAAGATTCAACTCAAATGACAATGGAGCGGGATCAAACACAAATTTTGATACCCTTGAGAAACTGCTGATTTAAAATTATTTTATTCTAACGTTTCAAAACAAGATTTGGTTGATTATGTATATACAGGTCATTCATCAAATCCTCATAAAGATAAATCTCAAACTCGATATGTATTCCTAAATGGAGGCACCGCAATATCATGACGTTCTCAAAACAAACACTTGTTGCAACATCATCAAATCATGCCGAAGTGATTGCATTACATGAAGCTACTCGGGAATGATTTTAGTTAAGATCAATGATACAAATCATTATTGATTCTTGTGGACTAGAACGCTATAAAAGCGTAACAACTATCTTTGAAGATAATACAGCTTACATAATACAAATGAAAGAAGAGTATCAAAAATGACAGAACAAAACATAAATGCTGACGAGGCGCTAAAGCTATAAACGGTCTTAACGGTCATAAGTTTGATGGAAAAGAATGGTATATTGGTAAGGCTCAGAAAAAGACTGAAAGGGAATAGGAACTGAAACAACGGTTTGAACAAACCATGAAGGAGACTGTAGACAAATCACGAGGGCCAAACTTGTACATAAAAGATTTAGATGATACAGTTTCAGATGAAAACCTCAGATTTTTCTCATATACTCAAGATATCGTAAAAGACAACCAGATTAAAATGAGATACGTTCAATCAACAACTCTGCTGATCTTTATACCAAAGCACTGCTAACTGCTATTTTCAGAACACACGTTCATAATATTGGTATGAGGCATGTTCAGAAGATGTAACAACTCAGGCGTTGCCTACTTGAGGGGGAGTCAACTCTATGCTGCACTCTTTTTCCCTTAGCTAAAGTTTTATCCCAATGAGTTTTCTTTAGCAAGGTTTTTAACGAGGCAGTACTAGTTATTCTCTAATAAAATTGTCATCCAAGGGGGAGTGTTATAAAATATCTAGATTGTGTTATAAAATATCTAGATTGGATGTTAATTTTATTATTATTATATTTCTTGCATAGTAATATTTTATACTATAAATAGACATGTATGGTAACCATTTAAGGTGTACCATTTCTCTTGAAATATCAATATCAATATTTCTTCTCTCTTTCTTCTCTCTTTTTTTCTCTCTTTGTTCTTATAACCATTAAAGGTAGTTATAAGCCTACTGAATTATAACAAAAATCACTTTTTACAACAATTCACGGGTTTCTTCACTCGTTATTATATAATAGAATAGAAGGTGTTGCATGTGATCAGTTCATAACATAACATGCGCTCAAAAAAAGTTGGATATTTCCCCCCTCTTATGGATCTTGTGAGTTTAATGTTGACTTTTTATATTTTTGATTATTAATTCCATTTTATATATCATATTGTAATAAAATTACATAATTATATATAATATTCATATTTATATATAATCATAGAGTGTATGATAATATTTAATATTCATTTATTAAAGCAAAATTTTAATAATTAACAAGAATGTTAAAAGGTGACTTTTAGACCACTCCCTGTCAAAGCATTACTGACAGGACCCTCGCCCTCGGTTTATTTTCGAGGACGCTGTTAGCAATAGTTTGTGATGAGCATTGCCTTCGGTTTGTCCTCCTGATTCGTCATGCAACTTTTCATGAAATAACATAAAGAATAACATACCTGATTCCTTTATTTATTTATTTGTGGTATATTCATTTCTACTCGTAGTTTTAACATTTGTAAAGTATTTTATTTAATCAATTTGGTGGTGTCATATGATGGGGATAAAGTATGTTATGATTGTGAGTGATATGTGATGAAAAGGAAATATGAAGAAAGTGCTAATGTGGAGGTGTGTGATGGGGATGAATTATGTACTGATTGGGAGTGGTCTCATAACTAACATTTTATTCGTTATAGCTGTCACATCAGCACCAAAATTTTATAACTAACCCGTAATTAAATTCTGTCTATCATGGCTAAAATATCTTCCTCTTAACTGCACACCATTAATTATTTTTTATTTATTTATTTTAACTAACACAAAAAAAATATTTTTTAAACAACGCGTATTAATAAATACAAAGTGTCCTACTACAAGCATTAAAGGGTGTACATTATATTAAACACTATCAATTATTAATAAATAAATATATAAATATATCAATTTATAGCTTTTGATAAAATGACAATCTTCATTTAGCTGAGTGATTACCGTCTTTCTAGGTGTTCGTGAGGTTTCGAGTTCGAGTCTCAACTGAGGATTTCATAATTTGCTTTGCAGTTGTTCATGGAGTTCTTTGAAGGCATCGTTGTCTGAGCATGTTCTATTTCAGTTGTTCAGGGAGTGCTTCTCAAGGGTGACTACACGCAGAGCTTGTCTTATAACAGTTGTTCGGTAAAACATCCTTGACACGTGAAACGGATATGATCGGGTGGTGGGAACTCCTTTGGTGGTCCCCAGTTAGTGACTCCAATCTCGTTGTTCAATGAAAAAAAGCTTTTTAAAAAATGTTGTACAATACGAATGAATGTTTGTACCACATGAGTAGTGATAAATCCAACAAGGTTATTAATAAATTTACTTACTTTGTACAATGACCGATTGTACTGTAGAAACAAGTAATTGTGAGTGGATTTATCAAAAATCCTATTGGATTTATCACTACACGTAAAATATGGATTAAATATAGATAAATTCTTATACAATATGGACAACACACCCATAAAAAATTGCCCAAGGTGTAGCAAGTTGAAAGGATAACAAAAATGAAACAGTTATGGTAAAGAGAATAAAGGGAGCGAGTCTAGATAAAACGTCGTGAAACCAACCCACGTCCAACAAAACAACCAATCGAAGCCAATCTTTGATGAAATAAAACTATATAGTATATTAAATGTAGTTTATATTATAACTATAAAAAAATAGTGAATTTAATGGTTTTTGTATGATGCTTAAAAAAACACAAGTTTATCATACTCTATATATTTAGTGAAAACAAAAAGTAACATCGATCATTTTCTCGACTTTTTTAGGCATAAAAACTACTCCGTGAAAGATATACAAACCAATTGGAGAAACTTCAGCATAAAGAAGCTTGGCAATACAACCAAGAAAATAAAACCGATCGTTTACAAAACAAAAACTATGCTAAAATTAGGAGCACACAAACGAACAACGAAAACAACTCACTACAATCGAACCTTGAACACACAACAAAACCTACAACAAAAGATAAAAACCAAGCGAGGCAACGAGAACGATAACAACAAGACTTATGGCTAGTGGACCCAAATACGGCAACAACAACAACAACAACAACACAAGCAATCAAATATCTTTCACGAATTCTTCTTCAAATTGTTTTATCTCGGCCCCTTGCACAATTCTTTTGGTTTCTTCGATTTATTCGGTGGTTTCTCAACTTAAATCAATCCATATGAGTTAACTAAGAGATAAAATTAAGAGAAAATTTTGGAATGTACATATAAAGTCAAAGTTGCAATAATTCTACTATTACTACATTGTTGTCAGCAAGTCAAGAATTCCATCCCACATTTTTTGCTAATTCAGTTGTAACCCTAGATAACCACGCCTCTACCCTTATCAATAATTCCATTTTCCATGCATATATATACCTTTCACTTTTATAGTCCTAATTAGGAGTACAAATCACTGTCACTTTCTTGAAAAAAAATAAAATAAATCTTTTTCTCAAATTCTTTCTACAAACCAAATGGGCAAACTCCATTATGCTGGTTTACTTCTTATTCTGGGAATATGCATTGCTCTTCCACATTTTCATGGAGGTTTGGCTATGGCTGCAGGCACCCCAGATGGATCAGAGCATTGGGGTTATGTTGAAGTCAGACCCAGTAAGATTCAACCACCATTTTTTTTTCTTCTTTCTCTTCATCTTATTAAATTAGACAAATTAAGACTACCCATTTATCAAGATTGAATTTTTATCTTTGGGATTCTTAAAAAATGTAATTTTTGTGTGAAAACAGGAGCCCACATGTTCTGGTGGTATTATAAAAGTCCTTACAGAACTGAAGATCCAAACAAGCCATGGCCAATAATTCTATGGTTACAAGGTGGACCTGTAAGTGCTATAGATACAAGGATATATACACATTCCTACAAATGTGCATATACACATAAAGGGTATTGATTTCTTACTTCTAAATTCTGTTTTTGTGATTAATGAATTGCAGGGTGCTTCAGGAGTTGGAATTGGGAACTTTCAAGAGGTAGGACCATTGGACACATTCCTAAAACAAAGAAACTCTACATGGCTCAAAAAAGGAGATCTCTTATTTGTGGTATGAATTTTTTTAATAAACATTTTCATGATTCTATAAATTGTCATAAAGTTCTTGAATATCTTTTAGTTTTGTGTCAAATACTATAGTTAGTTATTGTTATTTTTTGGTAAATTAGGATAATCCAGTTGGGACTGGATACAGTTTTGTGGAGGATAAAGAGTTATTGGTGAAAACTGATGAAGAAGCTGCAAGGGATTTAACTACATTGTTAATTAAAGTATTTAATAGAAATGTGACCCTTCAAAGGAGCCCTCTTTATATTATAGCAGAGTCTTATGGAGGAAAATATGCAGTCACTCTTGGATTAACAGCTCTCAAAGCCATTAAATCAGGAAGGTTAAAGCTGATTCTTGGAGGTATAATTTTCTTGATTTTTAGAGTAACAAATGACATTAAAGATTAAAAGTTAAAATTCACTGAAAAGTTTGAAACTTTTGATGTGGGTATGTAGGAATTGCATTGGGAAATAGTTGGATGTCACCTATTGATTTTGTGGTGAGTAAAGTTTGTATTTTTTTGTGCTTTTAAAAATGTTGACACTGCAAACACTTCTAAAAATTGAGTTTTTGGGGAATTGAAATTGATAGGCTTCATGGGGTCCTCTGCTCAAAGATGTTTCTAGGATAGACAATGGTGGACTAAAGAAATCACACAGGTTTATTTCTGCTTCATTAACTGTGTTGTGTTGTGTGTGGTTTAAGTCCATGATTGGAATAGTTTTTTTCTTTGATCTGACAAACCCATTTCAGGGAACAGTTTAGTTGAAACAATAAAGCAGCAGATAACAAATGGGCAAATGAAAGAGGCCACTAAATCATGGGGTGATCTTGAAGAAGTTATCATTGACACTAGTAATTCTGTTGTATGGTCCTTTTCATGCTTCCATTGTTCTGAATTAATTTATGATTTTTGTAACGCCATCCCTTTTGGCTGTCATTAAGGTGCAAAAAAGACTTGTACTTTTTAATAACCAGCATATAAAAGTCAGCATAAACCACTTTGTACAACATATTAATGCACCTTAACGACAACCCTCGGGAATCATTAATTCATTTCAATATTTTTTGGGTTGTCGTTAGAAAAATCATTAATTTATTACAATATACATAAAAAAAAAAAAAAATTGTTTGATTTAGGACTTTTACAACTTTTTGTTGGATGCTGGGAGTGGTGGAGGGTCAATGACAACTAGTGCACTCTCAAGGAAAACCGCAACGAACATCTACTCGAAAAATCTCGAGTCTAAAAGGGTTACAGCAGGTGGAGATGGTGATCTAGATGAATTGATGAATGGAGTCGTTAAAAAGAAATTAAAGATCATCCCAAAAGATGTAGCGTGAGTCGACGCCCTTAATCTATTTTTTATGAAGAAAAAAAAAAGTTTAAAGCTGAATCTGGTTTTTGCAGATGGGGAGGGCAATCGGATCTTGTTTTCGAGTACTTATCAGGCGATTTCATGAACCCAAGGATCAATGAGGTGAGTTAAAACTTATTGACAATACTGTTAATTTGTAATGAACTTTTTTTTAACATTATTTTTTCGTATTTATTTATTCATGTATAGGTCGACGCACTCTTGAAGGCGGGAGTTAATGTGACAGTTTATAATGGTCAAGTAAGAATACTAATCATAATGATTATAACCATTTGAACTAATGCAATTCTGTTTATTAAATTCAAGCTGGTCTGGTTTGTAGCTTGATCTCATATGTGCAACTAAAGGAGCTGAAGCATGGGTTGAGAAGCTAAAGTAATTTTCTACTATGATATCTAGTAGCAAATTTAGAGATGCATTATCTAATAAATTTACTATATTGCCCTTATATGACAATAGGTGGGAAGGACTAAAGACATTCTTGAGCATGAATAGAACTGCAATGTTTTGTGGAGATGACAAAAAAACAAGAGGATTTAAAAAATCCTACAAAAATTTGCACTTTTATTGGATCCTTGAAGCTGGTCACTTTGTAAGTTCTGCACAAATTTTACATGTTCCAAGTTTTATGTTATACAATTGTACAATTTTTATCGTATAGTAGCAAGATAGTTTCGTATCATTTAAAAAGTTTTAGTCTTGAATAGTGAACTTTAAGTGTTTGGTGATATTTAGGTACCGGTGGATCAACCATGTGTGTCGTTAGATATGGTGGGTAACATTACTAATTCTCCGATAACAACTCACTAAACGATGATGATGGAAAGAAGAAATGAATAAAGATGATGATGTAATAGCTAGGAGAAAGAAGCAGCTAGAGTAAAAGAAAGAATGAAAAACGTAAAGCAAATTTGTTTTCTCATTTGATAATTGTGTTTAGCTAATTTGAAGTTAGTAGTCATATTAAGATTTGAACAAGGTATTCTTAAAGTTCCATGATTTTTTTAGCGAGAAATTAATATTATTGATTGATATGAACAAAATTTTTTACAAAGATTGGGATAGAAGATGATATGTATCAATATATATATGTATGGTAATAAACGCTATCATACATTGCATGTAAAAGGGTTACTTCTCCAAAAAGGCACATAAATGAAACCTATGGGTAAATGTGTCAACTAGCTTATTTGAACTTATGTCTTTATTTAGTAGGTACAAAATTGTGCTCCCTAAGAGCATATAACTTTCAAAATTGTGCTTGCTTGTTTGTTTTCCGGTTGGAGCACAGTTACGGAACTAGGATTTTTTTTCACTGGGGGCGAAAAAAAATTAAAACAGTAGCATTTTTTAAGCAAAATATGCAAGTTTTTTGGCAAAAAATTGAGATTTTTAGGCAAATTATGGAAGTTTTTGGGCAAAATTTGAAGATTTTGGGGCAAAATTTGAATGTTTTGGGGCAAAAGTTGGAGAATTTTGAGAAAAATTTGAAGGTTTTTGAGGCAAAATATGTAGGTTTTGGGGTAAAAAAAAAATCCACCAGGAGCAAGGTCGAAAAATCCAAAATTTTTACACTAAAAATTGCAAATCGAATGAGGGCGGGCGCCCCCACCCTGCCCCCAAATAGTTTCGCCCCTGTTGGAGCGGTTCTGCTACTGTCTACCGTCAGGTCTGCCTGTGGTCCTGACGGTTTCACCACCCTGTTGGGGGTGGTTGTCGGTTGCTTAGGCGTGGTGACGTTTTTCTTCGTTTCCGGTTATATGCTAGTAGTCGTGGTTTTTTCTTGTCGCGCTCCTACTCTTCCGGTAGCGTCTTCTGGGTTGTACTAGTTGACGATCTCTTTGTTAGAGATCTAGTTTCAGCTCTGGTAGTGTTGCTGGTTTTTTGCAGAGGGGGTCCTCTTTGTGACGGCTCGTGAAGATTCGTGATGGCTGGTGTTTCTGATTTTCGACGAATATGGTAGTTTTTGACGTTCTCCTGACAACTTATTGTGTTTTAATTTGTCGGAATTTTTTGTCTGTACTTCGAATTCTAGTTGTAATATTGGTCGTAAGATTTGTTAGCATTGTTAAACTTTGTCCACCATGTCTGTGAATTTGGCTTAGCTTGTTTGTTTGTTCACATGTTTTATTGTGTTTGTTAACCAAACTAGTTTCTGGTTTATATTGTATCATTTTTGTACTTTTGTACCTTATCGATCTTAAATCCATTTATTTATATTATTGTTTTTTCGGCAAAAAAAATAATACTAAGCTAGCTGAAAGTAATTTTTAAAAATCAATTAAAAGCTAAACTACTTAATTACCCCAAATTTACAAGTAACTAAGCTTTTTATTATCGTTTTATGTAAATTTATACTTTATTTTATATTTACTACTAGCTTCAACTTTTTTTATACGAAAGACAAAATTACGTAGTTGGTCCTATGACTTTGGTCCAGCTTGCATGGTAGGGACTAAAGTTTATCTTCAGCACGGTTGGTCCCAACTTTTACAAATATTACTCACTTGGTCCTAGAATATAGCGACTGTTAATGCCCTCCGTTAAATTGATATATGATACGCACGTGATGGCTTTTCCGTCTTTTCTCCAACCCTGTAACTCCACATTACCCCACATAACCCCACGCTTTAAACTCGCCCATTTTCAATTCGACGTTCTGATTTAGGTTTGAAAGTGACACAATTAGGGTTTGTTATATACAATTCCGTAAACGAATTGGGTGAAATAATGGGTTCAGATTATATAATTGGGGTAAAACATGGTTGAAAGAAAAAAAGACGAATAAGCCCATCACGTGAGTATCACGTGTATCATTTAACAAGGGCATTAACAGTCGTCATATTCTGGGACCAACCTAGTAATATTTGTAAAAGTTGGGACCAACCATGTTGGAAAAAAAAAAAACTTTAGTCACTACTCTACCATGCAATCTGGAGCAAATTTTCTGGGACCAACAGCGTAATTTTGTGTATACGATACGAATACGAAACACAATTATATTAAAGACCAAAATAGTGGTCGGTAGCTGGATAATTTAATGAGCAGGAACAAGAAATTGGGAATAGTGGTTTGAATAAATGCAGAGTATCATTTAAAAATATTTTCTTATTGCACGAATCAATATAGGACCCTTTGTTACAACATTATTATTATCTGTAACAACAAAATGCTTGATAAAAGTCGAAGTTTAGCTTGTATATACAGTAATGTTTACCTTTCCATATTTACATCCGTAAGTATCCAGGAAGCAGTAAGAGTTGCGTATTGAGAACTTTGCCTTTCAAACTGGAACTATGACAAAACTGATATATATTACTTCATTTATTTCCAAATAAAAAAGGTTACAATAATCAAGTAGTAGTTTAAATGTATAGAAATGTACATATATTGAACATATAAACATCTTAAAAATCACAATTCAGAAGCCCTTAATAGGGAAGCTCTTTTACTACTACAAGTGACTTGTGGGGTCCAATTTACACAAACCGGCTCATAAATCGATGAATGTTTGATAGCTGCTGCTAATTACATTACATTACATGCCTGCTGCTCCTATCTTCTCCAAAACTTCCAATCTGTTTTTCCTTTTCCAACCTTGCATTGTAGCCACAAGGTTTATTAGCCCTGCTATTTGGCTTTTTGTATACTCCTGCACCATCATCATACTCCATTTTAATTAATAATGTGATGTGATGTGAAGTGAATATACATACAATCAGACACGGTTCTATAAGTTGGGATTTTTGTTCTGTTTGATTGCATGAACAATTTGCAGTTTACATGCGTCGCTGGAAAAATCAAGTCCAGTAGGTTTGACATGCCAATATTTTTTTTATTCGGTAAAACGATATTTAATATATAAATTGTGATAAAAACGACTTTCAATAATGAGGAAAATAGCCTTGAGCCAGAAAATGTTACCGGGTGAGCACGCGCCCAGTGCACATATTCAGTTTCTGGAAGATAATATGCCTGTAACAGTAGAGCACGCACACGGTATCAGCAATTAACTCACATAATATGGAAATGATATTTTTTTTAAAAAGAATAAAAAAAATCATACAGTAATTTTCCAAATCGTCATTCATTTACCTTGATAAAAGTTTCAACTGTCTGCAATTTGGGCTTAACATTTACGGTGACAAAATGCTGAAGGCCATTGATCAAAACCTGGAATGATAGCAAAAATACTAATCATGCCAACAAGATAATACAAAAACTTAATTAGCAAAGTAATAGTTTTTCTTTTAAATACCTGAAGATCCAATAACATTAAGGCCCGACCCTCATCAGAACATCGTTTCACTCTTGAGAGTCCTTCAACAAGTATTTCAGAGATATTGTCAAGTCCATACCCTATTAAGAGATCCTGAACCTGCTTTTACGAAAATAGTCTCCATTACGGAAGTATAATCTTCCCTTTTATAGAAATGGCAATTACTTTTAAACATTCAGTTCAAAAGTTTCCATATATGGCCACTGGTAATCATTAAATTTTAATGATAGCGTCAAAATGTAGAACACAAGATTCATCTATTTGGTTGTTAAGAAGTTTGAAGTTTACCTCCATCCGAATACCTCCATGAGCTAGTCTTGTTTTGTAGTGCTTAAATTCGCCCAATAAAAGGTCAACATACCTATTAACCACAACATGTCAGTCTTTCAAACAATAATTTTGTCAGTTCACTAAATGTTAGTAAGTATCTTGGTATACCAGAATTCGAGACATACGTATAACATACAAAACTTAGGTTCTGTTTATTTTTTAAGATGTTTTTTTCTGAAAATTTGCAGACCATGTATGTAAAGAAGATGTGGCCTAAAGGTAATACTAAAGACTGTTTGTACATTATTGAGCTAACTATTGCATACAATAATATTGCATGCCGACTATTGTACATAACTGAAATATATAAATATCAACAGTTGTGGATGGTTACCCATTATGTTCCATTCCAAGTTCTTTAACTTCCCATTTAGCATTGGCAATTCGATCAGCATACCTGCCATTAAGGTTAACATCACAGCATACTAAAAACGGAAATAAATAAACTGCTAAAGTATAATATGTTTATTACTGGTTACGCACATGATTAGGTTAGTCTTAGAAGCATGTAAATTGCGAACAGTTTATTTATAAAGGAAATGAACAGAAGATGTTGACAAACATGTTTTACCCACTAATGTGAAGTAGTAACTTTGCAGTCGTTCTGTGAATTTGCTCTGTCAGATCTGGCACCGAATCAACCTGTTAAGGTTTTGACCATTACCATATTGACATTATTCAAATTAACCTTTATGGTATGTATACAATAATATTATAAACGGTTTTATAGATACTATTAGAAGATAAACATGTTATACCTGCCAAACAGGTTAGGTTGGGTAGGTTTGGGTAACAGGTCAAAACGGTTTTGGGTTGAAATGGGCCATGGGCCAAACGGGTCAAAAATTTAAACGGATCCAAACGGGTCAGGTTGGGTCGGTTTGTGTGACAGGTCGAACCGGGTAATGGGTCAAATGGGTCAAATAGGTCCAAACAGGTCATACACTATTTTTTACATTTATTATATTGTTTAAGTTATTATTAATATTTATTATTTATTATATATATATATAAGAAAATATTAATATACATAATAATTAGTATAACCATTAATGCTTTCATTAATAATTGACGGATGAATCTTGTAATACTCGACCCATTTTGACCCATTCACAAGACCCATTAGACCTGTCTCTATTTATTGAACTTTAGGATTTAATACCCATTTGACCCGTTCTTTTATATTTTGTATAAGACCCAATAGGTTGAAGAAAAACTCATTGGACTTTTTTTTTAAGTTTGTCAGGCCAAATTTTTTTTCAAGACCCGATTGACACGAACGCTTGACCCATTTGACCCAAATTTGAGAGTATGGGTCTCAATTGCCAGGTATAACGATTACCACAAAATTTATTAGAATCAAAAACATCTAAAAACAATTTATATATCTACAAAACACACACACACATATATTTATACACTTTCTAAAATTTTCCAGTTAGAAAACACAATTATTTTTGCTATAGCAATTTAACCGAAATCATCAAACAAAAATAAAAATAATTATAATAGTTTATGAATATGCAAATGTGTACCAAATGGGAATAAAATTCTTCAACAACTGTTGCATTATTCTTAGGAAGTATCAATTGAAGATGAGCCTTAGATTTGTACAACAGTCGAGCAACAAGAGATATTGTGTCAGCTCCTGCACATCTTTCCTGAAACATCATCAGAAGCATGAAAAAACAATTATGTTTACCTCGTAAGCAGTTTATGCATTGTATAAGCATGCAGCCTACTGATTCATCAACCGAAAAGTGGTTGTTATGCATTGAAAACGAAAGCTTACCTTTAGGCCAAAAGTTGTACCGGGCACATTATTAGAATTGGGTGGGGTAGGTGTGATGTCCATATGAGAAAATGGCATGTTCAAAGGCGTGTGTGAAGAATACGAGTCTGAAATAGATGGGGACTTTATCCACTGATTGCAATCTTGGTTTATATTGTGTAAAGCAGTTTTCAGCCGATCTGAATGCCAAACAAGACAAATTTTCATATCAAGTAGTATGCGTAGAAACTGAATGGTAAGCAATTATAGAATTTAAGCCATAAACTCACGATTAAGAGCATCATTATTCCCTTTCACACTAGAATTAGCATTCTGATGACAAAAGCTTTCAAACACAAAATGGAAAAAGATCCCAAATAACTGGCATATACCCTGCATGATTTCAACTTGTTTAGACAAAATACTATATATGCAAACACAAGTTGACTTTATGAGGAACATACCTTAAAAAACTCAACATTGATGATCTCTAATTTTTGCATTAGCCTTGCATATTTATCCATTAGCCTATTTCGCATATGCATTAAATTCAGATAACTGTACACAATATGCTCAATAGTTAAGAATCTGGAGAAATAGTTCACCTTAGCACACAAATTGATGATCCTGTGTGGGCTGACATATCTTCGGCGATCCAAGACAAAGAGCTTTTTCTTAAATACTTAGGCTTAACAATACGGCTCGGTAGTTGACTATCCTCGTCAATAAAATCTGCAAGTAGATCTTCATTTTCATCTTCTGAGTCATCAGCATGGCCATTAGTATGACTTGCATCAATATTTTGTGACGAGCCATTCATGTGGGACCCCCCATTGATTTTTTCATTTAGGGAACTGTCACATTCGTTAGAGCCATCGTTAAAACAAAACGGATTCCCTATTCTAGTCCAATGAGAGAATCCACCTTGCTTAGTGCTAGTTTTTACAGAAGAATCAGTTGACTTATGGGATTGTAGTTCTTGACCAGTTTGACTAATTAACGCAGCTCCATCACCAATAAGGCCAGCAAAGCTCACTACCTGAACCGTCTCAGGTGGCATGGTGAACCAACTTTCTTTTTCCAAAACCATTTTCAGAGCCTATAAGATGAAAGTTATCTTATACTCAACATTAAATATAAATATTTCTGGAACATGCAATATTAAAGTCCAACACAGTATATTTCTAAGCCTTCTCCACTTTGTTTTTTATGACCTTTTCCAAGATTGCATAAATCACTACTCGGGAAGTACTCGGTTGGGACCTTTGAAGGAGTACTCGGAAACTCGGGGAGTACTCGGATGATGTTGACCAAGTTTGATTTTGACCGATTTTGACCATTTTCCGAGTAATCCCGAGTTTTGATCGATTTTCCAAGTAATCCCGAGTTTTGACTGTGTTTGACCGAGTACTTAAGTACTCCACGAGTTGCAAAAACCAAGACAGGCTACTATAAATGTACAAGTTAAAATAAAATTGTATGAACAAAAAACCATTTAAGCCAACTCACATGTATATTTTGTCTGTGAAAAGCAAGATAATAGTTTTCACAAATAGCCTTGACTTTCTGTCTAAACTCAACTGCTTCAGCCCCACAAAAAGCTTCGCCAACCAAGATGAAGATATTCAAATCTTCATATATTTTTAAGAACTGATGAATGCTGGTTGAAGAAACTGCAGAAGAAGATAGCAATACTGAAACACGACTTGTTGTAAGTTGCCAAAGATTCCTTCGGCCTCTCTCTAATGTTTGTGAAACAAACATTGTGGCATCGTTTCGAAGCTGAAACCAGGGGGACCCACTACTTGAAGCTCCACTGCCATCATCCCTTGATTCACTGCCACTTTCACTTACGTCAGTTTGTGGACTATTGTTTGTAGGTCCCGTTTCGTGTGATAATTGACCCATTGAGATCTGAAAAACATTTGAAGAACCAACTGTAATTAGTAAATCATGACAGCAACCACAACAACAACAACAAAAAAGTAAAAATGTTTATACCTTATATTCTGAATGGAAATTCATGATTGCGTGATATGAACACATCAACTTGAAGAGGGAGGCCAGAGTTGCCAATAAACACTGCCTAAACTCGGATTCAGGTATCCGAGTGCAAAGATCACTATATGTAAGCCTGAGATATGAAAATCAATAGTTTTTAATATTTAAGAATAAATAATGTAAAGAAAAGTTTAGGCAGGACAGATAAATGATAAATTACAAGGAAATAACACCTGGTACTATGAATTTCGGCCGCTTCTAGATCCTGCCACATTCAATTAGTCATGCAAATTTTTTAAAACAATAAATAACAATAACCATAACAAAAGAATTACATCACTTCACAAATAGGTTGTCCCGAAAAACACATCATTTCGTGAAAAGATTATAGTAGTAACCAGTTTAGGATGAGAGTGATTTTGCTCCATAAGTTTTCATAATTCGTATCAAGGCCTCAAGGGATATTCTGGTAACTGGTATATATAGATTAATGTTATTGGAAGTAAGTGTACCTCTAGCACAATGCTCTTAAGGACTGTGTGAGTTTCAGATATAACCTCCTGCATAAAGAAACTTTGTATCTTTTCAGCCAGACCAGAAACATCACCAATTAATGCATAAGCATCGACCACCTGCAAGGATTGAAAGCAATTTTTATACTGTACAAAAAGAACATAAGAAGTAAAAAAAAACCTTCATAAAATTTGTGCAATTACTAATTGGATAGTAATCAATCAAATAACAGATAACTTGTGCAATTTATCAACTGAAATGGTAATCAAATAAATATCTTTCCATAATTAAAATTTGATTAATGTGATGCAAGGCAGATCTAAATCAAGATACAGTCGACAATTTGGAAAACGAAAAAAAACCACACCCACGACAATTTCTAGAATAAAATGTAACGAAAACAACAGCTCAACATACTCACAGTCAAAAAGCTTGCTTCTTTAAACTCTTGGCACACTCCCAATAGAAGTGAATCTAGCTTCTGTAAGGTTCTTCCCAACCAAATCTGCAACGTAAACGTACGGATCAGAACTGTACAGTGTACTACAACTAAAACAATGATCAGTTCAAGTAAACCATACAAGTATATTCCAGTTGTCTTAATTTATTACCTCGACTCCTCGACTCATCTCCTGTATAACCAAAAGCTCTGATAGGCTATCCAGAAGTTGAAGATACTCTGAAAGGACCTGGAATGCCTGTACAGGGAACCAGTCGAGAATATAGTGGCTGTCTCGGATTGAGAGATCAAAACATGTATGTATAATCGTTGAAACCAGACACAGAAACTAGGTAAACTGAATGGCACAGAAAACTTCCAGGAAACAAACGTGAACCTTAAAGAAATTTTCTTCATCAACGTGGGTTTCAAGTTCTTCTTGCATATCCTTTGCACGACGAAGCGCAGATAAAATTTGAAGTATGTTCTGCAAATTCATTTTACATTTTCTTGTGAGATATAAAAATACCCAGCAGTGCCTCAAATGGAGCCATGGAATATAAATGCAAGTAAATTGAACATCAAATTATCTGCAAACCTAATTTATGTGATAAACTTAAATTCAACAATGTAACCCGGGTAAACGGATAAGGTTTTCCCTGTTCAAGCTATCCTTTGCTACCCGAGGAAGGAGAGTATTTTTATTTACATGTACATGGTCAAACCGGGTTATCCCGTGAACGTTTCTGACCCTTTTTCCTAACCACCCTAAGATATGTTGCTAGTGAAGTTTGAACCAGCAAGACCCAACTACTAGGTTATCTTGAGATGATGGGTATGTTTGGCGTAGAGCTTTTAGAAGCTTTTAGGGCTTTTACCTTTTAGCTTTTATGAAAAGGCTCATATTAAATAAAAGGTTTCGTTTGGTTAAAGGAGCTCAAAGATTTTAGACAAAGGGAAAAAGCTAAAAGCTACTAGGAGTAGCGTTTAGCTTCTAGCTTTTTGTCATTTTACTCTTTATTTAACAGGTTCAGCTACTCCACCAAACACTTAAATACATCTAAAAAGCTAACATCTACAATCTACGAGCTAAAAGCTATCAGCTACCAGCTACTAGTTATCAGCTAATTTTGCCAAACATACCCAATGTCTTTAAGATGGAGCTTTGAAGCACCATAACATAACACTTACCTTATTCTCGCCCAACCATATACTTCCTCACAGAAAATCAAACCTACCTTAAACTCATTGTATTGAATCTAAACTAACTTCCTTACACTTCTTGCTTTAAGTTGAGAGGATCCGTGCATGAAATATCTATAAACCTGAGTACTGGCTATGGTAACAACATAATTGTATCATATGAATAAAAAATGTAGTATAGTAAGGCATAATGACATTTATCAGCTTTCTTGTTATTTTCAGTAATTTCCTAAACGTTCCCTCCACTCTTGTATCAAAAAACGGTACATATTTACCAAAAAATAAATAAATAAATAAAACAGATTAAAAAAGAAAAGAAACTGTCGGAGAAAGTCAGTTGAGGTTGGAGGTTGGCAACGAAATTAATACATTATACAAAACCATGGTAGAGGTTATGGTGCATGTGAATACACAGCTATACGCGAAATGGACCAGTTAAGAATACCCGTTTCCAAGGTATTTAGATATATGAGGATGGGTTTAAAAACTCCAAAAGTAATATTACTATATTAGAGACAAATTTAGAACCAGACGAGATGAGTCAAGCACATTACTTTCATAAAAACTATCATGTGTCTGCAAAATCTGCATGCCAATTAAATTAAAAAAAAAAAAAAGTAATATTCAAGGGTATAGGGAATGGGAAATACCAAAAGAGTTTGCTTTCTTCTAGAACTTGTGTTAACAACAAGGTCCCTTGATACCTCATTCCTGGAAGAAGTAAGGTGCCTTCGTCCATTCTGTGCATACAAAATAATCAAACATTATATAAGTTCTGAACAGAGCATGTGTTACCTAAAAATAATTATCCGATCACATGCTTACCATGCAAATGACATTTGCAATCTTCAAGTCTTTTTCCAACTCGCCTACCAGATCCATTCCTTTCACTGGATGTAAATAAAGATTAACAATTCATCATATAACTCTATATCAAAGAGCAGTAGGTAGAAACTGTTAAAGATATACACAACTTAACTACACCAACAAACATAGTACTCTCAAGAACCAAAAAGCATAATACCCTTACAACATAAGAATATGAGCATACCACTCTCTGATATACCCCTATGTTCTTTCTTTACCTATCAACTACCATACTTCGACAATAATTTTCAGAGTCATTATGTAAGTAATAATAGTGTACAAAACTTAGTGATGGAACTGCACATACAAACTAAAAGGTTTTAGCAACCTCTATAAGAATTGTGATGTCTACTTATAAAGTATCATAGAGAAACAGCCACGAGGAACACTATAATAATCAGTAAATAAATTCATTATGTAAAAGTTTATACAAATTTAATCACTAATCTTACCCATTACTTCATGGTGCTCCATCACTTGGTGCGACAACATTTCTGTTACTTTATCCAGTTGTAATAATCTTAGAGCAGCCTATAAACATTGAATTGAAAATTATATGGTGAACACTTTTATGAAACTATATTATGAACACGTGACATAGTAACAAATGAAATAGAATTTGAACCAATCCCCATTCCCTGTTCTGTTTTCCCTGCTATAAGAGTGCTCACGGCGAGATACGTATTGCAATGTGCTCATGTAAAAGCATTACCCACAGTATGTAATCATAAACTGTTAAACGAATTAAACACACATGGATGTGATTACCTTCCCCTCAAAATAGGTAAGATCGCTTTCTTCAGATGGGATATTCTCTAACGTGTGCCTCACAGGATCAAACTCCTAATTACAGAATTAAAACAGCTGTTAAAAATTGCGTGAAAGTGAAGGTGTCTGCATGACTAATTATATGAAAAGCAATATTTTATATAGCAAGTTCCAACCCCCCCCCCCCCCCCCCCCCCCAACCCACCACACATCTCCTGTTTTATTCAAAAAAAGGACAGATAGGTAACGAACTAATATGAAAACTACAGGAAGAAATCCACAACAAACAGCCCCTTATCTGGCAGTACCTGGTCTTACTAGAACCAAACCCTAACAAGAATAACAAATATATTTAAACAGAACATGAGTGGAAGACACAATTTTAATATGTAATGTTACAAATCCCATAAATGTCAAACCTCTTCATAAAATTCTTGCTCAAGTTCTTCGACTACTTGACCAGCAGGCTCACTTCCATACATAGAACTCAGCTGTTCAGAACTTGAAGAGATATTTTGCCTCTGATGTGGAGGAATTGAAGCAAGCGCACGCGCTATAGTTGCTGCAGTTGCAGCACGTTCTGGAACCTGTAAGATGATTAATTTACATCATACTCATATTGAAAAATTGTAAAATCATTATGCAGACACAATGAACATTTGTTTTTCTACATGGAACACACAGTATGGTACTATTATAAGTGCTTATGATATGGATATGCATGATCAATAATTCCGTTTCTTTGAACTTATCAGAATTCACACATTATAAACTGTAAATCCAAAATACTCACTGGTTGCTCTCGCCATTCGATACACAATTAAACATCATGTCAACATTACTTTAGACTCAATTAACTTAAGCTATCATGTACATCAACAAAACTCCAACTGTTTATACAAGCATGTTCTTTAGCTTATCACACTTCATTATATTCACCGGGTTGTAAACTTCTAATACGGAAATCATGTCCAGTTTTCTCCTTAGTCCTCTAAACCAAGAAGACACTCTTATTATCTCTTTTTTGAATTATCAACTATATTCAGAACTTATAATAGGAAGATCCGAAACAGCATGCATTCACCTTATTCCAGTCAATACATTAGCTGATTAAAGTTCAAATAACTTACACATTAACTTGTAACCTTTTATCCTTTGAGTGAAAATCATAACCCTACCTGAAAATACTTCCATCAGCACCTACGAGATTCTATGTTAACTTTGTCCAATGGTTCAACCCCAATACCTTGAGTATTGGGCACGGTTAGAGGTCAGGGTTCGATCCCTGGCTCCGTAAAAATTCCGTGAGGGAGGTTTGACCGTCCCATACGCAGGAATTCGACCCGATCCACGTGCCCGTATGGATTGATGGATCATGTATTGTTATACAGTTCGGTTTCCGCCTGGAAACGCGCGTGTGCGTGGAAAATGATCGGGTAAGTGGTTTCTATCCAGTGATTCCAAATCCAACTTTCCAAAAAAAAAAAATCATGAATACTAAAGTAATTTACGACAGCTTCTAATTTCTTACGCAATTTCCGATACAAATAAGAACCCCTTACATCTAGCCTACAAGTAAAACCTAACATTCTCCTTTATTGAAACCAGCTTAACCAAAAAAAAGCTATTAAAACCATTCACTAACAAAATGTAATAGTTCCAGTTATCAGATACCATGCCTACTTCCCTTAGCTCAAAAACATCACAAAATGTACACAATAAGACCTAATTATATCATCATAAACTTACAGCTACTTATAATATTTCAATGGAGTATGTACTTCCTTTGTATCTTGCAATGCATACATATGTTGTACTCCGTATATTGTAATAGGTGTGTGAATTAAATAGTTCATTGACAGTACAATAATAATTAAAAAAATGCATATATATGTTGCAATAACCTAATTGAAATCAAATTGAGCTGATAAATTTGAATTACCTCAGGGCGATCGGAAGTTGACGGAAGGAAACCGATAGATCTAGCGGACCGGACTGAGCTGAGAAACTTCTCACCGACTTTTGAAAAATCCATACCGTCGCCGTCGCCGGCGGCGATGCTGCCACGTGGAGATAACAAAATTGAACCTAAAATTAAAAACCTAGAAAGCTCGAAACCCTCAGTTGTCAAATTTGAGTGATTTAAAGCGAGAGGAATCAGAGCAAATGGTGTTGGTAATGAAAAATTGCCTTGCTGCATCTCAAATCAAGGATCTGAAATGAAGATGAAATTGGAACTCCATTTGTCAATGATAATAGTTATGCAGATCAGTGGTGCAAGGTTAATGTTAGATCACGATTCAGTGCGTTGATTTACATTGACTTGTATAATCACTTCTGTTAGTACTTGATCCTGTTTTCAATGCATTTTTTCGATTATTGATTAAATTAAATTAAATTCAATTAAATTAATCTTATAAATAAATTCTATTATAATCCTAAAATGATGATGTCATAATTAAGTTATTCTCCTTTATAAGAAAAAATCAAAAATAAAAATAAAAAATTTAAGAACATTTGATGATGTCATAAAAATTAATTAATTAATTAAATAAATTTATCGTCATTTGCCCTATCTAAATTAGGGTTCAGTTTCTAACGCTTCAAGTCTACAAAAACAACTGCACACCTTCAATCGATATACTCTCTAACATGTATACTTAAAAGGAGATTAGAACGTATTAGTAAGGTCTAACGATCTTCATTCTCGTCCTTAAAGATATATATATATATATATATATTTTTTAATTTTGTTGCAACAGATGCGAATGCAAGAAGTAGGTTTTCGGGAGTCCACCGATTTTTGGTGTAACGAATCAAGCAGGAATTCAAATTCAAATTACTTCTAAACCTGGATTTGGTGGTTAGTATGAATTACTGAATTACATCATTATTCTTATTGTTTATTTGTTTATACGAATACAAATCGTGATTTTTTTTATTATATCTGTGTTTATATTTATATCTATTACTCCGTATTCTTTATTCATCTATTGCTGATCTGTAGCTTATTAGAGAACTTTTGCAATCATTACCTGTTATCAGATTCATTCAGCAAGATCATGTTAAAAACACTATAAAATCAAGGTATATTGTGTTAAATTGATGTGTACAAATTTATGCATAATCATGTGTTAAATTGATGTTTACAAATTTATTGATTACTCTACTTAACCCTTCCAACATAGTTTGTACTCTGCTTAAATTATCCGCGATACTAAGTGGTTCCTATAAGCATGAGTATGCTTTACTTATTCAATTTTTATGATCCGATCAATTATCTACTTTCTTTGGTTTGGGTAAAGTTGATGGTGAAAAGGTCCAGTCGAGTTTTAAAACCGAGTATCCTGGCTGTGTAAAGTTGATGGTGAAAGCACATGTTGATGCTGGTTATTGGATGGTATAAAGTTACTGTCTTTTTAATAGCGTGCAGTCGGTTTGAATTTTAGTTAAAGAAACTCTACGAGCTTTTAATGCTTATAGATGCAGGGCTTTTCACAGTGGTTTGGGAAGTTGTTTTTACTGAAAAATAGATTGTGACATGGTGCTCGAAGATGAAAATACTATATCTTTTTTCAGGCTCTTAAATACTACAATTCTGACAAGAGAGGACTTAGTGTCGGGTGGAAGAAGTTTGCATCCGCGCATAACTTGGTTGGAGATACTTTGGTTTCCCATTTAGTTGAAGCGTACACGTTTAAGGTAAATACTATATTCTTTTTTTTCTGTTTTGATCATGCTGATGAATACCAATAGTTTTAGTCAGAATTATCGGAGAATGCAATAGTTGGTTTTCAGCTATGACTGTGAGTTTAATTTTGTAATCTAAAAGTCAGAAAGACTGTATGATTTTGTATGCGAAGTCATGAATTATAGTTTCCGTTTGAAACTATGTCCAACACCATCATTAAATTTCATTGTATGGCTTACTACATAATTTCACTTAATAAACTCATTATAAAGTGAAAACGTAATTTACATGTGTAAAGAAAAATAATCTCAACTGGCTATGAGAAAGTCATAGGAAAGACTGCGTAATTGGTATGAGATTCATGAGAATAGTTTAAAAATAATAAATGCATGTCTGAACTGTAGAATACTAAGTAGTATATAATCAGTCTGACCTGAGCTTAATTGCTCTATTTAGTTTTGTGATAGTATATTTTGATCACAGTTTTTAGTTTATGAACTGGTTTTTTGATTTGTTTTGTGGTTTCTGGTACCCATATGATTAAACTAAATGACTTTATTTACATTCACTTAATACTTAAAGAATATATCGTTAAACTGTTTCGTTTAAACAAACCCGTGGTTCCACGGGTTATTTCACTAGTAATACAGTAATTCGTTAACGATTAATTAACTGTTAATTGATTGATTATTACGCGAAGATGCGGATGGCAATTGGCGAGAAAAAACCCGTGACCCGCGGGTACTCGATCCGCGATGGGCGGGTAAAATCATTAAATCATACTCGCGGGCACGGGTACGGGTAAAAATTTATACCCGCCGACGGTGAAATGCCCCGTCCTAATCCATCTGGACGAAGTCTCCAACAGTTGGACCCATTGCGAGGTTCTGATCTCTATATGCCATAAACGACTCCATGTAATATGAGCAAATGCACAGCGGAAGATTTCTTTCATACCTGAGAATAAACATGCTTTAAAGTGTCAACCAAAAGGTTGGTGAGTTCATAAGTTTATCATAAAACAATAAAATTCATCATTTTGATAGACCACAAGATTTAAATCCTGCATGGTACAAATGGGCCCGAATCCTATACCCACCTGTAATGTACATGCGATATATTTTAAATACAGTACACCTTTCTCGTGTACGAAATCATTTTTCATAAATCTTAGTAACCGTACACATATTTCGTGTACAAAATATAATACACATAACCTGTGTATAAAAATCATTCTCTCGATACATAACATTCACATCAATTGGTGGCAATTATCATGTCCACATAATTCAATGGTGGCAATTATCATGTCCACATAATTTAATGGTGGCAATTATCATGTCCACATAATTCAATAATAATCCGCAGAACTTCTGTCTGCATAATAATTCATTCGAGGAATGTTTTGCTTGTGTCTATCTCGTCAAACATTTATAAAAGCATTTCATGTATTCGCAGTTCAACATATATTTCAAAAGCCTTTTAATAAAGCAGTTGTAAAAACTGCGCATGTATTCTCAGTCCCAAAAATGTAAAGAGTAAAAAGAAGCAAATGAAACTCACTCTACAATATTTTGTAGTAAAAATATTCAAACGACGATACTGAACAATGCAAGGTTGGCCTCGGATTCACGAACCTATATCATGTATATATATTAACACATATAATCACATAAATCCTCCTACATAATATTTATATATTAAGTGTTGTAGTTATATAATTATATACTTTATTTATATTTTATAACTTCAGTTATATTTTATATATAGTTATTTTGTAAATAATCAATATTCTTACGTATAGTTATATTACAATATATATATATATATCATGTATATATATTAACACATATAATCACATAAATCCTCTTACATAATATTTATATATTAAGTGTTGTAGTTATATAATTATATACTTTATTTATATTTTATAACTTCAGTTATATTTTATATATAGTTATTTTGTAAATAATCAATATTCTTACGTATAGTTATATTACAATATATATATATATATATATATATATATATATATATTTGTAGTTGATATTATATCAAAAATTAGTAATTTGCTATATGTAATATTCATATAATAATGTTATTATGTTTGTAGTAATAATAATAATACTGTAATAATAATAATAATAATAATAATACTAATGATAATAATAGTGATAATAAAAATAATGTAAATTAAATTATATATAAAAATCATGTTAATGAAAATAATAATAATGATAATAATAATGATAGTTATAATTTTAATTAAAATGTTAATTTTTAATTTTAATGATAATAACAATAATAATAATAATAATAATAACAATAAGGAGTAATAAGTAAACTACCTCTAAGAAGTAGTCCTTAAAAAAATGCCCAAGTCCGGGTTTAAACCCGCGACGTCCCGCTAACCCGAATTCATCCTTAACCATTACGCTATGTGTTTCTAAAAAAAATGCCCGAGTCCAGGCCCGAACCCGAGACCTCTCGGTAAACAATTTTCCTCCTAAACCACTGAACTATTTGCTTGTTTCTGTTTTGAACACGCAAGACTAATTATTATTAGTTATGAATCCGTTTACTTTTCTTTTTAACTTAGAACCCAATTCTTCATAATACACTTCATTATCAATCTATCATCATCGTCTATCATCATAATAACCATCATGTATCACGACATTATTATCATCTTATCCTAATCATTATCATATCGTGTAATATTACCATCACCATAACATTCCATATCACCATCACTATGATCATATCATTATCTTTTTCGTTCGTCATCTCTGAATATCATACATCGTATATCACACATCACCACTATCATGTCATCTAATTGAATTGGATTCGGCCCAATATTAGCAAAACTGAAACAGGCCCAAGTTCTTCAAAACAATTTACGGCCCAACAAAACATAGTGGCTTTCGGCCCAATTTGTACTGTGGCATTCCAATCTATCTAATTGTTATGGCCTAGATCAAACGTTAGATGTTTAAACTTTTGCAATTTAATCGAATATATTAAGATCTTTATCCAGCTCACCATGACCCTATCCTTACTTTATCATCTCAAAATATAGTTCATTAATCCCCACTAATGTTGGCTTTACTACCTAAGATCCCACCATAACATCTAACGTATATCATCATCCTTTATTATATTCGGTTTCCAACAGAAAGGGTCCAATAAACAAATGAACTATAGGCCTATCAGCAGCCCGATCCAAGAATAGCTAGTTGATACAAGTTGCCCCGAATTATTTAAAGGTATCGGTTATTATTAAACTAATATAAGGTGTAGTCTTGTAAGTGATTTAAGTACGTGTAAAGGGGATTATCCATATCTGTATTTGTCAGCCACAAAGAAAACGTCCAAGAAGCTTCACTTCATCAACCTTAATAATTATTAAATGGGTTTGCTTGGGATGGTTTAATCAAAAACAGATAATCAGTGAATCATCATCATCGTTATTTTCTTTTGTATTATAGATTTCAACAGAGACAGTGGGTAAAAGATTGCAGTTTAATTCGTGGGTTGTGATTTCATGGTGGTGTCCGTGTTGCACCAATAGGAACGGAATAGCAGGCCACACGATGATGATGATGATCAAACGATATAGCAGTTGTTAGCTTATTAGTATAAAAGATGGGTTTTTGGTTTTCGGTTTACAAACGAATAGGAACAAGATTAGTAACATCAAGTGGGTTATCGATGGTTCGAAAGATGAACAGAAAACAGAATAGTAATGGTAGCAGTAGGAACTTACGGTTGGTTTAAGGTGAAGGTGGTTCGTAATTGAACAAGAAACTGAAACAGAAGTTGAAACAGAAAATATTACGCATCCAGTCATCATCATTATTGTGTTTTAGTAGCAATAGAAACAGAAAACGAATTGCAGCAGCAAGGTTGTTGTAGTTCGAACTCATAATGAAACAGGAGGTTACACTAGTTAATATCGAGCATGAAGTGGAACAACAACAAGAGATGTTGACATCAGTTGGATACTTAGAATACGGTGATGGTTAAATGGGTTTTAGGGTGGTGATAAAATGGGTTTGATGATGTGGGTTTGTGTTGGGTTGTATCGAACAAGAAGATGGTTGTGGTGCTCAACATGAAACAAAAACATATTATGGAGATGTGGTTTTGCAAGTGGTGGTTGTGGTTTAACAAGATGGTGTGTTTATTCAATAAAGTGTTCATGGTGGATGATTGTAGAGATAGAGGAAAGATAGAGGAAGTGATCGGATTAAATAGAAACCAAAATAAAATATAGCAATAGCATTGAATCGTTGCAAGTGAGGTGATCTAGTTGTGATATTAAGGTGGTATTCATGGGTGGTTGTAGATGATATATCATCTATATGAATATAAGTTATGTATATATATATATATATATATATATATATATATATATATATATATATATATATATATATATATATATATATATATATATATATATATATATATATAAGTACTCTTGTGATGAAGAAAGCGAGCAAAAACACTATAGTAGAAATCATAATATCAATTATGATCACTAGTGGGTTTCTCCTATTAAGAAAAGTAGATAACTAACAAAAGTAGATAACTAACAAAACCCGTGAAGGTTGTCTTGTTCATATCCTACCGACACTATTTTCCTAATCCAAGAATAAGACTTTCATAATTTTAAATCATATTTAAAACAGTCTCAGTAGCTAATGTTGAGTGATATGTTTTGGTTTATGTCTTACTCAATATTCTATGGGAGTGATATATTTACAAAGCCTCTAGTCCTCTACATAAGGTTATTAACATGTTTGGCCAATTAAGGCTAAAAGTTGAAATTTGTGATCTATAAAGCTTAATACATTTAACATTAGATGACTTATATCCATCTATAGTGGCCGACATCTTTTTGATTTTTATAATTTACATTTACACTAACATACAATTACACTGAATATATACTCTGTATAATATATCCGATTGATTTATTTATTATTAGGTTATCACATATGAAGGAAAAAAAAAATATACAATCACCTATCAATTGTATCTAGCTTTTAAAGATATATATTGAACCTTAACTATATATAAGGGGTTATCCTATAAATTAGAGTTCAACTAGACCATATATATATTAAACCTGAAATAAGAACTATCAAATTCAGAAATTCATTATCTATTATGGATTGTTAAATTAATATTTCAGTAATAAGATATGAAGTAAAAAAAATGTTACCTCTTATTTACTACTTTTGATATATTTTAAATATAATTATATATATATATTTATTTATCTTCTAATTGTAAGACTAGTAGGTCTGTTCGTGAGTCGTCAGAAATGGTCGAGGTTAAATGCATTTATGAAAATAGTTCAGAAATTTTGAGACTCAACATTACAGACTTTGCTTATTGTGTCAACAATATTAAATCGTATCGAGAGTTTGGTTTAAAATTAGTCGAAATTTTCCGGGTCACTACAGTACCTACCCGTTAAAGAAATTTCGTCCCGAAATTTGATCGAGGTCGTCATGGCCAACTATAAAAATGTTTTCATGACGAATATGAGTTGATAAATAAAGTTTTATCATTATTGAGTAATATAGATAAAACAATTTGATTACGCGAAGAGTTTAAGTGAAGCTATCGCAAGAGAGTGAATTGAGTAAATGTATATTCGTTTTCATCGATGACGTAGTTATGATTGATTTCCGAAATTCAAGGGATTTAAAGAAAATCTTCGTAATAAGATTTGGTTCTTCGGCAATCAAGGAAATTAGGATCCGCTTTAAATGCGATCATCTGTTTTGATTGCTCTGTCAGATATTTTACTATAAATCCACCCCCGTCGTTTCCTTACAACTCACACATTCTATTCTTTCTCCTCAATTCATACTTTAAAACATTCGTCAATATGATCCATCCAGTTCTGATTCTTGATATACTTCTAACCTTCATATCTGTCATTCTTCTCTTTCATCTACCACCGAAGGATTTTATTTACTTTTACTATTACCTTGGGGTTATAGTGTTTTTAATTCTCCCGTGCCTTTACGTGGCAATACGTATTGATATGCACGGTTTGTAATTTCGGTGTTGTCATTGGGCTTTATATTTTCCCTTATATCTCGGAGCTCTTTGCTTTTTTATTCTCTTCTCGACTCTAAGTACAACAAGTAATGGTCCAGAATTCGTAGTTATGAATTTCGGAATGAACATAGTTAATGTTCTAAGGAAGAAATTGTAATAGCACGGTCTTGATTTGTCAAATTACCAGAATATCCAGAAAGATAGAACTATCAAAAAGATATGTTCTTAATATATTTGGAGATTGAGTAGAATATAAGAGTCGTGTAAATGGCACATGATGACGGTATGGTCTATGAATCATCACGTTCCATTAGAAACTCAGCATGAATTACTGTAATATAATCACGTTGATCAAGTGTCATTATATTATACTAACTCATGCTTCAGTTCCCAACACTACTTCAGAATTCATTCATAGTTTATACTTAAATTTTACAGAAATTTCCAATATAATGTATTACAGATAGCACGAAGAGGTATATAATTTCGGACGAGAATATTTATGAAAATATCCTCAGAAATATCGAAGATATTTATGATGATATTTTGGAATTTCTAAGTTCGAAGGTTGATGAAGAAAAATTTTCCGCAAGATTTTAACATGACCTCGGAGCAAGATATTCTCTAAAGATTTCATCGGATCCAGAATTACCTGGATTCTTTGAATACAGGGTTTGGTCCTTGTGTTTGTTCTTATAACGACCCTCATTTTTCCATTATATATTTTTCCAATATTAAATGCCCAAACAATATAATCAAAACTTAATGATTAAACTTTAATCAACAATTGTTAAGTATTAAGAGTTAGAAAACATATTAATTAACTTTGTGCAATAATTGACAAGTTAATAAATGATGAAAATAATAAACTGTTAGTCGACACTCACTGCTAATTAAAATTTATGCATTTATGTAATATTATAACTGATAACCTATAAGTAATAAATAAAAATTGACATTTATATAAATAATAAAACAATTGAGAACTAAATATATACAAGTCATGAATTAGTAAAAAGAAAATAATACTTATCATGTAGTAAATGTAAAAAATAATAATAGTAATAATAGTAATAATAATGAGACTAAAGAATCTTAAACAATTACATCCTTATGTTGACTAAAAATTAAAATAATATATATATAAACTAGTACCACCTATTGTTGACTAAAAATTATAAAATAAAATAAAATCATTAATTAGAACATCCTTATGTTGACTAACACTCTAATACTTGCACTATATAAACTCCTAGTTTCTCATTCACAAATCACACCAAAATCCTCTCTCAAAAACAATCTCTCCCTCTCCCTCTCTTGTGGTATTCGGATCTTCAAGCTTGTTCTTCGTGTTCTTCAAGAATCTTCAAGGAGTTCTTCAAGATTTTTAAGGCTTTGATCTTCCATCTTCATCGTGTTCATCTTTTCTTTGTTAATTATCTTGAATCTTCAAAGGTATAACATAAACCCTAAACTATTTACATAAACTTTAATCTTTGTTAATTCATATTCATATTATAAACTTGTTATTCATAAGTATATACATAAACACTCCTAGATTTATATATACATATATACATGTAAAAAAAAAAATATTTTTATGTATATATACGAATTATATATACATATACATATTAAAACCTTAAACCCTAATACTACTTATACTAGTACTTAACATGTATACACTATTACTATTACTAGCACCTATAACCTACTACTTATATTGTAGCACAAAAATATTTTGGGATATGTATTAGAGATGTATAGATCTTCGAACTTTCTTGACGAATGGTTTCTACGAGATTCTAGGCAGAGGGTTTGGACTTCCGATTTAAAGGGTCCTATGGCTCAAGCCCCTAGATCTAAATTAGCCATTCGAAGGGAAAGGGGTGATTGGAAGCTTATCTAATACGGCAAGTATCCTAAAATGAAAAAAACACTCATAAAAGTAGAAACTCTATAGTCATAGAAACTTAGTAAAATAAGAAACTTTCTAAAAATGGAAACATTATAAAAATAGTAACTTACTAGGAATAGAAACTTAGTAAAACAAACTATACTTAAACACATACTTAAACTTAAACATGGGCAAAACACTTAACTACTCTTAAATGTCAATAGGTTGACTTTCCTGCTCACTCGTTCAACTCTTTATTCCGAGGAATAACTCTCTCTCTACTTACTAAGGTGAATTCATAGCCCCACTCTTTATTGCTAGCAAACTTATTTAACTTATTTGGGGTGAGACACATGCTGCTTTTACTATTTACAATTTAGACACAAGTACCAACTGCTAAAACTATGCTATACCCGGCTATGTCCGACTAAGTCCCTACAGTGATATTTTTAAGTGCTGCGGCATGCTTATTTATTGGGGGTAGGCCTATCGGGAGTAACGTCCCCGATACATTTGACTAAGTCTTTGTATTACTTGATAATGAAATTAAACCGACAAGGACAGACACAACTTGTCATGGGGCAAACTTGAACGTTTAGTCTAAATATCACGCACTGGCATAACTTTTTGATCCTGCGGGAGATCAACCTTACAAATTAAATCTTGTGGTCTAAAACAAACGGTCAAACTTATTTGTTAAACCTATGAACTTCACTCAACCTTTTGGTTGACACTTTAGCATGTTTTGTCTCAGGTGCTGTTTGATTCAAGCTCTTATACTTACTGCTTATGTGATGCTACTTGGACATAGGATCAAGAGATATCGCATTTATTACTTCTGCATGTGAACATTTCCATTATTGTTATTCCTATCATTGTAACTACGTTTCATTTTCCGCTGCGTGCTCAATAAAGTTTGTTTTATCATTTAGTATTGTTCTCGTATATTATAATATGTTGGTTGATTTGATATTAAGTCACATTTCACCCCGGCCCTAACTGGGGGTGTGACAGATTGGTATCAGAGCAAACCAGGCTGTTATAGAGAACCAGGATTGCATTTTTATGTGTGCCTTACTTGTTAGCTAGGGTGCCTTAGCAATCTAGGAAACTATAACCTTTCCTGCCTTGGACTTAAAGCACTTAGGATTGTCGTATAATCTTAACAATTATGCTTTAATAAACTTGACTCAAAGATTCTAATCAAGGTCTCTTTCCTAATGATAGGATGTCAAGCTCAAGCGTTAACAAGTCCAACAAAGCAACTCACAACCCTACCACCGAAGTAGGTGTTGGACACTCTTCAACTTCGAGACCAGTTCGAAGTCCTCTTTATAGTCCTACTTCACCACCACTGAATTATAGCCCGAATACTATTTTAGATTCACATGGGTCTCCTCAATACTACCCAACTCCGAGAACCCAAGATAAGGGAAAACGGCATGAAGAAGTTGGTCCATCAAGGAAGAGAGCCCGATCTCCTTTTTATGATGGTCCTAAGTATGAAATCATGAGATTACGAAACGATACCGAGAGAAACATTGGAGGTCTACTTCGCCACATGGAAAGAGTGGATCGTCGAATGAAGAAACTTATGAAAGAAAACGTCGAGCTAAGAAAGGAGTTGCTGATGCTAAAGTGCGAGGAAGAACGAAACACTCGCTGGGGAAAGCAATCACTTGCTTACCTCAAGGAGGATGTTGATGTCCGAATGAAAATGGAGAAAGGTCGAGTCGACGAACAACTTGCCATAAGAGAGTACAACACTAATGCCTTAAACAGTCGTGTTACCAACCTTTATGACAACTTCGAGTATCTCTATGAGAAACAAAAGTCGAAAAATGAGAAAGTTGAGGAGTTTATGAAGAAGGTTGGAGACGAAATATGAAGACTACTTCAAATATTTCCTAGTTATTTTTCCTATTTTCCATCTATGTAAAGGCTGTGCCTTAAACAATTTCTATTTCCGAATCGTGTAATAAAGGCTTATTTAATGCCTCGTTCTAATAATATAAAGTGTTTTATTAATATCATGCGATATCAATACTTTAGTTTATTCATACTTGTGATTACTCAAACTTATAACTTGTTAAACTTATCAAACATATGTTCACTTTTATGTAGTGACATCATGGTTCGTCCAGCTGCACCTACCGTTAACAACGTTGTGTTAACTACTGAGCAATTCCAACAGTTACTCGCTGCTGCCCAAGGCAACGCCCAAACTAATCATGCTAATACTCAACCAAAACCTTGTTCCTACAAGGACTTTACAAACTGTCACCCTCCCGCTTTTAAGGGAAACGAAGAAGCTGTCGAACTAGTTCGTTGGTTCGAAAAGATGGAATCTATTTTCCGTATTTGCAACTGTGGTGATGATGATCGAGTAAAGTATGCCACTAGCTCGTTGGGTAGTAATGCTTTAACTTGGTGGACTGCTTATGCCAAGTCCGTAGGAATTGATAATGCTAATGCAATTCCATGGGATGAACTCAAAAGTATGATGGTCAACAAATTCTGCCCAAGGAGTCAAGTTCAGAAGCTTGAAGCTGAGTTCTGGGAACTCAGGGTCAAGGGTACTGACATTGAGAATTATACCAATCGTTATCTGGAGCTTTCTACTCTATGTCCTGAAATGTTTCCTACTGAAGCTAGAAGAATTGAGCGGTATATTGAAGGTCTTCCCGAGGATGTTCAAGGGAATGTTATTGCTGCTGAGAAGGTTACTTTGGATGCTGTGATTCTCATGGCACAAAATCTCATGTTGGCCAAGAGAAGAAGGGCGTCGGCCAATAAGCAAGTTGAAACCAAGGGTAATGATGGTAAGAGGAAGTTTGAGCCGTCTCAAGGTTCAAATCAGAATGTTAGTAAAAAGCTTATGGATAGTACAAGTACGAATTATAAGGGCACTTATCCTTTTTGTGTTCGTTGTGAAAGGCATCACCCGGGGCAGTGCACTGCCACTTGTTCGTTGTGTAAGAAAGTGGGACACGTAGCTAAGACGTGTAGGACTCCTCCAAAGAATAAATCTATTGTTCCTGCCAAAGCTCCTCCTACTTGTTATACTTGTGGGGAAAAGGGACACATTAGTCCAAATTGCCCTAAGAAGAGAGATAATCCTGCTACTGGAGCCAATACTACTGCTGCAAAGGGTCGTGCATTTGTTATTACTGCTGCTGAAGCCCGAGATGAAGATGAGGTCATCACGGGTACGTATCTCGTCAATAATTGCTACGCAACTATTTTATTCGATACTGGTGCCGACCGAAGTTACGTATCTAATGAATTTTGTACCCTATTTACTGAAAAGCCTCAACCCTTAGAAACTAAACGATTAGTAGAAGTAGCCAATGGAAAGATCATGAAAGTTGATAAAATTTATAAAAACTGCAACCTAATCTTAGCCAGCAAAGAATTTAAGATAGACCTTTTGCCGGTCGAGCTAGGAAGTTTCGATGTCATAGTTGGAATGGATTGGTTACGTCCATTAAGAGCTGCGATCATGTGTTATGATAAAACCGTTCATGTTCCATTAGGAAATGGAGAGACTCTTATTATCCAAGGTGAAAAGAGTGGTTCCAATCTCAATATTATCTCCTGTATTAAAACCCGCAAATACCTTATGAAAGGTTATCCAGCTATTCTAGCCCACGTTAATCTGATTGAATCGAAAGAGAAGCGAATTGAAGATGTACCAGTAGTTAAAGACTTTCCCGATGTGTTTCCCGAAGATCTTCCGGGTATTCCACCTCCTCGACAAGTTGAATTCCAAATTGATTTAACTCCTGGTGCTGCTCCTGTTGCTAAAGCACCATACCGTTTAGCACCTTCCGAAATGAAGGAATTATCCAACCAACTCCAAGAACTATTGGATAAAGGTTTCATTCGTCCAAGCTCGTCCCCTTGGGGAGCTCCTATTCTGTTTGTTAAAAAGAAGGATGGTACATTAAGGATGTGCATTGATTACCGCGAACTTAACAAGCTTACTATCAAGAACCGTTATCCGTTGCCACGTATTGATGATCTATTTGACCAACTTCAAGGGTCAAGTGTTTATTCAAAGATTGATTTAAGATCCGGTTATCACCAACTCAAGGTCAAGGAATCCGATATTCCTAAGACTGCTTTTCGCACTCGTTATGGGCACTATGAATTCTGTGTCATGCCTTTTGGTTTAACTAATGCTCCTGCCGTGTTCATGGACCTCATGAATCGTGTTTGTAAACCGTATCTTGACAAATTTGTCATCGTATTCATTGACGACATCTTGATCTATTCGAAGAATGAGAAAGAGCATGAGCAACATTTGCGCATGATTCTTGAACTCTTACGAAAGGAACAACTTTATGCTAAATTTTCTAAGTGCGAGTTTTGGCTCAAAACCGTACAATTTCTCGGACATGTTGTTGATAGAAACGGAATACATGTCGATCCAGCTAAGATTACTGCTATTCAGAACTGGGAGATACCAAAGACTGCAAAGCATATTCGTCAATTTTTGGGACTTGCCGGTTACTATCGAAGGTTTATAAAAGATTTTTCTCTCATTGCCAAACCTCTTACAAAGCTGACTCAAAAAGGGAAGAAATTTGAGTGGTCCGAAGAACAGGAATCTGCTTTCAAGATTCTGAAGGAGAAGTTGACCACAGGCCCGATTCTTTCTTTACCTGAAGGTACCGACGACTTTGTTGTTTACTGCGATGCCTCAAAGCATGGCTTTGGTTGTGTTTTAATGCAACGAGAGAAGGTTATCGCCTATGCATCTAGACAGTTGAAGAAACATGAAGTAAACTATACCACACATGACCTAGAGTTAGGTGCCGTGGTATTTGCATTAAAGATATGGAGACATTATCTCTATGGTAATCACTTTACGGTGTACACTGACCATAAAAGTCTTCGACACATCTTTGATCAAAAACAGCTGAATATGAGGCAAAGTCGATGGCTCGAGACATTGAACGATTATTATTGTGAGCTGAAATATCATCCTGGCAAGGCGAATGTAGTTGCCGATGCCCTTAGTCGAAAAGACGATATTAAACGTGTTCGTGCTTTAAACCTAAAAATCAAATCGAATCTTATTTCACGAATCTGTGAAGCTCAATTGGAAGCTATTAGACCGACACTTATCGAAGGTGAAGGACCTATTGGTTTTGAGAACCAACTTCAAGTGAAAGCTAATGGTACACGGTACTTTGGCAATAGAATCTGGGTTCCTCGTTTTGGTAATCTTCGCGAACTAGTCTTGGATGAAGCACATAAGACTAGATATTCTATCCATCCCGGTTCCAGTAAGATGTATCACGATGTGAAGGAATTCTACTGGTGGCCTAACATGAAAGCCGATATTGCTACTTATGTTAGTAAGTGTCTCACTTGTTTGAAAGTCAAGGCCGAACATCAAAAGCCTTCTGGTCTATTGACACAACCCGACATTCCGCAGTGGAAGTGGGAAGGTATCACTATGGACTTCGTTACTAAGTTACCTAAGACTTCGAACGGTAACGATACTATTTGGGTCGTAGTTGATCGTCTTACTAAATCTGCACATTTCATACCAATCAAGGAAACCGACAAGATGGAGAGATTAGCACAGCTTTATATTAAAGAAATCGTCTCACGTCATGGTGTTCCTATCTCGATCATTTCTGATCGCGATAGTCGATTTGTTTCTAGATTTTGGAAAACTTTACAATCTGCTCTTGGAACTCAACTCGACATGAGTACAGCTTATCATCCGCAAACCGATGGTCAAAGTGAACGAACCATTCAAACTATGGAGGATATGCTACGTGCTTGTGCAATCGATTTCGGCAAAGGATGGGATAGACATCTACCTTTGGTTGAATTTTCTTATAATAACAGTTATCACTCCAGCATTAAGGCTGCACCTTTTGAAGCTTTATATGGACGGAAGTGTAGATCCCCTTTGTGTTGGGATGAACTTGAGGACAGACATTTAACTGGTCCTGAAATTATTCACGAAACTACCGAAAAGATCGTTCAAATCAAACAACGTTTAGAAACTGCCCGTAGCCGACAGAAAAGCTATGCCAATAAGAAACGAAAAGACATCGAATACCAAGTTGGAGATAAAGTCATGTTGAAAGTATCCCCTTGGAAAGGTGTTGTCCGCTTCGGTAAGCGAAGTAAACTCAGTCCACGATATGTTGGACCATTCACAATCACTAAAAGAGTCGGTCCCGTGGCATACCGATTAGAACTGCCAACCGAACTTAGTCAAGTACATGATGTGTTTCATGTCTCAAATCTTAAACGGTGTCTTGCCGATGACACACTCGTTATTCCTCTGGATGATGTCCGCATTGATGAGCAAATGCACTTCGTTGAAGAACCTATAGAAATCATGGAAGGAGAGGTCAAACAAACGCGTAAAAGCAATATACCTATCGTTAAAGTCCGGTGGAATTCGCGTAGAGGCCCCGAATATACCTGGGAACGCAAAGACCATATGAAACGGAAATATCCCCATCTCTTCTCAACTGCTGATGCAAACGAGAAAACTACCTAAAAACTTCGGGACGAAGTTTTCAATAACGGGGAGGTACTATAACGACCCTCATTTTTCCATTATATATTTTTCCAATATTAAATGCCCAAACAATATAATCAAAACTTAATGATTAAACTTTAATCAACAATTGTTAAGTATTAAGAGTTAGAAAACATATTAATTAACTTTGTGCAATAATTGACAAGTTAATAAATGATGAAAATAATAAACTGTTAGTCGACACTCACTGCTAATTAAAATTTATGCATTTATGTAATATTATAACTGATAACCTATAAGTAATAAATAAAAATTGACATTTATATAAATAATAAAACAATTGAGAACTAAATATATACAAGTCATGAATTAGTAAAAAGAAAATAATACTTATCATGTAGTAAATGTAAAAAATAATAATAGTAATAATAGTAATAATAATGAGACTAAAGAATCTTAAACAATTACATCCTTATGTTGACTAAAAATTAAAATAATATATATATATAAACTAGTACCACCTATTGTTGACTAAAAATTATAAAATAAAATAAAATCATTAATTAGAACATCCTTATGTTGACTAACACTCTAATACTTGCACTATATAAACTCCTAGTTTCTCATTCACAAATCACACCAAAATCCTCTCTCAAAAACAATCTCTCCCTCTCCCTCTCTTGTGGTATTCGGATCTTCAAGCTTGTTCTTCGTGTTCTTCAAGAATCTTCAAGGAGTTCTTCAAGATTTTTAAGGCTTTGATCTTCCATCTTCATCGTGTTCATCTTTTCTTTGTTAATTATCTTGAATCTTCAAAGGTATAACATAAACCCTAAACTATTTACATAAACTTTAATCTTTGTTAATTCATATTCATATTATAAACTTGTTATTCATAAGTATATACATAAACACTCCTAGATTTATATATACATATATACATGTAAAAAAAAAAATATTTTTATGTATATATACGAATTATATATACATATACATATTAAAACCTTAAACCCTAATACTACTTATACTAGTACTTAACATGTATACACTATTACTATTACTAGCACCTATAACCTACTACTTATATTGTAGCACAAAAATATTTTGGGATATGTATTAGAGATGTATAGATCTTCGAACTTTCTTGACGAATGGTTTCTACGAGATTCTAGGCAGAGGGTTTGGACTTCCGATTTAAAGGGTCCTATGGCTCAAGCCCCTAGATCTAAATTAGCCATTCGAAGGGAAAGGGGTGATTGGAAGCTTATCTAATACGGCAAGTATCCTAAAATGAAAAAACACTCATAAAAGTAGAAACTCTATAGTCATAGAAACTTAGTAAAATAAGAAACTTTCTAAAAATGGAAACATTATAAAAATAGTAACTTACTAGGAATAGAAACTTAGTAAAACAAACTATACTTAAACACATACTTAAACTTAAACATGGGCAAAACACTTAACTACTCTTAAATGTCAATAGGTTGACTTTCCTGCTCACTCGTTCAACTCTTTATTCCGAGGAATAACTCTCTCTCTACTTACTAAGGTGAATTCATAGCCCCACTCTTTATTGCTAGCAAACTTATTTAACTTATTTGGGGTGAGACACATACTGCTTTTACTATTTACAATTTAGACACAAGTACCAACTGCTAAAACTATGCTATACCCGGCTATGTCCGACTAAGTCCCTACAGTGATATTTTTAAGTGCTGCGGCATGCTTATTTATTGGGGGTAGGCCTATCGGGAGTAACGTCCCCGATACATTTGACTAAGTCTTTGTATTACTTGATAATGAAATTAAACCGACAAGGACAGACACAACTTGTCATGGGGCAAACTTGAACGTTTAGTCTAAATATCACGCACTGGCATAACTTTTTGATCCTGCGGGAGATCAACCTTACAAATTAAATCTTGTGGTCTAAAACAAACGGTCAAACTTATTTGTTAAACCTATGAACTTCACTCAACCTTTTGGTTGACACTTTAGCATGTTTTGTCTCAGGTGCTGTTTGATTCAAGCTCTTATACTTACTGCTTATGTGATGCTACTTGGACATAGGATCAAGAGATATCGCATTTATTACTTCTGCATGTGAACATTTCCATTATTGTTATTCCTATCATTGTAACTACGTTTCATTTTCCGCTGCGTGCTCAATAAAGTTTGTTTTATCATTTAGTATTGTTCTCGTATATTATAATATGTTGGTTGATTTGATATTAAGTCACATTTCACCCCGGCCCTAACTGGGGGTGTGACAGTTCTTGGTCTCCTTCACGGTTAGCTCAATCCGTTTTTCAATAACAAATTTTCCATCGAGCATTCCTAACACTCCATTCTTTAGCATCAAACTCTTGGCCATTTAGGCCATCTACAATTTTACTGTTTCCTCTGCATTTAATGCAGCCATATTTGAATCGTCGGTTATCAATCCGAGGTAGTTTCAGGAGAATGGTGTTTTTAGATGATTAAACGCTGATGGTAATATGGTGGAATATAAAAGGTTCCCCGGTAACAATAAAAGAGCACGCAGTTATATCAAGATTATAATAAGGTTGTTTTGAACGAAAAGTCGAAGTTGACTTGTTGGAGCTGTGACAAAATTGGCTAATTTGGAGAGGGATTGTAAAGTTATTTTCGGTAATAACAATGCCAAAGAAACTAGCACAGATATGTGTTAAACGTTTACTCAGGTTCCGAGTGTTTTCAGGTGCATAACTATATGCATCAATCTTTTCTTCCGTAGATGAAGTGCGGTTGGTTCATCCTCCCGATTGAGTGTTTTCAAGAATTACGAGGGGTTTGAATGCAGATTGTAATCGTCAATATACAAATGAGGTTTAAGATGAAAATCAAGTGGCAAACTTGAGGAAATATTTAACTATAGTAGATGTAATTTATTTACGATCTTTTAAGTCAAAATGTGTTGTAACTAATATTTCCTACTCTTTTAATACTTTTTTTTTAATTGTCCATGATAGTAGTCCAATAGTCCAATAATTCAATCAAAACTAGTATATTATAAGGATATAGTCATATAGGAACAGTTAGCTAGGAACAATCAGCTAGGTTTTTGATTAGTATAGGGTTAAAATTTTACGTAGTTAATTAATTGGTTACTAATCAATTTTATTTTGTTTATTATTTTCTTCATTATGCCACTTGTCAAATCTTGACTTGGATTTTGATCGGCAGAAACTCGTATGTGAAATTGAATTGGAATGAAAATGGTTATTCTGTGGTGAACGGATACGTATATTTGTGGATGTAAGTAGGATAGTAAATGACTGTTGAATCAGATTTGAAGAATGTACAGTGTAACTTATTAAGGTGAAATCTAAATATTTCTCAGGTATTACCTACCCATTAAAATATTTTCACCATTATCAGTTTATACAAAAGAATTTTTAATTACAATCTTTATGAAAACATATATACATATATATTTTCTTCGGATGTAATCATGGATTTAATTTAATGAGTTAACATGATATTAATCTCATTTGCTTTTCAGTTTGAGCTAGAATAAGTAATCTCTAAAACTATTAGGAACCACATATTCTTCACAGAATATTAATGAAGTTATGGATCAATACTTCATCGTTAATTATTAGGAACCACATATTCTTCGCAGAATATTTCTTCAATGAAGTTAATACTTCATCATTCATTGTTGTTGATACTCCTTGGTATCTATGGTGCGTATGATATTGATGTTCGAGGTATAGATTATGATGTCGAGACGTGTGATGCGGATGGTGTTGTTAGTGGTACTGGTGCTGCCGGTATTGATGTTGGTGGTACTGTTAGTGTCGGTGATGCTGCTGGTGCTTGTAAGTTTTGAACCATATTCTCTAAGGTTAGCACTCGAGCTCGAAGTTCTTTAACTTCTTCTACTAACCCTGGTTGGTTATCAGCGTGAGGTAGAGATCGGATATCTTCTCTAGTTCCGTTAATGGTAGTCTCAAGACGAAAAATTCTAACAAAGGGTATAAATGGTGTTGCGAACAGGTTCGCCGGTGAGCGGGTCGAGTACTCCAAGGTTAGGTGGTAGATTCAGTTCATGATATGGAGTACCTTCTTCCCTTCTCCATAGGGTGAGTATGTCGCGAACCCACCCCCATTTTCTCCAATAATCACGGTAGTTGATTTGTTGTTGTGCTCCCGTCACGCTGTCTTCGGAGTCAGAGGAACTTGGTCGATTCGTGGAGGCCATCTTACGCGATCACTGAAAATATTTTTGTATAAAACGTTTAGTGATAGCAAATGATAGTTGGATGGTATTCTTAATGCATAATATGCATAGATATATATAGTACCAGGATTTCTTAAATTACGGAGAAATTTACGGAAGATATCAGACAAAGTTTACCGTAATAGATACGCTAAGATATGGATTAGTAGATATGCTAAGATATGAATTTGTCTGTACACCATCTATGCAATAATTGCAATAAGACGCGTCGAGACTGACAATGATAGGCAGATATTTTTCGACAAAGAACGATAAGCAAAATTTTTAACATGCAGACCAGGTTCAAATCTAGACTTATTAATATAACTTAACAACTACTAGGTCGAAGTCCAGACTCATTAATGCATCCTAACAACTACTTGTTAGACACACTAACGCAAGACCTGGTTCGCTACGACCACCGCTCTGATACCAACTGAAATGCCCCGTCCTAATCCATCTGGACGAAGTCTCCAACAGTTGGTCCCATTGTGAGGTTCTGACCTCTATATGCCATAAACGACTCCATGTAATATGAGTAAATGCACAGCGGAAGATTTCTTTCATACCTGAGAATAAACATGCTTTAAAGTGTCAACTAAAAGGTTGGTGAGTTCATAAGTTTATCATAAAACAATAAAATTCATCATTTTGATAGACCACAAGATTTAAATCCTGCATGGTACAAATGGGCCCGAATCCTATACCCACCTGTAATGTACATGCGATATATTTTAAATACAGTACACCTTTTTCGTGTACGAAATCATTTTTCATAAATCTTAGTAACCGTACACATATTTCGTTTACAAAATATAATACACATAACCTGTGTATAAAAATCATTCTCTCGATACATAACATTCACATCAATTGGTGGCAATTATCATATCCACATAATTCAATGGTGGCAATTATCCTGTCCACATAATTCAATGGTGGCAATTATCATGTCCACATAATTTAATGGTGGTAATTATCATGTCCACATAATTCAATAATAATCCGCATAACTTCTGTCTGCATAATAATTCATTCGAGGAATGTTTTGCTTGTGTCTATCTCGTCAAACATTTATAAAAACATTTCATGTATTCGCAGTTCAACATATATTTCAAAAGCCTTTAATAAAGCAGTTGTAAAAACTGCGCATGTATTCTCAGTCCCAAAAATGTAAAGAGTAAAAGGGAGCAAATGAAACTCACTCTACAATATTTTGTAGTAAAAATATTCATACGACGATACTGAATAATGCAAGGTTGGCCTCGGATTCACGAACCTATATCATGTATATATATTAACACATATAATCACATAAATCCTCCTACATAATATTTATATATTAAGTGCTGTAGTTATATAATTATATACTTTATTTATATTTTATAACTTCATTTATATTTTATATATAATTATTTTGTAAATAATCAATATTCTTACGTATAGTTATATTACAATATATATATATATATATATATATATATATATATATATATAGTTGATATTATATCAAAAATTAGTAATTTGCTATATGTAATATTCATATAATATTGTTATTATGTTTGTAGTAATAATAATAATACTGTAATAATAATAATAATACTAATGATAATAATAGTGATAATAAAAAAAATGTAAATTAAATTATATATAAAAATCATGTTAATGAAAATAATAATAATGATAATAATAATGATAGTTATAATTTTAATTAAAATGTTAATTTTTAATTTTAATGATAATAACAATAACAATAATAATAATAATAATAATAATAATAATAATAATAATAATAATAATAATAATAATAATAACAATAAGGAGTAATAAGTAAATTACCTCTAAGAAGTAGTCCTTAAAAAAAATGCCCAAGTCCGGGTTTAAACCCGCGACGTCCCGCTAACTCGAATTCATCCTTAACCATTACGCTATGTGTTTCTAAAAAAAAATGCCCGAGTCCAGGCCCGAACCCGAGACCTCTCGGTAAACAATTTTCCTCCTAAACCACTGAACTATTTGCTTGTTTCTATTTTGAACACGCAAGACTAATTATTATTAGTTATGAATCCGTTTACTTTTCTTTTTAACTTAGAACCCAATTCTTCATAATACACTTCATTATCAATCTATCATCATCGTCTATCATCATAATAACCATCATGTATCACGACATCATTATCATCTTATCCTAATCATTATCATATCGTGTAATATTACCATCACCATAACATTCCATATCACCATCACTATGATCATATCATTATCTTTTTCGTTCGTCATCTCTGAATATCATACATCGTATATCACACATCACCACTATCATGTCATCTAATTAAATTTGATTCGGCCCAATATTAGCAAAACTGAAACAGGCCCAAGTTCTTCAAAACAATTTACGACCCAACAAAACATAGTGGCTTTCGGTCCAATTTGTACCGTGGCATTCCAATCTATCTAATTGTTATGGCCTAGATCAAACGTTAGATGTTTAAACTTTTGCAATTTAATCGAATATATTAAGAACTTTGTCCAGCTCACCATGACCCTATCCTTACTTTATCATCTCAAAATATAGTTCATTAATCCCCACTAATGTTGGCTTTACTACCTAAGATCCCACCATAACATCTAACGTATATCATCATCCTTTATTATATTCGGTTTCCAACAGAAAGGGTCCAATAAACAAACGAACTATAGGCCTATCAGCAGCCGGATCCAAGAATAGCTAGTTGATCCAAGTTGCCCCGAATTATTTAAAGGTATCGGTTATTATTAAACTAATAGAAGGTGTAGTCTTGTAAGTGATTTAATTACGTGTAAAGGGGATTATCCATATCTGTATTTGTCAGCCACAAAGAAAACGTCCAAGAAGCTTCACTTCATAAACCTTAATAATTATTAAATAGGTTTGCTTGGGACGGTTAAATCAAAAAACAGATAATCAGTGAATCATCATCATCGTTATTTTCTTTTGTATTATAGATTTCAACAGAGACAGTGGGTAAAAGATTGCAGTTTAATTCGTGGGTTGTGATTTCATGGTGGTGTCCGTGTTGCACCAATAGGAACGGAATAGCAGGCCACACGATGATGATGATCAAACGATATAGCAGTTGTTAGCTTATTAGTATAAAAGATGGGTTTTTGGTTTTCGGTTTACAAACAAATAGGAACAAGATTAGTAACATCAAGTGGGTTATCGATGGTTCAAAAGATGAACAGAAAACATAATAGTAATGGTAGCAGTAGGAACTTACGGTTGGTTTAAGGTGAAGGTGGTTCGTAATTGAACAAGAAACGGAAACAGAAGTTAAAACAGAAAATATTACGCATCCAGTCATCATCATTATCGTGTTTTAGTAGCAATAGAAACAGAAAATGAATTGCAGTAGCAAGGTTGTTGTAGTTCGAACTCATAATGAAACAGGAGGTTACACTAGTTAATATCGAGCATGAAGTGGAACAACAACAAGAGATGTTGACATCAGTTGGATACTTAGAATACGGTGATGGTTAAATGGGTTTTAGGGTAGTGATAAAATGGGTTTGATGATGTGGATTTGTGTTAGGTTGTATCGAACAAGAAGATGGTTGTGGTGCTCAACATGAAACAGAAACATATTATGGAGATGTGGTTTTGCAAGTGGTGGTTGTGGTTTAACAAGATGGTGTGTTTGTTCAATAAAGTGTTCATGGTGGATGATTGTAGAGATAGAGGAAATATAGAGGAAGTGATCGGATTAAATAGAAACCAAAATAAAATATAGCAATAACATTGAATCGTTGCAAGTGAGGTGATCTAGTGGTGATATTAAGGTGGTATTCATGGGTGGTTGTAGATGATATATCATCTATATGAATATAAGTTATGTATATATATATATATATATATATATATATATATATATATATATATATATATATATATATATATATATATAAGTACTCTTGTGATGAAGAAAGCGAGCAAAAACACTATAGTAGAAATCATAATATCAATTATGATCACTAGTGGGTTTCTCCTATTAACAAAAGTAGATAACTAATAAAACCCGTGAAGGTTGTCTTGTTCATATCCTACCGACACTATTTTCCTAATCCAAGAATAAGACTTTCATAATTTTAAATCATATTTAAAACAGTCTCAGTAGCTAATGCTGAGTGATATGTTTTGGTTTATGTCTTACTCAATATTCTATGGGAGTGATATATTTACAAAGCCTCTAGTCCTCTACATAAGGTTATTAACATGTTTGGCCAATCAAGGCTAAAAGTTGAAATTTGTGATCTGTAAAGCTTAATACATTTAACATTAGATGACTTATATCCATCTATAGTGGCCGTCATCTTTTTGATTTTTATAATTTACATTTACACTAACATACAATTACACTGAATATATACTCTGTATAATATATCCGATTGATTTATTTATTATTAGGTTATCACATATGAAGATAAAAAAAATATATACAATCACCTATCAATGGTATCTAGCTTTTAAAGATATATATTGAACCTTAACTATATATAAGGGGTTATCCTATAAATTAGAGTTCAACTAGACCATATATATATTAAACCTGAAATAAGAACTATCAAATTCAGAAATTCATTATCTATTATGGATTGTTAAATTAATATTTCAGTAATAAGATATGAAGTAAAAAAAAAATGTTACCTCTTATTTACTACTTTTGATATATTTTAAATATAATTATATATATATTTATTTATCTTCTAATTATAAGACTAGTAGGTCTATTAGTGAGTCGTCAGAAATGGTCGAGGTTAAATGCATTTATGAAAACAGTTCAGAAATTTTGAGACTCAACATTACAGACTTTGCTTATTGTGTCAACAATATTAAATCGTATCGAGAGTTTGGTTTAAAATTAGTCGAAATTTTCCGGGTCAATACAGACGGGTCGCGGGCGGGTCGTGGGTATATACTACCCGTTGCGGGTATAACCCGACCCGTGAATACATGATACTTTTCTTAATTTCCAATGAATTATTACTTACAATTATTAAATTTAAAAGCTATTTTACTAGTATTTGAATAATGATTAAAAATATAATATTATATACAACTAAAAACTTAATTTTCACGTCATTATACATATAGCTTGTACATATGCTTTTATAATTAATAAAATTATTTGAATTTTCTAATAAAAAGTTGTATATCATTATTACCCGCGGGTCACGGGTATCCGCGGGTCACGGGCATGGGCGAAAAGTTTTTACCCGTGGGCGGGTAACGGGTCTCAACGCGCAAAAATGAAACCCAACGGGCGGGTCGCGGGTATATAGAACCCGTGCCCATTACCCGCGGGCGCCATCCCTAGTCATGCGACGAGTTTAACTACAATTTAATTTAATAATTTACTACATAGTTATACCCCTTAACCTTCTCAAAGGGATTAATATTTTGGTCTCCTCTTAAAAACATTTTTTTTAAGACAAGCTACAATTTAATTTAATAATTTACTACATACTTATACCCCTTAACCTTCTCAAAGGGATTAATATTTTGGTCTCCTCTTAAAAACATTTTTTTTAAGACAAGCGATAATCCATATATATCTATACCATACATAATAAGAAACTCATAATATAGTCATCCAAGAGACCGGAAATTAATCTGAGCCATTCATTCATTAAAATTCACTTGATCATAACCATTAGGTTAGACATATCATCTTAATGACATCATTAAGATATAATTTGTAACGCTCTGCCTAATTTGCCCCTCATGTGTAGACCCTTAAAAAACACGCGACTTGTGGTGTAAATTAGGGGTTCCAAAGATGAGTTTCAGTTACCTACGTACACACTTTCTAACACTTTCTATGAAACCCTAAAAGATTCCCCAAATCCTCCCAAATAAAATTGACTGGAGAAACAAAGTTAACTAAATCAATTCGTCAAAACCATTCACTATGATCGTTGATTCTATGGTTTCAAAACCCTATATCCACTTTAAATTGTTTATTATATTGGCCATCAATGATTATGTTAAAATTCCTCCTTCATCGATTCATCAACGAATCTGACATCATTAAGATATAATGTGTTGTGCGACAAAAAGACCAGAATATGGTTCAACCAGTGAATAATCAAATCAAAGAACTGCAATTGGTGAAGGTAGATTTTTATGTGAGAAAAACACGTCACATGTGTCTAAGGAATCAGGTAATCAATTTAGATGCTATTTGATCGAGTTTTAAATTACTGCTGATGATTTTCAATCACCAGGTTACTTTTTATAATTATTATTTATATCTATAGGTATAAAATGGCCATAAAATATAACATGTGTGACGACCCGAAAATTTCCAACCAAATTTAAACTTAATCTTTATATGATATAGACAAAATAAGCAAAGTCTATAATATTAAGACATGAAATTTTGAACTGTTTACATGGTTTCAGATAACCTTTGACTGCTCTCGACGATTCATGAACAATTGTTGTAAGTAGATAAATATATATGAGACAATTATATTTTTATATTTAATACGCAAACACATATTATATAATGTATTTATATTAAAATGTATAAATAATAAATATATGTTATCGTATAATATATATGGTATAATTAAAATATATAAAATTAATATGATGAATGTAATTACAAACATGATTGTTATACTAATATCAATATCAATACTAATATTAATATTAAAATTTAGTGTTAGTATTATTATTATTATTTCCAATAAATAATATATAGATATGAAAATTGATACATATAATTTATGATGATATTATTATTTTTACCATTATCATTAAAATCATTATTATTAATATTACTAAAAAATAATACTATTTATTATTTGTATCATTAAGAATAATATTATTATCATTCTTATAGATTATTATTAACAAACTTATTAAAGGTATCATGTTGGTTATTATTAATATCTTCATATTATTATCATTATTTTTCTTGTTTATTATTATAGGTATTTCATTAGTAATAATTAATATAATTATTATTAAGTAGTATTAGTATTATTATTATATTATTACTTTTATCATTTATAATATTAAGAATAATATTACTACAATTATATAAAAGAAAAGATTAAATAAATTACTGATATACGGTTATACCTATATATATTCAGATTATTGTTATATATATAAGAACAAATAGATATATATACCAATATTATACAGTTACAAATACGTATTATATACAAATATATAATAAATACGGTTAATTATATAAAAACAGAAAAATACGTATCATAATTTATAAAAATCTAATTCAGTTCTATATCATTATCATACCTGTGTAATTTGTCTACGTGATTGGAAAATCTGTCCATATCAAGAACCGCAGAGTACAAATCAAATTTTTCATTGATATTGTTTTTATTATTATTTTTTTAAAAACTTCTGTTTCCATCGACTAGATGGTGGAAGCTGTTAGACATCAACATCCAAATGCATTACACAAAAAATTAGGATTTATTGTACGTACTATAACCTATTCAATCACACAGACACATTCAATCATCACCACATTATAAGAATTTAACCGAAAATAAGTAACTACCTCTGTTCTTGAACGTTTCCAGCAACAGCTCAATTTCAATTGAAATTTCAAAATCCATAAACGCAGTTCTGTGAGAAATCATTTACTTAAACTACTTGCAAATTTTCAGAATCCAACTCTTCGAATTGAATTCAAATTTTGAAGTCAAAGGTAATTTTTAAAAAAGTCAAAAATTTGTGTCAACTCCAAATTCGTAATTGTTTTAAGATATCTGTTGAAATTAATGACTCGAAAAGTTTACACGAACGATTTAGAACCTAATTCATGTTGTAATTTTTGTCCAAAACAGTCTTGCATTCGAAATTGATGATGGAGTTTTGAGGTGTTCTTCGCGGTCTGATAATTATTTTTTTTTATTTTCTTTTTGTTAATTGTTGATCAAATTATCACATAGGGTCGTTTTTACTTATTAACAAGATATAAATCAAGCTGTTAATTCATGGTTACATGTGATTTTACCTTCGATCGACTTTAGAGGAAGAAGTATAAACAGACGGATAGATATTAGATAAATAGTTATGGGCTGTGGTTTTAAACAGAAAAGGATAGACAGGAGAATGGTTAGGGAGGTGTCGGGTATGAGTGAGGTCTTGGGTTCAATCCCTGCCGGGTGCAGTTCTTTTTAAAATGAGCTTATAAGGTAGTTTATTTATCATTTATTATTTTTATTATTATTAATATTATTATTATTATTGTTATTATTATTATTATTATTAATTGATGTTATTATTACTAGTATTAATATTATTGTTATTGTTATTATTATTGTTATTAATATAAGTATTAGTTATTATTTATTATTACTATCATGAATATAATTACAATTACTATTATCATTATTGATATTACTAATGTTATATTATTATCTTTAATAATAAGATTGCTATTATTATTATTTTATTAGTATTAAGTAGTAAGTATTATTATCATTTCATTATCATTACTATTAAATTTTTTCATTGTTATTAAAAATTAATATTATTATCATTATTATTAGTAGTATAATTATTATTATTAATAATAATATAATATTATTATTAGTAAATGTATTATTATAGATACTATAGTTATTATTATTATTATTACAATTATCGTTATTATTATTATCATTAGTAGAAAACTTATGATTTAATTTTTGTTATAAGTATTGTTATTATTATCATTACTAATATTATTACTATAATTATCATTAATATCATTATTGTTATCATCATAATCAAATACGATTTCTATTACTATTATAAACGTTATTTTACCAAATAAATATTATTTATACGAAACTATACTTAGAAGTAATATTACATATAAATATGTATTAATCATATTAACAATCTATATATAAATATTTATATATATATATAACAAATTAGGTATTTTTAAAATAATAAGTTATATATATTAATAAAATCATATAAATATTTATCTTTTTGAATATATACATAAAGTAAATATATATAATATATGAAATTGTTCGATTACAAGTATATGTATTAATATACATATGAATGATATAGGTTCGTGAATCCGAGGCTAACCTTGAACTTGTTCAATGACGACATATGTATTTTTACTACGAAATACAGTATTGTGAGTTTCATTACTCCCTTTTTAAATACTTTTGCAATATATATTTTTGGGAGTGAGAATACATGCGCTTTTATAAATGTTTGACGAAATAGACACAAGTAATCGAAACTACATTCTATGGTTGAATTATTAAACCGAATATGCCCCTTTTAGCTTGGTAGCCTAAGAATTAGGGAACAATACCCCTAATTGAAGCGAATCCTAAAGATAGATCTATGGGCCTAACAAACCCCATCCGGGTTACGGATGCTTTAGTACTTCGATTATTATACAGACGAGAGGATTCTGTTATACAGATAAGAGGATTCTGTTTTAGGGATATTCTATATGCATTATGTTAATGTCGGTTACCAGGTGTTCACCATATGAATGATTTTACCTTAATGCAGACGAGAGGATTCTGCTTGAGGATTATGTTTATAAATTTACCTTAACGCAGACGAGAGGATTCTGCTTGAGGATTACGTTTATGAAAAATGAAAATCTTGTGGTCTATTATATTGTATTATTGGAAATGATTTTACCTTTATGCGGACGAGAGGATTCTGCTATTGGAATTATGTTTAATAAAAATCTTGTGATTTATTAAAATAATGGAAATGAATGATTATGATAAACTAATGAACTCACCAACCTTTTGGTTGATACTTGAAAGCATGTTTATTCTCAGGTATTAAAGAAACCTTCCGCTGTGCATTTGCTCATTTTAAAGATATTACTTGGAGTCATTCATGGCATATTTCAAAAGACGTTGCATTCGAGTCGTTGAGTTCAACAAGATTATTATTAAGTAAATGACAGATTAGGTCATTTATAGTTTAGATATATTATGAAATGGTATGCATGCCTGTTAACTTTCGATGTAATGAAAGTTTGTCTTTTGAAAACGAATGCAATGTTTGTAAAACGTATCATATAGAGGTCAAATACCTCGCGATGTAATCAACTATTGTGAATCGTTTATAATGTATATGAACGGGTCCTTTCAGTTGGTATCAGACGGTGGTCTTAGCGAACCAGGTCTGCATTAGTGTGTCTAACTAATAATCGTTAGGATGCATTAGTGAGTCTGGACTTCGACCGTGTCTGCATTGTCAAAAGTTTTGCTTATCATTTTTGTCAAAAATTGCCTGCTTATCATTCTTAGTCTAGACACGTCTTACTGCATTGATTGCATGAATAGTGTATAGACAAAATTCATATCTTAGCATATCTGTTACTGTAAACTTTGCCTGACATATCCCGTAAATTCCTCCGTAATCTATGAAATCTTTTGCGCTATATATATAGATATTCTATGTAATTAGAATACCACCCGATAGCCGGAAAATCATTTCATATCGAAAAATCCTTTATTCAATCGAACGAAATGGAATTCGTCATTAGTTCAAGTCCCTCGAATTCCAATATGGAATCCCACTCAAGCTCCGAAAGCAGTGTGACTGGAATGGATCAACCAATCAGCCATCATCTATTTTGGATAAATTGGGGATGAGTTTGTAGCCTCCTCAATCATTGGAGACAAGAAGAAGGCGATCCTTTCCATCCACCACATTGCCCTCTTGGCGAAGAACCCGAAGCACTTACCGGCGAACCTGTCCGAAACACCATTTTCTCTCTCATTTCCAGAGTATCTCGTCACGATTATATACTACACTAAATTCTAGATCTTATTTATCCGCTCGTCTGAACCGACAATCATCACGGTGTAATAGAAGAAGTCAACGAGCTTCACGCTCGGGTAGTGGCTTTGGAGAATATGGTGCAAAAGTTACAAACACCAGTAGCAGCACCAGCAGCATAACTAGTACCACCATCATCAACGCCAACAGTACCATTACCACCCCCAACCACAACTATGTCGTAAACCTTAACTTTACAATCTGTCCCACGAGCACCAATGTCATACGCTCTATAGATACCAAGAAATACCAACAATAACAAACGATGAAGTATTGATTCATAACTTCGTTGGAGAAACATTCTGCAACGATTATGTAATTTCTAAAGTCTTAGAGATTATTCATTTCTAGTTTCAACTGTAAATCAAATGAGTTTAATTTAATATTAACTAATTAAATCTAAGTTACATCTGAAGAAAATATACACATTTATATTTTCATAAAGACTGTAATAAAAATTCTTTTGTATAAAATATTAATTGTGAAATTTGTTTTTAACGGGTAGGTAATACCCGAGAGATATATAAATTCACCATTAATATGCTACATTCTTCGAAGCTGATTCAGCAAATCATCCATTTTACTCCCTACCTTCACAACAATATACATTCTTTTATAGAAATCAAAACAACTATACTCATTCAAAATCAAATTACATGTTCTGATTTTGAAATCTCAAATTCAACTCAAGATATAACCAAAATCACCACTCTTAGATCCTTACATCTTTTAAAGCTATACATTGACTTCAAAAGTGTGCTAGAACATCATATGTATATTAACGATTACAATCTGTGTTCAAACCCTCCGAAATTCCTGAAGACACTTCAAATAATGAGTAATCGAGATGATGATCCAACCACATATTACCTGAAATGTCCCGTTCTTATTGATTAAAAACATTCCATATTAATTGATTTCGTTGCGAGGTTTTGACCTCTATATGAGACGTTTTTCAAAGACTGCATTCATTTTTAAACAAACCATAACCTTTATTTCATCAATAAAGGTTTAAAAAGCTTTACGTAGATTATCAAATAATGATAATCTAAAATATCCTGTTTACACATGACCATTACATAATGGTTTACAATACAAATATGTTACAACAAAATAAGTTCCTTGAATGCAGTTTTTACACAATATCATACAAGCATGGACTCCAAATCTTGTCCTTATTTAAGTATGCGACAGCGGAAGCTCTTAATAATCACCTGAGAATAAACATGCTTAAAACGTCAACAAAAATGTTGGTGAGTTATAGGTTTAACCTATATATATCAAATCGTAACAATAGACCACAAGATTTCATATTTCAATACACATCCCATACATAGAGATAAAAATCATTCATATGGTGAACACCTGGTAACCGACAATAACAAGATGCATATATAAGAATATCCCCATCATTCCGGGACACCCTTCGGATATGATATAAATTTCGAAGTACTAAAGCATCCGGTACTTTGGATGGGGTTTGTTAGGCCCAATAGATCTATCTTTAGGATTCGCGTCAATTAGGGTGTCTGTTCCCTAATTCTTAGATTACCAGACTTAATAAAAAGGGGCATATTCGATTTCGATAATTCAACCATAGAATGTAGTTTCACGTACTTGTGTCTATTTTGTAAATCATTTATAAAACCTGCATGTATTCTCATCCCAAAAATATTAGATTTTAAAAGTGGGACTATAACTCACTTTCACAGATTTTTACTTCGTCGGGAAGTAAGACTTGGCCACTGGTTGATTCACGAACCTATAACAATATATACATATATATCAAAGTATGTTCAAAATATATTTACAACACTTTTAATATATTTTGATGTTTTAAGTTTATTAAGTCAGCTGTCCTCGTTAGTAACCTACAACTAGTTGTCCACAGTTAGATGTACAGAAATAAATCGATAAATATTATCTTGAATCAATCCACGACCCAGTGTATACGTATCTCAGTATTGATCACAACTCAAACTATATATATTTTGGAATCAACCTCAACCCTGTATAGCTAACTCCAACATTCACATATAGAGTGTCTATGGTTGTTCCGAAATATATATAGATGTGTCGACATGATAGGTCGAAACATTGTATACGTGTCTATGGTATCTCAAGATTACATAATATATAATACAAGTTGATTAAGTTATGGTTGGAATAGATTTGTTACCAATTTTCACGTAGCTAAAATGAGAAAAATTATCCAATCTTGTTTTACCCATAACTTCTTCATTTTAAATCCGTTTTGAGTGAATCAAATTGCTATGGTTTCATATTGAACTCTATTTTATGAATCTAAACAAAAAAAGTATAGGTTTCTAGTCGGAAAAATAAGTTACAAGTCGTTTTTGTAAAGGTAGTCATTTCAGTCGAAAGAACGACGTCTAGATGACCATTTTAGAAAACATACTTCCACTTTGAGTTTAACCATAATTTTTGGATATAGTTTCATGTTCATAATAAAAATCATTTTCTCAGAATAACAACTTTTAAATCAAAGTTTATCATAGTTTTTAATTAACTAACCCAAAACAGCCCGCGGTGTTACTACGACGGCGTAAATCCGGTTTTACGGTGTTTTTCGTGTTTCCAGGTTTTAAATCATTAAGTTAGCATATCATATAGATATAGAACATGTGTTTAGTTGATTTTAAAAGTCAAGTTAGAAGGATTAACTTTTGTTTGCGAACAAGTTTAGAATTAACTAAACTATGTTCTAGTGATTACAAGTTTAAACCTTCGAATAAGATAGCTTTATATGTATGAATCGAATGATGTTATGAACATCATTACTACCTTAAGTTCCTTGGATGAACCTACTGGAAAAGAGAAAAATGGATCTAGCTTCAATGGATCCTTGGATGGCTCAAAGTTCTTGAAGCAAAATCATGACACGAAAACAAGTTCAAGTAAGATCATCACTTGAAATAAGATTGTTATAGTTATAGAAATTGAACCAAAGTTTGAATATGATTATTACCTTGTATTAGAATGATAACCTACTGTAAGAAACAAAGATTTCTTGAGGTTGGATGATCACCTTACAAGATTGGAAGTGAGCTAGCAAACTTGAAAGTATTCTTGATTTTATGAAACTAGAACTTTTGGAATTTATGAAGAACACTTAGAACTTGAAGATAGAACTTGAGAGAGTTCAATTAGATGAAGAAAATTGAAGAATGAAAGTGTTTGTAGGTGTTTTTGGTCGTTGGTGTATGGATTAGATATAAAGGATATGTAATTTTGTTTTCATGTAAATAAGTCATGAATGATTACTCATATTTTTGTAATCTTATGAGATATTTCATGCTAGTTGCCAAATGATGGATCCCACATGTGTTAGGTGACTCACATGGGCTGCTAAGAGCTGATCATTGGAGTGTATATACCAATAGTACATACATCTAAAAGCTGTGTATTGTACGAGTACGAATACGGGTGCATACGAGTAGAATTGTTGATGAAACTGAACGAGAATGTAATTGTAAGCATTTTTGTTAAGTAGAAGTATTTTGATAAGTGTATTGAAGTCTTTCAAAAGTGTATAAATACATATTAAAACACTACATGTATATACATTTTAACTGAGTCGTTAAGTCATCGTTAGTCGTTACATGTAAGTGTTGTTTTGAAACCTTTAGGTTAACGATCTTGTTAAATGTTGTTAACCCAATGTTTATAATATCAAAAGAGATTTTAAATTATTATATTATCATGATATTATGATGTATGAATATCTCTTAATATGATATATATACATTAAATGTCGTTACAACGGTAAACGTTACATATATGTCTCGTTTCAAAATCATTAAGTTAGTAGTCTTGTTTTTACATATGTAGTTCATTGTTAATATAATTAATGATATGTTTACTTATAATAATATCATGTTAACTATACATATAACCATATATATGTCATCATATAGTTTTTTACAAGTTTTAACGTTCGTGAATCACCGGTCAACTTGGGTGGTCAATTGTCTATATGAAACCTATTTCAATTAATCAAGTCTTAACAAGTTTGATTGCTTAACATGTTGGAAACATTTAATCATGTAAATATCAATCTCAATTAATATATATAAACATGGAAAAGTTCGGGTCACTACAGTACCTACCCGTTAAATAAATTTCGTCCCGAAATTTTAAGCTGTTGAAGGTGTTGACGAATCTTCTGGAAATAGATGCGGGTATTTCTTCTTCATCTGATCTTCACGCTCCCAGGTGAACTCGGGTCCTCTACGAGCATTCCATCGAACCTTAACAATTGGTATCTTGTTTTGCTTAAGTCTTTTAACCTCACGATCCATTATTTCGACGGGTTCTTCGATGAATTGGAGTTTTTCGTTGATTTGGATTTCATCTAACGGAATAGTGAGATCTTCTTTAGCAAAACATTTCTTCAAATTCGAGACGTGGAAAGTGTTATGTACAGCCGCGAGTTGTTGAGGTAACTCAAGTCGGTAAGCTACTGGTCCGACACGATCAATAATCTTGAATGGTCCAATATACCTTGGATTTAATTTCCCTCGTTTACCAAATCGAACAACGCCTTTCCAAGGTGAAACTTTAAGCATGACCATCTCTCCAATTTCAAATTCTATATCTTTTCTTTTAATGTCAGCGTAGCTCTTTTGTCGACTTTGGGCAGTTTTCAACCGTTGTTGAATTTGGATGATCTTCTCGGTAGTTTCTTGTATAATCTCCGGACCCGTAATCTGTCTATCCCCCACCTCACTCCAACAAATCGGAGACCTGCACTTTCTACCATAAAGTGCTTCAAACGGCGCCATCTCAATGCTTGAATGGTAGCTGTTGTTGTAGGAAAATTCTGCTAACGGTAGATGTCGATCCCAACTGTTTCCAAAATCAATAACACATGCTCATAGCATGTCTTCAAGCGTTTGTATCGTCCTTTCGCTCTGCCCATCAGTTTGTGGATGATAGGCAGTACTCATGTCTAGACGAGTTCCTAATGCTTGCTGTAATGTCTGCCAGAATCTTGAAATAAATCTGCCATCCCTATCAGAGATAATAGAGATTGGTATTCCATGTCTGGAGACGACTTCCTTCAAATACAGTCGTGCTAACTTCTCCATCTTGTCATCTTCTCTTATTGGCAGAAAGTGTGTTGATTTGGTGAGACGATCAACTATTACCCAAATAGTATCAAAACCACTTGCAGTCCTTGGCAATTTAGTGATGAAATCCATGGTAATGTTTTCCCATTTCCATTCTGGGATTTCGGGTTGTTGAAGTAGACCTGATGGTTTCTGATGCTCAGCTTTGACCTTAGAACACGTCAAACATTCTCCTACATATTTAGCAACATCGGCTTTCATACCCGGCCACCAAAAATGTTTCTTGAGATCCTTGTACATCTTCCCCGTTCCAGGATGTATTGAGTATCTGGTTTTATGAGCTTCTCTAAGTACCATTTCTCTCATATCTCCAAATCTTGGTACCCAAATCCTTTCAGCCCTATACCGGGTTCCGTCTTCCCGAATATTAAGATGCTTCTCCGATCCTTTGGGTATTTCATCCTTTAAATTTCCTTCTTTTAAAACTCCTTGTTGCGCCTCCTTTATTTGAGTAGTAAGGTTATTATGAATCATTATATTCATAGATTTTACTCGAATGGGTTCTCTGTCCTTCCTGCTCAAGGCATCGGCTACCACATTTGCCTTTCCCGGGTGGTAACGAATCTCAAAGTCGTAATCATTCAATAATTCAATCCACCTACGCTGCCTCATATTCAGTTGTTTCTGATTAAATATGTGTTGAAGACTTTTGTGGTCAGTATATATAATACTTTTGACCCCATATAAGTAGTGCCTCCAAGTCTTTAATGCAAAAACAACCGCGCCTAATTCCAAATCATGCGTCGTATAATTTTGTTCGTGAATCTTCAATTGTCTAGACGCATAAGCAATCACCTTCGTTCGTTGCATTAATACACAACCGAGACCTTGCTTTGAAGCGTCACAATAAATCACAAAATCATCATTCCCTTCAGGCAATGACAATATAGGTGCCGTAGTTAGCTTTTTCTTCAATAATTGAAACGCTTTCTCTTGTTCATCATTCCATTCAAATTTCTTCCCTTTATGCGTTAATGCAGTCAAGGGTTTTGCTATTCTGGAAAAGTCTTGGATGAACCTTCTGTAGTAACCAGCTAGTCCTAAAAATTGGCGTATGTGTTTCGGAGTTTTCGGGGTTTCCCACTTTTCAACAGTTTCTATCTTTGCCGGATCCACCTTAATACCTTCTTTGTTCACTATGTGACCGAGGAAATGAACTTCTTCCAACCAAAATGCACACTTTGAAAACTTAGCGTACAATTCTTCCTTCCTCAATACTTCTAACACCTTTCTCAAATGTTCACCGTGTTCTTGGTCATTCTTTGAGTAAATAAGTATGTCATCAATGAAAACAATGACAAACTTGTCAAGGTATGGTCCACACACTCGGTTCATAAGGTCCATGAACACAGCTGGTGCATTAGTTAAACCAAACGGCATGACCATAAACTCGTAATGACCGTAACGTGTTCTGAAAGCAGTCTTTGGAATATCATCTTCTTTCACCCGCATTTGATGATACCCGGAACGTAAGTCAATCTTTGAATAAACAGACGAGCCTTGTAGTTGATCAAATAAGTCGTCGATTCTCGGTAGTGGGTAGCGGTTCTTGATGGTAAGTTTGTTCAACTCTCGGTAGTCGATACACAACCTGAATGTACCATCTTTCTTCTTGACAAACAAAACAGGAGCTCCCCACGGTGATGTGCTTGGTCGAATGAAACCACGCTCTAAAAGTTCTTGTAATTGGCTTTGCAGTTCTTTCATCTCGCTGGGTGCGAGTCTGTAAGGAGCACGAGCTATTGGTGCAGCTCCTGGTACAAGATCTATTTGAAATTCAACGGATCGATGTGGGGGTAATCCCGGTAATTCTTTCGGAAATACATCGGGAAATTCTTTTGCAATGGGAACATCATTGATGCTCTTTTCTTCAGTTTGTACTTTCTCGACGTGTGCTAGAACAGCATAGCAACCTTTTCTTATTAGTTTTTGTGCCTTCAAATTACTAATAAGATGTAGCTTCGTGTTGCCCTTTTCTCCGTACACCATTAAGGGTTTTCCTTTTTCTCGTATAATGCGAATTGCATTTTTGTAACAAACGATCTCCGCTTTCACTTCTTTCAACCAGTCCATACCGATTATCACATCAAAACTCCCTAACTCTACTGGTATCAAATCAATCTTAAATGTTTCGCTAACCAGTTTAATTTCTCGATTCCGACATATATTATCTGCTGAAATTAATTTACCATTTGCTAATTCGAGTAAAAATTTACTATCCAAAGGCGTCAATGGACAACTTAATTTAGCACAAAAATCTCTACTCATATAGCTTCTATCCGCACCCGAATCAAATAAAACGTAAGCAGATTTATTGTCAATAAGAAACGTACCCGTAACAAGCTCCGGGTCTTCCTGTGCCTCTACCTCATTAATATTGAAAACTCTTCCACGGCCTTGTCCATTCGTGTTCTCCTGGTTCGGGCAATTTCTAATAATGTGGCCTGGTTTTCCACATTTATAACAAACTACATTGGCATAACTTGCTCCGACACTACTTGCTCCGCCATTACTCGTTCCGACACCATTTGTTCCTTTCGTTCTATTAACCCCTGGTCCGTAGACCTCACACTTCGCCGCGCTATGACCATTTCTTTTACACTTGTTGCAAAATTTGGTGCAGAACCCCGAGTGATTCTTTTCACACCTTTGGCATAGTTGCTTCTGATTGTTGTTGTTGTTGCGGTTATTATTGTTGTTGGGATGATTGTTGTAGTTGCTGTTGTTGTTGTTATTGTTGTTGTTGTTGGGCCGTTTGTTGTAGTTGCGATTGATGTTGCGATTGTTGGGATAATTGTTGCGATTATTGTTGTAATTGCTGTTGTTGTTGTATTGGTAATTCTTATCACCGTTTTCCTCCCACTTTCTTTTGACTTGCTTCACATTGGCCTCTTCAGCAGTCTGTTCTTTAATTCTTTCTTCAATCTGGTTCACTAGTTTGTGAGCCATTCTACATGCCTGTTGTATGGAGGCGGGCTCGTGTGAACTTATATCTTCTTGGATTCTTTCCGGTAATCCTTTCACAAACGCGTCGATCTTCTCTTCCTCATCTTCGAATGCTCCCGGACACAATAGGCACAATTCTGTGAATCGTCTTTCGTACGTGGTAATATCAAATCCTTGGGTTCGTAACCCTCTAAGTTCTGTCTTGAGCTTATTGACCTCGGTTCTGGGACGGTACTTCTCGTTCATCAAGTGCTTGAATGCTGACCACGGTAGTGCGTACGCATCATCTTGTCCCACTTGCTCTAGATAGGTATTCCACCATGTTAACGCAGAACCTGTGAAGGTATGCGTAGCGTACTTCACTTTGTCCTCTTCAGTACACTTACTTATGGCAAACACCGATTCAACCTTCTCGGTCCACCGTTTCAATCCGATCGGTCCTTCGGTTCCATCAAATTCCAAAGGTTTGCAGGCAGTGAATTCTTTGTAGGTGCATCCTACACGATTTCCTGTACTGCTAGATCCAAGGTTATTGTTGGTATGTAGTGCAGCCTGTACTGCGGCTATGTTTGAAGCTAGAAAAGTACGGAATTCCTCTTCATTCATATTCACGGTGTGTCGAGTAGTCGGTGCCATTTCCTTCAAAATAGTTAAATGGAACAAGTTAATCATACAGAATATTAAGAGTAGTTAATAGTATTTCGTAGCATAATATGAACTCATTTATAAAAGCTTTTTCTTCATATTAGCGTTTTATAAGTTTAAATTCGGGTAGTACCTACCCGTTAAGTTCATACTTAGTAGCTAATATACAATTCAACTACTACAATTCTATATGAAAAACTGATTATAATAATATTTCGCGTTCAAACTTTTATACAATATTTTACAAACTTACAATACCGCTTATTTTACATAAAGCATGAAATATAGCACACAATAACTTTGATACAAGATAGTTGTGAAGACAATTCTAACTAGTACACAAGTCGTTCAGCAAAGGCAATAAAGACACGTAATTCATACGTCCAGAAACAAGTCATGCATTCTGGTTTTACTAGGACTACTTCCCATCCTTGGTCTTGTGCAACATAACCGTTATGGCCGTTGATAAGACAGCGTGTTGTAACGTCATCAAAGGGATGAGGGTTACGTAATGTCCAACAGTCCCGTAATAATCTAAAAACCTCATTTCTTACCCCAATTACCGACTCCGTCACTTGTGGAAACGTTTTGTTTAATAGTTGTAGCCCGATGTTCTTGTTCTCACTTTGGTGAGAAGCGAACATTACTAATCCGTAAGCATAACATGCTTCTTTATGTTGCATGTTAGCCGCTTTTTCTAAATCACGAAGTCCAATATTCGGATATATTGAGTCAAAATAATTTCTTAACCCGTTGCGTAAAATAGCATTTGGGTTCCCCGCAATATATGCGTCAAAGTAAACACATCGTAACTTATGGGTTTCCCAATGTGATATCCCCCATCTTTCAAACGAAAGTCTCTTATAAACCAAGACATTCTTGGAACGTTCTTCGAATATCTTACAAACTGATCTCGCCTTAAATAGTTGTGCCGAAGAATTCTGGCCGACTCTAGACAAGATTTCATCAATCATGTCTCCGGGTAGGTCTCTTAAAATATTGGGTTGTCTATCCATTTTGTGTTTTTAAACTGTAAAATAGACAAGAGTTAGATTCATAAAAAAAATACTTATTAATACAAGCAATTTTTACATATATCATAAAGCATAAGAACACTATATTACATATATTACACCACACGAATACAACTATCTTATTCCGACTCGCTCGTTTCTTCTTCTTCGGTTTTGGTTCGTTTTGCCAAGTTTCTAGGGATATATGATGTTCCCCTAATACGAGCCATCGTTGTCCACATTGGTTTAGAAAAACCTGGTGGTTTAGAGGTTCCCGGGTCATTGTTACAACTTAAGGACTTCGGGGGTTGACGATACATATAAAGTTCATCGGGGTTGGAATTAGATTTCTCTATTTTTATGCCCTTTCCCTTATTATTTTCTTTTGCCTTTTTAAATTCAGTTGGGGTAATTTCTATAACATCATCGGAATTCTCGTCGGAATCCGATTCATCGGAGAATTGGTAATCCTCCCAATATTTTGCTTCCTTGGCGGAAACACCATTGACCATAATTAACTTTGGTCGGTTGGTTGGGGATTTTCTTTTACTTAACCGTTTTATTATTTCCCCCACCGGTTCTATTTCTTCATCCGGTTCCGATTCTTCTTCCGGTTCCGATTCTTCTTCCGGTTCCGACTCTTCTTCCGGTTCCTCTTCGGGAACTTGTGAATCAGTCCACAAATCATTCCAATTTACATTTGACTCTTCATTATTATTAGGTGAGTCAATGGGACTTGTTCTAGAGGTAGACATCTATCACATAATATCAAACACGTTAAGAGATTAATATATCACATAATATTCATATGTTAAAAATATATAGTTTCCAACAAAAATGTTAAGCAATCATTTTTAAAGAAAACACGGTCGAAGTCCAGACTCACTAATGCATCCTAACAAACTCGATAAGACACACTAATGCAAATTTTCTGGTTCTCTAAGACCAACGCTCTGATACCAACTGAAATGTCCCGTTCTTATTGATTAAAAACGTTCCATATTAATTGATTTCGTTGCGAGGTTTTGACCTCTATATGAGACGTTTTTCAAAGACTGCATTCATTTTTAAACAAACCATAACCTTTATTTCATCAATAAAGGTTTAAAAAGCTTTACGTAGATTATCAAATAATGATAATCTAAAATATCCTGTTTACACACGACCATTACATAATGGTTTACAATACAAATATGTTACAACAAAATAAGTTCCTTGAATGCAGTTTTTACACAATATCATACAAGCATGGACTCCAAATCTTGTCCTTATTTAAGTATGCGACAGCGGAAGCTCTTAATAATCACCTGAGAATAAACATGCTTAAAACGTCAACAAAAATGCTGGTGAGTTATAGGTTTAACCTATATATATCAAATCGTAACAATAGACCACAAGATTTCATATTTCAATACACATCCCATACATAGAGATAAAAATCATTCATATGGTGAACACCTGGTAACCGACAATAACAAGATGCATATATAAGAATATCCCCATCATTCCGGGACACCCTTCGGATATGATATAAATTTCGAAGTACTAAAGCATCCGGTACTTTGGATGGGGTTTGTTAGGCCCAATAGATCTATCTTTAGGATTCGCGTCAATTAGGGTGTCTGTTCCCTAATTCTTAGATTACCAGACTTAATAAAAAGGGGCATATTCGATTTCGATAATTCAACCATAGAATGTAGTTTCACGTACTTGTGTCTATTTTGTAAATCATTTATAAAACCTGCATGTATTCTCATCCCAAAAATATTAGATTTTAAAAGTGGGACTATAACTCACTTTCACAGATTTTTACTTCGTCGGGAAGTAAGACTTGGCCACTGGTTGATTCACGAACCTATAACAATATATACATATATATCAAAGTATGTTCAAAATATATTTACAACACTTTTAATATATTTTGATGTTTTAAGTTTATTAAGTCAGCTGTCCTCGTTAGTAACCTACAACTAGTTGTCCACAGTTAGATGTACAGAAATAAATCGATAAATATTATCTTGAATCAATCCACGACCCAGTGTATACGTATCTCAGTATTGATCACAACTCAAACTATATATATTTTGGAATCAACCTCAACCCTGTATAGCTAACTCCAACATTCACATATAGAGTGTCTATGGTTGTTCCGAAATATATATAGATGTGTCGACATGATAGGTCGAAACATTGTATACGTGTCTATGGTATCTCAAGATTACATAATATATAATACAAGTTGATTAAGTTATGGTTGGAATAGATTTGTTACCAATTTTCACGTAGCTAAAATGAGAAAAATTATCCAATCTTGTTTTACCCATAACTTCTTCATTTTAAATCCGTTTTGAGTGAATCAAATTGCTATGGTTTCATATTGAACTCTATTTTATGAATCTAAACAAAAAAAGTATAGGTTTCTAGTCGGAAAAATAAGTTACAAGTCGTTTTTGTAAAGGTAGTCATTTCAGTCGAAAGAACGACGTCTAGATGACCATTTTAGAAAACATACTTCCACTTTGAGTTTAACCATAATTTTTGGATATAGTTTCATGTTCATAATAAAAATCATTTTCTCAGAATAACAACTTTTAAATCAAAGTTTATCATAGTTTTTAATTAACTAACCCAAAACAGCCCGCGGTGTTACTACGACGGCGTAAATCCGGTTTTACGGTGTTTTTCGTGTTTCCAGGTTTTAAATCATTAAGTTAGCATATCATATAGATATAGAACATGTGTTTAGTTGATTTTAAAAGTCAAGTTAGAAGGATTAACTTTTGTTTGCGAACAAGTTTAGAATTAACTAAACTATGTTCTAGTGATTACAAGTTTAAACCTTCGAATAAGATAGCTTTATATGTATGAATCGAATGATGTTATGAACATCATTACTACCTTAAGTTCCTTGGATGAACCTACTGGAAAAGAGAAAAATGGATCTAGCTTCAATGGATCCTTGGATGGCTCAAAGTTCTTGAAGCAAAATCATGACACGAAAACAAGTTCAAGTAAGATCATCACTTGAAATAAGATTGTTATAGTTATAGAAATTGAACCAAAGTTTGAATATGATTATTACCTTGTATTAGAATGATAACCTACTGTAAGAAACAAAGATTTCTTGAGGTTGGATGATCACCTTACAAGATTGGAAGTGAGCTAGCAAACTTGAAAGTATTCTTGATTTTATGAAACTAGAACTTTTGGAATTTATGAAGAACACTTAGAACTTGAAGATAGAACTTGAGAGAGTTCAATTAGATGAAGAAAATTGAAGAATGAAAGTGTTTGTAGGTGTTTTTGGTCGTTGGTGTATGGATTAGATATAAAGGATATGTAATTTTGTTTTCATGTAAATAAGTCATGAATGATTACTCATATTTTTGTAATCTTATGAGATATTTCATGCTAGTTGCCAAATGATGGATCCCACATGTGTTAGGTGACTCACATGGGCTGCTAAGAGCTGATCATTGGAGTGTATATACCAATAGTACATACATCTAAAAGCTGTGTATTGTACGAGTACGAATACGGGTGCATACGAGTAGAATTGTTGATGAAACTGAACGAGAATGTAATTGTAAGCATTTTTGTTAAGTAGAAGTATTTTGATAAGTGTATTGAAGTCTTTCAAAAGTGTATAAATACATATTAAAACACTACATGTATATACATTTTAACTGAGTCGTTAAGTCATCGTTAGTCGTTACATGTAAGTGTTGTTTTGAAACCTTTAGGTTAACGATCTTGTTAAATGTTGTTAACCCAATGTTTATAATATCAAAAGAGATTTTAAATTATTATATTATCATGATATTATGATGTATGAATATCTCTTAATATGATATATATACATTAAATGTCGTTACAACGGTAAACGTTACATATATGTCTCGTTTCAAAATCATTAAGTTAGTAGTCTTGTTTTTACATATGTAGTTCATTGTTAATATAATTAATGATATGTTTACTTATAATAATATCATGTTAACTATACATATAACCATATATATGTCATCATATAGTTTTTTACAAGTTTTAACGTTCGTGAATCACCGGTCAACTTGGGTGGTCAATTGTCTATATGAAACCTATTTCAATTAATCAAGTCTTAACAAGTTTGATTGCTTAACATGTTGGAAACATTTAATCATGTAAATATCAATCTCAATTAATATATATAAACATGGAAAAGTTCGGGTCACTACATTACCTACAGTTATGCACCTGAAAAATTCTCGAAACCTAACTAAAAGTTTAACACGTAGCGGTGTCGGATCCTTTGGCATTTATTAGCAAAAATAATTTTGCGATCCCTTTTCAAAGTAGCCAATTTTGTCACTGCTCCAGCAAGTTAACTTCGACTTTTCATTCGAAGTAGCCTTACTATAATCCTGATATATACGACTACCCTTTTGTTACCGGAGAACCTTTTATATTCCCCGACATTATCATTAGATGTACCAGCAACTTCGTTACCTTTTGGCGTAAGTCTCTCCGAAAAATCATTATATGTACTCATTGAAACCCCATCATTTACTTATCTGCATCTTATAAAAAGAATTGCCATACGAATCATTGGGAATTAGCAATCAGTATTTTGAAATCTCGCAGCATGTCGACGCCAACAGTTATACATATAACGTCTATCTCCTAGACTTACATACTGCGAATGTGAAGTTTTTGAAAAACACCCTAAACTGCGAACTAGTTCTCGAAATTTTGAAAAATGCTGATGAAGCAGCAAAAAAAACTGTAAACGACCTTAACAGTAAAAAGTTTGATGATAAATAATAGTGTATTGGCAAAGCTTAGAAAAAGAGAAGTTTTGTAACTGGAAAACAGATTGAGCAAAGTATGAAGGAGACTGTGAACAAATCACAAAAACTAAACCTGCCTTCAAAGAATCCAAATGATTCAGTATCTGCTGAAGTCATTAATGAATACCTTGCTCCTGACTCTAAACCCTTGCGGACAATATTCTTCATCATCCTCTGATATTAGAAATTCTAAGATATCATCGTATCTTTCATTATAAATATCCTCCATATTTCTGAAGATATTTCTATAATTATTCTTATCCGAAATCATTTACCTCTTCGCGCTATATGTGTTACATCATAAAAGAAACTATTTTAGTTTCTAAATTATGAAACCTTCGAGTTTAATATAAGAATGTTTTTGAAGTAGTGTTGGGAACTGAAGCATGAGTTAGTATAATATAATGACACTTGATCAACGTGATTATATTACAGTAAGTCATGCTGAGTTTCTAATGAAACATGATGATTTACAGACTATAACGTCATCATGTGCCATGTCACAAGACTCTTATATTCTATCTATTCTATAAACATATCAAGAACATATTTTCTTGATAGTTCTATCTTTTCTCTTGAATTCTGGTAATTTAACAAATCAAGATCGTGCTATTACCATTTTTCTCTTAGAACATTAGTCATGTTTATTCGGAACTCCATACCTACGAATTCTGGATCATTATTCGTTTGACTCAAAGTCGAGAAAAGAAAAAAAAAATTGAATTGAGGGAGAGAGAATAGAAGGTGTGAACTATGAAAATAAGGAAATGAAGAGAGTGGATTTATAGTGAAATATCCGACAGAACAATCGAAACAGATTATCGCATTTAATCAAAGAGGATCCTAATCTCCTTAATTGCTGAAGAATCAAATCTTATTACGAAGACCTTTTCTAAATTCCTTGATTTCCGGAAAATCCACCGTGACTACGTCAAAAGTTAAATCTCTATCTCAATCTTTTGTGACAGCTTCACTCGTACGTTCCACATAATCGAATTGTTTTATCTATATTACTCAATGATGATAAAACTCTATTTATCAACTCATATTCGTCATAAAAACATACTTATTGTCAACCATGATGACCTCGATCAAATTTCGGGACGAAATTTCTTTAACGGGTAGGTATTGTGACGACCCGTAAATTTCCAACCAAATTTAAACTTAATCTTTATATGATATCGACAAAATAAGCAAAGTCTATAATATTAAAACATGAAATTTTGAACTGTTTACATGGTTTCAGATAACCTTTAACTGCTCCCGACGATTCACGAACAATTGTTGTAAGTAGATAAATATATATGAGACAATTATATTTTTATATTTAATACTCAAACACATATTATATAATGTATTTATATTAAAATGTATAAATAATAAATATATGTTATCATATAATATATATGGTATAATTAAAATATATAATATTAATATGATGAATGTAATTACAAACATGATTGTTATACTAATATCAATATCAATACTAATATTAATATTAAAATTTAGTGTTAGTATTATTATTATTATTTTCAATAGATAATATATAAATATGAAAATTGATACATATAATTTATTATGATATTATTATTTTTACCATTATCATTAAAATCATTATTATTAATATTACTAAAAAAGAATACAATTTATTATTTGTATCATTAAGAATAATATTATTATCATTCTTATAGATTATTATTAACAAACTTATTAAAGGTATCATGTTGGTTATTATTAATATCCTCATATTATTATCATTATTTTTCTTGTTTATTATTACAGGTATTTCATTAGTAATAATTAATATAATTATTATTAAGTAGTATTAGTATTATTATTATATTATTACTTTTATCATTTATAATATTAAGAATAATATTAATACAATTATATAAAAGAAAAGATTAAATAAATTACTGATATACGGTTATACCTATATATATTCAGATTATTGATATATATATATATATATATATATATATATATATATATATATATATATATATATATATATATATATATATATATATATATATATATATATATATATATGTATATATATAAGAACAAATAGATATATATACCAATATTATACAGTTACAAATACGTATTATATACAAATATATAATAAATACGGTTAATTATATAAAAATAGAAAAATACGTATCATAATTTATAAAAATCCAATTCAGTTCTATATCATTATCATACCTGTGTAATTTATCTACGTGATTGGTAAATCTGTCCATATCAAGAATCGCAGAGTACAAATCAAATTTATCATTGATATTGTTTTTATTTTAATTTTTTTAAAACTTCTGTTTCCATCGACTAGATGGTGGAAGCTGTTAGACATCAACATCCAAATGCATTACACAACAAATTAGGATTTATTGTACGTACTATAACCTATTCAATCACACAGACACATTCAATCATCACCACATTACAAGAATTTAACCGAAAATAAGTAACTACCTCTGTTCTTGAACGTTTCCAGCAACAGCTCAATTTCAATTGAAATTTCAAAATCCATAAACACAGTTCTATGAGAAATCATTTACTTAAACTTCTTGCAAATTTTCAGAATCTAACTCTTCGAATTGAATTCAAATTTTGAAGTCAAAGGTAATTTTTAAAAAAGACAAAAATTTGTGTTCAACTCCAAATTCGTAATTATTTTAAGATTTCTGTTGAAATTAATGACTCAGAAAGTTTACACGAACGATTTAGAACCTAATTCATGTTGTAATTTTTGTCCAAAACAGTCTTGCATTCGAAATTGATGATGGAGTTTTGAGGTGTTCTTCGCGGTTTGATAATTATTTTTTTTTATTTTCTTTTTGTTAATTGTTGATCAAATTATCACATAGGGTCATTTTTACTTATTAACAAGATATAAATCAAGCTGTTAATTCATGGTTACATGTGATTTTACCTTCGATCGACTTTAGAGGAAGAAGTATAAACAGACGGATAGATATTAGATAAATAGTTATGGGCTGTGGTTTTAAACAGAAAAGGATAGACAGGAGAATGGTTAGGGAGGTGTTGGGTATGCGTGAGGTCTTGGGTTCAATCCCTGCTGGGTGCAGTTCTTTTTAAAATGAGCTTATAAGGTAGTTTATTTATCATTTATTATTTTTATTATTAATATTATTATTACTGTTATTATTATTATTATTAATTGATGTTATTATTACTAGTATTAATATTATTGTGATTGTTATTGTTATTGTTATTAATATAAGTATTAGTTATTATTTATTATTACTATCATGAATATAATTACAATTACTATTATCATTATTGATATTACTAATGTTATATTATTATCTTTAATAATAAGATTGATATTATTATTATTTTGTTAGTATTAAGTAGTAAGTATTATTATCATTTCATTGTCATTAGTATTAAATTTTTTCATTGTTATTAAAAATTAATGTTATTATCATTATTATTAGTAATATAATTATTATTATTATTATTATTATTATTATTATTATTATTATTATTATTATTATTATTAATATTATTATTAGTAAATGTATTATTATAGATACTATAGTTATTATTATTACAATTATCATTATTATTATCATTAGTAGAAAACTTATGATTTAATTTTTGTTATAAGTATTGTTATTATTATCATTACTAATATCATTACTATAATTATCATTAATATCAGTATTGTTATCATCATAATAAAATACGATTTCTATTACTACTAGTTCATTGACCCGTGAATTCACGGGTTGGCGAAGAAATCTAAATTATACTAATATTAGTGTTATTAACCCTTAGAAACCGGCCAAAAAATCAATTTCACTACACGTACAAACCGGCTAAAAAACTTGTTTCGTTTACCTACATAAACCAAATATGAAATTGTAGTGCATAAACAAAACCTAAAATTGACATTAGAACAAAACCTAAAGCATATCTATCTTCTAAATAACTGTTGTATTATCTAAGTAGCAAGTAACAGAAAGATATCTTGCATACTTGACATCTCAAGATCAAATGCCATCTCACTTAATATATTATACATTGTAATAAGAAAAGTTGCAAACAATTTTCTCCTTACCACATCAGAACTACACCAAGTTTTGACGCATAAAATGAAAATTAAACAGTTAGCACCATAATGTTTTTCGAGCATTCTGCATGCATAAACCTTATAAATCAATACATACATACAATACAAATATACCATGCTCTATTAAATGTTGAAAAGTGCATTATCTTTCGTGCTTTGCTCATACAAAACCCATCTTATATTATGTAGTCATATCTTCTAAGTTTACTTAATAGAAACTACAAAAAGATTTAATTAAACCACATTTAACTAACATTGACCATCTAAGAGTTTACAACTATGAAGAGAAAATAATTTAATATATACAATAACATCATGTATTAGCAAATGGGTCAAAGTGACAAACTAACCCAAAACAAAAACTACGATAAGATGAAATTTGAACAAATAAATCAAAATCAAGGATATGCCTATCCAGGTAATGTATTTGCAAAGCTATTAACAAAAGCACATGGTTAATAAAACATATAACAAAATCAAGCTTAATTACGCAAATCTATATCCATTATTTTTCTAGAAGTGGAATCTAATTCACATTGTATAAAGCTCATAACTCTTTAGGATGCTTAAGTAGGCACAATATTAACTTTTGAATCCAACAACTCTTTAGGATGCTTAAAATCTAACCAAAACATGTAGATGGAGATAAAATTAAGGAATGAACAGAGAACAATATTATACACTTGAAATCAAATGAAAATTTTCATCTACACATTTAAGCAAACAGCTGGTGTGCATCAATCGAGTGTTCATTTATAAGTAATTTATGCATAATCTTAACATCATTTTAACATAATAATTCGTAACTATCTGAATCTGAAAAAGGAAAAATTAGAAAACTTGATATTTACTGGTACTGATGTTTGAGCTAAGAGGTATATAATACTATTAAATTTTACAAGAAAATACTATTAAATACGATACAATTTTACACAAGATATTAAATTTTGCAAAGCTTCAATTCCCTTTTCATGCTTATTATTCTATGTTTAGTTCCGTATCTTCAACCATCAAAATTATTGCATAAGAATTTAACAATAATAAACTCTAAAAAGTTAAACACTAGCAAAGAAAAAAAGTTGAACTTTTTGAATTTGTACACATATAACAAATAACAATACCTCAGTCCAATTTCCTCAAAATCACAAATATTAGATCATTATAATCGAAACACAAAAAATGGTGAATTCACTTAAAAATGATTAAAGTGTAAACGAAAAAGAAGAATGATAAAAAAAAAGAGAGGAATGGTGATTTTCAAATGGTCTGGTTCAAATTGAAATTTTAAATTTTGAAAACTTATGGCAGTCAGATTTATTGGAGAATGGTGGTCAGAACCTAGAGTCATGCTTAGAAATCATTAAAAGTCTTAAATTTAAGGAAATTTTCTTATTTATATTAATCTTTAAATATTACATCATCAAATCTCATCTTACAACTCTAAAAGCACATATTACAACTTGTAGAAACACATAATGACCTCAGGCTTAAAAGCTGATTTTTGATCTTTAAGGAGATTATCCTTTCTGGGGATCTGATTCATTAGTCTTATCCAGCTAATTTGCATGGTGCCCCCCATTTTACGAGATAAATCCTTCTCATGGTTAGGATAAATCTGACCACTTGGCGACCCTGTTTAATGCTGAGGTCCGTGGATTTCCTGCTGATTTTAGTGATGACTTTTCTAGATTTTTTCGTCAACCTACAGCTGGTCTGGACGACAACTTCATGACCTAAATCAAGAAGCGCGTTTCTTTTTCGGAAGACTTTACTTCCTTTTAATGATGGAATTGATTCATCTTGTAGATCCATCTTTCTTACAGTAAATCAGGTAAAACTTTTTAGTTTAGTCCAAAGCAAAAGTATTTTCAGTTATTTGTTACAGATATATGTGACATATATTTAAGATAACTTGGTAAATTTTCCCACACTTGGCTTTTATTTTCCTTTTTATCGTCCTCTATTCCATTTTAAATGAATTTTAACATTTTGGTTTGTTTCTCAATTTATGTCCTTTCCGAGGTAACAATAATTTCGGTGTTAAAACCTAGTTTTATCGTTCATAAATATGTATAAACATGATTTTGAGTTCATTTAATTGAAAATTTTGTAAAATTTTACTAGAATTGGGTAGTCAGTATATAAGACTAGGGCTGTTCTTTATTATTAGAGAGCACTAGATTCTAATACAACTACTGCTTTACTAGCATTTTTAATGGTAACCAAGTGTTTAAGATAGAAATTATAAAATCCGAAAGAATTTAACCCCTTCCCACACTTAAGATCTTGCAATGCCCTCATTTGCAAGAAATCAGTAACAATTTAAATTATTGAGGGTGATTTGTGTGAAAATGATTAAATTTTTACCAAAGTTTCCAAATATATTGGCGTTTGTTTGCTGAATGATAAATGGTGCACATCATTTGTTCATTCCGTCTTGTTGTTATTTCACATATATTTTGCATCTTGTCGTCAAAATTAGTTGCTTTTGCTGAACTTAATGACAGTCTTTGAAAATGCGTCGTTTTACCCTGTTGTGTACATAAGATAAACTGCAAACATATATACATATTTTTGAAGTTTGGTATATTACCCCACATTCAAAAATTATTAAAATCTAAGAATAAAAATTAGAAAATTATAAAAACTATTACAATATTAACATAAGTATTAAACGTATCAACATTACAAATTACAAAATAAATAAAACTAAGTAGACTAGGGATGATATTGATACCAATAGGGGTTCCAGGCATAACCATAGGTGCTATAGAATGCTTCGGCAGGGTTATACGTAGGATACGGTGGTTGCATCTCTATAGACCAGGGAGGGAATATGGGTTTTGGTGTAGGAATATAGTTTCTACCTATATGTTGGCAATGAGCTATGATTTGGTTTTGATGAACTTGCCAATCTTCAAATGCTCTCTGTCTAGCATTTTCGTATTCCTGTGAAGCTATAAACCTTTGCATTTCTTGCATCTCATTTCCCCCTCCTACATTACCTTGCTGTTGGTTTCTCTCAACCTGTGGATGTCTACCATGGTATTGCACTGCGGCATTATTTCACCTCTTCAAAACTTTCGCACCATGGTATACATTTAAACCTATAGTATCGCGGGGTTCTGGTTCTTCTACTAATAATTCCCCCCGACTTATATCCACACCGAGATATTCAGCAATCAAAGTAATAAAAATACCACCTCCTATTATGCTATGTGGTCTCATCCCCCTAACCATAGCTGATAAATAGTAACCCACACAATAAGGTATACTTACAGCGCTTTGTGGGTCTCGAATACACATATGGTAAAACAAATCCTGTTCATTTACCTTTTCCTTGTTCTTACCTCTTTGTGTAATCGAATTAGCTAAAAACCTATGAATCACTCTTAATTCAGCTCTATCTATATCCAAATAAGAGTAATTTCCCCCTTTGAATCGGTGATGGCTTGTCATTTGACTCCATACACCATGTGTATCAAAATTTTCATCTATCTTTCTACCATTTAGTATCAACCCTCTACAATCGGCAGATGCTAACTCCTCAGGTGTATATATACGTAAAGCCTGAGCCATGTCTAGTAAAGACATGTGGCGCATCGAACCTCCTAACAAAAATCTAATAAAAGATCGATCGGTTAAACTAGCTACCCGATCATTCAACTCTATACTACACAACAATTCTTCACACCATACTTTATATACAGGTCTACGCATGGTGAATAAACGTACCCAGTCATTAAAAGTAGAATTACCATTCCTCTGTACAAGTAATTCTCTAATTGGCCCGGCCAATTCTACATCTTCTAAGGGTCCCCATTCTATGACCCTAGGTACCTCAATAACTTTGGAATGAAGAGTATGCAAACCCCTTTGATATTTTGGATAATCAATCTAAAGTCTGTCAAATCTCAGGTTCGGGTGCAACTCTTCCAAGTGCATATCAGAAAATGTCATGACTGGATGAGGTATATCCTGCTTGTAGTAGTTATCCACCTCCTGTTGTTCCGCATTCTCAGCAGGAGCATTGCGGGCTTGGGATGAAGATTCACCCCTTTTAGTCTGCAAAACACATCAAACACAATTTTTGTGCATCCAAATATGCATTAGTGTCGGCAAAATCATCAATCAAAATAATTACAATGACATGATCAATTTATATCAAACTTAAGCTCATTTTCACATTTTTATCAAATCTACACTTTTTCAAATAAGCATATACGAAAATGTTCGCCAAGTTCATAAGCATTCAACTCAAATAACATGTCAAAATAATCATTACTAGCAATTAAACAAGTCTCAAATGGCATTATCTTTCAAAAATCAAGTTCATGAATTTTAGACTTGAAAAAGTCCACTTTAATTCTCAAAATCATGTTTAGGCTCAAAGTTTGGATCATTTAACTACCTAAACATGTTACACTACTTAATTTAGCAACAATTCATAACAAAAATCGGCCATAACCTGTTTATATCAAAAAGCCCCAAATTTGCTCAAGAACACAAACCCTAGATTACTCAAAATTTGAAGTTTAAGGCTTCTAATCATGTTAAACAGCATCAATCTAGGTTATACAAGCATAATACATAAACAATTTAAGCATAATTACACTAAAAAGCATCAAAATCAAATTGGGGAAAAAATTGCTCAAGAACACTAATTTCGGATTAAATGGTGTTTAGGTGTAGAAAGTTACCGTTTTTCTTGAGTAATTCCTTGATAGCATCCTTCTAAACATGATTTTAGTAAAAGATTTGGTGATTAACGGTTAAAAATTGTGATTTTGGGGGTGTTTTTGGGGTTTTTTCGCAGTTTTTTTTCGGCTGTTCTTTGCTGTGTTTTACTTGTGGTGTGTGGACTGAGCTGTTTAGCTCGATTTTATGTTTTATGTATTTCGATCCTCCCGCGACTCGCGGAGATTAAACCTCCAAACTCCGCGAGTCGCGGAGTTTGGTTTTTTTTATATATATAATCTTTAACTTATAAAACAATTAAGTAATTAATTTTTAAAATTTTGTTTCCCTTGTTATTTAGGACGAGGTCGTTTCGGATCGATGTCCTAGTCCGTCCTTCGACAAAATTTTAAAATTTGTCTTTTTGTAGCGATTGTTTTAAAAGCTAAGATTTTTGGGTTTTTTTTATTGTTTTTGGCATACTTTAATTCAATAAGATTAAAAATAATGATAATAAAAGTTCTCGTCCCTCCGTTGGGTAAAGCAATTTCGGTTCAAAGACCTAGTCTTCAACTTACGACGAATTTTAAAAATCATATTTTTAACTAAATGAGATAAAGTAAATTTTTGTTTTTAAATTCACACAATTTAAATATAAAATTCAAAATTAATATTAAAATTCACACCAAACTTAATATTTAAAATGCATAAAATTAAAAATTCATATTTTAATAATTAAAAAAAAAATTCACACCAAACTTAATTTAAAAATTCATATTATAAATTCACACCAAACTTATATTAATTTTTCAAATATTTACAATTTTAAATATATTGTTTTTACAAAGTTTACAATATTAATTTAAGATTTAAATATTAATTTTAAAAATATGGTAAAAATAAAATTAAAAATCTTTTTGGCTTTTTATCCTACTTTAATCAATCAAATATTATCAAAAATATACGCCCCTCTTTTCGGTAAAGTAATTTCGGTTCCAAGACCTAATTTAACTCATGACGAATTTTTGAAATATTTTGGGTTGATTGATTAAAGATATTTATACCTTAAGAATAAACGTTAAATTTTGCAGTGATGTAATAAATTTTTTGAATGATATCAATAATTTCGGTCGCCAAACCTAATTTTATTCAATACCAATTTAATACTTTATAGCGAACAAATTAGCGTTTATTATCAAAAGGTTAAAAATAAAAAAAAAATAAAATAAAAACTGTACAAACATACCTGTGAAATAGATTTCTTAGTTATATGATCTATCCCATTCATAAGATAGTCGGTTTAATTGGTTTTCCATGGCTACATAGGCGTAACCTCGAGCATTCAGCGTCTTTTCTTCTAAACATATGAACGGTCCGTCTCTGCATAAAGTAACAAATTCGGTATTTGAATAGGTTTGATTATTTGAACATTTACCTCCATGTGACCATTTTCCACATTTGTAACATCTTTCTAGGTGTCGTGCTCTTCTTTTTGCTGCGGATTTTGATTTTCCTTTACCAAATTGTAACTTATTATCTTCGCATCTGGATTTTTTTCTAACTCCGTCCATTCTTTCTCTGATTACTGATACTATTTCACTCGGAAGTGTGTCATTATTACGTTTAGTGATCAAAGCGTGTAGCATTAGACCATGGTTTAGTTCACAGGCAGTCTTCATTTTGTAAAAACCTAAAAAAAATTAAAAATTCAGAATGGGGGGAGAAGACTAGTTCTTTAGGGTCTGCTAGGGAAAGACCATTCTGGTTCCATTTTCGAGAACTACATGAAAACAGACAATCTAACTCTAACAGAAATACATATTATCCTTTAAAGACTTGATTCTCCCCACATTTAGTCAGCTGTGGTATCGAAATTGTGATTAACTTCGTTGTTGACTTCCATCGGACCATGTATGTAATGTTTAACTCTGTGACCATTAACTTTAAATTCAATCCCATTTGAATTTATTAATTCTATCGTTCCGTATGGGAAAACTCTTTTGACTATGAATGGTCCAGACCATCTTGATTTCAATTTTCCAGGAAATAGCTTGAATCGTGAATTGAAAAGAAGAACTCTGTCTCCTTCTTTAAATTCTTTTGAACTTCTGATTCTTTTATCATGCCATTTCTTCGTTCTTTCTTTATAGATTAACGAATTTTCGTATGCTTCATGTCTTAATTCTTCTAATTCGTTTAGTTGACTTAATCGTAGACGTCCGGCTTCATGTAAATCAAGATTACATGTCTTCAAAGCCCAAAATGCTTTGTGTTCAATTTCTATTGGAAGATGACATGCTTTTCCATAAACAAGTCTAAAAGGTGTGGTTCCAATTGGAGTTTTGTAGGCTGTTCTAAAAGCCCAGAGTGCATCCTCCAATTTAATGGACCATTCCTTCGGATTTGATCCTACGGTTTTCTCTAGAATACGTTTTAAAGCTCGGTTAGTATTTTCAACTTGTCCACTTGTTTGTGGATGATATGCGGTGGAGATTTTATGAGTTACTCCATATCTTTTAAGAACTTTCTCAAGTTGATTATTACAGAAATGGGTACCCCGATCACTTATTAAAGCTTTCGGTGTTCCAAACCTTACAAAAAGACGTTTTAAAAAGTTGACTACAACTCGTGCATCGTTAGTTGGGAGAGCTTGTGCTTCCGCCCATTTAGATACATAATCAATGGCTACGAGTATATATAGATTATTATGAGATTTTGGAAATGGACCCATAAAGTCAATACCCCAAATGTCAAATACTTCACATACTTGGATAACATTTTGTGGCATTTCATCACGTTGACTTATTTTTCCAGCCCTTTGACAAGCATCACAGGATTTGCAAAGAAGGTGTGCGTCTTTGTAAATTGTAGGCCAATAGAATCCAGCATCATAAACTTTTCTTGCTGTTAGTTGAGGCCCATAATGCCCTCCTGTTGGTCCTGTGTGACAATGGTTTAATATTTTACTAGCTTCATCTCCAAATACACATCGGCGTATTATTCCATCTGGACAACTTTTAAACAGATGTGGATCTTCCCAAAAATAGTGTTTTATATCACTGAAGAATTTCTTTCGTCTTTGGTACGATAATCCTTTTTCAAGGAATCCACATACTAAGTAGTTTGCATAGTCTGCAAACCATGGAATTTCTTTATAATCTATCTTCAATAGATATTCATCAGGAAAGTTGTCTTGTATGGCCGATTCATTTAGAACTTCTAATTCGGGATTTTCAAGACGAGAAAGATGATCAGCGGCGAGATTTTCTGCTCCTCTTTTATCTCGGATTTCAATATCAAACTCTTGTAAGAGTAAGATCCAACGGATTAATCTTGGTTTATCATCTTGTTTTGAAAATAGGTATCTAAGAGCAGAATGGTCGGTATAGACCACCGTTTTTGCTAGAACGAGATATGATCGAAATTTGTTAAAAGCAAAGACAATAGCAAGGAGTTCTTTTTCAGTAGTTGTATAGTTCGTTTGTGCTCCTTGTAACGTCTTACTAGCATAATATATAGGTTGAAATCATTTTTCAATCCTTTGTCCTAAAACGGCTCCCATTGCAAAATCACTTGCATCGCACATTAGTTCAAATGGTAGATTCCAATTTGGTGTTATCATGATCGGCGCATTAGTGAGTTTTTCTTTAAGAATATTAAAAGATTTGATACACTCATCTGAAAAGATGAATGGAGCATCCTTTTCTAGGAGTTTATTCATAGGAGTGGCAATTTTAGAAAAATCTTTTATGAAACGTCGGTAAAAACCGGCATGCCCTAGAAAACTCCTAACTCCTCTAACATTGGTGGGATGTGGAAGTTTAGCAATTACATCTACTTTAGCTCTATCCACTTCAATTCCTTCTTTTGAAATTTTATGACCAAGAACGATGCCTTCTTTAACCATGAAATGACATTTCTCCCAATTAAGAACTAGATTTGATTATTCGCATCTAATAAGCATTCGTTCAAGATTAACTAGACATGATTCAAATGTATCACCGAAGACTGAAAAGTCATCCATGAAAACTTCCATGCATTCTTCAATCATGTCGTGAAAAATCGCCATCATACACCTTTGAAAGGTTGCAGGGGCGTTACAAAGTCCAAATGGCATGCGTTTGTAAGCAAAAGTACCATAAGGGCATGTGAATGTGGTTTTCTCTTGATCTTCGGGTGCTATTGGAATTTGAAAATATCCGGAAAATCCATCTAGAAAACAATAGTAACTATTTCCGGCTAATCTTTCCAACATTTGATCTATGAAAGGTAAGGGAAAGTGATCTTTTCTGGTGGCGTCATTTAATTTTCTATAATCAATACACACACGCCATCCTGTTACGGTTCTAGTAGGAATAAGCTCATTTTTCTCATTTGTAATGACAGTCATGCCACCCTTCTTAGGCACGCATTGAACTGGGCTTACCCATGGACTATCAGAGATTGGATAAATTAAACCTGCATCTAGCAGTTTAATAATCTCTTTCTTAACTACATCTTGCATATTAGGATTTAGTCTTCGTTGGCGTTGCACATACGTTTTATGACCTTCTTCCATAAGGATTTTATGTGTGCAATACGAAGGACTTATTCCTTTAATATCATGAATCTTCCATGCAATGGCTGGTTTATGAGCTTTCAACACAGAAATGAGTTGTGATTTCTCATTTTCAGTAAGAGAAGACGATATTATTACAGGTAATTCAGATTCACCATGTAAATAAGCGTATTCCAAATGGTTTGGAAGTGGCTTTAACTCTAGTTTCGAAGGTTCTTCTATCGATGATTTATATCGATATCTGTCTTCTTCTTTTAGCATTTGAATTTCTTCTGTTGTTGGTTCATATCCATTAGCTATAAGTGTAGCTAACATTTCAGCTTCATCAATTGGTTCATTACCTTCTCCTAAAGAACATTCTCCTGTTCCTTGTAATTCTGGGAATTCTTCTAATAATTCTGCATGTGCATCTATAGTTTGAATATAATAACATGTATCATCTGCAGATTGTGGTTGTTGCATTGCTCTATCAACTGAAAAGGTAACACTCTCATCCTCTATACTTAGGGTCAATTTCTTACCGAACACGTCTATCATTGCTTTAGCCGTGTTTAAGAATGGTCTTCCTAATATGAGAGGAACTTGAGAATCTTCTTCCATGTCCAGAACAACAAAATCTACTGGAAATACTAAAGTACCAACTTTAACTAGCATGTTCTCCATTATCCCTCTAGGATATTTTATTGATCTATCGGCTAGTTGTATGCTTATTCTGGTTGGTTTCAATTCTCCAAGGTCTAGTTTAGCGTATAGTGAATACGGCATTAAATTTATACTAGCACCTAAGTCTGCTAATGCTTCTATTGAACTAAGACTACCCAGAAAACATGGAATTGTGAAACTTCCTGGATCAGATAATTTTTCTGGTATCTTATTCAACAGCACTGCTGAACAATTAGCATTCATGGTAACGGCCGAGAGTTCTTCCATTTTCTTTCTATTTGAGATTAGATCTTTCAAGAATTTAGCATATCTAGGCATTCCTGAAATCACATCAATGAAAGGAAGATTTACATTTATCTGTTTAAACATATCCAAGAATTTGGATTGCTCGGCTTCAAGTTTCTCTTTCTTCATTTTACTCGGGTAAGGAAGTGGTGGTTGGTATGGTTTAACATAAGGTTTAGCCTTAGCTGTGTTATCTTCATTAACCTTTTCAACTACCGGTTCATTTTCCTTATCTTGATCAGGTTGTGGTTCTTGTGGAGCAGGAATAGCTTCATCAGAAGTTACAGGTATTTCAGGTGGTTTAAGTGTTGTACCACTTCTTGTGGTAATAGCTTTAGCTGTTTCATTCCGGGGGTTAGCATTTGTATCACTAGGTAGACTTCCCGGTTTTCTTTCACCTATTAAACTTGCTAGGTTACTTACTTCTTGTTCCAGATTTTGAATAGAAGCTTGTTGATTTCTAAATGCTTGAGCATTTTGTTCATTGGTTTGTTTCTGAGATGTGAAAAACTGCGTTTGAGTTTCAACTAGCTTCGTCATCATATCTTCTAAATTCGGCTTTTTATCATCGGTTTGTTGTGGTGGTTTGTTTTGAAAATTAGGTCTTTGCTGATTATAAGTATTATTGGATACTTGTTGATTACTAGGACCTTGTTGGTTGTTGTATAGAATATTTCTGTTATAATTCTGGTTTTGATTGTAAATTGGTCTTGGCGGTTGATAATTATTCTGATAATTATTTCCAGGCCTTTGGTTTATGTATGAAATATTCTCTCTTTGTTCCATTGTTAATTCAATACTGAGACAATCTTTTGTCAAATGTGGTCCTCCACACTGCTCACAACTAATTCGTATTGAGTGAATATCTTTAGTCATCTTTTCCATTCGTCTCTCCACAGCATCTATCTTTGCGGAAATGGAATCTAAGTCATGGCTAGAATCGGCTCTAGCTGCTTTAGATGATCTAACGATATCTTTTTCTTGGTGCCACTCATGTGAGTGGGAAGCAGTGTTATCAATAATTTTGTAAGCATCAGTTTCGGTTTTCTTCATAATAGAACCACCAGCTGCTATATCTATGTCTTTCCTTGTAGTGATGTCGCATCCTTGGTAGAATATTTGTACTATTTGACAGGTGTCTAAACCATGTTGCGGACATCCTCTTAACAACTTTCCATATCTTGTCCATGCCTCATATAGAGTTTCATTCGGCTTCTGTGTAAACGTAACAATTTCTGCTTGAAGTCTTACGGCTTTAGATGCCGGAAAGAATTGTTTAAGAAATTTTTCAACTAAAACGTCCCATGTATCGATAGCCCCTTCAGGTAACGATTCCAACCAATCTTTGGCTTCTCCCTTTAAAGTCCAGGGAAATAACATGAGATATATCTGTTCATCCTCCACTTCTCGGATTTTAAATAGTGTGCAGATCCTATTAAAGGTACGTAAATGTTCATTTGGATCTTCCTTCGGCGCACCACTAAATTGGCATTGATTAGTCACCATGTGTAGAATTTGTCCTTTGATTTCATAATCTAGCGCATTAATGTCTGGATGAGTAATTGCGTGACCTTGGCCAGTGCGTTTAGCTCTCATTCGGTCTTCCATACTTAAAGGTTCCAGATTCTCCATAATTGAATTTGTTGAATCGGAATCACTAGAGGATTCTGATTTAATGGTTCGTTCCTCAACAATCTCTGTTTGAATGATTGGTGGTTCCGGAGGAAAGTTTAGTGGTTCAGGATCTACGAATCGTTCCTGAATATTCTCCGGATTCTCAATTGTGAGGTCGGGTTCAAAAAATGGATTATCGGAAATTTGAACTGGAGTACTTGGTCGACTGGATGACGATTCTAAAGAAAAATCAACGGTGGTAATATTTGCTAAATGTCTTGATCTAGTTACAGGTGGTGAACGTACAAAAGGTGGTGAACGTCTTGCTCGGTGCATTCACTGAATATCCTATTAGTTTTTTAAAAGGAAAGAAAAATTATAATAAGTTATCCAATCAATAGACTTTTCTGATTTTGCCCACGTTTCGAATAGCCAAAAGATGCAGCAGAGGGGCAGGATTCGTTTGGTCTCAATATAATTGAGGACTGTTTGGCTCCAATAACCCGGTCCACGTACAAATTCAACTATTACTACGAACCAGAAAATTTTGATGTCTATCAATTTAACCACTTAAAATAAATTTTCGTAATTTTAAGAAATTTAGATAAGAAGTAGAATAAAAATCTATATCCTAAAAACTAGAATAGCGAGAAATAAGAAAGAAAAAGAGTTCGTCGGAAAAAGGTCGAAAAATAAAAGGTGACGGAAAAATAAAAGAAACTTATAAAACTTAAAAATACTTGACTAACCTAACCTTATTACTACAACTAACTTAAAATTATAATCGCAAATTGAGATTACTAATTGGAATGATAATTGATACATAGGTAAAAGTCGTCAAAAAATATTAAAGCTTACAGGAAAAACTATATCCCAAAATAACTTAAAAAGAAACTAAACTTAAAAAGGCGTCGCAAAATTCTAAAGCACCTAAATCTTAGTCTAAAGAAAAAGCACTTAAGGAATTCTACGGCAAAGACTAAAAATCTAGAAGTAAAAATAACTATGGCAAAAACTAAGTTTAAAACTAAATATGAGCTAAAAATACAAAAGTTACGCTAAAACGATTAAAAAGGGACAAAATATAAAAATATACAAAAAGTTGTAAAAAAATACAATTTTTATAAAAATATTATTTTTATATTATTTATTTATTAAAACTATTAATTTTACAATTTAATTAAACTAATTTAACTAAATAAAACAAATTAAATAAAAAGTAACTAAACTAATTAATAAATAAATAAAACCTATTTAGGGTTTTTAATTAAATAATAATAATAATAATAATTACACCGTAATTAATGCCTGATTAGGGCTTCTGTCGCGTGTCAGAGTACCTCCGCGACTTGCGGTATTGAAAGCATCAAACCCCGCGAGTCGCGGGGTTCAAATTTCAACTCTGGTACAGTTTTAATTTTTACGCGTTTTTTTTTATGTTTTCTAATTTTCTGTTTTTATATAAATAAAAGATATTTAAATAAAACTTATACTAAAATAAAAATAAAGAAACTTTATAAAACTTAAATATTTAACAAAATCTTAAAAATATTTATATTTTTGTTTTTCTTTTTATATTTTTGAATATTTAAAACGTATTTTTATAAAAACGACTTTTAATAAAAGTAAACTAAAAATCCTTTTTTTATATATTATATTAGCGTTGCGCTTCCGGCTTTTAAGAGATCCCCGGCAGCGGCGCCAAAAATACTTGATGTTTGAGCTAAGGGGTATAAAATACTATTAAATTTTACAAGGAAATACTATTAAATACGATACAATTTTACACAAGATATTTATTTATTTAGAGAATGGATATACTTAAACCTTGCTACAACACTTATAGGCAGTGTACCTAATCGTACAGTAGTGTAGTTTTTAGTAAGTCCGGTTCGTTCCACAGGGAAATCTTTAAACAAAGCTTAACGCTATATTAGTTTACTTTTATAAAAAATACAAATATATATATAAGTAATATTATTATTATAAAGGGGGGTTTTTACCGTTTAATGACCGGTTTGTCGATTTTAAAACTTTAGTCGCAGTTAAAACCAAATGTAAAATAATAAATAAATATAAGACTTAATTTAAAGCATAAAGTAAATAACGATAATGAAATTGCGAATAATAAAAGTGCGATAAAATAAACTTGCGATAATTAAAAAATGCGATAATTAGAAGTGCAATTAAATATAAAATAAAGGAAATTAAATATGAAATAAAAGAATTATGCTTATTTAAACTTCCGTAATCATGATGTTTGACGTGTTGATTTTAGTTTTATGCCCATGGGTTAATTGTCCTTTGTCCTGGATTATTTAATATGTCCATACGGATTTGTCCATAATAGTCCATCAGTCATAAATATAAAGAGCGAAAGCCTTCGTCAAATTATTCTTATTCCCGAAGTCAAATATTCCAACTAATTGGGGATTCGAATTGTAACAAGGTTTTAATACTTTGTTTAATGAATACACCAGGTTATCGACTGCGTGTAAACCAAGGTTTTACTACTTTGTTAACAATTACACCAATTACCCTTGAATGTAATTCACCCCTGTTTCAACAAGTCTATTAACTATTAATCCAGTTCCGTATCCGGTAAAATGAATAATTATTGGTATTTATAGATATCCCGCCCACCGTACCCAGTCAAGCGTATGTGGTTATATATAAATACGTCGAATTATAAGTTTGTATATTAAATTAACAAGGTATTGTTGAATTAATATAAAACCCATTAATAACCCATAGTCTAATTTCCACAAGTGTCGTTCTTTTATCCAAACCCCAATTATGGTACAAAGCCCAATTACCCAATTTTAGTAATTAGCCCAACATCATGATTACTTCGGATTAAATAAGCATAATAATAACTTAGCTACGAGACATTAAATTAAAAAGGTTGAACATAACTTACAATGATTAAAAATAGCGTAGCGTTACACGGACAGAATTTCGACTTACACCCTTACAACATTCGCTAACATACCCTTATTATTAGGATTTAAAATTAAAATTAAAATTAAAATTAAAATTATAATATATATATATATATATATATATATATATATATATATATATATATATATATATATATATATATATATATATATATATATTACGTATATATTGAGAGAAGAAGGAAAAAAGATGATAAAAATGATCAGAATTCGGTTTGCTTTATAGGGAGTTTCAAAACTTGGGGTTCCGCGACTCGCGGCCCTTTTGGCCTTCAAACTCCGCGAGTCGCGGAGATTGAAATTACAGCTCAGTCCCTTTTGGAGTCTTTCTTGCCGACGGTTTTAAATATTAATATAATATATAAATAATTATAAGAATTATTTAAATATTATATTATATTTATGTGCATAGTTGCCTTGTAATTTTTAGTCCGTTGCGTCGAGCGTTGAGAGTTGACTCTGGTCCCGGTTCCGGATTTTCGAACGTCCTTGCGTACAATTTAATATCTTGTACTTTGCGTTTTGAATCTTGTACTCTTGTAATTTCGAGACGTTTCTTATCAATAATTGGAACCTCTTTGATTGTCTTTTGTACTTTTGAGCTTTTTGGTCGTTTGCGTCTTCAATTCGTCGAATCTGTCTTTTGTCTTCACCTTTTATTATTTAAACGAATATTACTTGTAAATAGAACAATTGCAACTAAAAGCTTGTCTTTCTTGAGGAATAATGCTATGAAATATATATTCGTTTTTAGCATTATCAGGTACAAAAACCAAAGAGCATCAAATAGATCACCAACTAATTTGAAAGGTTGAATATAACATACCTGACTATAGAACAATTGATGTGTTTGAAGCTGTCTTCGATTAAGTGAGACACATTATCAAGCTTCAATTCCCTTTTCATGCTTATTATTCTATGTTTAGTTCCGTATCTTCAACCATCAAAATTATTGCATAAGAATTTAACAATAATAAACTCTAAAAAGTTAAACACTAACAAAGAAAAAAAGTTGAACTTTTTGAATTTGTACACATATAACAAATAACAATACCTCAGTCCAATTTCCTCAAAATCACAAATATTAGATCATTATAACCGAAACACAAAAAATGGTGAATTCACTTAAAAATGATTAAAGTGTAAACGAAAAAGAAGAATGATAAAAAAAAGAGAGGAATGGTGATTTTCAAATGGTCTGGTTTAAATTGAAATTTTAATTTTTGAAAACTTATGGCAGTCAGATTTATTGGAGAATGGTGGTCAGAACCTAGAGTCATGCTTAGAAATCATTAAAAGTCTTAAATTTAAGGAACTTTTCTTATTTATATTAATCTTTAAATATTACATCATCAAATCTCATCTTACAACTCTAAAAGCACATATTACAACTTGTAGAAACACATAATGACCTCATCTCAAACTCCCATTTATTAGATATAATAGATTATAAACGTTATTTTACCAAATAAATATTATTTATACGAAACTATACTTAGAAGTAATATTACATATAAATATGTATTAATCATATTAAAAATCTATATATATATATATATATATATATATATATAACAAATTAGGTATGTTTAAAATAATAAGTTATATATATTAATAAAATCATATAAATATTAATCTTTTTAAATATATACACAAAGTAAATATATATAATATATGAAATTATTCGATTACAAGTATATGTATTAATATACATATGAATGATATAGGTTCGTGAATCCGAGACCAACCTTGCACTTGTTCAATGACGACATATGTATTTTTACTACGAAATACAGTATTGTGAGTTTCATTACTCCCTTTTTAAATGCTTTTGAAATATATATTTTTGGGACTGAGAATACATGCGCTTTTATAAATGTTTGACGAAATAGACACAAGTAATTGAAACTACATTCTATGGTTGAATTATTAAGCCGAATATGCCCCTTTTAGCTTGGTAGCCTAAGAATTAGGGAACAGTACCCCTAATTGACGCGAATCCTAAAGATAGATCTATGGGCCTAACAAACCTCATCCGGGTTACGAATGCTTTAGTACTTCGATTATTATACAGACGAGAGGATTCTGTTTTGGGGATATTCTATATGCATTATGTTAATGTCGGTTACCAGGTGTTCACTATATGAATGATTTTACCTTAATTCAGACGAGAGGATTCTGCTTGAGGATTATGTTTATAAATTTACCTTAATGCAGACGAGAGGATTCTGCTTGAGGATTACGTTTATGAAAAATGAAAATCTTGTGGTCTATTATATTATATTATTGGAAATGATTTTACCTTTATGCGAACGAGAGGATTCTGCTATTGGAATTATGTTTAGTAAAAATCTTGTGGTTTATTAAAATAATAGAAATGAATGATTATGATAAACTAATGAACTCACCAACCTTTTGGTTGACACTTGAAAGCATGTTTATTCTCAGGTATTAAAGAAACCTTCCGCTGTGCATTTGCTCATTTTAAAGATATTACTTGGAGTCATTCATGGCATATTTCAAAAGACGTTGCATTCGAGTCGTTGAGTTCAACAAGATTATTATTAAGTAAATGACAGATTAGGTCATTTATAGTTTGGATATATTATGAAATGGTATGCATGCCTGTCAACTTTCAATGTAACGAAAGTTTGTCTTTTGAAAACGAATGCAATGTTTGTAAAATGTATCATATAGAGGTCAAATACCTCGCGATGTAATCAACTATTGTGAATCGTTTATAATGTATATGAACGGGTCCTTTCAACATGTTCTTCATCTCTGTTTTCTACTAACAACGAATCCATACTCTCTTTATCATATTTCATATAAACAGTCGTCTGCCCACAATTCTAATGAAGATTTTTATTATGGCCAAGTTTTAGATTATATGTTTTGATTATGGTGATGTTTTCATGGTTGATTTATGACTGATCCTGAATTCCTGAATAACCCGACCCGGTAGTCCCTACCCGAATACCAGTTACATGGTGAATAAAGTTTAAACTTGCTGAAAATTAATATATTTGTTTCCTAAATTATAGATTTAATTGCCACTGTAATCGCATCTTTAAATATGTAACATATCGGATTAAATTAATCCTTAGTAAATAGCCAGTTTTAAATTTCATCCTTATTTTTAGCAAAGTAAAACAAAAAATTTGCTAAAAAATGATGATATTAATAATGATAATTGCACGCGTTTAAACTTTTTAAACGGAATCAATTTGCCAAGAAAAATGAGAGACTTTCGTTGAGTTATACATTAGATATAGGAGAGAGTATCGATATCCATTTTGCATATTCACAACTATCAAAAATCTGCTATATCAACTATATATTACTTTTTCACATAAACCTACACCACTTAACCTAATCACCATGGAAAGCAGTAATTGCAAAATTAGAGTGATGGTCCACAACACATTGGAGAAGTATTATTATGTCAACAATCCAACAGTTGTGTCATTTAAGGGATCGTAATAGTTTGGGTCAGTTACTTCATGGTGGTTTTACCGACGTTGTTTCTGAGTTTATTGCAATAGATATTGACACGCATTGCGTTGATGATGTTTCTATTGTTACTGTTGATGATATTAATCAAGGTACGTTCGTTAGTTGTTTGCTTATATATGTTGCTTTGTTGGTAGCAAATGTCTTGCTGCATTTTTTTCTGTTACAATTTGATTCTTATGTATTTATAACATTGTTCGTTTTCAGGTGATCAACTTATGGTTTCTGCTTCGGTATCGAGTCAGAAATCTTCGATTAACCTGGAACATGTAGGTGAGTTATTCTACTCTGTTTTCTTATGTGTGGCAATCCTTTTTGATCTACATTAGTCACCGTTTGTTTCTGGTGTTCTTTTGTCGTTTTATACTGCTACTTTTTCATGGAAGGTTTTATGTTCTGAAAATGACTTCATTTTCTAGAATACCATATTTAGAAAGAAAGAAGTTTGACATGATGAAGTTTCATAGTTAACACTCGACTCTGAACAATATGAAATAATATACGGTTGTCAAAATTCTGAATGAAATTAAATATAAAAGTGTTAAAGATAGAATGAACTTAATTTAGTCAAATAGTGTCCCAGACAAAAACAAATGAGGATTAACTACAATTAGTACACAGAATATCTATATAAATACCGAAATATGTAATACATGTGCATAATCTTTGTTTCACATCTATTTGCATGTGTTGATTATGCTTTTAGCTGGCTATTTTCAGTTTCAAAGTTCTTTATTTGGGCCTGTATGGATGTACCCCTGATTCCTACATTGCTTTACATACGTTCTCGATTCAAGTATGTTTATAATAATTTTTAATTTCAAGATAGATTTAAAAGCTTTTGAATTTCAATACAAGTTTTCTAAGAAACGTGAACATGCCCCAGCTTTTGGCACATGAAAACAACTTAACCAGAAAACCCTTTAAAAGTATGAATTTGGGAAATCATTGGTTTGTACCCTGGAAATGTATCACCTTTTCAAGTAAATGGGAAACGGTATATTGTTAAGTGTGTTGTCTTATTGTGATTCTGTAGCAGGGTATATTGAAGATTGAGTACGCAGGGTTTCCTTTGATATGGAACAGGTGACTACCTTTTCGTGTTATTAAGCACTTCATAATGTATACGATTTTTTCAAAATGAACGGTCAAAGTGGTAAATAATAATTTCGTACATACCTGAGTTCAATGTTTTCTAAATTCAGTGTTTAACTTTAGGTTGTATTGTTGGTATATTTCAGAAAGATTGATGTCATGTTCACATTCAGCAACATACACATGTTGCCGAGTTACTGAAAATACTCATCTTATCTTCTAAGTTTTAAACAGTGATTGAGTATTGCTTTAAGTTAAACGGGTTATATGTTTTGAAGAAAATTTTATGCTAAAAATGATTCAGATGGGCCGAACTGCTTGGACAAATAAACGAGTTGGATGCCACTTCTCTTGTGGTGCTTCTAACACCCTAAATAAAGTATTAAAAGTTAATGATATATATTTAGGGGTATGGGTATGCAGTCAATACGGGTCCAAGTCAAATTGTGTACTTTATTTCAGAACAATGCTTCTTATTGCATCTTATGAGAATTCCGATATGAGCATTAGATGTGTTATTCTTTGTCTAATGTTGTTTTCTATTATTTAAGTATTAATATTAATATTATTTAATGTGTTTGTCTTTTGGTTAGTTTCCATGAGGTGTAGGCTGTGGAAGATTCACTTGGATTAAAAGGTTAGTAGTATATATCATACAATTTGCCATTGAAGTTTTGTAAGATCCTGTTTTCTTTTGGGTTTGGACGCCGTCCAACACTTTGGGACGTCGTCCTAGTTTGAATACCTGGACGCCGTCCAACGCTTTGGGACGCCGTCCCAGTTTGAAGACCTGGACGCCGTCCAACATTTTGGACGCCGTCCAGGATGGCTGGCAGGCATGTCTTTTTGTTTTTAAATATTTTAGATGGGTAAATTGGTAATTTCACTTGGTGGACGAATTAAAGGCCTTAGGATCAGTTTGGTGAGCTCATTACTTCATTTCTCAACCACCAAACATCATCCATTCATTCTAGAGAGAGAGGGGGTGGTTAAATGTGAGAAAGCTTAAATCGGGGAAGAAGAAGCTCATTTCGGGTTAGAACTTTGGAGTTAAAGTTGTTCATCTCCTCCTTAGCTACGTTTTGATTGTTGTGGTAAGCCCTAAACTTGATTACCTTAGTTTAATGTGTTTAAGGGTTAGGGTTTGGGTTAGTATTGCACATAAAACCCATTTGTGAGTAATTTAGGGTTTTTGGGTAAGTTTGGGTCATGAAGACCCAATTGGTGACTAACTTAGGGTTTTGAAAGGGTAAATGGTGTAAATGGGTCTTAAAGACCTAAGTAAATACTAATACACTTATAGTTAATGTTAGTGGGTGTGATTTGGGTTGTGGGTGACCCAAGTGGGTGTGTTGACCTAGAAATGGGTCAAATGGGTCTTTGATGACCTAGGTTGTCTTGCAAGTATGAAAACGAGTTAACTTTGTGGTTAAAAGTGTGTTAATACCTTAATTGGCTAAAGTTAGGGTTTTTGGTGAAGTTAACCCGTTATTAGGGTTAAAGGTGCAAAATGGGTCGGGATTGCACTTAGGGTCAAAAGACTCTAGATTGTTAAGTGAGTTGCTTGACCGACTTGAGTTGTGAATTGATTATGTGCTAAAATGTAATAGGTACGTTACATTGACGTTGCAAGTTCGGTTATCTTACACGAAGACTTTGAGGTGAGTGGAATAATTATATGCGTATGTATATAATGTATCTATTTGTTGTAGCGTGAAAGGTGTAGTGTCGAGGTGTTAAGACACCACGTTTCACGTGAAGAGTGTAGCATCGAGGTGTTAAGATGCCACTCGGGTGTAGCATCGAGGTGTTAAGATGCCACCTAGGAGTGTAGTGTCGAGGTGTTAAGACACCACTCCGTAAAATCATGAGTGTTGCATCGAGGTGTTAAGATGCCACTCGGGGTGATGTGCCGAGGTGTTAAGGTGCCACCCTAGGGGTTAGTGGTGCGAGGTGTTAAGTGCCCTAACGGATGTTACGAACACCGATGGCGTTTTCGCGAGCGCCGTTCCCTTGTACTATTGGTTAACCATGGTTATTTGTGTTGTAAGCATATTGTAGTATTCGAGTTACATTTATATGCAGATGTTATGCTACCTTGGGGGGTATTGGTGAATTATAGCTTGTTATTGCGACGATGAGCTAATGTTGTTTGCTAGCATGTTTGCGGTTGTGTAAGTGTATGCAAGTAGGTATAATTATATATGTATTCGTATAATTATTGCATTCACTAAGCTTTGCTTACCCTCTCGTTGTTTATTTTTTTTATAGGCTCGGGCATTGACAAGGGTAAAAGCGTCCAATTGGATTAGTGATCTCCCGCTTGTTTTGTTAGGGGATGCTTTTGGGTGTTAGCTTTTGGAGTTCGACCGAGATTGGGTAGTTTAACCCCAAACACCATGCTCTAGTGTCGTTTGGAACTTAAACTTATATTTGGTCGAAACTTTTATTTTTGAACGAAACTCGCAAAATGGGCGATGTGGGCCCGTTGATGTAAAACTTGATTTGATGATGAAAATCTCTTAGTTGCACTTATATTGACTTGTGGTAAAAAGGTTTCCGTTTGAAAGCGTCGGGAAGCGGGTTTTCTGCTCGTGTGAGTTGGACCCGTGATCAGTGGCTGGAAGGCCATTGGGACGCCGTCCCAATTCCATGGACGCCTTCCCAGTTGGTTGAGCTGGACGCCGTCCCACCCTTCTAAGCTGGACGCCGTCCAGGATTCTGGACGCCGTCCAGATGCACTGCCTTAAATTTTTTTTTTTTTTGGGTTTATGAAGTCGGGTTGTTACAAGTGGTATCAGAGCATGGTCTAAGGGATTTAGGCTACTTGAGATAGGTGCCTAGACTTAGACTTTATTGTGTGAGCGCCTTATGCGGGACTTGTAGGACTTTGGGTCTAATCGGGAATTGTTAGTGATTTGGTTTATGAGAATTAACCTTGTGCTAATTGTTTTGTGTTGTGTTTAGCAATCATCAAGCAAGACGGATGTTGTACTAGCAAGTGAATGCGACGTGCTCGCGTAACAACGAGTAGCTACCGTTGTTACGGGTGCAAATCGTGTTAAACAAGCAATGTATGACGATTGTTGAGAGAGATGGAGTAGTGTGGCATATATGTATATACATATGTAATTTGTCCTTTCGTTTTTGTGGTTTAACCTATTTCGTTTTATAGAATGAAGACGAGAAACGGTCCCGATCATGATAACGGAAGTACAAGCGAGGACGCCGAGTTTTCGGCCAAGGTTGAGGCCGTCTTTAAAAAGTTAAAAGGGGATTTTCTTACGGACGTCTGAAAGGTCTTTCAAGATTCGGTCGATGGGCAGGTGACCGATTTGATAAATGAACGAATGAAGGCCACTATCGAAGAGGCCCTTGACGCTAGGAATATCTACCCTCGCGGTGAAGGAGGTGAAGGAAGGCGGGACTTCCACTACAAGAACTTCAAGGATGCTCAACCCCCGATGTTTAATGGGGTGCGGGATCCTTTAAAAAGTACATGTTGGATCTCCGATATTGAGGGAGCTTTCCGTACCGCGGAATGTCCTCCCGAAAAGAAGGCGAGGTATGGTTCTAGCATGTTACGCGAAGAAGCTAAGTTGTGGTGGGACGATAAAATCAACTTGTATGGTGAAGAACAATGTATGGGCTTGACATGGGAGGAGTTCAAGAAAGAATTTTTCAGAGAATACCGAACTTCATCCGATCTCGATAGAATCCGGGACGAGTTGCACCATTTGCAACAAGGTTCCATGGATTTGGTTACCCTCAAGTCTACGTTCTTGGCAAAGACTCGTTTTTGCCCGGAATATGTGGGTGATGATAATAAGCTCATGAAGGATTTCTACCGTACTTTGAATGATGAGTACAAGGGGAAGATTAGTCGGGGTATGGCTAAGACTTTTGATGAATTGTTTGAGTTGGCTCGGGGTTTTGAGCCAGAGGTTCCAAGAAAGAGTGATTTCATGTTTTCCAAAAGAAAATTTGAAGGTTTTAGTTACTCTAACGCCTCAAGCAAGAAGAGCAAGAGCAAGAGGGGGGCCGAAAGTGTCAATAGTGCAAAGAAGGGCACTACCGGCGGGTTTTCTTATACGTGCTACAATTGTGGGCAACCGGGTCATATGGCTCGTGAGTGTCCGAAACCACGTTCCGGAAACAAAATCACTTGTTTTAATTGCGGCAAAGAGGGGCATAAGAAGCCGGAGTGTCCCGATTTGCGAAATGATAATGTAAAGCGGTTAGAGAAGGCGGCGGGTACGGCTAGGGGTCGCAACTATTTGATGACCAATGATGAAGCCAAACAATCGCACGAAGTTGTCTCAGGTACTTACATGGTTAATTCTAATCCGGCAAGGATTCTTTTCGATAGCGGTGCAAATTTGTCGTTTGTGTCTCCTAAATTTGTGCCTAAACTTAATAGACCGTTAGCTAAGTTAAGTCGTCCGATAGAAATCGAAATAGCGGACGGCAAAACGGTGCTAGTGGTTGATGTGTGTGAAAATTGTGATGTTGTTTTTGGTGCCGAAACCTTTAAAATTGATCTTATTCCAATGACCTTGGGCGACTTTGATATTGTCGTTGGTATGGATTGGCTCGATCGTTATAGAGCCGATATTGCATGCCATGATAAGTTTATTCGTGTGAAGACCCTAAGTGGGGGAGAGTTAATTATTCATGGTGATAAGCGAAGGAGACCGGTGCCGATATGCACTTTTGCACGGGCACGTCGTTTTGTTGTTACCGGTGGCATGGCTTTCCTTGCTCATGTTGTTGATACTCGCAATGAGCCACCACCTATTCGTGAAATTCCAGTTGTTAGTGAATTCGAAGACGTTTTTTCGAATGAATTACCGGGTGTTCCGGCGGAAAGACAAGTTGAGTTTCGTATTGAGTTGGTTCCGGGAGCTACTCCCATTGCTAAAACTCCTTATCGTTTAGCACCAACGGAAATGCAAGAGTTGTTAAATCAAACCCAAGAGTTGCTCGAGAAGGGTTTTATTCGACCGAGTGCTTCGCCATGGGGCGCTCCGGTGTTATTTGTGAAGAAGAAAGATGGTAGTATGCGTATGTGCATTGATTACCGTGAGTTGAATAAAGTGACGATCAAGAATCGTTATCCATTACCTAGGATTGACGATTTATTTGATCAACTTCAAGGTGCAACGTATTTCTCTAAGATCGACCTACGGTCCGGCTATCACCAAATGCGGGTCCGTGAGGAAGACATAGAGAAAACGGCTTTTCGAACGCGTTACGGGCATTATGAGTTTGTAGTTATGCCCTTTGGTCTTACGAATGCACCGGCGGCATTCATGGATCTTATGAACCGAGTGTGCCAACCTATGTTGGACAAGTCGGTAATAGTGTTCATTGACGACATACTAGTCTACTCGAAAAGTATGAACGAGCATGAACATCATTTGCGTGAAGTATTGAAGACGCTACGAAAGGAGAAGTTGTATGAAAAGTTCTCCAAATGTGAATTTTGGCTAAGGGAAGTTCAATTCCTTGGTCATATTGTGAACGAAAACGGTATTCAAGTAGATCCGGGTAAGATCGAGAAGGTGAAGAGTTGGGGACGACCGACTACGCCTACGGAAATCCGAAGTTTTCTCGGATTGGCCGGTTATTATCGTCGGTTTATCCAAGACTTTTCTAAGATTGCTTCTCCATTGACGAAATTGACAAGAAAGAATGCTAGGTTTAATTGGGAGAACGAGCAAGAAATTGCTTTTCAATTGTTAAAAGAGAAGTTGTGTCAAGCTCCGGTGTTAGTGTTACCGAAAGGTGTTGAAGACATGGTGGTTTATTGTGATGCTTCCTTAAATGGTCTCGGGTGTGTTCTAATGCAAAGAGGTAAAGTCATCGCTTATGCCTCTCGACAATTAAAGGAACATGAAACGAGATATCCGACTCATGATCTTGAGTTGGCGGCGGTTGTGCATGCGTTGAAAATTTGGCGCCATTACTTGTATGGTGTCAAGTGTACGATTTATTCGGATCATAAGAGTTTGAAACACCTCTTTAATCAACGAGATTTGAATTATCGCCAACGTAGGTGGATGGATGTGGTGAAAGACTACGATTGTGAGATACTTTATCATCCGGGTAAGGCGAATGTTGTCGCGGATGCGTTGAGTCGAAAGAGTCAACATCCGGCGATAAAAGGGGGGTCGTTACGTTTGATTATTACCAACGATTTTCTTGAAAAGCTTGGTGAGATTCAAATAGAGGCTTATGTTCACAACAAGCATACGGAGCGAATCGTGGGCCAATCGGAGTTTATTACTATGGGTCCGCGTGGTTTGTTGTCTTTCCAAGGAAGGGTGTGGGTGCCTAAGATGGGTGATTACCGACGAGTGCTACTTGATGAAGCACATAAGTCAAAATACTCCATTCATCCGGGCGCGACGAAAATGTATCTTGACTTGAAGAAAGATTATTGGTGGCCGGGCATGAAACGTGATGTTGTGAAGTATGTCGAGCAATGTGTCACGTGTTTACAAGTAAAGGCCGAACACCAAAAGCCGTATGGTAAGTTGCAACCGTTAGAAATCCCGAAATGGAAATGGGAGCACATTACCATGGATTTCATTACAAAGTTACCTAAAACGGCAAGAACCCAATTCGATTCGATTTGGGTTATAGTTGACCGTTTGACAAAAAGCGCTTTGTTTCTTCCCATTAAAGAAGCGATATCGTCGGAGACTTTGGCTAAGTTGTTTATCAAGGAAGTGGTCTCGCGACATGGGGTTCCTATATCTATTATTTCGGATCGAGATACCCGTTTTACATCTCGGTTTTGGGAAAAGTTTCATGAAGATATGGGCACGCAATTGAAGTTGAGCACGGCATATCATCCTCAAACGGACGGTCAAACCGAACGTACGAATCAAACTTTGGAAGATATGTTACGGGCGTGCATCATTGACTTTGGTGGTAGTTGGGATGAGCATTTGCCTTTGGTGGAATTCTCGTACAATAATAGTTATCATACTAGTATCGGGATGCCACCTTACGAAATGCTTTATGGGCGTAGGTGTCGAACTCCCGTTTGTTGGGGAGAAGTGGGTCAAAGAGAGATCGGGAGTACCGATTTGGTTTTAGAGACAAATAGCAAGATCGATTTGATTCGGGAACATTTGAAGAAGGCTCAAGATAGGCAAAAGTTGTATGCCGATAGACGTAGGCGATTGATTGAGTTCCAAGAAGGCAATATGGTGATGCTTAAGGTTTCGCCATGGAAGGGTATTATTCGATTTCGAAAACGGGGAAAGTTAGCTCCTCGGTTTATTGGGCCGTTCAAGGTTTCAGCTCGTGTTGGTAAAGTTACATATCGATTAGAATTACCAGAAGAGCTTGCGGGGATCCATAATACATTTCATGTTTCCCACCTCCGTAAGTGTCTTGCGGACGATTCCTCATGGATGCCTTTTGACGAGATCGAGCTAAACAACAAGTTAGAATATGTCGAGGAACCGATTGCTATCCTTGACGAGAAGGTGAAAATGTTGAGGAATAAAGAGGTGAGAACTTTCAAGGTTCAATGGCGGCGAAGTAAAGGTTTCGAGTTCACTTGGGAGCCCGAAGAGTTTGTCTTGGTTTATCTTCCTGCTTGTCATGCGGCGTGGATTGCGAGGTCGCAATCCGGTTCAAGTGGGGGAGAGTTGTAAGATCCTGTTTTCTTTTGGGTTTGGACGCCGTCCAACACTTTGGGACGCCGTCCTAGTTTGAATACCTGGACGCCGTCCAACGCTTTGGGACGCCATCCCAGTTTGAAGACCTGGACGCCGTCCAACATTTTGGACGCCGTCCAGGATGGCTAGCAGGCATGTCTTTTTGTTTTTAAATATTTTAGATGGGTAAATTGGTAATTTCACTTGGTGGACGAATTAAAGGCCTTAGGATCAGTTTGGTGAGCTCATTACTTCATTTCTCAACCACCAAACATCATCCATTCATTCTAGAGAGAGAGGGGGTGGTTAAGTGTGAGAAAGCTTAAATCGGGGAAGAAGAAGCTCATTTCGGGTTAGAACTCGGGAGTTAAAGTTGTTCATCTCCTCCTTAGCTACGTTTTGATTGTTGTGGTAAGCCCTAAACTTTATTACCTTAGTTTAATGTGTTTAAGGGTTAGGGTTTGGGTTAGTATTGCACATAAAACCCATTTGTGAGTAATTTGGGGTTTTTGGGTAAGTTTGGGTCATGAAGACCCAATTGGTGACTAACTTAGGGTTTTGAAAGGGTAAATGGTGTAAATGGGTCTTAAAGACCTAAGTAAATACTAATACACTTATAGTTAATGTTAGTGGGTGTGATTTGGGTTGTGGGTGACCCAAGTGGGCGTGTTGACCTAGAAATGGGTCAAATGGGTCTTTGATGACCTAGGTTGTTTTGCAAGTATGAAAACGAGTTAACTTTGTGGTTAAAAGTGTGTTAATACCTTAATTGGCTAAAGTTAGGGTTTTTGGTGAAGTTAACCCGTTATTAGGGTTAAAGGTGCAAAATGGGTCGGGATTGCACTTAGGGTCAAAAGACTCTAGATTGTTAAGTGAGTTGCTTGACCGACTTGAGTTGTGAATTGATTATGTGCTAAAATGTAATAGGTACGTTACATTGACGTTGCAAGTTCGGTTATCTTACACGAAGACTTTGAGGTGAGTGGAATAATTATATGCGTATGTATATAATGTATCTATTTGTTGTAGCGTGAAAGGTGTAGTGTCGAGGTGTTAAGACACCACGTTTCACGTGAATAGTGTAGCATCGAGGTGTTAAGATGCCACTCGGGTGTAGCATCGAGGTGTTAAGATGCCACCTAGGAGTGTAGTGTCGAGGTGTTAAGACACCACTCCATAAAATCATGAGTGTTGCATCGAGGTGTTAAGATGCCACTCGGGGTGATGTGCTGAGGTGTTAAGGTGCCACCCTAGGGGTTAGTGGTGCGAGGTGTTAAGTGCCCTAAAGGATGTTACGAACACCGATGGCGTTTTCGCGAGCGCCGTTCCCTTGTACTATTGGTTAACCATGGTTATTTGTGTTGTAAGCATATTGTAGTATTCGAGTTACATTTATATGCGGATGTTATGCTAGCTTGGGGGGTATTGGTGAATTATAGCTTGTTATTGCGACGATGAGCTTATAACGGTCCGTTCCTAATCCATTCGGACAACGTCCATATTGATTACAAACGAATTATAATAGTTGATAACATCGCGAGGTATTTGACCTCTATATGATACATTTTACAAACGTTGCATTTATTCTTAAAAAGACAATCTATCATTACATCAAAATTGATATGTTCGTCTAACATTTCACAATATCCAAATGACTTTATATTAGCCCTTAATGATCTTCAATGAATCTAATGCAACGTTCTTGTATCATGGCTTAAATGGTCCCAACTAGTATCCTTAATATGAGCTAATGCACAGCGGAAGTCTTAATTCGTACCTGAGAATAAACATGCTTTAAAGTGTCAACCAAAAGGTTGGTGAGTTCATAGGTTTAACATAACAACAGTTATCAGAAATTTCAATAGACCACAAGATTTCATAGTTATAAATATCTGTACACTCGCGAGTGTATAAAAGCATTCTAAGTGGTTGAGCACTTGGTAACCATACTTAACATTTAATCACGTCGCATATTCCCTTTAATATGAAATCTCACTACACTGTACCGAGTGTAGTCACAAAACGAAGTACTGTGCAACCGTTGAATACTGGTCGTCCAGCCCGGTTGGGGTTGTCAGGCCCGATAGATCTATCAACAGGATTCGCGTTTACAATACCGCTGTAAATATTAGTTACCAAGCTACAGGGAAGTATGCCAGTGGTACAACTCAACGTAGAATGTATTTTAAGTACTTGTGTCTATTTCGTAAACATTTATAAAAGCATCGCATGTATTCTCAGTCCCAAAAATATATATATTGCAAAAGCAATTAAAAAGGGAGCAAATGAAACTCACCAATTGTATTTTGTAGTAAAAATACATATAACATCATTGATAACTTATAAGGTTGGCCTTCGATTCACGAACATAATTAATTATATATTTATATATCGATTAATATCTAATTAACAAATAAAATCAAATTATAGTGTACCAATCCTAATGCTCGAGACTAATCTACAAAAGTTAAAAAGGTTGTATTTGACTCAAAATAATTTCCCAAAAATTTGTACATGCTTAAATATTATTGTTTTTACATTTTAAAATATTTTTACAAAATTTATCAATATATTTCTTTTAATAGAATTTTATATAAATATATTAAATAATAAAAAAAATGGCATTTTTTTTTATAATAACTACATTATTTTTATTTAAAACACTACTTTTAATGAATATGTTAATTTTAATAATAATAATTTAATAGTTTTAATAATAATAATAATCAAAATACTAATTTGTTAAAAATATGATTTGTTTTCATTTATCAAAAATAATCATAGCAATTATAGTAATAACATCTCTAAAAATTACTTTTAAATAAAAATGATATTTTTAACGTTGTTGATAATAATCTAATAATTTTAATAACAAATGCGATCAACATAATAGTTTGAAAATTTTAATAAGAATATTAATAAAATCGTAACTATAATAATTCAATAATAATATTGTTGATGATAACGTAAAAATAAAATATTCATTTTTATTAATTTGTACGAAAGTTCAATTGGCTATAACTTCAAATCTGTCCGTCGAATTTATTCGACATCTAAATGAAAAGTTTATAGTTTTTCGCCACCTTTCCAAAAACATATTATTCATATACCTTATCTTAACCGCAAAAGTAACTAATTCAGATTCTATCCTAAATATATTTTAACAAAAATAGATATAAAAATGTACACGATCCTAACCTCTCGAGCACTAGTCAGGGATACACTAAAAGTAAATTAAAAGTTAAGTTTAAAGTGCTCACGTATCAATATTGAGATTCAATATTGCAGGATATTATTCAGACGCAACGGAGATGACAAACACTGGTTTGTCTCACGAGCAAAACCCCCGATCCATACCCATTACTTCCATAATTTGACCCATAATCTTCTTAGTTTTATCCCACTCATAATCTTGTTTTGAAAATATTTGGGCAGAACCCCGTCATAGAATTATTAACACTCATAACACTTACTACTAATAAGATCATCATAATATTGATTTTGATAATATAAATCATAATATAATTAGTAGTATAGTTAATAATAAAAGTAGATATTATGATAAATTTTAGATAGATAAGTAGAAAGAAAATAGAAAAAGAAAGAGAAATAAAAGAAATAAATATGGAGTACTCATGTGTTTGTGTAAGTGTGCGTGTGTGATATATATATACATATATATTTAATATAATAATATAAATATAATATAATAATTAAAATAAAGTAATAATAAAATAATATAATAATATAAAATTTTTAAAACGTGTAAAATAAATAATATATAATAATTCAATTTTAAATCTTACGAATCTTTAGAATTTAAAAAGTTGTATTTCTCAAATACTTTAGGGGTATATTATGTAACTTATAATTAATAATTTCTATCATGTCATTTTCATGTGAATAGTAAATTAATTAATTTCATTTCATTTACTATTTATATAAATAGTAAATGAATTAATTTCGGTTCAACTATTTAAGCTATACATTGTTGTACGTTGTGCTTTACAAATTGTACATTTTTAATTTAACTTCGTTTCTTAAAAAAAATTACAAAAGTTATATCATAAAAATAAAATGACTTAATACGTAAAATTTTAATTTGAAATAGCATCGTTTAAGAAAGTAAATCGTATATATAAATCATGACGGTTTCGAGTTTTAAATTATAGGTTGTTCGTGAATCGTCAGGCAGGGTAAAAGGGTAACTAATCTTTCAGATATAGATTTCAGATTTTCTAGACTCAACATTGAGGTTTTTGCTTATCGTGTCGGATACATAAAGAGTTTAAGGTTTAAATTTGGTCGAAATTTCCGGGTCGTTACAGTACCCACCTGTTAAAGAAATTTCGTCCCCGAAATTTGGTAGAGGTTGTTATAGATAACAATGGAAATGTTTTCATGACGATTATGAGATGAAAATGAAGTTTTATCATTTTTGATAGATATGGATAAAACATTTCGATCATGTGAAGCGTACGAGCGAAGCTATTACAAAAGAGAGTGAAATGATTAAATATAGAATTGTTGTAACCGATGACGTGATTATGATCGATTTCCGGAATTTAAGGGTTTTGAGGAAAATCTTAGGTAATAAGATTTAGTTTTTGCGGCGATCAGGATCTTCTTTGATTTAACGCAGCAATCTGTTTTGATTTCTTTGTCGAATATTTCACTATAAATTTACCTCCTTCCCTTTCTTACTTCCCACATCTTCTATTCTTTCTCTTTAGTTCCTACTTTAAGACATTCGCTAAAATGCTCCATCCCATTCTAATCCTTGTTATATTTCTAACTTTCATATCTTTCATTCTTCTTTTTCATCTATCACCAGAAGAATCTATTCTCTTTTATCCTTTCCTTGGAATTATAATGTTTTTAATTCTCCCGTGCCTTTACGTTGCCATACGTATTGATATGCACGGTTTGTAGTTTCAGGGTTGTTGTTAGGTTTTATATCTTCCCTTATATTTCGATGTTCCTACTCCTATCCCTTAAAAATCATTGTCATCCACAGTTAATGCTCTCTCTTATTTGTTGTGGTTTATGTTCCCATTTCTATTCTGGTGTTTTGTCCCTACGTTTCTTCTTCCCGTCCTCGAACCAAGCGATTTGGAATGAATATAACTAATGCTATCAGAAAGAAATGGTAATGGCACGATTTTGATTGGTCAAATTACCAGGATATTTTGGAAAATTAGAACTATCAGGGTGATACGTTCTAATATGTTTGGAGATTGGATAGAATGTAAGAGCCGTGTAACATGGCACATGATGATGGTACTGTGAATCATCATGCTTCATTAGAAACTTAACATGACTTACTGTAATATAATGAAGTTGATCAAGTTTCATTATTTTATATTAATTCATGCATCAGTTCCCAACACTACTTCAAAACATTCATATTTTAAACTCGGAGATTTCAGAAGTTAGAAACTAACACAGTTTCTTTTATGTTGTAATGCAGATGTTACGGGGAGATAAATGATCGCAGATAGGAATAGTTGTGGAAATATCTCCAGAGATATGGAGAATATGTATAACGAAAGATATGAAGATATCTTATAATATCTAAGATAAGATGATGATGAAGAATATCATCTTGAAAAGTTTAAAAATAAGGAGTAGAGTTCTTACTAACGGTTTCAGCAGACGCTGGATCATTTGGATCCTTTAAAGACAGGTTCCGTTTTCACCATTTGTTTACGGCCTCCTTCATACTTTGCTCAATCCGTTTTCCAGTTCCAAACCTTCTCTTTTTCTCAGCTTTACCACCTTACTATTCTTTGTCATCAAACTTTTGACTGTTAAAGTCGTTTATGATCTTTGCTGCTTTATCAGCATTTTAAGAACTACTTCATAGTCCAGGGTGTTTTCCAGAAACTTCACATTCGAAATATGTAACTCTTAGGAATAGACGTTGTAGGTATGACGGAAGAATTTCTACGAGATTTTCGAAATTACTGATTGCGGATTTCGCCAAGAAGATAACGAGTTGCTGCTGGTGATGTTGTGATATATAAAAGATTCTCCGGTAATGACGGCGAAAGGACATGGTATAAATATTGAGGTTATAGTAGGAGTAGTCTTACTGAGAAGTCGAAGTGGTGCTGTGACAAAATTGGCTACTTTGGAAAGGAATTGTAGGGTTGTTTTCGCTAATAAATAGCATAGGATTCAACACGGTATGTGTTAAACTATGAATTTGGATTCGAGAGTTTGCAGGTGCATAAATATTTTCTTCTGTAGACGAGGTACAACGGGTTTGACTTCTCGATCGAAGTGTTTTCAAGTATCATGAAAAGTTGTGAATGCGATTTGTAATTGTCAAGATACGAATGAGGTTTATGATAGAATCAAGTGGCAAACTTGAATAATTGTTTATTTTCATATGTTATAGTCAGTATTTTAATTAATTTTTACTTGTCCATAGTTAGCAGTCTGTTAGTTCGATTGTCCAATAGTACAATAGTTAAATAATATATATATATATATGTATATAATATTCGAATTAAATAATACATATCGTGACCCGTGTACCGGTCTCGGTGTCGATCACAACTCAAAGTATATATATATTTTGGAATCAACTCCGACCCTGTATAGTCATCTCCCACCTTCACATATAGAGTGTCTACGATTGTTTCGAAATATATATATAGATGGGTCAATATGATAAGTCGAACCTTGTATACGTGTCCCGTTTATTTAAAGTGCGTAAAATAAATAAATATATATCATGACCCATGTACCGTGTTGTCTCAGAATTAATCCGTCGTATTGCGTACATGTGTCCCGACTTAAAAATGCATAAAAGTAAATAACAGAAATTAAATGACGATAAATAAAATTGCGAGAATGTAAATTGCGGAAATGTAAATTGCGATAAATTAAATGTTAATCAGTTAGCTGGGAACAGTTAGCCGGAACAGTTAGCGTGAAATTCTTAATAGATTTTCAATTAGTTAAATCGTGTGTTTCTAACAATTTTAATATATCCAATGTTTTCTTCATTATGCCACTTGTTGGATTCTGATAAGTCAAAATCCGAATATGAAATTTAAATGAGAATGGTTATTCTGGGATAAGCGGATACTAATATCGGTGGTTGTGAGTAGGATAATAGATAATCGTTGAATCAGATTCGAAGAATGTACAGTGTAACTTATTAATGTGAATTCTAATTATTCCTCGGGTGCTACCCACCCGTTAAAATATTCTCATCATTAACAGTTTGTACGAAAGAATTTTTAATTACAATCTTTATGAAAATATACTTGCATATATATTTTCTTCAGATGTAATTAGAAATTTAATGAGTCAATAGAATATTATACTCATTTGATTTATTGTTGGCACTTGATTACATGATCTCTAAAATATTAGAGATTACATAATTGCCCTGTCGAACGAAGATGTATGAGGTAAAACGTAAAGCGAAGGTAATCGATATAGAACGATATGTCGAACGAAAATTTAGTAGATAGAACAATACATAGAACGGTGAATATACTCAAGGTATAGTTTATGACATTGAGGTTTACGACGCGGTTGTGGCTGCTGCTGGTGTTTGTAACCGTCGCACATATTTTCCATAGCCGTCACACGAACGCGAAATTTGTTAACTTATACTTGTACACCGGAATGATTGGCGATTGAAGCGCGCAGATGTATAAAATTCGGAATATGAGATGGTATATAATTATGATGAGATATCCGTAAAAAGGGGAAAAGAAATGGTTTCTCGAACAAGTTCGTCGGTAAGTGTTTCAGGTTTATCGCCAAAAGAGTAATTTAGTGGATAGAAAGGTTCTCGATGTGAAATGATTTTCGGATGTCGTATGATATTCTAACTATATAGAATATCTATATATATTTCCAAAGATTTCATAGTCTTCAAAAGAATTTACGGCATATGTCAGGCAAATCTAGGATGCGCTAAGATATGAATTTCGTCTATACACTATCGATGCACTAAATGCAGTAAGACGTGTCTAGACTTAAGAATGCTAAGCAGGCAATTCCCTAAAGATGATAAGCAGATGATTTCCGACTAAAGTGATAAGCAAAACTTTTTTGACAGGCAGACACGGTCGAAGTCCAGACTCACTAATGTATCCTAACAGCTACCAGTTAGACACACTAATGGGTGACCTGGTTCGCTAAGACCAACGCTCTGATACCACCTATAACGGTCCGTTCCTAATCCATTCGGACAACGTCCATATTGATTACAAACGAATTATAATAGTTGATAACATCGCGAGGTATTTGACCTCTATATGATACATTTTACAAACGTTGCATTTATTCTTAAAAAGACAATCTATCATTACATCAAAATTGATATGTTCGTCTAACATTTCACAATATCCAAATGACTTTATATTAGCCCTTAATGATCTTCAATGAATCGAATGCAACGTTCTTGTATCATGGCTTAAATGGTCCCAACTAGTATCCTTAATATGAGCTAATGCACAGCGGAAGTCTTAATTCGTACCTGAGAATAAACATGCTTTAAAGTGTCAACCAAAAGGTTGGTGAGTTCATAGGTTTAACATAACAACAGTTATCAGAAATTTCAATAGACCACAAGATTTCATAGTTATAAATATCTGTACACTCGCGAGTGTATAAAAGCATTCTAAGTGGTTGAGCACTTGGTAACCATACTTAACATTTAATCACGTCGCATATTCCCTTTAATATGAAATCTCACTACACTGTACCGAGTGTAGTCACAAAACGAAGTACTGTGCAACCGTTGAATACTGGTCGTCCAGCCCGGTTGGGGTTGTCAGGCCCGATAGATCTATCAACAGGATTCGCGTTTACAATACCGCTGTAAATATTAGTTACCAAGCTACAGGGAAGTATGCCAGTGGTACAACTCAACGTAGAATGTATTTTAAGTACTTGTGTCTATTTCGTAAACATTTATAAAAGCATCGCATGTATTCTCAGTCCCAAAAATATATATATTGCAAAAGCAATTAAAAAGGGAGCAAATGAAACTCACCAATTGTATTTTGTAGTAAAAATACATATAACATCATTGATAACTTATAAGGTTGGCCTTCGATTCACGAACCTAATTAATTATATATTTATATATCGATTAATATCTAATTAACAAATAAAATCAAATTATAGTGTACCAATCCTAATGCTCGAGACTAATCTACAAAAGTTAAAAAGGTTGTATTTGACTCAAAATAATTTCCCAAAAATTTGTACATGCTTAAATATTATTGTTTTTACATTTTAAAATATTTTTACAAAATTTATCAATATATTTCTTTTAATAGAATTTTATATAAATATATTAAATAATAAAAAAAATGGCATTTTTTTTTATAATAACTACATTATTTTTATTTAAAACACTACTTTTAATGAATATGTTAATTTTAATAATAATAATTTAATAGTTTTAATAATAATAATAATCAAAATACTAATTTGTTAAAAATATGATTTGTTTTCATTTATCAAAAATAATCATAGCAATTATAGTAATAACATCTCTAAAAATTACTTTTAAATAAAAATGATATTTTTAACGTTGTTGATAATAATCTAATAATTTTAATAACAAATGCGATCAACATAATAGTTTGAAAATTTTAATAAGAATATTAATAAAATCGTAACTATAATAATTCAATAATAATATTGTTGATGATAACGTAAAAATAAAATATTCATTTTTATTAATTTGTACGAAAGTTCAATTGGCTATAACTTCAAATCTGTCCGTCGAATTTATTCGACATCTAAATGAAAAGTTTATAGTTTTTCGCCACCTTTCCAAAAACATATTATTCATATACCTTATCTTAACCGCAAAAGTAACTAATTCAGATTCTATCCTAAATATATTTTAACAAAAATAGATATAAAAATGTACACGATCCTAACCTCTCGAGCACTAGTCAGGGATACACTAAAAGTAAATTAAAAGTTAAGTTTAAAGTGCTCACGTATCAATATTGAGATTCAATATTGCAGGATATTATTCAGACGCAACGGAGATGACAAACACTGGTTTGTCTCACGAGCAAAACCCCCGATCCATACCCATTACTTCCATAATTTGACCCATAATCTTCTTAGTTTTATCCCACTCATAATCTTGTTTTGAAAATATTTGGGCAGAACCCCGTCATAGAATTATTAACACTCATAACACTTACTACTAATAAGATCATCATAATATTGATTTTGATAATATAAATCATAATATAATTAGTAGTATAGTTAATAATAAAAGTAGATATTATGATAAATTTTAGATAGATAAGTAGAAAGAAAATAGAAAAAGAAAGAGAAATAAAAGAAATAAATATGGAGTACTCATGTGTTTGTGTAAGTGTGCGTGTGTGATATATATATACATATATATTTAATATAATAATATAAATATAATATAATAATTAAAATAAAGTAATAATAAAATAATATAATAATATAAAATTTTTAAAACGTGTAAAATAAATAATATATAATAATTCAATTTTAAATCTTACGAATCTTTAGAATTTAAAAAGTTGTATTTCTCAAATACTTTAGGGGTATATTATGTAACTTATAATTAATAATTTCTATCATGTCATTTTCATGTGAATAGTAAATTAATTAATTTCATTTCATTTACTATTTATATAAATAGTAAATGAATTAATTTCGGTTCAACTATTTAAGCTATACATTGTTGTACGTTGTGCTTTACAAATTGTACATTTTTAATTTAACTTCGTTTCTTAAAAAAAATTACAAAAGTTATATCATAAAAATAAAATGACTTAATACGTAAAATTTTAATTTGAAATAGCATCGTTTAAGAAAGTAAATCGTATATATAAATCATGACGGTTTCGAGTTTTAAATTATAGGTTGTTCGTGAATCGTCAGGCAGGGTAAAAGGGTAACTAATCTTTCAGATATAGATTTCAGATTTTCTAGACTCAACATTGAGGTTTTTGCTTATCGTGTCGGATACATAAAGAGTTTAAGGTTTAAATTTGGTCGAAATTTCCGGGTCGTTACAGAGCTAATGTTGTTTGCTAGCATGTTTGCGGTTGTGTAAGTGTATGCAAGTAGGTATAATTATATATGTATTCGTATAATTATTGCATTCACTAAGCTTTGCTTACCCTCTTATTGTTTATTTTTTTTATAGGCTCGGGCATTGACAAGGGTAAGAGCGTCCAATTGGATTAGTGATCTCCCGCTTGTTTTGTTAGGGGATGCTTTTGGGTGTTAGCTTTTGGAGTTCGACCGAGATTGGGTAGTTTAACCCCAAACACCATGCTCTAGTGTCGTTTGGAACTTAAACTTATATTTGGTCGAAACTTTTATTTTTGAACGAAACTCGCAAAATGGGCGATGTGGGCCCGTTGATGTAAAACTTGATTTGATGATGAAAATCTCTTAGTTGCACTTATATTGACTTGTGGTAAAAAGGTTTCCGTTTGAAAGCGTCGGGAAGCGGGTTTTCCGCTCGTGTGAGTTGGACCCGTGATCAGTGGCTGGAAGGCCATTGGGACGCCGTCCCAATTCCTTGGATGCCGTCCCAGTTGGTTGAGCTGGACGCCGTCCCAAAACTCTGGACGCCGTCCCACCCTTCTGAGCTGGACGCCGTCCAGGATTCTGGACGCCGTCCAGATGCACTGCCTTAAAATATTTTTTTTTTTGGTACGCGTTTTTTTTTTGGGTTTATGAAGTCGGGTTGTTACAAGTTTCCATCAGGTCAATCATCATGAAGATAGACCATGGCTTAAAAATACTAAGTGGATGAATGATAGCTAGACAACCTTCATTTAGTGTTAAGTAAGAGATCGTCCTTACTACAAATGAAACATTTTTATTAATGCATTTTTCTTTTTCTTTGTTTAATGTAGTTAACTGAAATTATCCTTCTTCCTATTCTAAATAATTAACATTTTGTGATTATACATCACAATTGAAACTTGGTGAGATCTACATTGAACAAAAGTCGACTGAAACTTAGTGAAACAGAAAAAAAGGTTGACTTTAAAATAAGAAAAATGTTTCACTTTTAAACAAGAAAAAAGAACGTAATGTATCCCCAAGTTATGGTGATTGTTTGTTGGAAGTTGGCTTACATGATTACATATTACAGATGCTTTATAAACTGTTTTGAAAGATGAAGGATGGAAGGCATTATATAAAGTGCTGACACCTTCTTTTTCTGGTAATATATTAGATTGCTATTATATGTACATGTTTTGTTACATTAATTGTCACTTAAGAATTATCAAGATGGTCGACAGAGATGTGAGCTTATACGTGTATTTTTTCTAGATATTGTCTTATCTGATAACTTTTACTTTTTTAGATTAAGAATATCTCATTATAACGGGTTAATATCATGCTGCAAGTCACTTACCAGGCTATACCCTGTAAATAAACGGGTTCTGTAATAAAATTACCTGATGTTGAGTTTGATCATCTAGCATGGTGAAGTGAGGTAGATCTTTGTTCTTAGAAACTATTTTTTCGAAACATGCTTTTTTGAGTGGGTCGTTTTAGATAGTTAGAATGATAGGAACATGAAAGCTATAAATCTTATATGTACTTGGCACTGACTCCAGTTCTTTGTGATATTTATTGTTACTTTCATGTAAGCTTATAAATAATACTTTCACTACATATTTTCAAGATAATCTGCATGTCTCACAAAAGTAAAAATACCAATGGTCAATTGATGATTCTTCATGAAAAACAATCTAAGTGATTTCCCTTTCTATTTGATAAATGGTTTTGCAATTCACGTAGTAGTAATTTCTTTTAATATGATCAAGGGTATGGTTTGTATGATGAGCCTATCGAAGAATAGTATTATGTCATTCCGAGTTAATGCCATATTCATACCTATTGGTTCTGAATGGCGAGATTTCCTTGTATACATGTATGTAATTTATCTCTACTTATTTTCTAAAGAGTGACTAGCAACAAAACTCAATTTAAAAGTTTGGGGACCGGTCATGCCCTCGGATTGGTCCGGGCTTCCTCCATGACAGTAGTTGGGGCGAGTTATGCCACTACGGGAGATGAACGCGTAGGTGATTTAGTCCCCCTAGGTAAACTGAAATACAAAAAAAAAAAAAAACAAAGAGTGATTTAGATTACCTAGACCCGTTTGACATGTGTCAAAGAACTATATGGTTGAATATTGGTAGTTGCCACACATCTTTAATGAAGTCTGGTGTCTATAACTACGATTATGTTTCTCATTGCACAATGCATAAACTTTTAATTATTGATTTACTCTTTCTGCAAAAAAGGATCAAATGCCTTCGATATGGTATGCGTCTTCTTTAAAATTTACTTGGTTTTATTTGAGTCCTTATTTTTTAAAAATCATGTGCTCATTGTACTATTCTTCACTTATTGTTGATTCAGTTATAAACATATACATAAACATGGTTTTATATTGTTACATTGTAGTAGATGAATTAAAGAAATATTTGATGCTCCTTAGGGGAAGTGTGACACATCGTTTACATTTCACGTTGTGTACTAATGCTTCTATAATTTAACATATGTAAATGTGGGTAATGTTGGGAACAAACATCTGGATTTAGCTTCTTTTATATATATGTTATGTAGTTTGTTAGGTCCGATTACGTATGAATACCGTGTATATTGATATGAATATTGAGAGAATTAGTCAAATATACAATATTGACTAATTCCACAACTCTCTTGAACTCATTTAGGTACTTTGGCTATGTGTGATGGCTCACTTCCAAGGTTGCCTTGTGGGATATATATACCCCTCGTCTATATCCCACCTTTATAAGGCTTAGCACACAATCTATGCAATTTCCGGGGTTCTAACAATCTTCCCCTTTGCATTGTTTGTGTGCAAAAATTTAGCAACCTTACTAATTACATACAAAAGATCTAAAACTACAAGTCTAGTATTCGATTCATGTATGTAGCCGTTGTTGACGAACTTGAATTTCTTGAATTCTTGGAACTTCAACGGACTTCTTGAGAATCTTCTTCAAATTTACAAATTGCTGAAGATCTCGTACTTTCCCTTATATCTCCCCCTCAAAATGTGATTAACCCTTAAGCATATTTTGATCTGAGAGGGAAAGGGTATCAGAGCCTACGCAAAGATAATCGGCGTTGAATCTTCATGCATAGCTCCCCCTTGACTAATGCGGAAACTTAATCAAGGTATCAGAGTCAGGAATCGTGGTAAGCATGTGTTTACTCCCCTTAGAAAGAATAACCGGTGCTCCCCCTGGAAGTAAGAACACTTTCTCCCCCTTGACAAGTTACGTCGGTCAAGGTATATGATGTTTAACATCTCTTTGAAGAGCGGGTCCCATACTGAAGTATATGGAAATCGTAGTGAAGTTAAATCATCATCGTTTGAAATACCACTGGTAGGTATTATCAATTGCATATATGGATTCTTCACTCCACTTTGTCGGGACATTTGGTTTAGCTTTTGAGAATAGTTCCGGTGGAATTGAAGGGAATGAAGTTTTAGCCATATTCACGGATCTTGGTTTAAACTTGAGTAACTCTTGAAAAGAGTATTTGGTTGTTGTTGTTAAGGAAACGGGTGTGGTGCCAGCTTTGATTGACACTTGTTTCGGAAACTGAATCTTTGAAGTTTTAGAAACAAGGTCAACTTTGGTGCGAGGGGTTTTTCTCGGACCTATGGATGACTTCTTGGTTTTATGTGGAAACCAACCATATTGATCGCGATAACCCGTAATTTCTCCATTCTTTCTGTTTGTAGTTTTTAGAAACGGACGATTCACGTTGGTTTCGTAATCGGAATAAATCTTTTTGCTCGAGGAAAATGTTGTCTTTGGTTTAGGAACTGTAGGAGGAGTGGATTTCGTCTTGATGACCTTCTTCTCAACCGTTTGAGGAGAATTCGGAATCGTTGTCATTGATGCATCCACTACTGATATCGGATCAGTATTAACTCCTAGTGACACCATTTTAGGTTTCAGAATTGGTGTTGATTTAACATCTAACTCCTTTTGTAACTCAGACATGCGTTTCTCAAAGTGACACATTAATGTCCGATTTTGATTGCGAAGTTGAGTGATGATCTTTGAATCAAGCTCACGTTCTTTGGAAAGTATTAGTTTTTAAACAACCTGTGAATGAAGATCCTAAATAATGTGAGCGTTACTCTCATCTTTTTCTTTGTAAGTCTTTGCTTGACTCTCTAAGTCACTTTGAAGAGTAGCCACTTGCTTTTGAAGCTTTTCAGATTCAGATTTTCTGTATGCAACTTGAGATTTCAATTTATAGATTTGAGCTTGCACCTTGGAAATCTCTGAAGTTGTCGTTTGAACTTCTTGTTCTCGCATATGTTGAAGTTCTGTTTGAAGTTGTTGATGAAGTTTGTGTTGTACAAATATACAATTAGAACGTTCACTTTTGTTGTGGCATGAACAACCATATTCATAATGTGCAGTCTCTTCAACAAAGGATGGTTCTCGTAGAGTCATTAACAAAGCAATCGACTCAAGTTGTGTAGCTTTTGTATCTTCCACAAATCTGATAAAAGCACATTTTTCGGGAGTGTTGTAGTAACAAGAACATCTCTTGTCTCGATGCTTGAATCTCACAATGAAATCGGGTGTCATCATCACGAAATGTTGAATAATATCAAGTTTTATCGCCTTTTCTCCCCCTCAAAATATGATTCCGGTGAATCAAATTTTGTTTTTGAACGTTTCGTTAACTTTCGTTAAGTCCTAATTAATCTAGATTTGGTAAGGGACCACCCTTGTAAATTTTGAAACCTGACATGGACTAAAATTTTCAAATTATCACTCAGATTCGGTAAAGGACTTGTCTTGCAAAAATGTGAAACTTTTCAGGGACTGAAACTGAAACTTTGTCTCCTGATTACTAAGTAGACTCAGATTCGGTTGGGCTTTATGATTTATTGTGTCCACTATTAAAATTCGGTTGGGCCTTAGGCAGATTTGGTATATAGGACCAATGAGTGAATTGTATGAATCAGGAAAATAGATTCGGTTGGCCCAATGAGTAAGCTGATAGTCCAATCAAATATACCGAAGCTAGTACCGAGTGTTGTACCGAATCAGTAATGGAGTTAAATACCGAATGGATTACCGAATGAGATATCGAAGCCAAAATCAAGCCTGGATACCGAAGCTTATAACCAAATTATTATCTACCGAATCAGATAAATTGAAACTGAATCATCTATTCGATTTAAGAAGAAGCTGATACCGAATCAGTTTCAAGAATAATACCGAATGTGTTCATAACCGTCATCATCATCATGAATCCAATTCGATTTTGAGCAAAATTGAATAAATCAACCTCAAATCTCTTGCAATTAATTCCTTAACTAGCGATTAAGCATATGATGTGAGGATTTCATTTCAGAATAACAACATATTTAGATTCATCGATGAACAGAATCGGTTTTCCATGAAGAACACCAAAAATTTGAAGTTTCGATTGAGTGAGTTTTAGTATATGATTTCTTCACTAAATATGCTTCAAATGATTCGTCTAACGCTCGACTATCATTAAACAAACCTGAAAACAACTCGATCTTCTCAATTTAGTGATCTTTGACCTTTACAAAAAGTCAACATGATATGAATCCTTGATCAAATGTTGTTTATGATTCGAATTGAATGTTCAAGTAGCACAAACGAAGCACGAGAAACTTAAATCCACAAGCAATTTGTTCTATATCATGCCAAATCAAACTAGAGATCAAATGATTGAAGTATTATGCTCGACAAGGAAGAATCTGATAATTCATGAAAATTTTGATGTTTTTCAATATGAATATGTTGTTAATCTTTGATGATGAAGATCGATGAAATGATTGATGAAAAGATGAAGATTAGATGATATAAATCGATGTAGATCAGATGAGATAGATAGATTCGGTATTTTAATTTTTTTTCGGTCGATGGATGATAGGAGAGAGATAGAAAAGATGTGTTGACTGATCACGTGTACTGTATCTATCAGAATAATAGACTCGGTAATTTTGAAAAATAGGATTCGGTATACTATTTTTTTTTTATTTTGAATTTGTAATATGAAAATGAATTTAATTGAGATTTGGTTTCGGATAGAATTTCGGATTCGGTAAAAATTTTCGAGTTCGGTAAAAAATTTGATATGAAGATTCGAAGATTCGTTATGAATATTCGAAGATGTAAATGAAGATTGGATGAAGATTTGAAGATGTGTATGAAGATGGTTTGAAGATACACACGATATTCGTAGGGATCTCCTTTGTTTCGTTGAAGGTCCCGCTCTGATACCACGTGTTAGGTCCGATTACGTATGAATACTGTAATGACCCGGAAATTTTTGACCGAATTTAAACTATAATCTTTATATGTTTCCGACACGATAAGCAAAATCTGTAATGTTGAGTCTAGAAAGTTTGAAATCTATATTCAGGTAAACTTTTGCTTTTTGGTTAATGGTTGTCTAAAGTTGGTGCTTATGTTAGGATCCCATGCAACAATTGTGATTATGGTTAACAAAAATGCTAGTATGTTCCCTCTAATAAATGGGCATTTGTCTTACATTTATATGAGTCATAAACTTATTAAAATTGGGATAATTAGCTAGAGTAGGGTGGGCTTGAGTCCAACAAGGTAGAAAGTCCAACAAGACTAACTAGTGAACATAAGTAAATTACTAAGCGTAGTTAAGCAACCAAAAGCCCAAGTAATTGTTATTAGAAAATAACAATTAGTATTTCGTAGTCGTAATATTCTAATTACGACAAAAGTTAAACGTGTACCAACGGTCGTAAAAGCATTCGAGGATCAAGTTAAGTAACTAAGTACTTAATGGCACGTTGTATGGTATAAACGAAGATAATTAATCATGAAATAAGATCCCAGAATATAATATAGCTCAGTACGCACAAATACACAGTTTCGCAGAAAGTAACAAGCACAAAAGCAAGTCGAAAAAGTCGGGTCGTTACATTACCCACCTGTTAATGAAAATTTCGTCCCGAAATTTTAAGCTGAGGTAGACGGTAGAGTTTTGAAGAGGTGAGGATACTTCTGCATCATCTGATCCTCTTGTTCCCAAGTAAACTCAGGTCCTCGTTTAGCATTCCAACGAACTCGAACAATTGGAATCTTGTTGCATTTCAAGGTTTTGACCTCAAGGTCCATAATTTCAACAGGTTCTTCCACGAAGTGGAGTTTGTCATCAATCGTAAGCTCCTCAAGTGGTATGACAAGTTCTGGTTCAGCAAGACATTTCTTCAAATTTGACACGTGGAAAGTGGGATGAACTGCACTCAACTGAGTCGGAAGATCCAAACGGTAAGCAACGGGTCCAATACGCTCCAAGACTTCAAAAGGACCAATATTTCGCAGATTTAGCTTCCCACGCTTTTCGAAACGGATTACACCTTTCCAAGGTGCGACTTTCAACATCACTCGGTCACCTACTTGGAATTCGCGATCTTTACGCTTAAGATCGGCATAGCTCTTTTGACGATCGCGGGCTGTCTTGAGCCTCGCTTGAATTTGGACAATCTTATCGGTAGTTTCATGGACGAGTTCGGGTCCGGTGATTTGCTTTTCACCTACTTAGGCCCAACAGATAGGAGAATGACATCTACGGCCATACAAGGCTTTGAAAGATGCGGCCTTAATACTCACGTGATAGCTATTGTTGTAAGAGAATTCAGCTAGCGGCAAATGCTTCTCCCAAGCCTTTAATCAATTACACAAGCACGCAACATGTCCTCCAGGATTTGAATCGTGCGTTTGTTCTGTCCGTCGGTTTACGGGTGATACGCAGTACTCATATCTAAACGTGTTCCCAAAGCTTCTTGCAAAGAACGCCAAAATCTAGAAGCGAAACGGGCATATCGGTCTGAAATAATCGATAAGGGTACACCGTGTCGAGATACAACTTCCTTTATGTATAGTTGCGCGAGTTTCTCCATCGTATCAGTTTCCTTCATGGCTAGGAAGTGTGCAGATTTGGTAAGACGGTCAACGATAACCCAGATGGTATCATATCTGCCTACCGTCTTCGGTAGCTTCGTGATGAAGTCCATTTTTATTCCTTTCCACTTCCATTATGGGATTTTGGGTTGCTGAAGTAATCCGGATGGCCTCTGATGTTCGGCTTTGATCTTAGAACAAGTTAAACACTTTCTGACGTAAGTCGCAACATCCTTCTTGAGGTTTGGCCACCAATATTGAACCGTGAGGTCGTGGTACATCTTACCAGCTCCTGGATGAATCGAATACCTTGACTTATGAGCTTCATCTAGAATAAGGCTTCATAAATTCTCATAACTAGGCACCCAAATTCTTCCGGCAAAGTATCGGAGTCCAGTCTCCTTGACCTCGACTCGAGAAACGAGAATGTTCAAGTGCTCTTGAGCAATATTCTCCTCCTTGAGAGCTTCCTCTTGAGCTACACGGATTTGGATCGTGTGAATGGTGATGTTCAAGGCTCGAACACGAAGTGGTACCATTCTTTCCTTTCGGCTCAAGGTATCGGCTACAACATTTGCCTTTCCAGGGTGGTAGCGAAGTTCACAATCGTAGTTGTTCAATGTCTCGATCCACCGTCGCTGTCGCATATTCAATTGCTTCTGATCGAATATGTGTTGGAGGATCTTGTGATCGGTGAAGATAGTACTCTTGGTTCCATACAGATAGTGTCTCCACAGTTTGAGTGCAAAGACAACGGCTCCAAGCTCAAGATCGTGAGTAGTGTAGTTTCGCTCGTGAATCTTCAGTTGTCGAGAGGCGTAAGCAATAACCTTCTTCCGTTGCATCAATACACACCCAAAACCTTGCCGGGAGGCATCACAATACACAACGAAATCATCACTGCCTTCGGGAAGGGATAGAATAGGAGCGGTGGTCAACTTCTGCTTCAGGGTTTGGAATGCCGACTCTTGCTCGGTTTCTCAAACGAACTTCTTCCCTTTGTGAGTTAACGCTGACAAAGAACGCGTAATCAAAAAGAAACCTTAGATGAATCTATGATAATAACCGGCGAGGCCTAAAAATTGACGGATATGAGTAGGAGTAGTGGGGGTTTCCCACTTGATGATGGCTTCGATCTTAGCGGGATCAACCTTGATACCCTGATCGCTCACGATATGACCAAGAAATTGGACTTCCTTCAACCAAAATTCACACTTGGAGAATTTGGCATAGAGTTGCTCTTGTCTCAAGAGTTCAAGCATGACTCGAAGATGTTGCTCGTGTTCTTCTTCGCTTTTGGAATAGATGAGGATATCATCTATGAAGACGATAACGAACTTGTCCAGGTACGGCTTGCATACGCGATTCATGAGATCCATAAACATGCAGGTGCGTTAGTTAAACCGAATGGCATCACTAGAAACTCATAGTGACCATAACGGGTTCTAAACGCAGTCTTCAGCACATCGCTCTCCTTCACCCTCAACTGGTGATAACCTGATCGTAAATCAATCATGGAGTAAACGCTGGATCCTTGCAGCTGATCGAAAAGATCGTCAATCCTGGTAAGGGGATACCGATTCTTGATCTTCAACTTGTTCAGTTCACGATAATCAATACACATGCGGAAAGATCCATCCTTCTTCTTCACGAACAAAACAGGTGCACCCCAAGGTGATGAACTTGGTCAGATAAATCCACGGTCTAGCAGTTCCTACAGTTGACTCTGCAACTCTTGCAGTTCGGAAGGTACAAGTCGATAAGGTGTGCGAGCTACAGGTGCAGCTCCTAGCACTAGATCGATCTGAAACTCCATTGACCTCGGCGGCGGTAATCCTGGCAATTCTTCTGGAAAGACGTCGGGAAATTCGTTCACAATCTGTACTTCATCCACGCTTTTCTCCTCAGTTTCTAGTTTCTTCACGTGCGCCAAAACAGCAAAACGCCCATTTTTCATAACCTTTTGTGCCTTCATGCAACTAATAAGGTTCAGCTTTGGGCTACATCTATCTCCATAAATAATCAGTGGCTCACCATCTTCGCGAGGTATACGAAGAATCTTCTCACCACAGATAACTTCGGCTCTTACCTTGGACAACCAGTCTGTGACACCGCTAATTTTTTTTTTTTTAAATACGTGGCGGAAGAATAATATTAATTAAATACGATATCCACATTAACTATTGTTAATACAACTTGTGTCACGTGTCATCACAAGATACTTGTTTATACGGAGAAGACATATTTACAATAAGTTTACAAAAGATTATTGTTTTCATAAAGCAAGACAACATCAGAGTTGACTCCTGTCAAACATAACATCACCATGCCCGTCTTCTCCCAAAAGCAATATCTACAAGCTACAACCTGCAGGGAGGAGATGGAGGGGAGTTAGCACGAAGCTAAGTGAGTACGAATAACTACAGGCCATAGCATACAGAAGTGTTATACTAATCATGTCACATAGTCTAACACACAAACATCACCCAATAGTGCAGTCTATAGAGACTCCGGCGGTTCGGCCAAACGATTAACCTCCAGTTGATCGGGCTGGGGTTTACCGGAAGTTCCTCCTACATACCGTGCTGCATAAATCATCCACACGTGATGAACTCGTCATTCAAACATATACTACACGGATGCAAATAGGCTACCACATGAGGAACCCAACTCGCAGGTTGATCTCTCCTATCGAATTAGGCTACCACAAGATAGGGACGCACTGGGTTCCAACAGACAAGCATCAACCAACATGTAGTCATCAAACTAACTAATTACAATAATAAGTATATTTAACAAGCATGGCAATCATAATATAACATGCTACTATATACTATATTCTCCAGTCAGTCCCACTCACCGATTACCAGCAAACGAGAAGGTATTCAGCTATCTAATCACTGAACCTTCTCTGTCTCCTTTTTTCCTGAAAAAAACATATACACAAGTTAGTTTCTGTCCGTTAACCCCAAATAACACAATACAGAAATTTTTGTCAGAAAAGTGTCCGCTAAAATATTTTGCTTAACACTTATGCACTTTCAAAATAAATTTACATCAGATCATCAAAATACAAACGAGCAGCATAACGGTTAAAAATCAACACTTAGGTAAAATATTATGCCCCGGACACTCAGTCGGTCGACTGACTCTTACAGTCGGTCGACTGTCGACACAACCGGTCGACTGACCTTCCAGTCAGTCGATTCATTTGGTATTACATTAATCGGTCGAAGGTAAATCTCAGTCGGTCGGTTCACTCAACAGTCGGTCGGTTGTCTTCGTCAGTCGGCCGGTTCAACCCTCAGTCGGTCGACAGTCGGCCGACTGTGTTCATCTTCATCAGAAACTGAACAAAGGCTACGGACTTCACGATGAATCCTCAAATCTTGATCTAGAGCTCATTTTTAAACACCAAAATCGACCACAACTTGTTTGCTACTTGTTATAGACTCAAAACCCACAACAATTCGACCATAACAACACTTAAATTACTTGTTTTGACACAAATTTACACTTTTATGAAAACTAACACAAAACCTTAAATTTCACAAAGATTAGAGCATGGAAGCTTGTGATTCTTACCTTAAAAGAATCAGTGAATCACAAGGAACACAAAGATATGAACAATTTGAGCTCTAGATAAAGATTAAGGATTAGGGTTTGATTGTAGGTGGAAGGGAAGGTACGGTGTATGTGTGAGATGGTTCTGGAAAAAATGCAAGAGAGAGACAGCACTAGTCACTTAATTGGGTTTAATTCCCACACTGTGCGATACACGGGTATTTATCAGTTATCTGATATCTTTCGTACGTCATTTGGCAACCCAAACGGAGTCCAAATTAAATAAACAAACCTGTTTTGTGACCCTTGTCACAAACTAGTCCTAACCACATCATTAAATAATAATAAATATTAAATAAAAATAAAAGCATATAGTAACACAATACTAACTTAAGGGCAATATAGTAATCTTACAACTAGGCTCGATTGAGGATGTTACACAGTCCATACCGACTATCACATCAAAGCTTCCCAACTTAATGGGTATCAAATCAATCTCAAAATCCACACCAGCTAAGTTTATAAAACCTCCTCGGCCAATTTGGTCAACTTTCTCAAGTTTTCCATTGGCTACTTCGACAAGTATACTCTCATCCAAAGGCACTAACAACCAATCTATTTTAGAGCAAAAGTGTCTACATACATAACTCCTATCGGCACCGGTATCAAACAGGACAGAAGCAAACAGTTTATTGATAGTGAATGTACCTGTAACCAAGTCAGGATCTTCACGGGCATCTCTGGCATTCATGTTGAAGACTCTTCCACGTGCTGGCCCGCCATCCTTCTTCTTGTTAGGACATTCATTCTTGAAGTGGCCCTGCTGTTCACACTTAAAATGCTTCCTTGGTCCACTTGGGTTTGTCCTCACAGCTGGGGCGGTGATTTTACAATCTCTGCCGATGTGTCCAGTCCTTTTACACTTCTCCCACACTACGTTGCAGTATCCAGTGTGATGCTTGTAGCATGTCTTACACTAGGGAAGACTACCTTTGTAGTTAGGGTTAGAGCTAGGGTTCGGTTTAGGATTCCTCCAGTCATTGTTTCCCTTAAAATTCTCATACCTCTTAGTCAGGTTCTTGTCAAAACCTTTTCCCTTACTTCCGTCCCATTTACGTTTCCCATTACTAGCTCCCGATTCTGATTTTGCCTTCTCTGGCTCTTGGCGGGTAATTTGATTCATCAGGGTGTGCGCCATACGCATAGCTTCTGGGACATTCGCTAGTTTCGATGAAGTGACATTTCCTTGAATGTCCTTGGGGAGTCCCCACAGGTACCTCTCCATTCGTTTATACTCCGGAGTAACCATTGTAGGGCACATCAACGCTAACTCCAAGTACCTTCAGTTATAGCCATCAAGATCAGTTCCTACAACTTTCTATTCCGCTTCCATTTTCTGAATTTTGGTTCTGGGGCAGTACTCCTCGATCATAGCCCTCTTAAACTCCTCCCATGGTGTAGCATAAGCTTCGTCGATTCCTCGAGCCTTGGTGAGCGTATTCCACAAAGTCAAAGCGCCATCCGACAAAGTGCAGGATGCGAACTTAGTCTTATTCCCTTCTGAACTTAGTCTTATTCCCTTCGGATGCGAACTTGGGGGTTGGAATTCGCCATAGCTGCGGCTACTCGAGCGACTATCATCTCCTCAAGCTGTGCTGCGGTGGGGATTTCTCTTGGACCTCTTCCGTTAGCCATCGATCTTCCAAACAAAAATTTCGACTTAAGTCAAAATCCATTAACCAACAACGTCATGGAATACGGTAAACAACATGGAAGCATCACAGTACACGATAACTAAGCATGGCAAAAAGCAGCAGGTAGCACAGAAGCCAACATGTAATAAAATGCCGTACAATAGATCAACAACAGTAGTTCCATTCATAATAAGAAAATTGCATACAACGACATAAGGTTCGTACAATACATAAATGAAAAATAGGAAACTACAAACAAAAAACATAAAGAAATCTAATACAACGGTCCTAGGGCGAGGGTGGGTAAATGATGTCCATCAGGTGGGTCATCTTGTCCTCGAGCTCAGCTACCCGAGCAAGGAGGGCATGTACTTCCCTCGTCAGTTCTTCGACGATAGGAGATGCTGGTGGGACAGGTGGTGCAGATGGTGCAGATGGTCCAGATAATGCGGATGTAGTACTAGAAGTAGACGGTACTGAGTCGGCGACCTTATGCACAAATGGATCGGCAGGATATGGTACAACCCTTTTACGGGCGGTGACCCTAACCAACTGTCCATGTGCGTTCACGAACGGCTTTCTTCCATTAACCCCTAGAATAACAGTACTATCGAAGCGGTACCGCTTCTTCGGCGGGGTACAGGGTGGCTGCACGGGCTCCTCCTCGAAGTCCTCCTCAGAATCCTCCTTGAAATCCTCCTCACTGGTGTCATCGGATGATGATCCGTCTGAATCGTCGAAAGGTAGTGCGGGTACGTCACGGGCGGGAGAAAGCGTCTAGCCGGTGGTCATAAGTCGATATCTGCCAGGTGTAATCGGTACGACACGTTCGTTAGCGGTGCGTCTAGCCCAATGTCCATGCTCGTTACGGAAGGAACGTCTCCGTTTCCCTCAGGGATCACAGTGCTACTGGAATGGTGTTGTGGCTCCGGGAGTCTAGGGCTGAGTGGAGCTGGAATCTCCTCGGGATCCTTGTCTCCATCTGAGACATCCATCAGGTCAAGCGCGTGTCCACTATCTCTAGAAGATGAATCGCTGGAGTCGCTGGAGGGTAGTGGTGAGTCAGCAACTATAGTAGGCGAGGTAGCAGACGTATCTGAGTCGCTCTCGAAGTCAAAGGTCATGGGCAGCATGTCTGACATCTGAACAAGGAAAATAATTTTTTCCATGTCAGTAAGACATATAGCAAGCACGTAATCAGGCACTACATCATCCTAGCAGTACATAGCATGGCAATCGTAACAGTATTAAACAAAAGTAACATGCAATCAAGGACAGATAGTAGCATGCAGTAGCAAGAAAGTAGCAGCATACAGCAAGTTAACATAGCAGTAAAGGTAAGCAGTAGTGATGTGTTTTCTAGGGTGTATGAAACGGTTATCAGTTTTATATTATTTACTACAGAAAATCACCTAAATTAAACTAAAACACAAAAGGCAAGTATACCTATCGTGTAATAATATAGCTAAGGTAAAGTTCGGGAGGTCGATCCATGGACACTATTATTATGTGCTTTACTAGGTCAATTTAGTTAATTAAGTAATTAAACTAGATTTAGTAATATATAGTAATTATAGGTAACTTTTGGGGGATTTACCGTTTAACGACCGGTTTGTCTTTTTAGCTTTTCTTTTTAATTTAACAACAAGATAATAAATTTAAACTAGATTATAGCAATGTAGTAAATAAAAATTATTGCGGTAAATAAATATTACTTTAACTAAACGAGATGAAAATACAATAAAAGAGTATTATGCTTATTTAACTTCCGTAGTTACGATGTTTGACTTTTACTTTTTACTTTCTACCCTGGGTTAATTTTCCTTTGTACCCGTAGAATATTTAATATGTCCACCTGGAGTTGTCCAGTGCAGTCCTATAATTACAAGCATCAAATGCGAGTATCCTCGTCATTTTATCTTGTAACCACAGTTAAATATTCTAACTAATTACTATTTAGATGGTTTGACGCGGTTGTCACGTATGTCAATAATTACACCAGTTGTCACTGTATGTAACCCACCTTAATTTTAACTAGTCTTTTAACCGTTAATCCATTCACGTGTCCGTTTCAATGAATAATTTACCGTATATATAAATAACCCGTCTTCCTTGTCCGGTCAACGTATATGGTTATTTATGCATATAGTAAATTATAAGTAGTGGTAATTTAACAAGTTGTCACTTAATTATTTTACCATACTCATTAATAGTTAAAACCCCAATCTCCCTGAAGGTCGTTCTTTATCTAAATATTAACCGTTGTACAAATTAAATTAACTCATTTCCTATTTTTAATACACTAAATGGGGATCTTCTTTTTGGTATAATACACTAAAGTAGTCGACATCCACATATCAATGTATATAATACTCCATATAAATAATAATACTCCATATTTCAATGATCACTTTACCGAACTTTGACCATACTTCAATTCTTTTGTATTGAAAATATGGAAAGTAGTGTCCATTTTTTATATTTAATATTATTTTGGCTTTCTTTTGTGATGTATCATAAATCGTCTACTTATATGGATATTTTTGGGGTAGACATTCAAATCAAAGTTTTAGTGCTCTGAGTTACGAACGTCTGGGCTTTGGATTCACCTTTTTTCGAGTCCGGATGATTTAGTTATGATTTTTTTCGTGCATGCGAGCAAATTTCCATGTTATCAGTTTACGTCAGTGATCTTGTGATTTGTTGACTTGTACTTTGATGAATGATTTAGTTTGCAGCTTAACTCCCTTGTACACTTCACTTCTTCACTTGTACCTATTCATTTATGCTTTAAGAACTTGTACCTTTTGGAGTATAACTTGTACATAGAGCGTTTTTGACTGTTTTCTTCATTAATCTTCATTTTCGCACTCCGTCTTCACTTTTATTTATTTGTACAATTATAATGGAAATATAATACAATTACATATGAAAACCTATTATTTAGGAGAGATATTGCGACTAAATATATGTTCATTTTGAGCAATATCAAACTCCCCACACTTTGAACATTGCTTGTCCTCAAGCAATACAGAACTAAAAATACTCCGAAATAATAGGAAATCACACTTCACACGATTTATTCTTTTATTTTTCACACTCTATTTCACACTATATACAATGATGATGATTTAGTCTTTCAAGTCACGATACAAATTCCGTCAATTCATTTCAATACAACGAACAAGTTTCAAGTTAATGAAACTTAAGGGTCGTAGTTAAAGTCTTACGTGACTTAGAAAAATTTGGATCCTTAGGGAAAGTAGGAACCTGATGAAAAAGTTTTTTGTTTTGAAAATGCATGCTAGTTGTTACACTAGATACGTTTTGCGGATTAACCCATCACCGGTGTAAGTTTTCATAAACATTTTTGTGGGTTGTGGGTTTCGTATTTTCTTTTGATTTTAAGCTAAAAACTTTTGGTTTTGTGTACCCACTTGCTATCCCTGTGTTTGGAAAGCACACATCCAGTTTACTTGTTCCGTATATTACCTTACGGCAAACTACCGTCCGGTTGCAAAGGAGAGCGATGAACAAGAAACTGTTAAGGCTATGTTACATGAACATGCATAAAATCATGGTCAACATCGTGTCGGATGTAATTACTATTCTTGGTAGGAGAAATAGTAACGATCACCCTAGAAGTTTTTGGTCTGGCACAAGGTCCTGTCTCCGACCATGCTATGCAACCACCATTCTCACGGTTGACACCCGATTTAGTTCAGGTGATCTAATGAATTCCGTTGAATTCCTAGGATTTTACGTTCAACAGTAATGAACGTACTGAAAATAAGTTCTTTGAAAACAAATCGGTTTTATATTTTTTTTCAAAACATTTTCTCGGTCAAGTTCGAGTATAGATATCATCGAATTCCATGAGTTTGTAATTCTCAATCTTTAAGGTCAATATCAAGGATTGAGTAATATCAGGCTTAAATGCTAATTTTTAATCTTTAAGGAGAATATCCTTTCTGGGGATCTGATTCATCAGTCTTATCCAGCTGATTTGCAAGGCGTCCTCCCCATTTTACGTGATAAATCCTCTCATGGTTAGGATAAGTCCGACCACTTGGCGACCCTGTTTGATGCTGAGGTCCGTGGATTTCCAGCTGATTTTCGAGAAAACTTTACAAGGTTTTTCGTAGACTCTACAACCGGTCTGGACGACAACTTCTTGACCTAAATCAAGAAGCGCGTTTCTTTTTCGGAAGACTTTACTTCCTCTAGGATGGAATTGATTCATCCTAAAGACCTCGTGTATTAAAAGATTAATGTTTTTCTTAAGGAAAATAAGATTTTATGAACACATTTTGATCTTTTAAAAACATTTTGTACGAAGGGTCAGTTGGGTGCAATACTATCCCTTATAGTGTAGATCGCCCTTTTAGTTCTCCAATTGGCACATGTCTCGGTTTCAATCACTGTTCTTTATGGATTACAACAAAAGTACCTGCAAAACTTCGCACAAACATGTGATATACAGTTTTAAACAAATAGATTGGTTAATCTCCACACACTTGGCTTTTTCTTTGCCTTTTTATTCTCCTCTATTCTATTAAATAAATTCAACATTTGTGTTGTTTCTCAATTTATGTCCATTTTAGGTGACGATAGTTTCAGTAAATTTTACTTAATTTTACCGTTCATAAATATATATAAACATGATTTGAATTTATTTAGCAAGAAATTTTTAAATTTTTCACAAAATTTAAAGAATAAGCCAAGTGTATAAACCGAGAGAATTATAACCCCTCCCCACACTTGAGATCATGCAATGCCCTCATTTGTAATGAAATCAGTCAAAAATTAGAATTCACGAGGGCAAATAGTATAGAAAGGGAGTTAAAACCTCTTAGAGCTAGAAAGCCCTAACTTGCGCTGTTTGGAGTTGAATTGTTCTTTATTACCAATATCTTCTCTTGTTCACATGTTTCGTCAAAAATTAGTTACTTTTGCTGAACTTACTGTCAGTCTATGAACATGCCTTGTTTTACCTATTTTCACACAACAAACAAAACAAACAAACATGCACACAAAGACACACATTTTATTATTTTATTATTTTACAATACTTAAAATTAATAACTTGCAATAATAATAAAATGTGCGCCCCGTCCTTGGGTAGGGTAATTTTGGTTTTATCACCGATTCTTACCCGCGACAAATTGTTATAATTATCATTTCAAGTCGATACATAGAAAATAAAATCACAAAAAAGAATTAAATTTATTTTTGGTATACTTTAAATTAATAAGGATAAAATAACGACAACAAAATTCTCGCCCCACCCTTGGGTAAAGTAATTTCATTGTAAACACTTAATCTTAACTCGAGACCAATTTATAGCAATCGCCATTTTAAAGTTATTAATTAAAAGTAAATTTTTATCCCACTTAAGTCAAATTATCTTTAATAATAATAACAAAATTTTCCGTTCTAGCGTGATTTCAGCAGGAACTTAATTTCACTCATGAATATTTTGAAATCGTTATATTAAGTATTTGACTTAAGACATTTATATCTTCTCAATAAACGATATTCCCTAATTCAAAATTTAAACTTTTGTTTGATAACAGTAATTTCAGTTTTAGGTACCTAATTTTACCGATTACCAATTTAAACACTTAAATTAGAAGATTTATCGCTTGAAAGACGAAGATTAAATGCATTTAAACAAACAAACTTAAATTACAAATACATTTGTCTATTCAAAGAGACATACTTGTTTATCACACAATAGCATACTAAAATAAATCACACATTAAACTTGCACACTTGCACACTTGTGAGAATTTCAGAATCTCACAGAATTATCATCTTGAAAACGACCTGAGCGAATTGCTTCGAAAGCAAGTCGACCAAGTTGATTTTTCATAGCTTCATATGCGTACCCTCTCGGGTTTAGTAATTTTTCTTGGAAACACTTGACTGGCCCTTCTCGGCATAAAGTTACAAACTCGAAATTAGAATAAGTTTGATTCTTGGGGCATTTCCCTTCGTGGGACCACTTTTCGCACTTGTAACATTTTTTGAGTTGTTTTGCCCTTCGTTTTGTAGCAGATTTAGATGTACCTTGTGCGAAATTAACTTTGTTATGTTCTGCCCTTTTCTCTTTTCTAATAGCAGTCATTTTCTCCCTGATCTCCAACACCATATCAATTGGTAAGGTGTAGATCAGTGCGTATATGAGAAGAGAATGGTTTTGATCGACCGAAGTGCGCGACTTATGCATCTGAAAACAAATAGAAACAAAAATAAAACACACAAAAGAAAAGTAAAAATTTAGAATGGGGGGAGAAGACTAGTTCTTTAGGGTCTGCTAGGGAAAGACCAATCGGATTCCATTCTTGAAAAACTAAACAAGAACAGAATATCAAACACGAGATTTTTCTCTCTCTTGGAACATTCGACTCTCTCCACACTTAGTTAGCTGTGGTGTCGAACTTATGATTAAGATCATTATCAATCTCTCGTGGTCCATCAAAATAGTGTTTCAGTCTGTGTCCATTTACTTTGAATGGTTTATCATTTGAGTCCACTAATTCGACCGTTCCATAAGGTAAAACTCTTGTAACTATGAACGGTCCTGACCATCTAGATTTTAACTTTCCAAGAAATAGTTTAAATCTAGAATTGAATAGAAGGACAAGGTCTCCTTCATGAAACATTTTTTTAAACGTTTATCGTGCCATTTCTTTGTTTTTTCTTTGTAGATGAGTGAGTTTTCATATGCATCATGCCTTAACTCATCTAATTCGTTTAGCTGGTTTAAACGTAATCGTCCTGCTTCATGCAAATCAAGATTGCGTGTCATAAGAGCCCAAAATGCTTTATGCTCAATCTCAACCGGGAGATGACATGCTTTTCCGTAAACGAGTCAAAAAGGTGTGGTTCCAATTGGAGTTTTATAGGCTGTTCGAAAGGCCCAAAGAGCATCCTCCAATTTCATGGACCACTCCTTCGGATTTGCACCAACAGTTTTCTCCAGAATACGTTTTAATGCTCGGTTAGTGTTCTCAACTTGTCCACTTGTTTGTGGATGATAAGCTGTCGATATCTTATGAGTTACCCCATATCTTTTAAGAACTTTCTCAAGTTGAGTGTTGCAAAAATGTGTACCCCGATCACTTATCAAAGCTTTCGGTGTTCCGAACCGTACAAAAAGACGTTTCAAAAAGTTGACTACAACTCGTGCATCATTTGTTAGGAGAGCTTGCGCTTCCACCCATTTAGACACATAATCAATAGCAACGAGTATGTAGAGATTATTATGAGATTTTGGAAAAGGGCCCATGAAGTCAATGCCTCAAATGTCGAAAACTTCGCAAACTTGAATGACATTTTGTGGCATCTCATCGCGTTGACTTATTCTCCCGACCCTTTGACATGCATCACAGGATTTACAGAGAAGATGGGCATCCTTGAAAATAGAAGACCAATAGAATCCAGCCTCGTAGACCTTTCTTTCTGTGAGTTGAGGTCCGTAATGCCCTCCTGTAGGTCCTGTGTGACAATGGAGTAAGATTTATCTAGCTTCATTCCCAAATACGCACCTGCGTATTACTCCATTGAGACAATTTTTAAACAGATGTGGATCCTCCCAAAAGTAGTATTTAATGTCGCTAAAGAATTTCTTTCGTTTTTGATACGACAGTCCTTTTTCAAGAAATCCACATACTAAATAGTTCGCAATTGGTGCGAACCATGGTGGTTCTTCAATCTCAATCTTCATGAGATGTTCATCAGGAAAGTCATCTTGTATCGCGGATTCATCGAGAGTGTCTAGCTCAGGGTTCTCAAGGCGTGAAAGATGATCGGCGGCAAGATTTTCTGCTCCCTTTTTATCTCGAATTTCGATGTCAAACTCTTGCAAGAGTAAGATCCAACGAACTAAGCGTGGTTGAGCATCGTATTTTGAAAACAAGTACTTAAGAGCAGAATGATCGGTATAGACAACCGTTTTTGCTAAAACAAGATATGATCGAAATTTATCAAAAGAAAAGACTATAGCAAGGAGTTCCTTTTCAGTGGTTGTGTAGTTCGTTTGTGCTGCTTGTAAAGTCTTACTAGCATAGTAAATGGGTTTAAATCATTTTTCTATCCTTTGACCTAAAACGACTCCTATTGCAAAATCACTTGCATCACACATGAGCTCAAATGGAAGGGCCCAGTTTGGAGCTATCATGATTGGCGTATTGGTGAGCTCTTCTTTGAGAATGTTGAAAGATTTAATACATTCGTCCGAGAAGACAAATGGATTATCTTTTTCGAGGAGTTTGTTCATTGGAGTGGTAATTTTAGAAAAATCTTTAATGAATCGTTGGTAAAAACTGGCATGCCCTAGAAAACTCCTAACTCCTTTGACATTGGTAGGATGTGGAAGTTTAGTAATTACATCAACTTTTGCTTTATCCACTTCAATTCCTTCATTTGAGATTTAATGACCTAGAACGATGCCTTCTTTAACCATGAAATGGCATTTCTCCCAGTTAAGCACTAGATTTGATTTCTCGCATCTAATAAGCATTCGTTCAAGATTTGAAAGACACGACTTAAAAGAGTCACAGAAGACTGAAAAGTCATCCATGAAAACTTCCATGCATTATTCTATCATATCATGGAAAATCGCCATCATGCACCTTTGAAAGGTTGCAGGGGCATTGCAAAGTCCGAATGGCATGCGTTTGTACGCAAAAGTTCCATATGGGCATGTAAAGGTGGTTTTCTCTTGATCTTCATGTGCGATTGGGATTTGAAAATACCCTGAAAAACCATCAAGGAAACAATATTAACTGTTTCCTGCTAACCTTTCCAACATTTGATCGATGAAAGGTAAGGGAAAATGATCTTTTCTGGTGGTGTCATTTAATTTTCTATAATCAATGCAAACACGCCATCCAGTTACAATCCGAGTAGGAATAAGCTCATCCTTTTCATTTGTGATCACGGTAATGCCACCTTTCTTAGGTACGCATTGTACCGGGCTTACCCATGTACTATCAGAGATGTGATAAATTAAACCTGCATCAAGTAGTTTAATTATCTCTTTCTTCACCACATCTTGCATGTTAGGGTTTAGTCTTCGTTGACGTTGCACACAAGGTTTAAAATCATCTTCCATGAGAATTTTGTGTGTACAATATGAAGGACTTATACCCTTGATATCATGGATCTTCCATGCAATAGCTGATTTGTGGGCTTTTAACACGGAAATCAATTGAGATTTTTCGTTTTCAGAAAGGGAAGATGAGATGATTATAGGTGATTGAGATTCACCATGCAAATATGTGTATTCCAAATGGTTTGGAAGTGGCTTTAATTCCAATGTTGGTTGTTCTTCAATCGATGATTTGTACCTGTATCTGTCTTCCTCTTTCAGAACTTGAAGTTCTTATGTTGTTGGTTCGTATTCATTAGCCATGAGTGTAGCTAATAATTCAGCTTCATCAATTGGTTCTGTTCCTTCTCCTAAAGAACATTCACTTGTTCCTTGTAATTCTGGAAATTCTTGTAACAATTCTTTATGTTCATCTATAGTTTGCATATAATAGCACGCATCATCTGCAGATTGAGGTTGTTGCATGGCCTTATCAATAGAAAAGGTCACACTCTCGTCATCTATACTTAGGGTCAATTTCTTACCAAACACGTCTATTATTGCTCTAGCGGTGTTTAAGAATGGTCTTCCTAAGATAAGAGGAACTCGAGAATCTTCTTCCATATCTAGAATCACAAAATCTGCTGGGAATACTAAAGTACCAACTTTAACTAGCATATTCTCTATTATCCCTCTAGGATATTTGATTGATCGATCAGCTAGTTTTATGCTCATTCGTGTTGGTTTTAACTCTTCAAGGCCTAGTTTAACGTATAATGAATAAGGCATTAAGTTAATACTAGCACCTAAGTCTGCTAATGCTCTTATTGAATCAAGACTACCCATTAAACATGGAATTGTGAAACTTCCGGGGTCGGAGTGTTTTTGGGGTATTTTGTTCAATAATACTGCCGAACATGCATCATTCATTGTGACAGCTGAAAGTTCTTCCATTTTATTTCTGTTTGTGATCAGGTCTTTCAAAAACTTCGCATATCTTGGCATTCCTGAAATTACATCGATGAAAGGAAGATTGACGTTTATTTGTTTGAACATGCCAAGAAACTTTGACTGTTCAGCCTCGAGTCTTTCTTTTCTTTGTTTGCTCGGGTAAGAAAGAGGTGGTTGATATGGTTTAACGTATGGTTTAGGGCGTACTGAACCGTCTGGGATTTCAGCTTGTTGTTCATTGGCTTTCTCAATTACTGGTTTTGTCGCCTTCTCTGGTTCTGGTTGTGGTGGTGGAATAGGATAATCGGAAATGACTGGTATAACAGGTGGCGTAAGTGTTAAACCACTTCTGGTGGCAATTGCTTTGGCTGCCTCATTTCGAGGGTTGGTATTTGTGTCGCTCGGTAAACTCCCTGGCTTTCTTTCACCAATTAACCTTGCTAGGTTACTTACTTCTTGTTCCAAGTTTTAGATAGAAGCTTGTTGGTGTCTGAATGATTGCGAGTTTTGTTCATTAGTTTGTTTTTGAGATGCAACAAACTGTGCTTGGGATTCCATGAGCTTTGTCATCATTTCCTCCAGGTTTGGCTTTTTCTCGCCGGTTTGTGGTAGCTTATTAAGAAAACCAGGTCTTTGCTGATTACTAGGACCTTGTTGGTTATACGAGTTATTTTTGGGCCCATTTGGATTGTAAGGGGTGTTGTAAGGTCGGTTGAAATTATTCCTTGGCGGTTGATAATTATTTTGATAATTATTTCCCGGTCTTTGGTTTATGTAGGAAACATTCTTACTTTGTTCCATCGTTTGCTCAACACCGAAACAATCTTTCGTCAAATGTGGTCCTCCACACTGCTCACAACTGATTCGTATTGATTGAATATCTTTAGTCATCTTTTCCATTCGTCTCTTAAAAGTATCTAACTTTTCGAAAATGGAATCAAAGTCATGGCTAGAATCGGCTCTAGCCGCTTTAGATGAACGAAAAATATCTTTTTCTTGATGCCATTCATGTGAGTGGGAGGCTGTGTTATCAATAATTTTGTGAGCTTCAGTTGCGGTTTTCTTCATGATGGAACCACCAGCTGCTGTGTCGATGTCTTTTCGTGTAGCAATGTCGACACCTTGGTAGAATATTTGTACTATTTGATAAGTGTCTAAACCGTGTTGAGGACATCCTCTCAACAACTTTCTGAATCTTGTCCATGCCTCATATAATGTTTCATTTGGCTTTTGCGCGAACGTAACAATTTCTCCTTGAAGTCTCACGGCTTTAGATGCCGGAAAGAATCTTTTAAGAAATTTTTCAACTAAAACATCCCATGTATCAATCGCTCCTTCAGGTAACGATTCTAACCAATCTTTGGCTTCTCCCTTTAAAGTCCAGGGAAACAACATGAGATAGATCTGTTCATCCTCAACTTCTCTGATTTTAAGTAGAGTACAGATCCTATTAAAGGTTCGAAGATGTTCGTTTGGATCTTCTTTTGGCGTACCACTAAATTGGCATTGATTAGTTACCATGTGTAGGATTTGTCCTTTGATTTCATAATCTGGCGCATTAATGTCTGGTTGAGTAACGGCGTGACTTTGGCCTGTGCGTGTGGCTCTCATTCGATCTTCCATACTTAGAGGTTCCTGATTTTCCATGATTGAATTTGTTGAATCTGAATCACTAGAGGATTCTGATTTAATGGTTTCTTCCTCGACAACCTCTGGTTGAATGATTGGTGGTTCAGGAGGAATAATTAGTGGTTCAGGATCTCTGAATTGTCTTTGAATATCCTTCGGGTGCTCAATGATTGCTTATGGTTCAAAAGTCGGGTTTTTGGAAAGTTGAATCGGCGAGGACGCACGATTAGATGACGATCCTAACAAAAAAATTGTCGCAGTGAGATTAGTTAGATTCCTAGATCGTGTTACAGGTGGTGAACGTATTGGTGATTTTTTCAATTTGTACATTCATTACCTATTCAAAACTGCTTATTTAATTCTACCAATTTATCAAAAACATTTTTTTTTTCGAGATGTTTTTTTTTTTTTTTTTTTTTTTTTTTTTGGTTTTGTGACCTTTTTTTTATTACTTTTATCTTATATAACTTTTTTTTTAGAATGAGAGAAGGAAAAAAAAAATTAAATTTTTTATACCAAGTCACATGAGGAGCTAGTCACAAGTCAACATATTCCATGGACATCAATTACTTCCAAAAAGCTAGTTCCAATGCAGCTTGTATTTTTTTTATTTATATATATACCTTTTTTTTAATAAAAGTAGAAAATGAACTCGGTTTCACACACCTCTAGTGTGTGAAAAAAACGCTAATTGACTGTTCCTTTATGCATAAATGAAAGTATACAAGTCAACAAGCTCAAGGTACAAGAGATCGCGAATTGACTGGTAGATAGGAATGTTGGTTGAATCAAATGCACGTTCGATGGAAAAATAAAATAATAAACCAAATATAGTGGCAGACAAGAGTCACTTGAATTGGACTTTTGAGAAATGATATATTCTCTCAATTGAACAATTGAATGATACCAGATACTTGTGCTGTCAAGTTACCATTACAGTACCATTCACATTACAAAGTCTCAATTACTATTCCCAATTCACAAAAAAAAAAGAAATTGTAAATAGGTCCTATAAACTAGAGAAAAAAAACAATCTTTATGTCCTATAAACTACTTCGAGTCTTTTTTTTTTTAACTTTTATATACTACAAAATCTAACTTAGTTACCCTGTTAGACACCAAAAAGTATCCCCGGCAGCGGCGCCAAAAATTTGATGTGTTTTCTAGGGTGTATGAAACGGTTATCAGTTTTATATTATTTACTACAGGAAATCACCTAAATTAAACTAAAACACAAAATGCAAGTATACCTATCGTGTAATAATATAGCTATGGTAAAGTCCGGGAGGTCGATCCATGGACACTATTATTATGTGCTTTACTAGGTCAATTTAGTTAATTAAGTAATTAAACTAGATTTAGTAATATATACTAATTATAGGTAACATTGGGGGGATTTACCGTTTAACGACCGGTTTGTCTTTTTAACTTTTCTTTTTAATTTAAACAACAAGATAATAAATTTAAACTAGATTATAGTAATGAAGTAAATAAAAATTTCTACGGTAAATAAATATTACTTTAACTAAACGAGATGAAAATACAATAAAAAGAGTATTATGCTTATTTAACTTCCGTAGTTACGATGTTTGACTTTTACTTTTTACTTTTTACCCTGGGTTAATTTTCCTTTGTACCCGTAGAATATTTAATATGTCCACCTGGAGTTGTCCAGTGCAGTCCTATAATTACAAACATCAAATGCGAGTATCCTCGTCATTTTATCTTGTAACCACAGTTAAATATTCTAACTAATTACTATTTAGATGGTTTGACGCGGTTGTCACGTATGTCAATAATTACACCAGTTGTCACTGTATGTAACCCACCTTAATTTTAACTAGTCTTTTAACTTTAATCCATTCACGTGTCCGTTTCAATGAATAATTTACCGTATATATAAATAACCCGTCTTCCGTGTCCGGTCAACGTATATGGTTATTTATGCATATAGTAAATTATAAGTAGTGGTAATTTAACAAGTTGTCACTTAATTATTTTACCATACCCATTAATAGTTAAAACCCCAATCTCCCTGAAGGTCGTTCTTTATCTAAATATTAACCGTTGTACAAATTAAATTAACTCATTTCCTATTTTTAGTCAAACATCATAACTACTTGAGTTAAATAAGCATAATATTAATTTAGCTACTAAACATGGTAGAAAAATAAATAAAACTTACACAAAAGTTCTTAGCTTCCATTAATTCAATGTGGTAGCAAATTTCAAATTCAACACCCGTACAATATTAATTATAACACCCAAACTAATACTTAAAATTTAAACTTCGAAACATACGAACGGAGTAAAAATGAAAATAGTATGGAGTAATATTTTTCTCTGTCTCCTCTCTCTCAGCTCTCCCCCTGACTCCTTTGTCTCCAATATTAATACTCCGTAATTGAGATAAAACTTGGCCCAATATCCCCTTTTTAGTATATCTTCTGATAGTGCAAGTGAACTAGACCCCAATATCCCCTAAATTGTGAAATGGGGATCTTCTTTTTGGTATAATACACTAAAGTAGTCGACATCCACATATTAATGTATATAATACTCCATATAAATAATAATACTCCATATTTCAATGATCACTTTACCGAAGTTTGACCATACTTCAATTCTTTTGTATTGAAAATATGGAAAGTAGTGTCCATTTTTTATATTTAATATTATTTTGGCTTTCTTTTGTGATGTATCATAAATCATCGACTTATATGGATATTTTTGGGGTAGACATTCAAATCAAAGTTTTAGTGCTCTGAGTTACGAACGTCTGGGCTTTAGATTCACCTTTTTTCGAGTTCGGATGATTTAGTTATGATTTTTTTCGTGCTGGCTCGCAAATTTCCATGTTATCAGTTTATGTCAGTGATCTTGTGATTTTTTGACTTGTACTTTGATGAATGATTTAGTTTGCAGCTTAACTCCCTTGTACACTTCACTTCTTCACTTGTACCTATTCATTTATGCTTTAAGAACTTGTACCTTTTGGAGTATAACTTGTACATTGAGCGTATTTGACCGTTTTCTTCATTAATCTTCATTTTCGCACTCCGTCTTCACTTTTATTTATTTGTACAATTACAATGGAAATATAATACAATTACATATGAAAACCTATTATTTAGGAGAGATATTGCGACTAAATATATGTTCATTTTGAGCAATATCAAGTAGCATGCAGTAGTAGTAAGCAGTAACAAGTAAACGAGCAAGTTGTAGATTAGTCCTATTAGCGAATCCTACTCGGCTCAGTCAAGACCCACTAATGCAACCTAATTCCCTACAACCGATGCTCTGATACCAAATGTGACGCCCCGTACAAAACCATCATGTACGAATCGTCAACAACAGGTCCATTACACGGTATAATACTACATGCTGTTTTAAAACTAGTTTTGCATTCATGAAAATATAACGTTTTACAAAAGATAACGTGACACAAAGGTCGTTACAAAGTAATTATTCAAAATAACATAAGTTGCGAATGCAAAATAAAAGTTTCATGATTGAGACATCTCTAAGTAATGCAGCGGAAGTCTAACACAGCGAGTCTGTAACAGCAAGTCTATAACACCAAGACAGCAAGTCTAACAGCAGAAGCAACAACGTCTAAGCACCTGAGAAATACACGCTAAAAAGTTCAACACGAATGTTGGTGAGCTATAGTTTGTATTCAGTAATGTAATGTAGACCACAAGATTTCGTATTCAAAACAGTATGAAAAGTATATGCTTATCCGTGGGAACCCAGTAACTAACTTAACGTAATAATAATACCCCCTAAAAGTACACTTGGCGAGTGCGTATGTTCTTGAAGTATCAAACACCCGTTAAATGCTAGTGCGACTAGCCCGAGTGGGTATGTCAAATCCTATAGATCCATATCTAATATTCGCGTGCACCGGTTCAAAAACCAATGATTAAACGTTACCGTGCTAAGGGGAATCTTTGTACCGTTATATCACCCACACATATATAAAGTTTAAGTACTCGTGTCTAGTATGTAAAATATAAAAAGCGCATGTATTCTCAGTCCCAAAAATAATAAAGTAAAAAGGGAAGCTATAACTCACAGTGAATAAGCAGTAAAAGTCGATATGAAAAGTATGCAGGTAGTAAGTCGGTCCGAAAGGTCGTCAACCTAAGTCAAAGGTCACTAAGTCAGTATTTTGTCCCAAAAGGTTTAAAAGTACGTAAGTAAAGTCCTAAACATCATCATCGTCATCATCATTCGTAAAAGATAAAGTATGTTTTTAACAAGAATAGAGATCGAAACAAAAGGCTGACTTCGGACAGCTGCTATGACCTCTGTACAAAACAAAAAGATGCGTGGTCAGTGGTCAAGGCTCCGTATGTGAGTCCTCTAACCGCTGTCCAATTTCAGAACCTAAATCATCTTCGTTTGACCGTGGCGACGGTTTAAGTGCGAGTAGGTCAGAATTTTTTCAGCACGTAGTTACAAAGGCGTAGTGACTTTCGGAAGGCTATAAATCCTAAACCGTATATCGGATTTAGGCGAGGCCTAAACGAAAAGTCATCTACTCGAAACGAAATTTCTGAAAATCAATTTTTCAGAAGTACAGGAGTCTGATAAGACCCCGAAAAATAGCAAACAAATGCTCTGGTGGGTTTCTTGGTGCTTGATGCTCATCACGGTTCTCATCCTTGATGCTTGTAAGCTTCAAGTGTACAACTCTTTGATGTTTTAGCATCACTTTGACCAAGTTTCAACCATAAACACACAACTAAGAGTAAAAGCTATCATTCTACAAGTTTTGAACATCAAGGTTGCCTCTTTATTGCATAAACCCAATAAAGCTTCAATCTTTGTCCTTTTTACACAAGTTTATGCATCTTCATCATATGTGATGATGAAGACTTGATCTTTATCATCACAACAATCACAAAAAGGTTCCAAGTAAGTGAGATCTACAAAAATAACTTAGATCTCAAGTATTAAGAAAACCCTAAGCTAGAAAGCTTGGATCTTTACAAGATTAATGAGACCATAAGCTAGAAAGCTAAGATCTAATGAAAGTAATGAGACCATAAACTAAAAAGCTAAGATCTTTAACAAAATAATGAAACCCTAAGCTAAAAAGCTTGGATCTTTAATGTTCTTGAAGATCCTTAAAGCAAAAGACTAGATCTTCAAGTTACATGAAGATCATAAACACAAGTTTTGATCTTTATAACAAAATAAAGAAACCATAGGCTAGAAAATCTAGATCTAATAAGTAAATGAAGATTCAAAGCTAGAAATCTTGAATCTTTCATGTTCTTGAAGGATTCAAACCCAAGTTTGAATCTACAAGATATAACAAGATCAAAAAGCTAATAAGCTAGATCCTTTAATGATGATGATGATGATGATGATGTAGACATTAAGAAGAGAAGAAGAAGAAGAATAAGAAAAAAAATCTAAAACTTACACTTTTTAGAGTGAGAAAGACTAGAGAGAGAATTAGAGAGTAAGTGTGTGTAATTTGTGAATGAGATCAAGTGTGAAATGTGAGGAATTAGCATGGTATTTATAGAAGGTGATGGGGTGGCATGGTGGTGGTGGCCGTCGGCCATGGGGGGGACAATGGGGAAAAACTTTTGCTTTTTGGTTAATGATTGTCTAAAGTTGGTGCTTATGTTAGGATCCCATGCAACAATTGTGATTATGGTTAACAAAAATGCTAGTATGTTCCCTCTAATAAATGGGCATTTGTCTTACATTTATATGGGTCATAAACTTATTAAAATTAGGCTAATTAAATAGTCCATTAGCTAGAGTAGGGTGGGCTTGAGTCCAACAAGGTAGAAAGTCCAACAAGACTAACTAGTGAACATAATTAAATTACTAAGCGTAGTTAAGCAACCAAAAGCCCAAGTAATTGTTATTAGAAAATAACAATTAGTATTTCGTAGTCGTAATATTCCAATTACGACAAAAGTTAAACATGTACCAAAACATATAGCTCGTTCTCAACGTCAAGTGACACTAACGGTCGTAAAAGCATTCGAGGATCAAGTTAAGTAACTAAGTACTTAATGGTACATTGTATGGTATAAACAAAGGTAATTAATCATGAAATAAGATCCCAGAATATAATATAGCTCAGTACGCACAAATACGCAGTTTCGCAGAAAGTAACAAGCATAAAAGCAAGTCGAAAAAGTCGGGTCGTTACATTAAGCTAGTATAATATATAATATTATCAATAAAACGAAAGTACACAAAGCTTCTAGGCCATTAAAATATCAGGCCCAATAGTCAACACTAAGAAACAACACGAAGTATTATCACATTACCACACATTGACTTGAACAATTGGTTTTTCTCAAAGTCACGTGGAGAATTGAACTTATCGCTTCCTTTTTTACAGCATGCGACGTTCTTGGTTGTAGTTCCAATGTAAACATTCTTACCCTCAAACAGATTACTAATTCCAAAACAACCCGACTCCTCATCTCCCAAGACAACATGGTTGATCGGAAATTGTTCGTATTCTTCCAGATTCCGATCATCTTCATTAGGGTTTTTCGACGATGACTCATAGTAGAAGTCCAATGAATTATGACTTGATTCATCAGATCCGATTGTACCCAATCCCTCATCGGGGTTTGATTGGGTGTAATATCCCCAATCCGTCTGTTATGTATCCATGATTTCCAACTCATTGTTCGTGTTGGATCTTCTTTGAGGTTAACATATACGCGTTTAGGACCTATAACTAACATGACATTGACATCTATAGGTCCAAGTCTTTTGTGTGAATAAGCACGTTCCTGGTTATGAGATTTTGATTGCAGCCCAATTCAATGTTACAATTATTTGTGTCGTATATCTCACCCCCACCATCCGGCAATTGACCTGAAGGTGCTTTCCTTCCAACACCAAAATGGGACACCCTTGATATTTACCCAAACCAGTCTAGTTGATGACCAATATGACTTATCATATGCTCTAATGTTATTCATCCATTTTTTAAACAAGTGATCTTCCTGATTGAGAACATTCTTTATTAGTTCTTCATTTTCTCCAATAATCACGGTGTCAAGACCCTCACGATATTTGAAAGAGAAACCACTAAGATCTTCAATCTTACTAAGGTTATCAAGCTGGTCCAAGAGTTCAATATTTTTTAGCTCGCCAATTAGAGTTTTCCACATCAGTTCTTGAGTGATTGTATCTCATTGATGGTGATGCTTCTCACTTTTTCATGATTCTGAATCTTCTATTCTTCTCTCTTTAATGTTGGTTTATCACGTAAATCTCCTTTTCTTACTGATAGCATATCCCGCAAGTCATCAATGTCTTCCCACCAATTCTCTAAAGTTTCTGTTGTCACATTATGCATTCTTCATAGGAACATTCTTCATGGGTTCATCCTTATGGGTGGAGTTCTTGGGTTGGCTACCTTCGTCTTGTCTCTTTGGTCTTTCAATAGCTTTGAAGATTCTAATGGGCATGGAGTTGAAACAGATGTTGCTCAAAGAATTAAGAATCCTGTAGGATCTTTGACTCCATTAAACCGTACACAGTTGAATCGTTGGCCACTTTTTAACAGTTTCCCGGCCATGTGGATATCCTTTAGTTCACCATAAGCTTTGAAAGTTCTCCACAAACCAGTCACCTTTCAATTCTCCAGAAAGTTGAAAAACGTGAAAGATGTCCATCAATTTCCATTGTGCCTTGCTCGATGATCCTCATAGCCCTCATTGTACCGATCTCGATGAGATGACCCGTCCTAATACATAAGGACGAATACAATAACATATGGTTACATTGCGAGGTATTTGACCTCTACATGATACATTTTACAAACATTGCATTCGTTTTAAAAGACAAACTTTCATTTCATCGAAAGTTGACAGGCATGCATACCATTTCATAATATCCAAACTATGAATGACCTAATCTGTCATTTACTTAATAATAATCTTTATTGAACTCAACAACTTGAATGCAACGTCTTTTGAAATATGCCATGAATGACTCCAAGTAATATCTTTAAAATAAGCGAATGCACAGCGGAAGATTTCTTTAATACCTGAGAATAAACATGCTTTCAAGTGTCAACCAAAAGGTTGGTGAGTTCATTAGTTTATCATAATCATTCATTTTCATCATTTTAATAGACCACAAGATTTCCAGATATTTAATTGTACACGTAACCCGAGTACAAAATAATACGTGTAACCCGCGAATTAAAAATCATTCATATGGTGAACTCTTGATAATCGAACTAACAGGATGCATATATAATATCCCCATCATTTCGGGACTCTCATCGGATATGATAATCGAAGTACTAAAGCATTCGTAACCCGAATGGGACGTGTCAAGGTCCATAGATCTATCTTTAGGATTCGCGTCAATTAAGGGCCATTTCCCTAATTCTTAGGCTACCAAGCTAAAAAGGGGCATATTCGATTCGATAATCCAACCATAGAATGTAGTTTCGATTACTTGTGTCTATTTCGTAAAACATTTATAAAACAACGCATGTATTCTCAGTCCCAAAAATATATATAAAAAGGGAGTAATGAAACTCACAATACTGTATTTTGTAGTAAAAATACATATGACAACATTGAACAAATGAAAGATTGGCCTCGGATTCATGAACCTATATTAAGTATATATATTCATATATTGGTCAATATCTGTCTAACAATTTAGGTCAGGTCATAGTGTATCACAATTCTAATGCTCGAGATTATCATGCAAAAGTCAACAAAAGTCAATTTAACCCAAAATGATTTACAAAATCTATACATGTTTATTATATAACTTAAATATTCGTCTTATATATTTAAATATATTTATCAGGTTTTATTAAAGTAAATAATAAAAGTCATTTATTAAAATATATATATGATAAAAATATAGTTCTATATATCTTAAGTAACAAAATTTATAAAGCTCACTTAATATCATAAAAATATAGTGGTATGTATTATAAATGTAATTATATTACGTGTGATAAAAATATCTTTGTATCACATATTTATTTGATAATAATATTAATAATAATAATGAGTAAAAGTTGTATTATTTTGTGATAATAATAATATTAATTATAATAATAACAATATTTATATTTACTAATGATAATAATAATTTTGATAATTAATAATGATCTTTTATAATAATACTAATGTCATAATAATAATATTACTAATAATGATAAAAATATTATAATCATGTTAATGATAATAATAATATTAATAATATTGTTGTTATTAATAATACTAATAATAATAGAAATGATAATTTAAATGAAAATATAAGTTTTAAGATTTATAATGATATTTTCTAACAACTACGATAATTATAATAATAACGATACTTTTTAATATTAACTGTAGTAATAATAATATTTTATATAAATAATAATTCTATTCAAAATAATAATTTTTAATAATAATAATACTAAAATGATTATGATATTTTATAATAACAGTGATATTTCTATTTAAAAATAATAATTTTAATAAAAATGATGATTTTAATATTAATGATACTTTTAATAATAATAATGACGATAAAAATAATAAATGATAGTTTTGATAAAAGTATTAATTATTTTAATAATAATAATAATAATCATAATAATCATAATAATAATAATAATAATAATAATAATAATAATAATAATAATAATAATAATAATAATAATAATAATAATAATATTAGTATTATTGATTATTAGATAATAATAATAATAACGATAATAACGACGATAACGATAACGATAAAGATAACGATAACGATAATAATAATCATTTTAACAATAATACTTAAAATTATAGATAATTCAATTGACGATATCTTTTAATTCGTTCATCGAAATCATACGCTTTCTAAATGAAAAGTTATTAATTTTTCGTAAGCTTTCCAACGACATGCATATCATATACCTTATTTCAATAGCATATGTATTAAATTCATGATCTATCATAGACTATTTAATGACGAAATTTAACATACAAGCATGCATAATCATATCTACTCGAGCACTAGTCAGGGATACACTATTACTATATAAAAGATAAGATATGAATGCTCACGTATCAATATTGTGATTCAATATTGCAGGAAAGTACGTAGACGCAGCGAAAATGATAAACACTAGTTTGACTTCACGAGCATACCCCCGAACATTATCCATAACCTCCATAGCTATAACCCGTAATTTCCTTAGCTTTAACCCGCTCGAAAAACTTGTTTGAAATGACTCGAACATAACCTCGTCGTAGTATTTTATGTATAATACTAATAATAATAATACTAGTACTACTAATAATATGTTTGGATTAATAATAATAATTAATAATAAAATAAATAGGAAGTAATATAGAGATCAGAGGGAGAGATTGAATCTGTGTGTGTAAATCGAACTGAACACGATCGAATTTAAAGACATTTGCTGGTAACTCTCCTCATGCGATCGCATGAGAATATCATGGGGATGTCATGCGATCGCATGAGCCCCTTGGACAGCTAAGGTTCCTTGTTTTACTCTGTCGACACTCGATTTTTATTATTATATATATAATATATTTAATTTATATAATTAATTATATATTATATAATATTTACATACATTGTTAGTTTGTAAATTTTGTCCCGATGACTCGTACATTGTCACTCGACTTATGCCCTAGTTCCGGTTTTTCGAACGTCCTTTCGTACGCTTAGAAAACTTGTACTTTACGTTTCGTGGCGTGTACCTTTATCAATAATTAGACTTAATCATCAACAGATTATATTACCCAAAGTATAACATTTACATTTGAGTGTTGAGGTCATTTGCTTCTATAAATCAATGCCTCGTTATTTATCAAAGTATATTTAATGATATGATTTTAAATCCAAAACGTTTTATGAATTATTTTATTTTATCACTTTGTAAAATATAAATATATTTTCATTTAGAAATATAAACTTATATATTTTAGAAATATTTATTTACTAATATAATATTTAGTTTTTCAAGACTAATTATACTTCAAAGTTCGTTTTATAAAATTCAAACTCGTTTAAATAATAAAAGTTATTATATCAAATAATTTTTTTTAATATAATGAAAGTTAAATAATTAATTTATCAAGGGACACGAGGCAATCAATGTAAAGCATGCTTTTGAAAATTAAACGGGAATATCCACTAACTTTTGTCTATCGATAAATGACACTTTGTTCTTATTGAAAATCAACTTTACCAATTATTCCGAATATCGTTAAAAAGAACAGATTTCTTAAATCATAGTGGACCTTACTACAGAGACTCGTAATCATATTTCAATGTATCTGATAAATCGATCATTTGATATTATCTTCTAATTCCATCGATAAACATATTGAAACAAATACGTTCATGTAAAGTATTATACGTTTAATACTTTGTTAATATTCTCAAGTTATAATATATATACAGATATATATATATATATATATATATATATATATATATATATATATATATATATATATATATATATATACATATTCATATCCAATTAAATAATGGTTCGTGAATCGTCGAAATCTGGTCAAGGTTAAATGAATATACGAACACAGTTTAAAATTCTTGAGATTTAACTTAACCAACTATACTTATCGTGTCGAAATAATATAAAGATAGAGTTTAAATTTGATCGAAAATTTTCAGGTTGTCACACTCGATCCATTGCCCTGAATCCCTGTTTGAAGTTCCTACTAATATAATATTTAGTTTTTCAAGACTAATTATACTTCAAAGTTCGTTTTATAAAATTCAAACTCGTTTAAATAATAAAAGTTATTATATCAAATAATTTTTTTTAATATTATGAAAGTTAAATAATTAATTTATCAAGGGACACGAGGCAATCAATGTAAAGCATGCTTTTGAAAATTAAACGGGAATATCCACTAACTTTTGTCTATCGATAAATGACACTTTGTTTTTATTGAAAATCAACTTTACCAATTATTCCGAATATCGTTAAAAAGAACAGATTTCTTAAATCATAGTGGACCTTACTACAGAGACTCATAATCATATTTCAATGTATCTGATAAATCGATCATTTGATATTATCTTCTAATTCCATCGATAAACATATTGAAACAAATACGTTCATGTAAAGTATTATACGTTTAATACTTTGTTAATATTCTCAAGTTATAATATATATATACAGATATATATATATATATATATATATATATATATATATATATATATATATATATATATATATACATATTCATATCCAATTAAATAATGGTTCGTGAATCGTCGAAATCTGGTCAAGGTTAAATGAATATACGAACACAGTTTAAAATTCTTGAGATTTAACTTAACCAACTATACTTATCGTGTCGAAATAATATAAAGATAGAGTTTAAATTTAATCGGAAATTTTCGGGTTGTCACACTCGATCCATTGCCCTGAATCCCTGTTTGAAGTTCCTACATGCATGAAACTCCCCCCCCCCCCCTCTCTCTATTTTCTCTCTCACACATCTCTCTTCTAACATTTCTTGAAAACAATCTCAATATAATTTTTGTTAGATTTAACATATGTTTATTAAATCATTTTCAAATATCACTTAACTTCCTTTAATAACTCATTGTCACGTCAACGTCATATTTTTACTTCCTCGAAAAAAATTTCAAAGCTAAATAAAAACCGAATCACTATAATTCTTTAAATACTTCTATACTTCTATACTTAGAACAACTATAATTAAATTTAAAACTAAAAACACTCTTATGATTATTAATAGTATTGATCTTATGGCTCACAGTTTGATTGTAACACCCGATTGGAGTCAAGATGAACAAACGTGATGAATGAAAAACGGTCATTTGAGAATCTTCATAAAAGGTTTTCTGATTAAAGGGCGGAAAAGATTTTCATATCGGAGGGCAAGAACGTTATCATTCGGTGGACACTTAACCATTATTAAATCTATCCTAAGTAGCTACTGTTATACTTCTGATCTCTTTCGTACTCTAGCTTGTATCATTAATATACTTGAGAGTTTTCGCCGTCAATTTTTTTTAGGGCGCGTTAGGTGATTATTTTACAATAGATTGGATTGATTATAAGTCAAAATTATCTTCTTATGTGCACGGGGGTCTTAACACCGAGTCCTTAAAACGCATAAACTTGGACCTTCTTGGGAAATGATGGTGACGTTCCTAGGTAACACGAGAGGCTTTTTTGGTTCGGGCTATAAAAAACATTTATGAGAGGGGGGATGAGTTAGGGTTTACTGTTTTTCATAGTTTTGAAGATACAAAGGATCTTAGTTTAACATCATAAATACCGAATCTAAATTATCTAATATTGGCAAAGACTTTTGCAACTCTTTTGAGCTTCAGTTAAGGAATGGTAGTTACTTTCAGTTCTGGTTCGACAACTGGTGGGAAATTAACGGTTATGTTATCTGTAATACCCCCCAAATAGGGCCGGGGGTGAATATGACTTTTCCAATATCATCACACAGTTATATAAACGAGAACGACTTTAAATGAGACGTTTAATAAAATCAATAATTTAATTTGCAGCGGGAAATGAAATGTTTTACATGGTAAACCCAAATGTGATAAATGTTTAACAAATGCTAAAATATAAATAATGTGGACTCCAATGCAACATCAAGTAAGCAACATAGGGCAGCACATAAGCTATTTTTCACCTAAGACAAACATGCTTAAAATGTCAACACAATGGTTGAGTGAACATCATAGGTTTAATAGTTAATAAGTTTAGACCACAAGATTTATTTCAAAACATCAAAATATTCAATATGCCATGAGTTATAATATCGAGCTAAACATTAACCCCTGACACTGTACGGGTGTCGGTAATCATTATTATGTACCCCCTTGACGATCGGTCAATGGGTAGAGACGTCGCTCTCAATATGCCTACTCACAATAATTAAGCTTGCAACATTTTAATTCCAGCAATTAACGATATTATGGCGGGGATTTGCATGTAAAGATATAATCTATACAAGTTAACAAAAGTCTCATGAAGTTGCATATCAAAAAGTTTTGGCACTTGTGTCTAAATTGTAAATCATTTAAAAGTAAGCATGTGTCTCACCCCAAGATTTATAAAATACAATAAAATATGTAAAAAAAAAAGGGCTATGAGTTCACCTTAGTAGCACAGAAGAGTTATTCCACAAGAGAAATGAATTGAACGGAAGAACGTAATCAGGATCTCAACCTAGAGATAAAATGTACGACCAGATGTTGTCTAATAGACATAAGTATAGTAACTATACTAATGATAATGGTTTTCTAAAATAAATTCCATTTTAGGAAAGGTTACTATTTATGGAAAGTTTCCACTTTTAGTAACTTTCCAATTATAGAAAGTTCGGGCTATAATCTTTAGCAAGACGCTGTACAAGTTTCTCAAATCTCGTTGTTATCATACAAGTCACTCTGATGATCAGTTGTTACCGGGCGCCCAAGATTCTTGACCAGGATCTATGTCTTGGCATTCGAAATCCACAAGCGGTTCCCATAAGGCAACAAGGACCACCCTAGGCCATATGTAGCGGTGAGGTTCGTATATAGTGCACGTTATCTTTATTATAACCTTCACATATTATAGGTGTACAAACTTTTATTAAATAGCTAAGTTAATTATATATATTTAGTTACTATTAGTATTATATAACTATTAATAGTTTTATAATTATATATGCATTATTATTCAAGCTATAATTACGATCTTATGACTTGGATTAATTAATATTTATAATACTAATCACTATCATGCAATATATATATATATATATATATATATATATATATATATATATATATATATATATATATATATATATATATATATATATATATATAACATAATTGGTTATATTATTTGTTATTTAATTTACAAGATACTTATTAATATAGCACTTTATTAATCCAATATAATCCATACATACCTAAATAATTAAGTAAATACCTAATAATCATATACATAAGTAGAAAAATTTAAGAAAATATATTTATTACAATTTTGTATTTATATTTGTTTTTATTCTTGATTTAATCACAAAAAAAGTTTAATTCTACATAAAATACTAAATAAACCTAAATAATTATTTTTATAATTTTTATAAGTTTATTACAGTTTAATAACCTGTAGAAAAATATTTATAAAAAGATTTATTTATTTTTACATTTATTTTCTTATTTACCTTGTATTTACATAATAATAGAGTTTAATTATATAATAATTATTAATTCCACCCATAAATTAATTTTAATAATTTTCTCAGATCTAGAAAAAGTTTATAAACTCAGAAAAATTATTTATTTATTTCTATTTGCTATATATATTTTTATTACAAATTTCACCTTGTTTCTATTATTAAATAACACATAATTCGAATTTAATTTTTTATAAATTATATTCTGAACTAAATAATTAAATTAAATATCATACTTTACTAGAAAAATATTTGTATAAATTAAATAGCCTTTTTCTTATTTTTTTTTATAAATATATGTGTATACCGTATATATATATATATATATATATATATATATATATATATATACATAAAACTATTTTAATTAAATAAAATATTAAATCGAATTATTAATCAGTAAAATTATTTTTCCTAGATCTCATATTACTTATTAGTAATTAACATGCATAATTTATAATTTATTAAACTCAATACATATTATTATATATATATATATATTCGGCTGAATGTAAAAGACAAACAAATTAATAAAAATTGTTAAATCAACTCATAAATCTAAAAAATTAATTTTTATAAAACTTATTAATCATGAATCTAATTATCATGTATTTAGAAAAATTTTATGAAGTGAAAAATATTTTATTTGTTTTTGGTTTGGGGTTCGGCCGAAAAAAACAAGAAAAAGAAAAAGAAACCAAAAAAAAGAAAGAAAAAGAAGAAAAGAAAACTCACAATTTTTCTAGGATTTTGAGAGCTCCCAAAAATTTGATGTAAATATTATGAGGGATTAAAGCCTATTTATAGATTTTAATTACTTGGAGAGCAAGAAAAATACAATTTAATTAATTAATTAAAAAAATTCCTTTTTTATTTTCGGTCGACCTAGGCCTTTTTATTATTTTTTTATTTTTTTATTAAATGGAACAATCTAGAATATCTTGTATTTTATTTTATTTTATTTAATTATCATAATTTATTATATATCTATATATATATTTCGGTATATATATACATATATTTTTTATATTTAATTTACAAATTTACATTTGTAACCCATTACTTAATCATTTTATATATTTACTCATAATTATATTTTATTTACATTTTATTTACATTAATATAGATTATATACATTTTAAATACATAGTATATACATTTAATAATAATAATAATAATATTATTAGGGTTAGGGTTTGGGTTAGGGTTTAGTTCATTAATTACGAGTATTAATTACTTCATTTAATACGTACGGATAACAACCCTAATAATAATGTACGAAACAACAATGGAACCTTAGGGGCATTATAGTCATTACAGAGTGGAAAAATGAGGGTTGTTATAGTACATCCCAGTTAATTTAAACTTCGTCCTGAAGTTTCAGGAAGACTTCTCTGATGTATCAGCAATTGGAAAAAGATGAGGATATTTCTGCTTCATCTGGTCTTCACGTTCCCAGGTATACTCGGGGCCTCTTCGTGAATTCCAACGGATATTAACAATAGGAATAGAGCTTTGTTTCAAGCCTTTAACCTCACAATCCATAACCTCTATCGGTTCTTCAACAAAATGCATTTTATCATCAACGCGGATATTATCCAATGGAATAACAAGTGTATCATCAGCAAGACACTTTTTAAGATTTGAGACATGAAATACATCATGCACATTATTAAGCTCAGTGGGTAATTCTAATCGATATGCCACAGGACCAACTCTTTCAATAATCTTGAAAGGTCCAACATAACGTGGACTTAATTTGCTTCGCTTACCAAAACGAATGACGCCCTTCCAAGGGGATACTTTCAACATGACTTTATCACTAACTTGGAATTCTAAATCTTTCCGACGTTTATCAACATATTTTGTCAGCTGCGGGCAGTTTCTAATCGTTTCTTAATCTGAACGATCTTTTCGGTAGTTTCATGAATGATTTCGGGACCAGTTAACTGTCTGTCCTCTAATTCATCCCAAGACAATGGGGATCTATATTTTTGTCCGTATAAGGCTTCAAAAGGTGCAGCCTTAATACTTGAGTGATAGCTGTTATTGTAAGAAAATTCAACTAAAGGCAAGTGTCTATCCCAACCTTTGCCAAAATCGATAACACAAGCGCGTAGCATATCTTCCAACATTTGAATGGTTCATTCACTTTGACCATCAGTTTGTGGATGATAAGCTGTACTCATGTCGAGTTGAGTTCCAAGAGCAGATTGTAAAGTTTTCCAGAATCTAGAAACAAATCGACTGTCGCGATCAGAAATGATTGAGATAGGAACTCCATGACGTGAGACAATATCATTGATATAGAGTTGTGATAATTTCTCCATCTTGTCGGTTTCCTTGATCGGTAAGAAATGTGCAGATTTTGTAAGATGATCAACTATGACCCAGATAGTATCATTGCCGTTTGAAGTCTTGGGAAACTTAGTAACGAAATCTATAGTGATACATTTCCACTTCCACTGCGGAATATCCGGCTGTTGAAGCAAACTAGACGGCCTTTGATGCTCGGTCTTAACTTTTAAACAAGTAAGGCACTTGCTCACATAATCAGCAATGTCAGACTTTAGATTAAGCCACCAATAGAATTCTTTCACATCGTGATACATTTACTGGAGCCTGGGTGAATAGAATATCCAGTCTTATGCGCTTCATCCAAGACTAGTTCTCGAAGATTTCTGAAAATTGAGACCCAGATTCGATTATTGAAATACCTTGTTCCGTTTACCTTGAGTTCCAGTTATTTTTCGAGACCTTTCAGTCCCTCAAGTTGGACATTTTCTTCTTTCAATTCCTCAAGTTGTGCTTCACGAATTTGAGATGTAAGATCTGTACGAATACATATATTTAAAGCACGAACTCAGATCGGTTTGGCACGAACTCGGATCGGTTTGGCACGATCCTTTCTACTAAGGGCATCGGCTACTACATTCGCCTTTCCAGGATTATATCAAAGTTCATAATCATAGTCATTTAATAACTCAATCCAACGCCTCTGCCTCATGTTTAATTGCTTCCAATCAAAGATATGTTGAAGACTTTTATGATCGGTATACATCGTGATTCTAACCCCATAGAGGTAATGTCTCCACATCTTTAGTGCAAATACCACGGCTCCTAATTCCAGGTCATGTGTGGTATAGTTCTTCTCATGTTTCTTCAACTGTCTAAATGCATAGGCAATAACCTTTTCACGTTTCATCAAAACACATCCGAAACCTTGATTCGAGGCATCACAATAGACTACAAAATCTTCAGTACCTTCAGGTAATGACAGAATCGGGGCTGTGGTCAATTTATCCTTTAGAATCTTGAAAATAGATTCCTGTTCTTCGGACCACTCAAACTTCTTCCCCTTATGAGTTAGCTTGGTAAAAGGTTTAGCTAGAATAGAAAAATCATTGATGAACCTTCGGTAATAACCAGCAAGTCCCAAAAATTGGCGAATATGTTTCGCACTCTTAGGCACTTCCCAGTTTTGGATAGCGGTGATTTTTGCCGGATCGACATGTATTCCTTTACTATTAACTACATGTCCGAGAAATTGTACAGTTCGTAGCCAAAATTCACACTTGGAGAACTTAGCATACAGTTGTTCCTTCTTTAAGAGCTCTAGAATCAATCGCAAGTGTTGCTCATGCTCCTTCTTGCTCTTGGAGTAGATTATAATGTCATCGATAAAGACGATCACGAACTTGTCAAGATATGGTTTGCATACACGGTTCATAAGATCTATGAATACAGCAGGAGCATTGGTTAAACCAAAAGGCATGACAAGAAACTCATAATGTCCGTAATGAGTTCGGAAAGCAGTCTTAGAAACATCAGCTTCTTTGATTCTCAGTTGATGATAACCGGACCTAAGATCAATCTTCGAGTAGATGCTTGATCCTTACAGTTGGTCAAACAGGTCATCAATGCGCGGAAGTGGGTAACGATTCTTGATGGTTGGCTTTTTGAGTTCACGGTAATCAATACACATCCTCAACGTACCATCTTTCTTCTTGACGAAAAGTACAGGTGCTCCCCACGGAGACGAACTAGGGCGAATAAAAAGTTTTTCCAAAAGTTCTTGGAGTTGGTTAGATAATTCTTTCATCTCTGGTGAAGCTAAGCGGTATGGTGCTTTTGCAATAGGTGCAGCACCAGGGGTCAGATCAATCTGAAACTCAACCTGTCGTTGGGGAGGGAGACCAGGGAGTTCTTCAGGAAATACTTCAAGAAAAGTCTCTCACTACCGGTACATCTTCAATGCATTTTTCTTCCGATTCGACTTCCTTAACATGAGCCAAAATGGCTTGGTATCCCTTCATTAGATACTTGCGGGTCTTGATGCAAGAGATGATGTTGAGTTTGGAACCACTCATCTCCCCTTGAACAATTAAGGTTTCCCCATTCTCAAGAGGTATGTTAATGGTTTTCTCATAGCACATGATTGAAGCTCTTAATGGGCGTAACCAATCCATCCCTACGACTACATCAAAGCTCCATAATTCAACTGGCAATAGGTCGATCTTAAAGTGTTTGTCGGCTAAAACCAAATCACAGTTTTTATACACATTGTCTACTTTCATAACCTTACCATTTGCTACTTCTACAAGACGCTTAATTTCTAAGGCTTGTGGTTTTTCAGTGAATAAGGCACAAAATTCAGTAGACACATAACTTCTATCAGCACCAGAATCGAATAAAACAGTAGCATAGAAGTTGTTAACAAGAAACGTACCCGTAATCACTTCATCATCATCACGGGCTTCTTCAGTAGTCATCACAAACGCCCAACTTTTAGCATTAGAATTTCCCGTGTTACTCTTTTTCTTTGGACACTGGTTGCGGAAATGCCCTTTTTCACCACAGTCATAGCATGTAGGAACGATTGCGTTGGCTTTAGTTGCAGGAGTATCCGTTGGAGGAACTGCTGTGACGACCCGGAAATTTCCGAACAAATTTAAACTTAACCTTTTATGATTTCGAGATAAGCAAAGTCTGTTAGATTGAATCTCAAAGATTTTGAAACTATTTCTTATATCCATTTGACCTTTGACTATTCCCGATGATTCACGAACAATTATTTATAAATAAATATGTATATACATAGATAATGTGAGTATATGTATTAAATTGAAATTATAAAATATAATTTAAAAATAAGGATTAAATATATAAATTAAGATACAAAATAATTAAGTATTAATTTGAAATGAAGCTATATAAAAATCTAGATGATTTTTGTACATAATTGTTAATTGTATGTATATTACGACGTATAAATATTAAATATTCAATATATGTAACACATAATTATTAGTGAATACTAAATTATAATATTAATATATTTAATTACAATCTAGAAATATGAATGTTGTATTATTTACTTTCATTATTAATATTAGTATTAAAATTAATATTAACATTAGTATATCATTATTTAATATAATTGATACATCTAATTTGTGATATCATTTGATTAGTAGTAAAATTATAATTGTAAGTTATTATTATTATTATCTTTATCAATATAATTATTATAATTATTATTAAAAATAATACAAATTATTAATAGTATTATTAATAATAACATTATAAACACTATTGTAACTATTAGTATTATTATCTTAAATATTATTATGATAATTATCATTATCTGTACTTATATGCTATTATTATTAATAATATTTCAGTATTTTATGAATTATTATTATTATTATTAATATTAAACAAATATACAAAAGATTATATACAGAGAATTGGAATCAAATCTGTTACATGTAACTATCTAACTATGTTTAATTTGTCCTTCAATCACTAAACTAGTACAAATTACGAATTCAATCACAGATCAAACCAAAATCAGTTACATATCACAATCAAACTTTATTTAGTTTTGTTTTCTGCCTCTCTGATCTTGTTACATATCAAAATCATTACGTACAGAATCTGCTCCAATCTAAAATGTTGATCTCACTACAGAACGAAATGGGTTGCAGGTCACTATCCAGTTTTAAATTTTTCTCTTGGCTTCATTTTTCATTCGATTCTTCCTGTCTCTAATTTGTTATCCGTCAACTTCAACTCAATTAACAAACAAAGATTGTTACCCATTGCTACCATTACTTTTATTTATTCCTTGACCTTAATCTATGCTTGTCGACTGCATTCTGTTAGACATCGGATTCAATCACTACACAACAAATGACGATCGAATCTTAATGCTGTAGTAATTGATAATTAACATATTATATATACATTGTTGCAATTGAGATTGAAAAAGTGGGAGAAAAATTAAGATACATACATATATTACTTACACTCAAACCTTTACAGAGAGATATTTAAGAATCACCATCGAAGGCAACCATTCACTTCACACCATAAAAATGGCACTCACTTAATCCCATGAATGAGATCACAACCATGAATAACCCTTTTTGATTTTCTATTTTTCTGAGTTGATCGACCAAACAACTCATAGAACACCCATAACCTTAACAACACCACTTCACCACCCTTATTTCTTTTTATACCTATTCGAAGACAGCCAAAACCACTGCCACCTATCAAACCGTTTATCTCGTCTGTTTCGTTTTCAACTAACCACCCCAGCCAATGATTTCCCCGTGAGCAGCAACTAGGTATATAAACATTATAAGGTTTTATATATTAAAGAAAGGTTATAGAAGGAAGCATACCTAGTTGTTTTGAAACCACATACACTCAATTTAAATTCAATTTAAATATGTAGAGCTAGTGAGCTGTAGTTCCTCTTTGTTTAAGGTCAAAACCCATTTGATTTACTTAATTCGCATGCTGCATGATTCCATTCTTTTTTATTATTAACCGAACCCCACCTCCACTCAATTAACCGAAAACCCCACTTGGAATATAATTTGAAATAGTGGCATACATAAAGCTATTCAATTTTAAACATACGCAAGTTACTTGCTTTTAAAAATCTTCTTGGCCGACACCTTTATAAAAAAAATATAGAACTCCACTTGATTATTTTACTAAAGGCATAAAACAATGATGAACCACATGATATTATTTCGGTCCTTCTACTACTGTCGTTCCATAATTCATTTGCCAAACCATGCCACTTGTTGCTTTTTAACTTTGAACTCCTTTTTCAATTCGAATTCCATGTAGCAACAACCACGAAATTTTAATGGGGTTGTGTGGAGGTGAAATTTTAATACATTAAGGGTGTTATCAAATAAAAGTGGGATTAGACTCAAGTAATTGGCCGACCAAAAAGGGAAGTGTAGAGACATTTGGAAGATTATTTTATTTTTTTACAGGAAGCGTAAGGTTATATAAAAAAATGATAAAGAACGTGGGCTTTTAATGGATTTCCTCATCTTACTTGGGCCATCATTTTATTTCGGGCCATGTATCATGTTAGGCCGATTTCATTGTTGGGTTGTTATCATGCTGCAACTCTAGACTTAAGATTTACCAAAAGAGACGAGAGAATAAATTTGGATATGATAGAGATGATGTCATGACAATGATATACATAAGATAATGATAATGTTCATGATTATGATGTTATAGAAGGAAGAGGATAATAGGATTATGACTATAATTATGATTATGATGATCCTGATGAAGAAGAAGAAATATGAAACAAATAGTAATAGGGTTAGATATATTTGGGTTGTGTAGTAAAACAGAAATACATCAGATGGATCGGTGGTTTAGGAGTACTTTGGGTTAGCAGGAGGTCGCGGGTTCAAACCCTGGCTTGGGCATTTTTTTTTTAAAAAGAGCTACTCCTTTGAGGTAGTTATTACTAATACTCTTATTATTATTATTTAATTATTAATTTTTATTGTTATTATTATTATTATTATTATAAGTATTATTATTATTGTTAATATTATTATTACTATTATTAGCGAAAGGATTATTATTATAGATATTATAGTTATTACTATTATTATTGTTATCATTAAAATTATTAAAATCATTATCTTAACTATCATTAATAATAAAATTAATATTTTACAATTATTATTATTATTATCACCATTATTATCACTAATAGAATTAATAACAATATTACCTTTATTAATAAAATTAAGTATTATAATCATTATTATCTTTAACATATTTAATATAATTTTAGTATTGTTATAATTACTATTTTTAACAAACAAATGATATATATACATGTATATAAAGATACTTAATATATGACATAACAAAATTTATATTTTTATATACAAAATGAATATATAAAACATATACATATTAGTAATATAAATATGATATAACTAATAAATATATACATATATATTTGTTAAATTCCAAGCACATGGTTTAATATATATATACGAATGATATAGGTTCGTGAATCCGAGGCCAACCCTACATTTGTTTAATGTCGTCATATGTATTTTTACTACAAAATACAATATTGTGAGTTCATTTGCTCCCTTTTACTCTTTACATTTTTGGGACTGAGAATACATGCGCTGTTTTTATAACTGCTTTATTAAATGATTTTGAAATATATTTTGAACTGCGAATACATGAAATGCTTTTATAAATGTTTGACGAGATAGACTCAAGCAAAACATTCCTCGAATGAATTATTATGCAGACAGAAGTTCTGCGGATTATTATTGAATTATGTGGACATGATAATTGCCACCATTGAATTATGTGGACATGATAATTGCCACCATTAAATTATGTGGACATGATAATTGCCACAATTGAATTATGTGGACATGATAATTGCCACCAATTGATATGAATGTTATGTATCGAGAGAATGATTTTATACACAGGTTATGTGTATGTTATTTTGTGCACAATATATGTGTACGGTTACTAAGATTATGAAAAATGGTTTCGTACACGAGAAAGGTGTACTGTATTTAAAAGATATCGCATGTGCATTACATGTGGGTATAGGATTCGGGCCCATTTGTACCATGCAGGATTTAAATCTTGTGGTCTATCAAAATTACAGAATTTTATTGTTTTATGATAAACCTATGAACTCACCAACCTTTTGGTTGACACTTTAAAGCATGTTTATTCTCAGGTATGAAAGAAACCTTCCGCTGTGCATTTTCTCATTTACATGAAGTCGTTTATGGCATATAGAAGTCAGTTCATCGCGATGGTACCAGATGTTATTGTATTCTTTCAGGAGAATTTGGACGGGGTATGACATGTGGTATCAGAGCGGTGGTCTTAGCGAACCAGGTCTTGCATTAGTGTGTCTAACTGGTAGGTGTTAGGATGAATTAATGAGTCTGGACTTCGACCTAGTAGTTGTTAGGATACATTAATAAGTCTGGACTTGAACCTGGTCTGCATGTTAAAAGATTTGCTTATCATTCTTTATCGAAAAATATCTACCTATCATTTTTAGTCTCGACACATCTTATTGCAATTATTGCATAGATGGTGTACAGACGAATTCACATTCCAACACATTAGACCATGTCTGACACGTTTCCTTAATTCTCTTCATAATCTACGGGATCTTCTGTACTATATATGGGTATTCTATGTAGATAGAATATCATCCGATATCCGAGAATCATTTCATATCAAAAATCCTTTATCTAACCGTGTAAGATGAATTCTGCAACCAGTTCAAGTTCCTCGAATTCCGACAGCTCTTCCGATATGAATTTTCACTCGAGCTCCGAAAGCGGTGTAACCGGAATGGACCAACCAATTAGCCATCATCAATTCTGGATGAATTGGGGATGGGTTCGTAGTCGACTTAATCAGTGGAAACGAGAAGAAGGCGATCTTTTCCATCAATCAAATTTTCCTATTGGTGGAGAACCTGAAAGCACTTACCGACGAACCAGTTCGAAACACTATTTTCACCCTCATTACCAAGATATCTCGCAGCAACGACATAATATCTACAACTCTAAACCCCATTCAATCTACTCATTCCAACCGCCAATCATCCAGGAGTAATAGAAGAAGTCAAAGAGCTTCGCGCTCGAGTAGTGGCTTTGGAAATTATGATGCAAAGATTACCAGCTTCAACAACATCACCGACATCAACAGCACCACCAACAACAGCTCTAGTACCACCAACAACATCCGCATTCCAAGCCTCAACATCACACACCTAAACCTCTCAATCGGTACCTCGATCATAAACCTCGTTTGACATGGTGACTATGTAATTTCTAAACTTTTAGAGATTATGTATTTTAGTTCTAACGATAAGTCAAATGAGATTAATATTATATTAACTCATTAAATCCATGATTACATCTGAAGAAAATATATGTATAAATATTTTCATAAAGATTGTAGTTAAAAATTCTTTCGTACAAACTGTTAATGATGAAAATATTTTAACGGGTAGGTAATACCCGAGGAATATTTAAGATTTCACATTAATAAGTTACACTGTACGTTATCCGAATCTGATTCAACAGTCATTTCCTCTCCTACTTACATCCACAGATATACGAATTCGTTCTCCACAGAATAACCATTTTCATTCAATTTCATATTTGGATCTCGATCTATCAGAATTTAACAAATGGCATAATGAAGAAAACCTTGGACAAAATAAAAATTTATTAGAAACAAACAAATTAACTATGATAAATTTTGTTAAGAATCCACGCTAACAAAATTCTAGCTAACTGTTCCTATATGACTATATCCTTATAATATACTAGTTTTGGTTGAACTATTAGACTATTGGACTACCAACATTGGACTACTATCATTGGACAATTAAAAAGTATTAAAAGAGTAGGAAATATTAATTACAACACATTATGACTTAAAATATTGTTAATAAATTATATCTACTACAGTTAAATATTTCCTCAAGTTTGCCACTTGATTTCATCTTAAACCTCATTTGTATCTTGGCGATTACAATCTGCGTTCAAATCTTTTATGATTCTTAAAAACACCTCAATCGAGAGGATGAACCAACCGCACTTCATATACGGAAGAAAAGATTGATGCATATAGTTATGCACCTGAAAGCACTCGGAACATGAGTAAACGTTTAACACATATCTGTGCTAGCTCCTTTAGCATTGTTATTACCGAAAATAACTTTACAATCCTTCTCCAAATTAGCCAGTTTTGTCACAGCTCCAGCAAGTCAACTTCGATTTTTTGTTCGAAATAACCTTACTAAAACCTTGATTTATATACGTGCTCTTTTATTGTTATCGGAGAACCTTTTATATTTCATCATATTACCATTAGCGTTTAATCATCTAAAAACACAATTCTCTTGAACCCACCTCGGATTGATAATCGGTGATTCAGATATGGTAGCATTAAATGCAGAGGAAACAGCAAAATGGTAGATGGTCTAAACGGCCAAAAGTTCGATAATAAAGAATGGAATGTTGGGAACGCTCGATAGAAAATTTGGTACTGAAAAATGGATTGAGCTAACCATGAAGGAGACCAAGGGCAAATACAAGGACCAAACCCTATATACAAAGAATCCCGGTAATTCTGGATCCGATGAAATCTTTAGAGAATATCTTGCTCTGAAGTCATGTTAAAATCTTGCGGAAAGTTTTTCTCCATCAACTTTCAAACTTAGAAATCCCAAAATATCATCATAAATATCTTCGATATTTCTGAAGATATTTTCATAAATATTCTCATCCGAAATTATATACCTCTTCGTGCTATCTGTATTACCTTATATTGGAAACTTCTATAAAATCTAAGTATAAATTATGAATGAACTCTAGAGAAGTGTTGGGAATTGAAGCATGAGTTAATATAATATAATGACGCCCGGCCAACGTGATTATATTACAGTAAGTCATGCTGAGTTTCTAATGGAACATAATAAAGGTTCACAGATCATACCCTCATCATGTACCATGTTACATAACTCTTTCATTCTACTTAACCTCCGAATAGATCAAGAAAATATATTCTTGATAGTTCTTTCTTTCGTTATTTCTGGTAATTTACCAAATCAAATCGTGCTATTATGTTCCTTCCTACTTAGAACATTATGATCATTTGAAACTCTATATCTACGAATTCTGGACCATTATTCGTTTAATTTAGAAATGGGAAGAGAAAATAAGAGCATGGAACTCCGAAATATAAAGGAAAATATAAAGCCAATCACAAACACATAAATTACAAACCGTGTATATCAATGCGGATAGCAACATAAATACACGGGAGAATGAAAAATACTATAACCCCAAGGTAATAGTAGAAGTTAACAGATTCCTCCGGTGGTAGATGAAAAAGGAGGAAGACAGAAGCGATTGTCAGAAGAAGGACAAGGATCAGTACTGGATTAAGTATTTTTACAATCTTTAGAAGTATGGATTAAGGAAGAAAGTATAGGAATGGTGAGAATAATAAAATGGAGGGGGTAAATTTATAATGAAAGCATCCGACTGAGAAAATCGAGGCAGATGACCGCATTTAATTAAAGAGATCTTAATTTCCTTAATCACTGACAAATCAAATCTTATATAGATAACGAAGGTTTTCTTTGGAATCCCTTGAATTTCGGAATTCAACCATGACTAGTCAAAAGTTATGATGAAACTTTTCTTTCTTCATTTCACTCTTTTGTGAAAGCTTCACTCGTACTCTTCGAATAATTGAATTGTTTTATCTATATTACTCAAAGGTGATAAAATTCTATTTATCAACTCATATTCGTCATGAAAACATTTTTATCGTTAGCCATGACGACCACACTCAAATTTCGGGACGAAATTTCTTTAACGGGTAGGTACTGTGACGACCCGGAAATTTCCGAACAAATTTAAACTTAACCTTTTATGATTTTTAGATAAGCAAAGTCTGTTAGATTGAATCTCAAAGATTTTGAAACTATTTCTTATATCCATTTGACCTTTGACTATTTCCGACGATTCACGAACAATTAATTGTAAATAAATATGTATATACATAGATAATGTGAGTATATGTATTAAATTGAAATTATAAAATATAATTTAAAAATAAGGATTAAATATATAAATTAAGATACAAAATAATTAAGTATTAATTTGAAATGAAGCTATATAAAAATCTAGATGATTTTTGTACATAATTGTTAATTGTATGTATATTACCACGTATAAATATTAAATATTCAATATATGTAACACATAATTATTAGTGAATACTAAATTATAATATTAATATATTTAATTACAATCTAGAAATATGAATGTTGTATTATTTACTTTCATTATTAATATTAGTATTAAAATTAATATTAACATTAGTATATCATTATTTAATATAATTGATACATCTAATTTGTGATATCATTATAATTAGTAGTAAAATTATAATTGTAAGTTATTATTATTATTATCTTTATCAATATAATTATTATAATTATTATTATAAAATAATACAAATTATTAATAGTATTATTAATAATAACATTATAAACACTATTGTAACTATTAGTATTATTATCTTAAATATTATTATGATAATTATCATTATCTGTACTTATATGCTATTATTATTAATAATATTTCAGTATTTTATGAATTATTATTATTATTATTATTAATATTAAACAAATATACAAAAGATTATATACAGAGAATTGGAATCAAATCTGTTACATGTAACTATCTAACTATGTTTAATTTGTCCTTCAATCACTAAACTAGTACAAATTACGAATTCAATCACAGATCAAACCAAAATCAGTTGCATATCACAATCAAACTTTATTTAGTTTTGTTTTCTGCCTCTCTGATTTTGTTACATATCAAAATCATTATGTACAGAATCTGCTCCAATCTAAAATGTTGATCTCACTACAGAACGAAATGGGTTGCAGGTCACTATCCAGTTTTAAATTTTTCTCCTGGCTTCATTTTTCATTCGATTCTTCCTGTCTCTAATTTGTTATCTGTCAACTTCAACTCAATTAACAAACAAAGATTGTTACCCATCGCTACCATTACTTTTATTTATTCCTTGACCTTAATCTATGCTTGTCGATTGCATTCTGTTAGACGTCGGATTCAATCACTACACAACAAATGACGATCGAATCTTAATGCTGTAGTAATTGATAATTAACATATTATATATACATTGTTGCAATTGAGATTGAAAAAGAGGGAGAAAAATTAAGATACATACATATATTACTTACACTCAAACCTTTACAGAGAGATATTTAAGAATCACCATCGAAGGCAACCATTCACTTCACACCATAAAAACGGCACTCACTTAATCCCATGAATGAGATCACAACCATGAATAACCCTTTTTGATTTTCTATTTTTCTGAGTTGATTGACCAAACAACTCATAGAACACCCATCACCTTAACAACACCACTTTACCACCCTTGTTTCTGTTTATACCTATTCGAAGATAGCCGAAACCACTGCCACCTATCAAACTGTTTATCTCATCTGTTTCGTTTTCAACTAACCACCCCAGCCAACGATTTCCCCATGAGCAGCAACTAGGTATATAAACATTATAAGGTTTTATATATTAAAGAAAGGTTATAGAAGGAAGCATACCTAGTTGTTTTGAAACCACATACACTCAATTTAAATTCAATTTAAATATGTAGAGCTAGTGAGCTGTAGTTCCTCTTTGTTTAAGGTCAAAACCCATTTGATTTACTTAATTCGCATGCTGCATGATTCCATTCTTTTTTATTATTAACCGAACCCCACCTCCACTCAATTAACCAAAAACCCCACTTGGAATATAATTTGAAATAGTGGCATACATAAAGCTATTCAATTTTAAACATACGCAAGTTACTTGCATTTAAAAATCTTCTTGGCCGACACCTTTATAAAAAAAATATAGAACTCCACTTGATTATTTTACTAAAGGCATAAAACAATGATGAACCACATGATATTATTTCGGTCCTACTACTACTGTCGTTCCATAATTCATTTGCCAAACCATGCCACTTGTTGCTTTTTAACTTTGAACTCCTTTTTCAATTCGAATTCCATGTAGCAACAACCACAAAATTTTAATGGGGTTGTGTGGAGGTGAAATTTTAATACATTAAGGGTGTTATCAAATAAAAGTGGGATTAGACTCAAGTAATTGGCCGACCAAAAAGGGAAGTGTAGAGACATTTGGAAGATTATTTTATTTTTTTACAGGAAGCGTAAGGTTATATAAAAAAATGATAAAGAACGTGGGCTTTTAATGGATTTCCTCATCTTACTTGGGCCATCATTTTATTTCGGGCCATATTGTGAGTTCATTTGCTCCCTTTTACTCTTTACATTTTTGGGACTGAGAATACATGCTCTATTTTTATAACTGCTTTATTAAATGCTTTTGAAATATATTTTGAACTGCGAATACATGAAATGCTTTTATAAATGTTTGACGAGATAGACTCAAGCAAAACATTCCTCTAATGAATTATTATGCAGACAGAAGTTCTGCGGATTATTATTGAATTATGTGGACATGATAATTGCCACCATTGAATTATGTGGACATGATAATTGACACCATTGAATTATGTGGACATGATAATTGCCACCATTGAATTATGTGGACATGATAATTGCCACCAATTGATATGAATGTTATGTATCGAGAGAATGATTTTATACACAGGTTATGTGTATGTTATTTTGTGCACAAGATATGTGTACGGTTACTAAGATTATGAAAAATGGTTTCGTACACGAGAAAGGTGTACTGTATTTAAAAGATATCGCATGTGCATTACAGGTGGGTATAGGATTCGGGCCCATTTGTACCATGCAGGATTTAAATCTTGTGGTCTATCAAAATTACAGAATTTTATTGTTTTATGATAAACCTATGAACTCACCAACCTTTTGGTTGACACTTTAAAGCATGTTTATTCTCAGGTATGAAATAAACCTTCCGTTGTGCATTTGCTCATTTACATGGAGTCGTTTATGGCATATAGAAGTCAGTTCATCGCGATGGTACCAGATGTTATTGTATTCGTTCAGGAGAATTTGGACGGGGTATGACAACTGCAACTCTACAATTCTTGGCCATATGGCCAATCTTCTTACACTTGGTGCACTCAGCCTTGCACCACCCAGAATGGTGTTTCTCACAATGCTTACAGAAAGGTTGTTTCCCAGAATAACCTCCTTTTGAATTTTCGGCAACTTTCTTATTTGACCCTTGGTTCGATCCCTGAGCAGATTCAAATTTCCTTTTGCCCTCATTTGTTTTAGCCTCGGCATGTTTATTTGCCGTAGCTTTTCTCCTCTTAGCCATCATGAGGTTTTGAGCCATCAGTATCACCGCATCTAAAGTTTCCTTACTAGCAGCAATGACATTTCCCTGAATCTCTTCAGGAAGGCCTTCGATGTACCTCTTTATCTATTTCTGCTCAGATGGTACCATATCTGGGCATAAAGTAACCAACTCTATAAACCAAAATAGGTATAAGCTTCAATGTCGGTTCCTTTTGCCTTCAATTCCCAGAACTCAACTTCTAGCTTTTGAATTTGGTTTTGCGGATAGAATTTATCTGTCATCATTCGTTTCAGAACAGGCCATGGGATGGCATTTGCAGCATCTAGCCCTACAGTTTGGGCATAGCCATTCCACCATGTTAGAGCTAGGCTACTTAGCATGTAGGTGGCATACTTTACTCGGTCGACATCCGCACAGTTACAGATACGAAAGATGGATTCGAGCTTTTCGAACCAACGAGTCAGTTCTACAGCTTCCTCACTCCCCTTAAAGGACGGAGGCTTGCAATTCATAAACTCCTTATAGCTGCAAGAAGTAGGAGGATTTCCTTGGTTGTTCCCTTGATGGTTGTTAAGATTGCCTTGAGCGGCGGCCAACAGTTGTTGGAATTGTGCAGGAGTCAGAGAGACATTCGGGATATTGGTAGCACCTCGAGTTGACTGAGCCATCGTACTTCAATACATAAATATAGTATTAGTTGAAGAGTTCATAGTGCTAATAAATGATAAGTTTTATAAATGCACAAGGTTCATACAACAGATACAACCAAACAGATATATCCAAACAGATACGAATAAGGTATGATAGATGGTAGGAATAACAAGATGTAATCAAAATACTTGAATTAACCATAAAGACTACTAGTTTTACATGAATAAAAGAAAACCAATGTAACTTAGGCATATGCCTTTAAATAAACAACGGAAATGGAAATGAATGAGAATCCTAAGATCTAATCTTTCTTAGGTGACGGAGGCTTGAAATGATCCTTAATGTTGTAGTGACCCGAACTTTTCCATGTTTATATATATTAAACAAAATTGATATTTACAAGATTAAGTGTTTCCAACATATTAAGCAATCAAACTTGTTAAGACTTGATTAATTGAAATAGGTTTCATATAGACAATTGACCACCCAAGTTGACCGGTGATTCACGAACGTTAAAACTTGTAAAAACTATATGATGACATATATATGATTATATATATATATAGTTAACATGATATTATGATAAGTAAGTATCTCATTAGGTATTTTAACAATGAGTTATATACATAAAAATGAGACTATTGAATTTAAGAAACTCGAAAACGATATATATAACGATTATCGTTATATCAACGTCTTACTAAGTACATATGAATTATATTAAGATATTGATACACTTGGTTAATTATGTTAAATGATAAGTAAATATATCATTAAGTGTATTAACAAAGAACTACATATGTAAAAATAAGACTACTAACTTAATGATTTTGAAAAGAGACATATATGTAACGATTATCGTTGTAACGACATTTAACTGTATATATATCATAATAAGATATATTATATATCATAATATCATGATAATGTAACAATTTAACATCTTTTTAGATATAATAAACATTGGGTTAACAACATTTAACATGATCGTTAACTTAAAGGTTTCAAATCAACATTTACATGTAACGACTAACGATGACTTAACGACTCAGTTAAAATGTATATACATGTAGTGTTTTAATATGTATTCATACACTTTTGAAAGACTTCAAGACACTTATCAAAATACTTCTACTTAACAAAATGGCTTACAATTACATCCTCGTTCAGTTTCATCAACAATTCTACTCGTATGCACCCGTATTCGTACTCGTACAATACACAGATTTTAGATGTATGTACTATTGGTATATACACTCCAATGATCAGCTCTTAGCAGCCCATGTGAGTCACCTAATACATGTGGGAACCATTATTTGGCAACTAGCATGAAATATCTCATAAAATTACAAAAATATTAGTAATCATTCATGACTTATTTACATGTAAACAAAATTACACATCCTTTATATCTAATCCATATACCAATGACCAAAAACACCTACAAACACTTTAATTCTTCAATTTTCTTCATCTAATTGATCTCTCTCAAGTTCTATCTTCAAGTTCTAAGTATTCTTCATAAATTCTATAAGTTCTAGTTTCATAAAATCAAGAATACTTCCAAGTTTGCTAGCTTACTTCCAATCTTGTAAAGTGATCACCCAACCTCAAGAAATCTTTCTTATTTACAGTAAGATATCTTTCTAATATAAGGTAATACTCATATTTAAACTTTGATTCAATTTCTATAAATATAACAATCTTATTTCGAGTGGAAATCTTACTTGAACTTGTTTTCGTGTCATGATTCTGCTTCAAGAACTTTCAAGCCATCCAAGGATCCTTTAAAGCTAGATATATTTTTCTCATTTCCAATAGGTTTATCCACAAAACCTGAGGTAGTAATGATGTTCATAACATCATTCGATTCATATATATATAACTACCTTATTCGAAGGTTTAAACTTGAAATCACTAGAACATAGTTTAGTTAATTCTAAACTTGTTCGCAAACAAAAATTAATCCTTCTAACTTGACTTTTAAAATCAACTAAACACATGTTCTATATCTATATGGTATGCTAACTTAATGATTTAAAACCAAAAAACACGAAAAATACCGTAAAACCGGATATACGCCGTCGTAGTAACACCGCGGGCTGTTTTGGGTTAGCTAATTAAAAACTATGATAAACTTTGATTTAAAAGTTGTTCTTCTGGGAAAATGATTTTTCTTATGAACATGAAACTATATCCAAAAATCATAGTTAAACTCAAAGTGGAAGAATGTTTTCCAAAATGGTCATCTAGACGTCGTTCTTTCGACTGAAATGACTACCTTTACAAAAACGACTTGTAACCTGTATTTCTGACTATAAACTTATACTTTTTCCGTTTAGATTCACAAACTTAAGTTCAATATGAAACCATAGCAACTTGAAACACTCAAAACGGATTTAAAACGAAGAAGTTATGGGTAAAACAAGATTGGATATTTTTGCTTGTTGTAGCTACGTGAAAATTGGTAACAAATTTATATTAATCATATCCTAGCTAACTTATATTGTATTATACATGTATTCTAATATATTATGTAATCTTAGGATACCATAGACACGTATGCAAATGTTTTGACATATCATATCAACCCATGTATATATATTATTTGGAACAACCATAGACACTCTATATGCAGTAATGTTGGAGTTAGCTATACAGGGTTGAGGTTGATTCCAAAAATATATATACTTTGAGTTGTGATCTAGCCTGAGACGTGTATACACTGGGTTGTGGATTGATTCAAGATAATATATATCAATTTATTTCTGTACATCTAACTATGGACAACTAGTTATAAGTTACTAACGAGGACAGCTGACTTAATAAACTTAAAACATCAAAATATATTAAAAGTGTTGTAAATATATTTTGAACATATTTTGATATATATATATATACATATTTTTTATAGGTTCGTGAATCGACCAGTGGCCAAGTCTTACTTCCCGACGAAGTAAAAATCTGTGAAAGTGAGTTATAGTCCCACTTTTAAAATCTAATATTTTGGGATGAGAATACATGCAGTTTTATAAATGTTTTACGAAATAGACACAAGTAAATGAAACTACATTATATGGGTGAATGATCGAAGCTGAATATGCCCCTTTTTGCTTGGTAGCCTAAGAATTAGTAAACCGATCTACTAATTGACGCGAATCCTAAAGATAGATCTATTGGGCCTAACGAACCCCATCCAAAGTACCGGATGCTTTAGTACTTCGAATTCATTTTTTATCGTGTCCGAAGGATTTCCCGGAATGATAGGGGATATTCTTATATGCATCTTGTTAATGTCGGTTACCAGGTGTTCACCATATAAATGAATTTTTAACTCTATGTATGGGATGTATATTGAAATATGAAATCTTGTGGTCTATTATTATGATTTGATAATATATAGGTTAAACCTATAACTCACCAACATTTTTATTAACATTTTAAGCATGTTTATTCTCAGGTGATTATTAAGAGCTTCCGCTGTTGCATACTAAAATAAGGACATGTAAGACCCGTTTATTTGTTGTGTACATAAGTGTAATTAAGATACTTGAAGTGGGATTTTGTTGTACATATTCAAAAGAGGGACAGATTCTGATCTGGGGGATCTGCGCGCCGTGCAGGTATATGGCGTGCTGCGCCATATGCTGTGACAGCTCACCCTCCTTTTTAAATTAGATATTTTGGGGGTAAATTGGTAAAATCACATGGGGTTCGAATTTAAGGCCCTAAACCAGTTGTTGGGGCCTCATTAACTCCATTTCCACCTACTTCAACCTCATCCATTTAATTCCTAGAGAGAGAGTGATATTCTAGTGAGGGAAAACTCATTTTGGAGAAGAAGAGGAAGGAATCTTGCTTAAGCTCAAGTTATAGAGTTGTTCATCTACTTCCTAGCTACATTTTGAGTGTAGTGGTATGCTTTAATCTTAATTTCCTTGTTTAATTTGATTAAGGGTTAGGGTTTGGGGTAAATGATGAACTTAAAACCCATTTGTGGGCGAATTGGGTGATTTGGGTGAATTTGGGTCATGTAGACTCAAAGATGATTAACCTAGGGTTTTCAAAGTGTTAATTGATGTTTATGAACTTAAATAGGTTAGTTAATTACTAGCACACCTAGAGATAAGTAAATGGGTGTTGTGTGGGTTAGTGGATGACCCGAAATGGGTGTGTTGACCTTAAATTGGTCAAATGGGTCAAAGTGGACCTAAGTTAGTTAATGCTTGTGATTAATGCATAAACCTTGTTTTGAAATGTGTTTTAAACCTATCTTGGCTAATGTTAGGGTTTTGGTATGAGTTGACCCAACATTAGGGTTAAGGGTGCAAATGGGCTGAAATTGCACCTTGGGTCAAAATGGCTTTAGAATGGTTTAAGAATTGGTTGACCAATTTGAGTTTGTGATTGATAATGTGTATAATATGATAGGAACGTTACATTGAGGTCTTGCAAGCTCGGGTATCTTTTCAAAAGAGATTTTGAGGTGAGTGGAAAATCTATATATGTATGTATATGATTTACGTGCCGTATTAATGGTGTCACATAGCCGTTTTGTGACCATAGTTGTGAGACATAGCCATTTTGTCCACGTTATATATTTATGCACATAGCCGTGTTTGTGCATATAGTGGCGAGTAATAGCCGTGTATTACTCCCACGTTATTATCCGAGTTATCGTGCACATAGCCGTGTTTGTTTACATGATTGTGAGTAATAGCCGTGTTTTATTCACACGTTTATCAAGTGATGCCATAGCCATTTTTGGGAACACTTGGGGGTGATGCCATAGCCGTTTTTGGAACACATCGGGGGTTAGCATACCATAGTCGTTTTTGGGAGCTAACGGTTGTTATGAACACCGATGACTTGTTTCGCGAAGTCATTCCCTTGCGAAGATATTGGTTAACCATGGTTTATAGTTGTTGACCTTAGCATTTAATTATTATTATGAATATTATGCTATTGATGTTGCTAGCTGTACGAATTGACGATACTAGCTTGATTATTGAGACGTTATGCGTTTGTATGCGTTATATGATATCGTGGATGCGAGTAGGTAAGTTTTATATGCATGTATATATTTATTCTACTCACTAAGCGTTAGCTTACCCTCTCGTTTTTTAACATTTTATAGGTTCCGGCGTGGATAAGGGTAAGGGCATACGGTTGGATTAGAGATCCCGCTTATTGTTAGGGGACGCTTTTTGGATGTGTTAGCTTTTGGAGTTTGACCATGACTTGGGTAGTTTAATCCCAAACACCATGCTCATCGTGTCGTTTGGTACTTAAACTTTTTGGTGGTCGAAACTCACGTTATGTATTAAACTCGTAAAACGGCCGAAGTGGGCCCTGCTTTGTAAAACTTATTTTATGTTTGAATTGTGTTAGTTTTACATGTTAGAATATGTTGTTAAAAGCGTTTTGTCTAATTATGTCGGGAAGTGGCCGATCTTTTTCGTGTTTCATGACTTTTTGGACAGACCAGTTTGGCGCGCCGCGCCATGTGCTGTTCCAGCAAAAAAAAATTATTTGTTATTTTTACGCGGGTTGTTCGTGGTTTGGTTTGGGTTGTTACAAGTGGTATCAGAGCATGGTCTAAGGGATTTAGGTGACTTGAGATAGGCGCCTAGACTTAGACTTTTTGTGTGCGCGTTATGCGGGACTTGTAGGACTTTGGGTCGGATCGGGTTTTGGTTAGTGCATAGGTTTATGTGAACTAATCATGAGCTATGGTTTTGTGTGGTATGTGAAATTGTCAAGCGAGATAGACGTGGTACTAGTGATTTAATGCGATGTGCTCGCGTAACAATGATTAGCTACCATTGTTACGGGTTCAAATCGTGTCAAACAAGCGATGTACGACGAGTATCAAGCAAGATGGGGCGGTGTGGTATATGTATGCCATTCCTTTTCGTTTCGTTATTTAATCAATATGCATTCTTTAGAATGAAGACGGAAGATGGAACCGGGACAGACACGCCCATTCATGAGGGGAAGGATAAGTTAACCTTAAGGTTTGAGGTGGAGTTCGAACGTTATATCTTGATTTTCGCCGACAAGGTTAAACAAGTTCTCCAGGAGTCGTTCGAGGGAATAGTAACCGAGATGGTCCGAGACCAAGTGCCTAAGGTCGTGAAGGAAGAGTTACACAAGAGGTTTCCTAAACCTCAAGGTGACGGTGACGAAGGAGCAACTATGGGGATTAAATCTCATTCTCCAAAATTTGTTGATCACTCGTTGGGTAAGAGAAAGTTCGAATCAAAAGGTGCTCCTAGTAAGAGGGCGAGAAGTGCGCCCGAAAGTGTTGAAAAAGTGAAGAAGAGGAGTAAGGGAGGTTATGGGCCTACGTGCTTTAGGTGTGGAGGATGAGGTCATATGGCACGGGATTGTACGAGTGTACCTTTAAGCACGATCAAGTGCTTTATTTGCCAAAAGAAGGGACACCGAAAGTCGGAGTGTTCCGAACCATTTGTCGATCGGGTTAGGAGGTTAGAGCGTGACTATCTGATGATCAGTGAAGCGCGAGGGTCCAACGATGATGTTTCAGGTATTTTCGTCTTTGGTACAAATATGCCTTATTGTTGTTTATTATGTGCCGATGGATTCGTGTATATATTAGAGACTTAAACTTTGTTTTGAAATTTAATTAGTCTAAAGTAAACTCGGTGAAGATTCGGTATGTTGGTACTATTAACGATAGTGCACTAGGGTAGCGCTTGAGTCATTGACTCATGAGAATTCGACTTGGGGGTGAATGCATTCGTGTAAAACGTGGTATTGTTAGGTGTAGCATTCCTAATGGAATTACCCAATATTGATATTTGGGTTGACGGATGAAGGACTTAAGTTTCTAAGCATTCCTAGGGTGGAGTGAGGGGTTTGATTTTACCAACCTATATAATTGGGCTTTAGTGTTGGTTAATTAACGCGTGTTCATTTTGGTGTTGGAAGTTGGAGAACCGTAAGGTTCATAGGTTGGTTATGACGGAAGTCGATTAGTTGTGAGATTGGTAGCATCGGACGAATGGAACAGTGTGAGGTGACGTACGAATCGTGAGATACTAGACTGGTAAATTTCATCTCTCTAACGAGATGGATGTGCAAGATTGTCGGGGATGCGGACACAGACTTGACGGGAACAATTCAAGGACGTTGTTTGATGGCAAGGATGTGAGTAACGCAATTGTTATGATAACTTTGTTCACTCTCTTTCCGGAAGGTAAGAATAGGTGTGTTGTTGGTCGTAAAAAAATTTTGGGTGCAACGGGTCGAGTAAACCCACTGGTTGGAAAAGTCTACTCGACGGGTAGCAGCGTTCTTGATATACGAGTTATGTTAGCGTTAGGTCGTTGTTTAATTAATGCCAATGGAAGAAAGTGAGCGTCGGTTTTATGGTGAAATGAATTCGCGAGGAATCGTGGGCTATGATCGATGAGGAGATCGGTTGTATAGGTCGGTGTGTTGTGCCTTGACTCTGTTGTTTGAGTCTTCTGTTGTCTAGGCTTATTGCGTTGTGGTTTTGGGATCGTTAAGCTCGTTCAAGTGAGACCCGTAGGCTTTGTAGATTGCGCGTGTTATTGTTTTAGTATGCACCGGGTGTTGTATCACCATGTGGGAGTACGTGACGTGTAGACGTCTTATCGATAGTGTTGTGTTTTTAATTGTTAGCCGCGAGAGCTTAACCGAGCATATAGTGATGAGACCGTGTAGGGCGTAGTCCCAATTGTTTGTGTTGAGCTTTATGGTGAAACCAATTAGGCCGTAACATTCTTTAGATTTGTGTGACCGCGTGTAGTCAGTTGACGTGTGACACCAGGAGTAGACACCGTATGGGTCGAGTCTTTGGAGGCTTGGTGTTAGTAATTGGAGTTGGACAACGCAACGTCAGGTGCCTTCTTATACCTGCTAGTGCAACTTTTGACTTCGATGGTGTGATTGCTTTGATTTTGGGTACCGGTGAGAAACCCGAAGTTACAACTTTGGTATATTGTGATGTTAGCGGACGTAACACTTAACTGATTTGAAAGACCGAGGTTCGAATGTCTTATAGTGAGTCCTTAGAAGGACTATTGAGTATGACCAACGGAAAGGGTAATGTGGTAAGTCTCTTTGGGAGATAATTGACGTGTTCAACGAGCAAGGTAAGATCCCTCGGATAAGGGGTGTGCGTGCCGAATTCTATTCTAGGGAATTATTGTTGTGCCTATGCGCAACATGGGTGGTTCTTGGCTCGATAGTGTTAGCCGTATGGTTACCTTTTGGAATAGAGTAATGGGACTTTGAGGAAGGGTATTATGCCTCATTATCGTATACTTTGGGTGGTAGTTATACAATAGCCATTTTGGGTACTACGAGGTGATTACGTGTGTGTTTATTTGGGTTTACTCTAGGTTGACCGTGTTTGACTTATGATAGGTGATGAGTGATTTCCGGAAGGATTAGCTCTTCGTTAACCACTCTTGGTTATGATTGATGGTGAGCGGTTTCGGAAAGAACCATTATTTGTAGGTTTATGATGATTAATTGCCCGTATAAATTGTGCACATAGCCGTTTTGTGCACATGGTGGTGAGCAATAGCCGTTTTAGGACACTTGAGTTTTGTGTAAAATAACCTTCATGCGTCTAGTATTGAGAACTATTGGTTGTTTTATACGCCAATGGTGGGTTCGGGTGGACCATGTTCTGTGATTAGTGATGCGATAGCCGTGTTTCGCTCACATGTTGTTAAGGGGTGACAGTAGCCATTTTGTACACATTGGGTTTTGTGTTGCCATAGTCGTTTTGGACGTTAGCGGTTTTGGTCGCTTGCTTACGATGTTACGATAGCTGCGTACTAGCCGTGTTTGCGCACTACTAAGGATGTTAGGTAATAAGTTTAATCCGTAAGGATTCGCTTTTGTCCGGTTTTTCATCATTTTGGAGTCGTTGACTTTAGGTTGAGACTTGGTTGTTTTTAGCATTGTACTTGGTGAGGGTACGCTCAGGGATTGATATCTCGGTATGAGATCGATTGAGTTCTTCCCGATTGGAGTGATTGAGCAAATGTTTGTGCTGGGATTTGTGAATTTTATTAAATCGTGGGTGACGATTTGGTTATAAATGGTGGCTCTCATAGAAGGATTGCCTAGAGAAGTTGGGAGAATACGTGGCGATTTCGCGTATTCTAAGTGGTCGTTATAGACTTTGGATGTTGTATGTATTGCACGTTTCGGAATACGTGCAAATGTGTATTTAGTTTTTGGATTAATCTTCGGGTTAATGTGTAATGTGGTGGAATTCGGATTGTAACGTTTGTTGAGGACCATAGGGTGCGGTTCCGGGTGGTTAAGTGACGAGGATCACGAGGATGTGATCGATTCTAAATGGGGGAGAGTTGTAAGACCCGTTTATTTGTTGTATACATAAGTGTAATTAAGATACTTGAAGTGGGGTTTTGTTGTACATATTCAAAAGAGGTACAGATTCTGATCTGGGGGATCTGCGCGCCGCGCAGGTATATGGCGCGTCGCGCCATATGCTGTGACAGCTCACCCTCCTTTTTAAATTAGATATTTTGGGGGTAAATTGGTAAAATCACATGGGGTCCGACTTTAAGGCCCTAAACCAGTTGTTGGGGCCTCATTAACTCCATTTCCACCTACTTCAACCTCGTCCATTTAATTTCTAGAGAGAGAGTGATATTCTAGTGAGGGAAAACTCATTTTGGAGAAGAAGAAGAAGGAATCTTGCTTAAGCTCAAGTTATAGAATTGTTCATCTACTTCCTAGCTACATTTTGAGTGTAGTGGTATGCTTTAATCTTAATTTCCTTGTTTAATTTGATTAAGGGTTAGGGTTTGGGATAAATGATGAACTTAAAACCCATTTGTGGGCGAATTGAGTGATTTGGGTAAATTTGGGTCATGTAGACTCAAAGATGATTAACCTAGGGTTTTTAAAGTGTTAATTGATGTTTATGAACTTAAATAGGTTAGTTAATTACTAGCACACCTAGAGATAAGTAAATGGGCGTTGTGTGGGTTAGTGGATGACCCGAAATGGGTGTGTTGACCTTAAATTGGCCAAATGGGTCAAAGTGGACCTAAGTTAGTTAATGCTTGTGATTAATGCATAAACCTTGTTTTGAAATGTGTTTTAAACCTATATTGGCTAATGTTAGGGTTTTGGTATGAGTTGACCCAAAATTAGGGTTAAGGGTGCAAATGGGCTGAAATTGCACCTTGGGTCAAAATGGCTTTAGAATGGTTTAAGAATTGGTTGACCAACTTGAGTTTGTGATTGATAATGTGTATAATATAATAGGTACGTTACATTGAGGTCTTGCAAGCTCGGGTATCTTTTCACAAGAGATTTTGAGGTGAGTGGAAAATCTATATATGTATGTATATGATTTACGTGCCGTATTAATGGTGTCACATAGCCGTTTTGTGACCATAGTTGTGAGACATAGCCGTTTTGTCCACGTTATATATTTATGCACATAGCCGTGTTTGTGCATATAGTGGCGAGTAATAGCCGTGTTTTACTCTCACATTATTATCCGAGTTATCGTGCACATAGCCGTATTTGTGTACATGATTGTGAGTAATAGCCGTGTTTTACTCACACGTTGATCAAGTGATGCCATAGCCATTTTTGGGAACACTTGGGGGTGATGCCATAGCCGTTTTTGGAACACCTCGGGGGTTAGCATACCATAGCCGTTTTTGGGAGCTAACGGTTGTTATGAACATCGATGACTTATTTCACGAAGTCATTCCCTTGCGAAGATATTGGTTAACCGTGGTTTATAGTTGTTGACCTTAGCATTTAATTATTATTATGAATATTATGCTATTGATGTTGCTAGCTGTACGAATTGACGATACTGGCTTGATTATTGAGACGTTATGCATTTGTATGCGTTATATGATATCGTGGATGCGAGTAGGTAAGTTTTATATGCATGTATATATTTATTCTACTCACTAAGCGTTAGCTTACCCTCTCGTTGTTTAACATTTTATAGGTTCCGGCGTGGATAAGGGTAAGGGCATACGGTTGGATTAGAGATCCCGCTTATTGTTAGGGGACGTTTTTTTGATGTGTTAGCTTTTGGAGTTTGACCATGACTTGGGTAGTTTAATCCCAAACACCATGCTCATCGTGTCATTTGGTACTTAAACTTTTTGGTGGTCGAAACTCACGTTATGTATTAAACTCGTAAAACGGCCGAAGTGGGCCCCGCTTTGTAAAACTTATTTTATGTTTGAATTGTGTTAGTTTTACATGTTAGAATATGTTGTTAAAAGCGTTTTGTCTAATTATGTCGGGAAGTGGCCGATCTTTTTCGCGTTTCATGACTTTTTGGACAGACCAGTTTGGCGCGCCGCGCGGCCATATGGCGCGCCGCGCCATGTGCTGTTCCAGCAAAAAAAAATTATTTGTTATTTTTACGCGGGTTGTTCGTGGTTTGGTTTGGGTTTGTTACAGGACAAGATTTGGAGTCCATGCTTGTATGATATTATGTAAAAACTGCATTCAAGAAACTTATTTTTGATGTAATATATTCTTATTGTAAACTATTATGTAATGGTAGTGTGTAAACGGTATATTTTAGATTATCATTATTTGATAATCTACGTAATATTTTTTTTAAACCTTTATAGATAAAATAAAGGTTATGGTTGTTTTAAAAATGAATGCAGTCTTTGAAAAACGTCTCATATAGAGGTCAAAACCTCGCGACAAAATCAATTAATATGGAACGTTTATAATCAATATGAACGGGACATTTCAAATGTACCCCTTGAAGTACATTACAAACTTCTCTAATTCCACCAGTGCATAACGCTGGCGGTCGAGCTCTCTCTCTTGCCTAGCAAACATCACGGAGAACTTGTCATAGACCCTCTTCACATCACTGTTTGTATAGTCCATGCGCTTCTCCATCATAGCCAAGCGATCGCGGAATGTATCTCTCATGGTTTCAGTGCGACTTTGTAAATTCATGATATCGCACCGAACTAGAGCATGATCATATTCGGAGTAGACAAACTCAGAAGCTTTCGGCTTCTTGGATGAACTAGCATCATCAGTAGCGGGAGTCTCCGGCTCCTTCCTCTTAGGTGAGGGAGTCTTAGTAACAGGAGGTTCAACTTCTTCCTCGGAATCATCTTCTAAACTGCATATAACTCCAAGACCATCATAAGCCGAATTAGCCTCCTCATTAGCGGACTCTTGAACCTCTTCCTCTTCTTCGGGTTCGGACTCTTCCTCGAGTTCCCCCTCGGAATCATCCTCACCTTCAATGTGTTCTTCAATCTCTTCATCATCACCCTCATCATCCCCATCATAATCATTATGAGGTTCTTCCTTCACTGATGAGTGTGGTTAAGTGGCAGGCGTGTAGACCGGTGATGCGGGTGGAGTAGCCGGTCGGTAAATTGGAGATGCTGGTGGAGAAACGGGTCCATAATCTGGAGTGTGAACGGATCTTTCCATATCAGATTCTTCGGAGTCAGAAATAATGATCGGGTTATGGCTCGACATCCTAAAAGAAAGGAAAGAAAGAAAGTCAGAATGTTTCTAAGGTGGACGTAAAAGCACGGAATGGAATAATTAGGAAAGGCACTAAAATCTTATGACAGGAAAGGTTATAGTCCTATAGATTGCTAAGGCACCCTAACTAACACATAAGACACACATAAATGCAATCCTGGTTCTCTATAACAAACTGTGCTCTGATACCAATCTGTCATACCCCCCAAATAGGGTCGGGGGTAAATATGACTTTTCCAATATCATCACACAGTTATATAAACGAGAACGACTCTAAATGAGACGTTTAATAAAATCAATAATTTAATTTACAGTGAGAAACGAAATGTTTTACATGGTAAACCCAAATGTGATAAATGTTTAACAAATGCTAAAATATAAATAATGTGGACTCCAATGCAACAGCAAGCAAGCAACATAGGGTAGCACATAAGCTATTATTCACATGAGACAAACATGCTTAAAATGTCAACACAATGGTTGAGTGAACATCATAGGTTTAATAGTTAATAAGTTTAGACCACAAGATTTATTTCAAAACATCAAAATATTCAATATGCCATGAGTTATAATATCGAACTAAACATTAACCCCTGACACTGTACGGGTGTCGGTAATCATTATTATGTACCCCCTTGACGATCGGTCAATGGGTAAAGACGTCGCTCTCAATAGGCCTACTCACAATAATTAAGCTTGAAACATTTTAATTCTAGCAATTAACAATATTATGGCGGGGATTTGCATGTAAAGATATAATCAATATAAGTTAACAAAAGTCTCATGAAGTTGCATATCAAAAAGTTTAGGCATTTGTGTCTAAATTGTAAATCATATAAAAGTAAGCATGTGTCTGTAGTGACCCGAAATTTTCCATGTTTATATATATTAATTGAGATTGATATTTACATGATTAAATGTTTCCAACATGTTAAGCAATCAAACTTGTTAAGACTTGATTAATTGAAATAGGTTTCATATAGACAATTGACCACCCAAGTTGACCGGTGATTCACGAACGTTAAAACTTGTAAAAACTATATGATGACATATATATGGTTATATATATAGTTAACATGATATTATGATAAGTAAACATATCATTAATTATATTAACAATGAACTACATATGTAAAAACAAGACTACTAACTTAATGATTTTGAAACGAGACATATATGTAACGATTATCGTTGTAACGACATTTAATGTATATATATCATATTAAGAGATATTCGTACATCATAATATCATGATAATATAATAATTTAAAATCTCTTTTGATATTATAAACATTAGGTTAACAACATTTAACAAGATCGTTAACCTAAAGGTTTCAAAACAACATTTACATGTAACGACCAACGATGACTTAACGACTCAGTTAAAATGTATATACATGTAGTGTTTTAATATGTATTCATACACTTTTGAAAGACTTCAAGACACTTATCAAAATACTTCTACTTAACAAAAATGCTTACAATTACATCCTCGTTCAGTTTCATCAACAATTCTACTCGTATGCACCCGTATTCGTACTCGTACAATACATAGCTTTTAGATGTATGTACTATTGGTATATACACTCCAATGATCAGCTCTTAGCAGCCCATGTGAGTCACCTAACACATGTGGGAACCATCATTTGGCAACTAGCATGAAATATCTCATAAAATTACAAAAATATGAGTAATCATTCATGACTTATTTACATGAAAACAAAATAACATATCCTTTATATCTAATCCATACACCAACGACCAAAAACACCTACAAACACTTTCATTCTTCAATTTTATTCATCTAATTGATCTCTCTCAAGTTCTATCTTCAAGTTCTAAGTGTTCTTCATATATTCCAAAAGTTCTAGTTTCATACAATCAAGAATACTTTCAAGTTTGCTAGCTCACTTCCAATCTTGTAAGGTGATCATCCAACCTCAAGAAATCTTTGTTTCTTACAGTAGGTTATCATTCTAATACAAGATAATAATCATATTCAAACTTTGGTTCAATTTCTATAACTATAACAATCTTATTTTAAGTGATGATCATACTTGAACTTGTTTTCGTGTCATGATTCTGCTTCAAGAACTTCGAGCCATCCAAGGATCCATTGAAGCTAGATCCATTTTTCTCTTTTCCAGTAGGTTTATCCAAGGAACTTAAGGTAGTAATGATGTTCATAACATCATTCGATTCATACATATAAAGCTATCGTATTCGAAGGTTTAAACTTGTAATCACTAGAACATAGTTTAGTTAATTCTAAACTTGTTCGCAAACAAAAGTTAATCCTTCTAACTTGACTTTTAAAATAAACTAAACACATGTTCTATATCTATATGATATGCTAACTTAATGATTTAAAACCTGGAAACACGAAAAACACCGTAAAACCGGATTTACGCCGTCGTAGTAACACCGCGGGCTGTTTTGGGTTAGTTAATTAAAAACTATGATAAACTTTGATTTAAAAGTTGTTATTCTGAGAAAATGATTTTTATTATGAACATGAAACTATATCCAAAAATTATGGTTAAACTCAAAGTGGAAGTATGTTTTCTAAAATGGTCATCTAGACGTCGTTCTTTCGACTGAAATGACTACCTTTACAAAAACGACTTGTAACTTATTTTTCCGACTATAAACCTATACTTTTTCTGTTTAGATTCATAAAATAGGGTTCAATATGAAACCATAGCAATTTGATTCACTCAAAACGGATTTAAAATGAAGAAGTTATGGGTAAAACAAGATTGGATAATTTTTCTCATTTTAGCTACGTGAAAATTGGTAACAAATCTATTCCATCCATAACTTAATCAACTTGTATTGTATATTATGTAATCTTGAGATACCATAGACACGTATACAATGTTTCGACCTATCATGTCGACACATCTATATATATTTCAGAACAACCATAGACACTCTATATGTGAATGTTGGAGTTAGCTATACAGGGTTGAGGTTGATTCCAAAATATATATAGTTTGAGTTGTGATCAATACTGAGATACGTATACACTGGGTCGTGGATTGATTCAAGATAATATTTATCGATTTATTTCTGTACATCTAACTGTGGACAACTAGTTGTAGGTTACTAACGAGGACAGCTGACTTAATAAACTTAAAACATCAAAATATATTAAAAGTGTTGTAAATATATTTTGAACATACTTTGATATATATGTATATATTGTTATAGGTTCGTGAATCAACCAGTGGCCAAGTCTTACTTCCCGACGAAGTAAAAATCTGTGAAAGTGAGTTATAGTCCCACTTTTAAAATCTAATATTTTTGGGATGAGAATACATGCAGGTTTTATAAATGATTTACAAAATAGACACAAGTACGTGAAACTACATTCTATGGTTGAATTATCGAAATCGAATATGCCCCTTTTTATTAAGTCTGGTAATCTAAGAATTAGGGAACAGACACCCTAATTGACGCGAATCCTAAAGATAGATCTATTGGGCTTAACAAACCCCATCCAAAGTACCGGATGCTTTAGTACTTTGAAATTTATATCATATCCGAAGGGTGTCCCGGAATGATGGGGATATTCTTATATATGCATCTTGTTAATGTCGGTTACCAGGTGTTCACCATATGAATGATTTTTATCTCTATGTATGGGATGTGTATTGAAATATGAAATCTTGTGGTCTATTATTATGATTTGATATATATAGGTTAAACCTATAACTCACCAACATTTTTGTTGACGTTTTAAGCATGTTTATTCTCAGGTGATTATTAAGAGCTTCCGCTGTCACATACTTAAATAAGGACGAGATTTGGAGTCCATGCTTGTATGATATTGTGTAAAAACTGCATTCAAGAAACTTATTTTATTGTAACATATTTGTATTGTAAACCATTATGTAATGGTCGTGTGTAAACAGGATATTTTAGATTATCATTATTTGATGATCTACGTAAAGCTTTTTAAACCTTTATTGATGAAATAAAGGTTATGGTTTGTTTTAAAATGAATGCAGTCTTTGAAAAACGTCTCATATAGAGGTCAAAACCTCGCAACGAAATCAATTAATATGGAACGTTTTTAATCAATAAGAACGGGACATTTCAGTTGGTATCCGAGCGTTGGTCTTAGAGAACCAGAATTTTGCATTAGTGTGTCTTATCGAGTTTGTTAGGATGCATTAGTGAGTCTGGACTTCGACCGTGTTTACTTGAAAAATGATTGCTTAACAAATTTTGTTGGAAACTATATATTTTTAACATGTGAATATTATGTGATATATTAATCTCTTAACGCGTTTGATATTATGTGATAGATGTCTACCTCTAGAACAAGTCCCATTGACTTACCTAATAATAATGAAGAGTCAAATGTAAATTGGAATGATTCGTGGACTGAATCACAAGTTCCCGAAGAGGAACCGGAAGAAGAGTCGGAACCGGAAGAAGAATCGGAACCGAAAGAAGAATCGGAACCGGATGAAGAAATAGAACCGGTGGGGGAAATAATAAAACGGTTAAGTAAAAGAAAATCCTCAACCAACCGACCAAGGTTAATTATGGTCAATGGTGTTTCCGCCAAGGAAGCAAAATATTGGGAGGATTACCAATTCTCCGATGAATCGGATTCCGACGAGAATTCCGATGATGTTATAGAAATTACCCCAACTGAATTTAAAAAGGCAAGAGAAAATAATAAGGGAAAGGGCATAAAAATAGAGAAATCTAATTCCAACCCCGATGAACTTTATATGTATCGTCAACCCCCGAAGTCCTTAAGTTGTAACAATGACCCGGGAACCTCTAAACCACCAGGTTTTTCTAAACCAATGTGGATTACGACGGCTCGTATTAGGGGAACATCATATATCCCTAGAAACTTGGCAAAACGAACCAAAACCGAAGAAGAAGAAACAAGCGAGTCGGAATAAGATAGTTGTATTCGTGTGGTGTAATATATGTAATATAGTGTGCTTATGCTTTATGATATATGTAAAAATTGCTCGTATTAATAAGTATTTTTTTTTATGAATCTAACTCTTGTCTATTTTACAGTATAAAAACACAAAATGGATAGACAACCCAATATTTTAAGAGACCTACCCGGAGACATGATTGATGAAATCTTGTCTAGAGTCGGTCAGAATTCTTCGGCACAACTATTTAAGGCGAGATCAGTTTGTAAGACATTCGAAGAACGTTCCAAGAATGCCTTGGTTTATAAAAGGCTTTCGTTCGAAAGATGGGGGATATCACATTGGGAAATCCATAAGTTACGATGTGTTTACTTTGACGCATATATTGCGGGGAACCCAAATGCTATTTTACGCAATGGGTTAAGAAATTATTTTGACTCAATATATCCGAATATTGGACTTCTTGATTTAGAAAAAGCGGCTAACATGCAACATAAAGAAGCATGTTATGCTTACGGATTAGTAATGTTCGCTTCTCACCAAAGTGAGAACAAGAACATCGGGCTACAACTATTAAACAAAACGTTCCCACAAGTGACGGAGTCGGTAATTGGGGTAAGAAATGAGGTTTTTAGATTGTTACGGGACTGTTGGACATTACGTAACCCTCGCCCCTTTGACGACGTTACAACACGCTGTCTTATCAACGGCCATAACGGTTATGTTCCACAAGACCAAGGATGGGAAGTAATCCTAGTAAAACCAGAATGCATGACTTGTTTCTGGACGTATGAATTACGTGTCTTTATTACCTTTGCTGAACGACTTGTGTACTAGCTAGAATTATCTTCACAACCATCTTGTATCAAATTTATTGTGTGCTATATTTCATGCTATATGTAAAATAAGCGGTATTGTAAGTTTGTAAAATATTGTGTAAAAGTTTGAACGCGAAATATTATTATAATCAGTTTTTCATATAGAATTGTAGTAGTTGAATTGTATATTAGCTACTAAGTATGAACTTAACGGGTAGGTACTACCTGAATTTAAACTTATAAAACGCTAATATGAAAAAAAAGCTTTTATAAATGAGTTCATATTATGCTACGAAATACTATTAACTACTCTTAATATTCTGTATGATTAACTTGTTCCATTTGACTATTTTGAAGGAAATGGCACCGACTACTCGACACACCGTGAATATGAATGAAGAGGAATTCCGTACTTTTCTAGCTTCAAACATAGCCGCAGTACAGGCTGCGCTACATACCAACAATAACCTTGGATCTAGCAGTACAGGAAATCGTGTAGGATGCACCTACAAAGAATTTACTGCCTGCAAACCTTTGAAATTTGATGGAACCGAAGGACCGATCGGATTGAAACGGTGGACCGAGAAGGTCGAATCGGTGTTTGCCATAAGTAAGTGTACTGAAGAGGAAAAAGTGAAGTACGCTACGCATACCTTCACAGGTTCTGCGTTAACATGGTGGAATACCTATCTAGAGCAAGTGGGACAAGACGATGCGTACGCACTACCGTGGTCGGCATTCAAGCACTTGATGAACGAGAAGTACCGTCCCAGAACCGAGGTCAATAAGCTCAAGACAGAACTTAGAGGGTTACGAACCCAAGGATTTGATATTACCACGTACGAAAGACGATTCACAGAATTGTGCCTATTGTGTCCGGGAGCTTTCGAAGATGAGGAAGAGAAGATTGACATGTTTGTGAAAGGATTACCGGAAAGAATCCAAGAAGATATAAGTTCACACGAGCCCGCCTCCATACAACAGGCATGTAGAATGGCTCACAAACTAGTGAACCAGATTGAAGAAAGAATTAAAGAACAAACTGCTGAAGAGGCCAATGTGAAGCAAGTCAAAAGAAAGTTGGAGGAAAACGGTGATAAGAATCACCAATACAACAACAACAGTAATTACAACAATAATCGCAGCAATTATCCCAACAATCGCAACATCAATCGCAACTACAACAAACGGCCCAACAACAACAACAACAACAACAACAACAGCAACTACAACAATCATCCCAACAACAATAATAACCGCAATAACAACAACAATCAGAAGCAGCTATGCCAAAGGTGTGAAAAGTATCACTCGGGGTTCTGCACCAAATTTTGCAACAAGTGTAAAAGAAATGGTCATAGCGCGGCGAAGTGTGAGGTCTACGGACCAGGGGTTAATAGAACGAAAGGAACAAATGGTGTCGGAACGAGTAATGGCGGAGCAAGTAGTGTCGGAGCAAGTTATGCCAATGTAGTTTGTTATAAATGTGGAAAACCGGGCCACATTATTAGAAATTGCCCGAACCAGGAGAACACGAATGGACAAGGCCGCGGAAGAGTTTTTAATATTAATGCAGCAGAGGCACTAGAAGACCCGGAGCTTGTTACGGGTACGTTTCTTATTGACAATAAATCTGCTTATGTTTTATTTGATTCGGGTGCGGATAGAAGCTATATGAGTAGAGATTTTTGTGCTAAATTAAGTTGTCCATTGACGCCTTTGGATAGTAAATTTTTACTCGAATTAGCAAATGGTAAATTAATTTCAGCAGATAATATATGTCGGAATCGAGAAATTAAACTGGTTAGCGAAACATTTAAGATTGATTTGATACCAGTAGAGTTAGGGAGTTTTGATGTGATAATCGGTATGGACTGGTTGAAAGAAGTGAAAGCAGAGATCGTTTGTTACAAAAATGCAATTCGCATTATACGAGAAAACGGAAAACCCATAATGGTGTACGGAGAAAAGGGCAACACGAAGCTACATCTTATTAGTAATTTGAAGGCACAAAAACTAATAAGAAAAGGTTGCTATGCTGTTCTAGCACACGTCGAGAAAGTACAAACTGAAGAAAAGAGCATCAATGATGTTCCCATTGCAAAAGAATTTCCCGATGTATTTCCGAAAGAATTACCGGGATTACCCCCACATCGATCCGTTGAATTTCAAATAGATCTTGTACCAGGAGCTGCACCAATAGCTCGTGCTCCTTACAGACTCGCACCCAGCGAGATGAAAGAACTGCAAAGCCAATTACAAGAAATTTTAGAGCGTGGTTTCATTCGACCAAGCACATCACCGTGGGGAGCTCCTGTTTTGTTTGTCAAGAAGAAAGATGGTACATTCAGGTTGTGTATCGACTACCGAGAGTTGAACAAACTTACCATCAAGAACCGCTACCCACTACCAAGAATCGATGACTTATTTGATCAACTACAAGGCTCGTCTGTTTATTTAAAGATTGACTTACGTTCCGGGTATCATCAAATGCGGGTGAAAGAAGATGATATTCCAAAGACTTCTTTCAGAACACGTTACGGTCATTACGAGTTTATGGTCATGCCATTTGGTTTAACTAATGCACCAGCTGTGTTCATGGACCTTATGAACCGAGTGTGTGGACCATACCTTGACAAGTTTGTCATTGTTTTCATTGATGACATGCTTATTTACTCAAAGAATGACCAAGAACACGGTGAACATTTGAGAAAGGTGTTAGAAGTATTGAGGAAGGAAGAATTGTACGCTAAGTTTTCAAAGTGTGCATTTTGGTTGGAAGAAGTTCAATTCCTCGGTCACATAGTGAACAAAGAAGGTATTAAGGTGGATCCGGCAAAGATAGAAACTGTTGAAAAGTGGGAAACCCCGAAAACTCCGAAACACATACGCCAGTTTTTAGGACTAGCTGGTTACTACAGAAGGTTCATCCAAGACTTTTCCAGAATAGCAAAACCCTTAACTGCATTAACGCATAAAGGGAAGAAATTTGAATGGAATGATGAACAAGAGAAAGCGTTTCAGTTATTGAAGAAAAAGCTAACTACGGCACCTATATTGTCATTGCCTGAAGGGAATGATGATTTTGTGATTTATTGTGACGCATCAAAGCAAGGTCTCGGTTGTGTATTAATGCAACGAACAAAGGTGATTACTTATGCGTCTAGACAATTGAAGATTCACGAACAAAAATATACGACGCATGATTTGGAATTAGGCGCAGTTGTTTTTGCATTAAAGACTTGGAGGCACTACTTATATGGGGTTAAAAGTATTATATATACCGACCACAAAAGTCTTCAACACATATTTAATCAGAAACAACTGAATATGAGGCAGCGTAGGTGGATTGAATTATTGAATGATTACGACTTTGCGATTCGTTACCACCCGGGGAAGGCAAATGTGGTAGCTGATGCCTTGAGCAGGAAGGACAGAGAACCCATTCGAGTAAAATCTATGAATATAATGATTCATAATAACCTTACTACTCAAATAAAGGAGGCGCAACAAGGAGTTTTAAAAGAGGGAAATTTAAAGGATGAAATACCCAAAGGATCGGAGAAGCATCTTAATATTCGGGAAGACGGAACCCGGTATAGGGCTGAAAGGATTTGGGTACCAAAATTTGGAGATATGAGAGAAATGGTACTTAGAGAAGCTCATAAAACCAGATACTCAATACATCCTGGAACGGGGAAGATGTACAAGGATCTCAAGAAACATTTTTGGTGGCCGGGTATGAAAGCCGATGTTGCTAAATACGTAGGAGAATGTTTGACGTGTTCTAAGGTTAAAGCTGAGCATCAGAAACCATCAGGTCTACTTCAACAACCCGAAATCCCGGAATGGAAATGGGAAAACATTACCATGGATTTCATCACTAAATTGCCAAGGACTGCAAGTGGTTTTGATACTATTTGGGTAATAGTTGATCGTCTCACCAAATCAGCACACTTCCTGCCAATAAGAGAATATGACAAGATGGAGAAGTTAACACGACTGTATTTAAAGGAAGTCATCTCCAGACATGGAATACCAATCTCTATTATCTCTGATAGGGATGGCAGATTTATTTCAAGATTCTGGCAGACATTACAGCAAGCATTAGGAACTCGTCTAGACATGAGTACTGCCTATCATCCACAAACTGATGGGCAGAGCGAAAGGACGATACAAACGCTTGAAGACATGCTACGAGCATGTGTTATTGATTTCGGAAACAGTTGGGATCGACATCTACCGTTAGTAGAATTTTCCTACAACAACAGCTACCATTCAAGAATTGAGATGGCGCCGTTTGAAGCACTTTATGGTAGAAAGTGCAGGTCTCTGATTTGTTGGAGTGAAGTGGGGGATAGACAGATTACGGGTCCGGAGATTATACAAGAAACTACCGAGAAGATCATTCAAATTCAACAACGGTTGAAAACCGCCCAAAGTCGACAAAAGAGCTACGCTGACATTAAAAGAAAAGATATAGAATTTGAAATTGGAGAGATGGTCATGCTTAAAGTTGCACCTTGGAAAGGCGTTGTTCGATTTGGTAAACGAGGGAAATTAAATCCAAGGTATATTGGACCATTCAAGATTATTGATCGTGTCGGACCAGTAGCTTACCGACTTGAGTTACCTCAACAACTCGCGGCTGTACATAACACTTTCCACGTCTCGAATTTGAAGAAATGTTTTGCTAAAGAAGATCTCACTATTCCGTTAGATGAAATCCAAATCAACGAAAAACTTCAATTCATCGAAGAACCCTTCGAAATAATGGATCGTGAGGTTAAAAGACTTAAGCAAAACAAGATACCAATTGTTAAGGTTCGATGGAATGCTCGTAGAGGACCTGAGTTCACCTGGCAGCGTGAAGATCAGATGAAGAAGAAATACCCGCATCTATTTCCAGAAGATTCGTCAACACCTTCAACAGCTTAAAATTTCGGGACGAAATTTATTTAACGGGTAGGTACTGTAGTGACCCAAAATTTTCCATGTTTATATATATTAATTGAGATTGATATTTACATGATTAAATGTTTCCAACATGTTAAGCAATCAAACTTGTTAAGACTTGATTAATTGAAATAGGTTTCATATAGACAATTGACCACCCAAGTTGACCGGTGATTCACGAACGTTAAAACTTGTAAAAACTATATGATGACATATATATGGTTATATATATATTTAACATGATATTATGATAAGTAAACATATCATTAATTATATTAACAATGAACTACATATGTAAAAACAAGACTACTAACTTAATGATTTTGAAACGAGACATATATGTAACGATTATCGTTGTAACGACATTTAATGTATATATATCATATTAAGAGATATTCGTACATCATAATATCATGATAATATAATAATTTAAAATCTCTTTTGATATTATAAACATTGGGTTAACAACATTTAACAAGATCGTTAACCTAAAGGTTTCAAAACAACATTTACATGTAACGACTAACGATGACTTAACGACTCAGTTAAAATGTATATACATGTAGTGTTTTAATATGTATTCATACACTTTTGAAAGACTTCAAGACACTTATCAAAATACTTCTACTTAACAAAAATGCTTACAATTACATCCTCGTTCAGTTTCATCAACAATTCTACTCGTATGCACCCGTATTCGTACTCGTACAATACACAGCTTTTAGATGTATGTACTATTGGTATATACACTCAAATTATCAGCTCTTAGCAGCCCATGTGAGTCACCTAACACATGTGGGAACCATCATTTGGCAACTAGCATGAAATATCTCATAAAATTACAAAAATATGAGTAATCATTCATGACTTATTTACATGAAAACAAAATAACATATCCTTTATATCTAATCCATACACCAACGACCAAAAACACCTACAAACACTTTCATTCTTCAATTTTATTCATCTAATTGATCTCTCTCAAGTTCTATCTTCAAGTTCTAAGTGTTCTTCATAAATTCCAAAAGTTCTAGTTTCATACAATCAAGAATACTTTCAAGTTTGCTAGCTCACTTCCAATCTTGTAAGGTGATCATCCAACCTCAAGAAATCTTTGTTTCTTATAGTAGGTTATCATTCTAATACAAGGTAATAATCATATTCAAACTTTGGTTCAATTTCTATAACTATAACAATCTTATTTTAAGTGATGATCATACTTGAACTTATTTTCGTGTCATGATTCTGCTTCAAGAACTTCGAGCCATCCAAGGATCCATTGAAGCTAGATCCATTTTTCTCTTTTCCAGTAGGTTTATCCAAGGAACTTAAGGTAGTAATGATGTTCATAACATCATTCGATTCATACATATAAAGCTATCTTATTCGAAGGTTTAAACTTGTAATCACTAGAACATAGTTTAGTTAATTCTAAACTTGTTCGCAAACAAAAGTTAATCCTTCTAACTTGACTTTTAAAATAAACTAAACACATGTTCTATATCTATATGATATGCTAACTTAATGATTTAAAACCTGGAAACACGAAAAACACCGTAAAACCGGATTTACGCCGTCGTAGTAACACCGCGGGCTGTTTTGGGTTAGTTAATTAAAAACTATGATAAACTTTGATTTAAAAGTTGTTATTCTGAGAAAATGATTTTTATTATGAACATGAAACTATATCCAAAAATTATGGTTAAACTCAAAGTGGAAGTATGTTTTCTAAAATGGTCATCTAGACGTCGTTCTTTCGACTGAAATGACTACCTTTACAAAAACGACTTGTAACTTATTTTTCCGACTATAAACCTATACTTTTTCTGTTTAGATTCATAAAATAGGGTTCAATATGAAACCATAGCAATTTGATTCACTCAAAACGGATTTAAAATGAAGAAGTTATGGGTAAAACAAGATTGGATAATTTTTCTCATTTTAGCTACGTGAAAATTGGTAACAAATCTATTCCAACCATAACTTAATCAACTTGTATTGTATATTATGTAATCTTGAGATACCATAGACACGTATACAATGTTTCGACCTATCATGTCGACACATCTATATATATTTCGGAACAACCATAGACACTCTATATGTGAATGTTGGAGTTAGCTATACAGGGTTGAGGTTGATTCCAAAATATATATAGTTTGAGTTGTGATCAATACTGAGATACGTATACACTGGGTCGTGGATTGATTCAAGATAATATTTATCGATTTATTTCTGTACATCTAACTGTGGACAACTAGTTGTAGGTTACTAACGAGGACAGCTGACTTAATAAACTTAAAACATCAAAATATATTAAAAGTGTTGTAAATATATTTTGAACATACTTTGATATATATGTATATATTGTTATAGGTTCGTGAATCAACCAGTGGCCAAGTCTTACTTCCCGATGAAGTAAAAATCTGTGAAAGTGAGTTATAGTCCCACTTTTAAAATCTAATATTTTTGGGATGAGAATACATGCAGGTTTTATAAATGATTTACAAAATAGACACAAGTACGTGAAACTACATTCTATGGTTGAATTATCGAAATCGAATATGCCCCTTTTTATTAAGTCTGGTAATCTAAGAATTAGGGAACAGACACCCTAATTGACGCGAATCCTAAAGATAGATCTATTGGGCTTAACAAACCCCATCCAAAGTACCGGATGCTTTAGTACTTCGAAATTTATATCATATCCGAAGGGTGTCCCGGAATGATGGGGATATTCTTATATATGCATCTTGTTAATGTCGGTTACCAGGTGTTCACCATATGAATGATTTTTATCTCTATGTATGGGATGTGTATTGAAATATGAAATCTTGTGGTCTATTATTATGATTTGATATATATAGGTTAAACCTATAACTCACCAACATTTTTGTTGACGTTTTAAGCATGTTTATTCTCAGGTGATTATTAAGAGCTTCCGCTGTCGCATACTTAAATAAGGACGAGATTTGGAGTCCATGCTTGTATGATATTGTGTAAAAACTGCATTCAAGAAACTTATTTTATTGTAACATATTTGTATTGTAAACTATTATGTAATGGTCGTGTGTAAATAGGATATTTTAGATTATCATTATTTGATAATCTACGTAAAGCTTTTTAAACCTTTATTGATGAAATAAAGGTTATGGTTTGTTTTAAAATGAATGCAGTCTTTGAAAAACGTCTCATATAGAGGTCAAAACCTCGCAACGAAATCAATTAATATGGAACGTTTTTAATCAATAAGAACGGGACATTTCAGTGTCTCACCCCAAGATTTATAAAATACAATAAAATATGTAAAAACGGGGCTATGAGTTCACCTTAGTAGCACAGAAGAGTTATTCCACAAGAGAAAATGAATTGAACGGAAGAACGTGATCGGCATCTCAACCTAGAGATAGAATGTACGATCAGATGTTGTCTAATAGACATAAGTATATTAACTATACTAATGATAATGGTTTTCTAAAAGAAATTCCATTTTCGGAAAGGTTACTATTTATGGAAAGTTTCCACTTTTAGTAACTTTTCAATTATAGAAAGTTCGGACTATAATCTTTAGCAAGACGTTGTACAACTTTCTCAAATCTCGTTGCTATCATACAAGTCACTCTGATGATCAGTTGTTACCGGGCGCCTAGGATTCTTGACCAGAATCTATGTCTTGGCATTCGAAATCCACAAGCGGTTGCCATAAGGCAACAAGGACCACCCTAGGCCATATGTAGCGGTGAGGTTCGAATATAGTGCACGTTATCTTGATTATAACCTTCACATATTATATGTGTACAAACTTTTATTATATAGCTAAGTTAATTATATATATTTAGTTACTATTAGTATTATATAACTATTAATAGTTTTATAATTATATTTGCATTATTATTCAAGCTATAATTACAATCTTGTGACTTGGATTAATTAATATTTATAATACTAATCACTGTCATACAATATATATATACATATATATGTATATATATACATATATATGTATATATATATATACATATATATGTATATGTATATATATATATGTATATATATATATATGTATATATATATATATATATATATATGTATATATATATATATATATATATATATATATATATATATATATATATATATATATTTTTATAATATATACATATATATGTATATATATATATATACATATATATGTATATATATATATGTATATGTATATATATATATATATGTATATATATATATATATGTATATATATATATATATATATATATATAACATAATTGGTTATATTATTTGTTATTTAATTTACAAGATACTTATTAATATAGCACTTTATTAATCCAATATAATCCATAAATACCTAAATAATTAATTAAATACCTAAGAATCATATAAATAATTTTTATAATCTTAGTTGAAGATAAAAATCAGTAGAAAAATTTAAGAAAATATTTTTATTACAATTTTGTTGTTATATTTGTTTTTATTCTTGATTTAATCACAAAACAAGTTTAATTCTACATAAAATACTAAATAAACCTAAATAATTATTTTTATAATTTTTATAAGTTTTTTACAGTTTAATAACCTGTAGAAAAGTATTTATAAAAATATTTCTTTAATTTTACATTTATTTTCTTATTTACCTTCTATTTACATAATAATAGAGTTTAATTATATAATAATTAATAATTCGACCCATAAATTAATTTTTATAATTTTCTCAGATGTATACAAAGTTTATTAACTCAGAAAAATTATTTATTTATTTTTATTTACCATATATATTTTTATTACGAATTTCACCTTTTTTCTATTATTAAATAACACATAATTGGAATTTAATTTTTTATAAATTATATTCTGACCTAAATAATTAAATTAAATATCATACTTTACTGGAAAAATATTTTTATAATTTAAATAGCCTTTTTCCTATTTTTTTTATAAATATATGCGTATACCATATATATATATATATATATATATATATATATATATATATATATATATATTAAACTTTTTTAATTAAATAAAATATTAAATCATATTATTAATCAGTAAAATTATTTTTCCTAGATCTCATATTACTTATTAGTAATTAACATGCATAATTTATAATTTATTAAACTCAATACATAATTATATATATATATATATATATATATATATATATATATATATATATATATATATATATATATATATATATTCGGCCTAATGAAAAAGACAAATAAATTAATAAAAATTGTTAAATAAACTTATAAATCTGCAAAATTAATTTTTATAAAACTTATTAATCATGTATAGACTTCATTCAAGAACGCCGCCGCCCAGCTAATTATCATGCATTTAGAAAAATTTTATGAAGTGAAAAATATTTTATTTGTTTTTGGTTTGGGGTTCGGCCGAAAAAAAAAACAAGAAAAAGAAACCGAAAAAAAGGAAAGAAAAAGAAGAAAAGAAAACTCACAATTTGTCTAGGGTTTTGAGAGCTCCCAAAAATTTGATGTAAAAATTATGAGGGATTAAAGCCTATTTATAGATTTTAATTACTTGGAGAGCAAGAAAAATACAATTTAATTAATTAATTAAAAAAAATTCCTTTTTTATTTTCGGCCGACCTAGGCATTTTTCTTTTTTTTCTTTTTTTATTAAATGGAACAATCTAGAATATCTTATATTTTATTTTCTTTTATTTAATTATCATAATTTATTATATATTTATATATATATTTTGGTATATATATACATATATTTTTTATATTTAATTTACAAATTTACATTTGTAACCCATTACTTAATCATTTTATATATTTACTCATAATTATATTTTATTTACATTTTATTTACATTAATATAGATTAGAAAAAATTACGCCGTTGGTACCTGTGGTTTGTTCACATTTGCATCATAACACCCAAACTTTTATTTTTTCGTAGTTGGTACCTTAGTTTTGCTTAACTATCATGGTTGGCACCTCAACCCAACTGTCGTCAAAATTTAATGGTTAACCCCTCATATTATACAGTCATAAAAGAACAAGGGCTACTAGTGTAATACAGTAAAAGTTTAGGGATTTTTCTTGAAAAAAACTGCATGTGGTTAGAATTTTTTTTCATAAAGTTGGAAAATGTGTACGAGAAGATTTGTAGCTGGTGAACAAAAACATTGAAAGCAAACAATCAAAAACTCTAAAAATTCATCAAATCAAACAAATTAAAAATTGAAAGAAAAGAGCAAACCCTACTAATATGTGTCTTTTGAGAGAGACAGAACCATAGATTTAGTGAAATCGATGGGTTTACTGCATTTAAAATCATCCAAACTTTGTGAAGGACTATATCGGCCACCAGAAAAAGTCCACTACTGCACAACCATCTTCATCCCAATTTAGGTATATCTCACCAACCTAAAACTCCAATTTTACCCGTCAGTTATGTTGTTACGGCACATGTTGCTATGACCACTCTCTCTCATCACCGATATTTAAAGCCGCCACCACCTATTCCTTTGGTCACGATGATGATTCTAAAACACCAGCAACGTACGATGATGATGATTGATATTAGTTTCTGAATAATTTTAATGGATTATAGTCTGCGAATGATTTTAGAGGATAGTAGATAATAGTCTCTGTATATAATACGGAGTATTATAATGGATGATGAGTGTCAATGGTTTATCCATTTGATGGTAGCGATCGATGGGTGTAAATTTGATCAACTAGAAGTTTCTTGTAATTAAATATAAAAGTGCATTTTTATTTATATTTTTTTTTATAGTTTGTTGGTGGTTAATTACACATCCAGTTTAACCAGATTCATCTTTTTAGGAAAGTCCCTAAACTTTAATGTATTACACTAGTAGCTCTTGTTCTTTTATGACCGTATAATATGAGTGGTTAACTACTAAATTTTGACATCGGTTGAGTTAGGTGTCAACTATGATAGTTAAGCAAACATGAGGTACCAACTACGAAAAAATAAAAGTTTAGGTGTTATGATGCAAATGTGAACAAACCACAGGTACCAACGGCGTAATTTTTTCGATTGATTATATGCATTTTAAATACATAGTATATATATTTAATAATAATAATAATAATATTATTAGGGTTAGGGTTTAGTTCATTAATTACGAGTATTAATTACTTCATTTAATACGTATGGATAACAACCCTAATAATAATGTACGAAATAACAATGGAACCCTAGGGGCATTACAGTCATTATAGAGTGGAAAAATGAGGGTTGTTATATTATCGTTTCAATAGAATCTTCAGGATTGAAAGCTTTAAGTAGACTACAGTAAGGGAGCTGCTAAGCGGGTCAGACTCTAGATAGGTCTTTTCATGGCAGTGGATCAGACCTCTTTTTGGCGGGCTATTAGGTGATTTACAGGAATTAAAATGCTTGATTTCACCTATGCCTTTTCGTGACAGCAGCTCCGACAAGTATTTTGGTTTCCAGAATAATGTTTCTCACCACTCTCTCACTTGGTTCAAACGAAAAAGTGTGTTAGTTTCCCATCAAAAATTGATTTCTCTTATTAAATATCATCTTTCTCTCTTTAACTGTGAGGTATTTATTTTGATCTACAAAATATTCAATGCACTTAAATACTGATAATGAAATGACCCTTTAATTCAGATAGTATTGCTTGCATTGTTCACAATGAACATGTCATTAGTATTGGCACCAACAATATAAAAGTATGAATAAGGCAATGAGCCATGTTGTCGCGTTTTCTATTCATCATTGTGGCAGAAGCACTTAGTATAGCAATACATGATGCATAGGCATATGGGATCTTTAAATGCATCAAAATTGGTTCGTAAAACCTATCTTTAGCAACCTACAATATGTCGATGACGCCTGGTTCATTGGAGAATGGTCTGAAAACAATGTCATCAACTTAACTAACACCCCTAAATGCTTTAGGGATGCTTCATGTTTACACATAAACTTCTCAAAAAACAAAGTTTTTAACCTAGGCGTAAAACAAGAGGACATTTCAAAGATGGCACAATTACTTGAGTGCTCATCCAGTTTATCCCAATTAGTTATCTAGGTTTTCCGACCAGAATTAGAATGGACTCAATAGCGCATGGCGAAAAGTCATATCCAGATTGCTATCAAAGCTCAATCCATGGAAGGCAAAGTTGCTAACGATAGGTGGAAGAATTACATTGGCGAAGTCAGTGTTTGGGAGTCTCCCACTCTATTACATGTCTTTATTTAAAGCCCCAAACGACGTGATTCGGACATTGAAATCCTTGAGAGGAAATTTTCTATGGAATAACCTAGGCCGAAAAGGTATACCATAATAAGTTGGAAACAAACCAACTCGACCAAAAAATATGGAGGTTTGGGTATAGGTAGCCTTAAGGCAAAAAAACGTAAGTCTCATGTGCAAATGAAAAGGCCTTCGAGCGTATAAGTTTGAATTTTCTCTCCAACACGATGCACTGTTATGGTTTCGGTCAAAGATGGATTAAATGGATATACGCAAGCCTCTCATCAGCTTCCATCTCGGTTTTGGTCAATGTTTCACCTACTAGAGAATTCAAATCGGAATATGGTGTTCGCCAAGGAGACTCATTTTCTCTTTTTTTTGTTTATTATAGCAGCAAAGGGACTCAATATACGATCAAAGAGGGCTGTTTTGAATGGTTATATAAAAGGAATAGAGGTAAGTCAGGATAAAATCATGGTTTCACATCTTAAATACGCCGCTGACACTATATTTTTTGGAGAATGGAGCAAACGTAACGCGTCTAAGATTGCAAAACTATTATAATGTTTCGATGATCTCTCGGGTCTCAAAGTAAACTTTAAAAACAGTCTTTATGGAATAGGTGTTATAAAGATAAAGTTGAGGAAATGGCAAAACGCATTGAATGTTCGGCCGTCTCATTACCTTTTACTTATTTAGGAATGCCGATTGGTGTAAGGATGTGCAAAGCAACGTTGTGACAACCTATCATCGACAAGTTCAAGAAAAGATTATCCGATTGGAAAGCAAAGATATCTTTTGGAGGTCGACTAACAATGGTAAAATCTATCCTTAGTAGCTTACCAGTATATTTCCTTTCACTTTTTCTTGCATTTTATAGTACCATTAAAATACTTGAATCTTTCAGGCGAAACTTTGTGGGGGGGGGGGTAATGTATCAAACAAAAAAATTATGCCGCGTTAAATGGGATCAAGCTTTACTTTCTTACAAAAGATGGTTTAAACATAGGATCTTTATATGCTAAAAACCTATCCCTATTATGTAAGTGGTGGTGACGCTTTAAAGATGAACCTAACGTGTTCTTGTCCAAAATAATATCAAGTATATATGGAAAAGATGGTGAACTAGTTTATCTTAATATTTGCAGAATATCAAATGGTTCAAGCATTTGGAAGGTAATAATTAAAGCAGCTGGCAAGCAAGTGAATTGTGTCAACATAAGTTTCACCAACTCAATTGAAAAAAATATCGACAATGGCGAAACAACTAGCTTCTGGAAGGATACACGGATCGTGGGATGCAGTTTGCAATCAAAATTCGGAAGATTGATCATGTTGGAATCAAATCAAGATACAATCGCTGACAGGATGTGCTCAAATTTTTCTCATCAAACATTGATCGAAAATTGGGTTAGGCCTCAAAGAGGTCGAGCCCAATCTGAACTAATCGAGCTCACTATCTTATTTAGGTTTATCATCTCTCTGACATACAAGATTCGTGGACATGGAAATTAGACTCGGTCAGGATCTACGCTACAAACCTTTTGGCCTCGATCATCGATGACAAAAAGCTAGCCGCAACCGCTGTTGATACGGAAACAATACACAACAAAACTTTATCTCATATTGATATTTTTATATGGAGAGCAATCATGCGAAATATACCTATCCGATCACGAACTTGACAAACGATACATCGACTTAAACTCCCTCCTCTGCCCACTTTGTGATACAGAAGTCGAAACAATGGATCATATATTGGCTTCGTGCTCGAAAGTTAAACTTATAAGGACTCTTCTATTAAAATGGTGGAACTTCAATTCAATCGTCATATCTAATATTGAAGAAGCGTTCGTGAAAAAAATCAAATCGTGATAAACACCTCATTAGGAAAACCATATGGCAAGCTACTAAGTCGGTTTGTGGATACACGATTTAGAGAAATAGAAATAGTAAAATATTCTCGAACAAAGAATGATCATCTAATCGAATCATCTCGAATATCCAAACCCAAAGTTTCAATTGGATCTCTAAAAGACTCAAAAGGTCCTTCATCGAATGACACCAATGGTTGATAAATCATTCGTTCTTCACATCTTCAAATAATCAGAGGACTGGCATCAGTTGGAGTCGTGAAGCCCCAAACCACTTTCAATACACAGATGTAATTATTCACTGTGTATATTATATAGCCCATTTCTATTGCAACATTATCATGGGACATACTAGACTAATTTTCTCGCCCGGGCCATGGCCCATTATGTACATTGTAACGATATCATGTATTATTAATGAACTTTTTGCTTTAAAGAAAAGGGTCTTAGTAAGTATCACATATCACATATACTTATTAAATCTTAATTGGTTGGTTGAAATAGTAAATAGTAAATATTTATCTTAGGACAACAAGAGAGAAAGATAATGTTTACTTTGAAAACTTAATAGCACAATTTAGTACTTTTGTCTTTTATTTTTTATGTTTCTTAAATCACTACAATTTTAAAACGTAGGGTTTTTGACCTAACAATATCGAGGTAAGTGATCTATTTTGAAGTTAAGAGTTCGAGTTGTATGATTATTTATTCGTGATATAAATGTGTGAGTTTGTGGTAAAAAACTAAAAGATAGCTAACTAATTTCTCTTAAAGACAATGCACAAATAAAGCTAATGATTTCGTGACTAAAATTGGGCACCTGCTTTTTCTAAAAGTGCAGTCTCAGAAGATAAAATGTGCACTTCAAAATTGTCTTCAAAATCCCTTTAAAACATTTTATTAAACTAAATAAATAAAGAATATGAATCTCTTTAAGAGAACTATAAAGCTTGATGAATTTGAATCTTTCTAATAATATATATATATATATATATATATATATATATATATATATATATATATATATATATATATATATATATATATATATATATATATATATATATAGTGAAAGGATCCCTAGAGAACTAGAGTATGTAGAGAACCCATAGAACTCATAGATTGAACTTCAATCTATGTGGAGATTGAGCTTCAATCTATGGAAAAAAAAATACAAACTGGAAAAAAAAAACTGCAAAAAAAAAACAGCGAATCTGCACAGAAAAAAAAAGTGAATCTGCAAAAAAAAACTGCAAAAAAACTACAAAAAAGGTCAATCTGCACGCAGATTGACTCAATCTGCACAAAAAAAAAGTCAAATCTGCACAGAAAAAAGTCGATCTGCAAAAAAAAAAAAAACGCAGATTGACTCAATCTGCACGCAAATTGACTCAATCTGCATAAAAAAACTGAAAAAAAGTCGATCTGTAAAAAAAAAAAAAAAACTGGAAAAAAATCTGCAAAAAAAAAAAATCTGAACAGAAAAAAAAATCTGCAAAAAAAAAATAAATAAAAATAAAAATATGTGAATCTGCACGCAGATTTAGTGAATCTGCACGAGTTCCATGAGTTCTCTACTACCATGAGTTCTCCATGGATCCTCACCCTATATATATATATATATATATATATATATATATATATATATATATATATATATATATATATATATATTGCTTTACAGGAACTTTTAATTATGATATTTAGAGACCAAACAAGCAATATTAAGAGATTATAGAAATATGATATCTTGTTACTACTTTATGCATCTTGAAACCGATTGGGATTCCAAGGTAAGTGAAAGGTAGTACTCCCATTTCAATGGTCATAAACAATCATAAAAATATTTAGTTCGATCGTCTACATCGGATTAAAAATACCATTTTCTCCGGGTAGCATGAGTAGAGAACACTTTTTATGTTATATTAATTAGTTTCATGTAATATATGTGACATTATCCTGCTTCTCAAATCAACACTTAATATATGATCAAATATGATTAATAGAAACGGTAATTGGTTCGCCAAAGATGCACTCCTTTTCTTCTCGGTTAAGTTGGTTTGCTTTGAGCAAGTGGAGGAAAAGATTCTTAGAACATGCACGAGAGGGAAGAAAGCGTTTTTAGCCGCGGAGAAGTTTGGTGTCTCTTGAGACCTTTTCGTTATGGTTGTTGGTTTTTATTTTGTTTTGTCTTGTTGGTTGGGTTATTGTGTTTAGTTAATTAGTTTATAGTGTTAGACTTAGTTTGTTTTGGCTTCGTATGATTTGTTGTCTCTACTTAATTTCCTTTCACGGTTTCTTTGGTTGTGTAGTTGGCTCGGTTTGCCTCACCCATATTTTAGCTTTATATATTTGTTTGGTACTTTGGTTATCGGTTTTTGTTTGGCTTGTCGAGCCGTCTTTTGTTTGTATCGTTATTTTGATGGGTTCCTTCAAGTTCCTGAGTTATATAAGGTTTTTTTTCATCAAGTAAAAACAACATATAATTTAGTGTAACACTTATTCGTCCCCCACATTAAGCTTGCACATTGCTAATTATAACCTTTAAGACCACTCCCAGCGGTAAGGGGAGTGTCTTCCCAAGTTTCATCCGAGGGCGCCGATGGCATTGGTGCCTCCCTCCACCGCCCTGCACAACATCGCCCTCACTAATTTCATCGTATAGCATATTCGAGGACGTGCAACGGCTATGTTTTTAATTGTAACGAATACATTATTTGCAGCAATATATATATACACACACACACACACACACACACACACTATATACATAAACAAAACACTACAAACCCAAAACACTTCAAAATAAAAAACACACACTTCACACACACATCTTCAAAAATGTTGACAACTCCCCCGATGATCTTCTCGTTCGATGTTTATTACGGCAGTGAATTCGACTACATACGAAACCAAATTGTATGATTGCCAACGTGGTTCAAAAATTTCGTTTGAAGACATTGACATTCGAGACGTTTGTTTAGACGAGTTGGTTGAATTTGTGAAGAAAAATGTACCGTTTGAACATACATACGTGTTATATTATGACGACGACTGTATTTCGGAATTGTCCGCTCTCTACCTTCGTACCGAGGAACAACGTAACGGTATAAAAGAAACTATCATCTTCCATTCAAATCGAATTTCTGTGTATTTGAAATTTGATGATGGTGATGATTATGTATCATTTGACCCATATGAAGGTGATCCATCTCATCCCGATTCTCGATGGAAATAAATCGTAAATTTTAAGTTTTAGGATTTTAAAATAAAGTAGTAATTGTATTAGGACTTGCTAATTATCGTAATTTTTAATTTTTTAGCACTTCTAATAAATTTTAATCGTTTTTTTTATTAATTTAAGTGTGTTTTTATTTTAATAATAGTATTATTTATAAAAATGAATATATTATCGAAATTTAATAATAATAAAATTTAAGGAAGTATGTCATAGTTGACAATGTTGTGTTATGGGAGTGTTATGAGAGGAAGTGGTGAGGAACGAGAGAGAAAGCTGATGTGGCGCTGAAAAAGTGTTGAAGAGGGCGTCATGAATGGGATTGGTCAGTACTGATTATACTACTGTCAGTCTGTCACGTTTTAAGATTCAAATTTATCATATACCATCCGTTTTGTTATTTTCTCTTCATTTTTTATTTGTCAGCTTTGTTTGTTATATATGTAGAGGCCTAAAGAGTTCAATAATTTGTGTTGATATTGTATATTATTTCATAGGCTTTAATGAAAAATATTATATTATTTTACTCTTTCTTTTTTAGAATGATAAAATTACGACACATATTATCAGTATATACAATATACAATCACAATCACAAAAGTTATAATATTCAAATATCTAATACTTCACCTTAGTTTGTGGGGACAACCTACCATGCTAAGTAAAGTTACAAGCAGCAAGAAGAAACATATATATGTAGTGGCACAAATTTTAAATTTGTGTGGTTGTGAATTAGGTTCATTTGCGATGTAATTTCGGTAACACCATAATATAATTAAATGTTAGACAACGTGTAAGCAACTTATTCTGATGAAGTTTTTCTTATATTGTGTTTCTTATTCTGATGAAGTTTTTCTTCACATTGATAGTCAACTTATCTTTTTTAAACAAATCACGTTTAACACGTTTGTTTCAATAGTAACCAATTAAAGTTATACGGAGTAACATTTTTAACTATTGATACCTTTATCTTAAAATCTTGAATAAATAATTGAGTACTTAAATAATTGAGTACTTAAATTCCACACGAGAGGTGTTTTATGCGGCATAATCCGAAACAATGATTAAGGTTTAGGGTATAGAAAATTCATCACATTTGCTGGCCGATACAAAACATAAAACGTGATACATATTAAGTCCCCTGTATATATGGTGAATTGTACTCAGACTTGGTGTTAAATTAAGTCCTTTGTATGTTTATTCTCTAATTTAGATTGTATATGTATATTTGGAGGTGTAGTTCACATCTTGCAGACTACTTGGTGGATTCTCTTTACCGAGTAATATTTTGGTGAATTATACTCGACTTGGTGTTAAACTAAGTCCCTTGTATGTTTATTCTCCAATTTGCATTGTATTCTGGAGGTGTAGTTCGCATTTTGTAGAGTACTTGGTGTAATGGCCTTGTGACTTTGGAGTTAATAAACATAATCTGAGCTTTTAAAAAGAAACAAAGTACCCTTCATATTTAGTATTGTAGTTGTGTACGTTCAAAAACCACAAATCCTACAAATATAGAAGGTCCTGTAGTAAAATTTATCAGTGTTATATACAATTTAAAGATATTTGTTAAAAGAAATTCATAGATGGTGGGATCATGGGAACTCATGACCCATAGTGTAGATGCGCCATTTGCATATAGATTATTTTTATATTTACCTTCTTAATGAGATAATAATAATAATTCTCGTATTACGCGACATAATCAATATATATATATATATATATATATATATATATATATATATATATATATATGCGATTATTTTCTAAGATAAAATTGACGTTTACTTGTCAATATTTAAATGTTTGTAATCACTTAACGATAAACCGCTATCAACGAAAGTGGTATTGCTACCGTCTTCATTGTCTTTGGAAGACATCAAAATCAGTATGTATATGTAATTATTTTCTACGATTTAATTGCTGTTTAGTCGTTAAAATTTAAATTTTTGGAATCATTTACTCATAAGACCGTTTCCAATGATAATGGTGTTGCAACGGTTGTTCATTGTCTTTGTAAGACATCAATGACGCTACCATCATAATATTCTATCTTAAATGACATTCATGTCTTCCGACTTTCTCAAAAAGGATAAAAGCGTCGGAGGTGAAGGCTAGGCATGGTATAGTAACAAAAAAAATGTTTTTTACACTCGCTAATATAATTGTAAAAATATTAAACTACAATTACAACTATACTACACTACAATCACGGGAGGTCCGGAGGGGAAAATAAGGTGATCGACTGCTCGAGGCACAAGGTTTTCAAGGGCTCATATATATATATATATATATATATATATATATATATATATATATATATATATATATATATATATATATATATATATATATATATATATATATATATAGAGAGAGAGAGAGAGAGAGAGAGAGAGAGAGACATAATCGGAGATTTGAGAAAATGGTAACTAGGGAAACACAACTGAAGCAGCAAGGACGAAACACAATAGGCTCAAAAACAACAATCAAATACCCTAGAAAGAAGAAACAAAGTCAAGTAGCATTCTAGCAAAGCTCAAAAGACCTTCTTTTAAAATACTTATATTGTTTGTTAGAGCCTAAGGTCTTTTATTAAATCGTTTATATTATTTGTTACAGTCAAGAAACCTTTTTTCACCTCGTTCTAGATAATTAAATTCTCGAGACCAACTTCGACTACAATTACATTCATTACTTACCACAATTACAATTTACTCGCAATGTCTAAAAACAATCCAAAACTCATTTCTCACATTCAAACAATATGTTAAACATTTTACTCGAGTATATAGTTCTCAATTATTCACCAACTGATATATTTTACAACTCGCAACATGTTTACTCCATTCATACCTCTTTTTTTTAGAACGACAATTTTGGCATCAAATCCTCTCATTTGCCACCCACGCATCCGTTAGGAAGAAACTCATCGCATTCATCGCGCAAAGCGTGCCCGAAATGTTTTAGGTTAACTGTTTGCCCGCACAGAGTGAAGGATATCATAGACACAACCTTGGAGTAAACTTCCCCCCTCAGAATTTTGTTGAGAAATTACGGTCTCACTAATTCCCACCACCCAGCCCTACAATAATAGTAAAGAAATAAGAACAATCCACAACACAAGAATTTAACGTGAAAATTCCAAAACAGGAGAAAAACCACGGGCCTCCAAAGAGAGAAATACACTATATCACAAATTGTTACAATGGCATAGACAACTCTCTTAAGCCAACTACACTCTCCAAAGTATTTAACTAAAACAACTCACAAACAAGGGTAAGAGAGAAAGAAATAATTAAATACTTAAAGTGTATTGATTGGTGCAATTTGGAAATGAGGCTTAACACTCCTTTTATAACCAAGTCACCTCCCTCCCACTTCTTTCTCCCACCTATGTGGGATAACATCCATTCACAAATACAAAGCAACATATCCATTTCTTTTAACCAAAACTATAACCAACAAATCTCCATCTTTTGGATAGAAGAAGATAACCATGCTTCCACTTTGCAAAAGAAACCAACGTAGATGCTTCCTCGACGACAACTTCAAGATCCTCATCTTCATGCCGCTGACATTACCTCTAACCCAAGAAATAAAATTTGCATCTTCATCGAACATTGTCAAAACCCGACAATCATTGTCATAACAGACAATCATAACTCTAAACAGAATTATCATACTCCACCATAAAGAGTATAGCACTTAGAATATCACATTCCAAGCATTTCACCTCGGCACATGTTGTTGAACAACCAGCTAAAACTTTATGGTGCAACTTCCCTGTTTGGCTTTCCCGAAAGTCCCATCAGCTACAACATCAGTTTTCACCACACAACCTGCATCAACGCCAAACCAATGCCCATGTGTAATTGTGGAACCGCTAACGAACATCCCTTTCCATGGTGGCACGGACACACCATGAGGATGACATGATTTCAGAGGAATTCATCACTCTCGGTAACAACGGAGACATCATTAGCGCCTTTGGAACCATTTGCCGAATTAGCTCCACCTGGACAATTAACCCTTACATGCCCAGTCTTCACGCACCTCCAGCATACCAGATTCTTCCCGAAGTTTCTTTTCCGCCTATCCGAACATAATAGTACCATACTTTCTGATGACGAGACCCCGTTACCTTCCAGTCTTTTCTCCTCGGATAGGAGCTTGCTAGTAACGTCTTCAAACTTTAAAGTTCCTTTCCATACATCAAAATAGGTTTCATGTGCTCATAGGACGATGACAAAGATAATATCAACCGCAAAGCTTTATCTTCATCATCCACTTTAACTCCAATAGCTTCAAGTTCTGAAACAATACCATTAAGAATATTTAGATGATCTGAAATCTTTGAACCCCCATCCATACGCAGAGTATGAACTTGTTCTTTAAGACACAACTGATTTGAGATGCCCTTGCCCTGGTACAACTGCTCTAGTTTAACCCAAAGCTCATTTGCCGTTGATAACCCGTGCACATTTGCAAGCACGTTCTTTGCAATACACAAATGAATCGCACTTGCTGCCCTCAAATCCATATCATCCCATTCTTCTTCATCGAACTTACTGCTAGAATCACTGCCGGGAACAAAGGTGGGTTTACCTTTCAATGCCTTGCGTAACCCGGACTGAATCAACGCATCCTTGACTTGAACCTACCACAAGCCAAAATTGATCCTCCCATCAAATTTCTCTACATCAAACCTCATCGGACTGAACTTCGACATCGTATCCGTATCCTACGATGTGGTGACCCGTCCTAATCCTCCTGGACGAAGTCTTCAACATTTAGTTCCATTGTGAGGTACTGACTTAAATATGCCATGAACGACTCCATGTAATATGAGCAAGTGCACAGCGGAAGATTTCTTTCATACCTGAGAATAAACATGCTTAAAAGTGTCAACCAAAAGGTTGGTGAGTTCATAGGTTTATCATAACAATCATTTCAATATATTAACAGACCACAAGATTTCCGTTTATAAATATATGTACACTCGCAAGTGTATAAAAGTATTCTATAAGTTGTTGAGCGCTTTGGTAACTATACTTAACAATTAATGTGGCATATCCCCTTTATTATGAAATCTCCCTACACTGTACCAAGTGTAGTAAAAACGAAGTACTATGCAACCGTTTACGATACTAGAGCAACTAGCCCGGTTGGGGTTGTCAAACCCGATAGATCTATCAATAGGATTCACGCTTACACGTTCTTTCAACATGTAAATATTAGTTACCAAGCTATTAGGGAAGATATGTAAAGTGGTACAACTCAACGTAGAATATATTTGAAGTACTTGTGTCTATTTCGTCAAACATAAAAGCAGCGCATGTATTCTCAGCCCAAAAATATATATTGCAAAAGCAATTAAAAAGGGAGCAAATGAAACTCACTATACTGTAATTTGTAGTATAAATACATATGACGGTATTGAACAATGCAGGGTTGTCTTTGGATTCACGAACCTATATCATGTATATATATATTAACACATATAATTGAAGTCAAATAAATTTTATGTATTATTATTAATATAACTATTATTTTTAGTAATTCATGTGTTTCATTATTAACTTAAATATATTTACTTTATATACTTTAAATAAATAATTTATAAAATGTAGTTTTATTAAATATATTTTTATATAACTAACTTTTATAATAATAATATTAATAGTAATATTGATAATAATAATAATAATATAGTTGTAATAATAATAATAATAATGGTAAAAGTAATAATAATGATAGTGATAATATTAAAAATGATAAAAATATTAATAATAATATTAATACTAATACTAATAATAATGATATAAATAATAATTATGATAATAAAAATATTAATTTTAATAATAATGATAGTAAATAATAAAAAGTTATATTATTTTTACAATAAAAATTATAATTTTTATCCTAACTCTTAATACTAATAATACTCATTAATATTACTTGATAGTAATTAATGTGAATAATAATAACAATTGCAACAATACTAGTAATAATAATAAGTAATAAGTAAACTACCTCAATAAGTAGTCCTTAAAAAAATACCCAAGTCCAGGTTTGAACCCGCGACATCCCGCAAACCCGATAATATTCTTAACCATTGAGCTACCAGTTCGATCTTGGTTTAAACCCCATATTTATTTCATTTAACCCATCTTTCCAGCCTTAACTATATCTCTAACATAAAAAAAAAAAATGTCACCCCCAAGTCTCGAACCCGCGACCTCTCATAAATCAACACAAACACTTCTTAACCACTTGATCCGTTCCAATTTTCTGTTATAACTCCCGTCTCATATATGTATATCACCCGTATTATTTATTCTCTTGTTTCTCCTTCATTAATTTACACAGGCCCAAACCCAAAAATCAAAATCTGATAACAAGGCTTAATGGACCACATAACCCAAACAAATTGTAGCAAGAACTGAAGCCCAAGACTTAAAAACTTGATGGATTGATAAGCCTACGTAAATATACAAAACCCAAAGTGGTGTGTTTAGCCCAAGATGCATCAAACAATTAAAAAGGTATCGGTTGATTAAAAAAAATAGAAGCTGTAGCCTTGTACCAAAAAATACGCCACTTTCATCTTTAATAACATATTATACTTTTTGTTAAACAAGTGGGGTTTGTTTAAAAATGGGAATAATAGACACATGATTTTTTTTACATCTCAAAATATTTACATTTAAATTGAATCGGTGATAGTGATTTGTGGGGCTCGTATGGGACTAGAAAAACCAACACGTCATTCATGATAATCATCATCATTATCTTTTTCTTTTCATCATCAAAAGAAAAATATATATATTTACAACATTGGTTTGTTTGGCTTCGAACAAAAAAATAAGTAGTAGCAGCTGAGACTTCGAATGGGGTTGATGGTGGTTAATGGATGCCTTGTTCGTTGGACATAAACATAAAACGAAGGCAGTATCAGTATAGGAGGAGATCATAGGTGGTTTACAGGGTGGTTTTCGATGGGTTTGTATTGGGGTTGAACCGAAACAAGTATAGGGTGTTCTATGGAGGTGCTAAGGTGGTTATCAAGGAGGTGTGTGGTGTTTTGTCTCACAAAGGAAAACAGGAAAAGAAAGGAAAAAAAATGTAGGAGGTCGATGGTGGTGGGTTCGGGGTTGAAGGTGACGGTTGGTTTGGTGTTGAAGAAGGTGGTTTTAAGGGTGGCCGGATGTGGTGTAGTGAGGGTGGTGGTCATACGGTGGTGGTTTATGGCTGTCAATAGTAATAGCAAGATGGTAGTGATGATGTCGAGTGGCAGGAAGAAAAACAAACATGGTTGTGGTTCCTTATGCAATCTATATCGTGTGTGTATATATATATATATATATATATATATATATATATATATATATATATATATATATATATATATATATATATGTCTTAATAGATATATATTATACTTAATATAATAAACATAATATAATATAGAAACAATATATGGAATCCTAAAACTACAGTATAACAGCCGGGATTTTTAGCTGGATTCTACCGACAGTTTATTTGAGTATTATATCGCACTCCGTTGTTAATCAGTGGCGGATAAAAGTCTTTAGAATAATTCCAAATTTTTAAATTAACTATATTTATTTATTTTGGTCATTATGATATAAAATTCAATCATTAATTTATTAAATAAAAATTACATCAATTGTCCCTCTCATTTATGGGTAAAAATATAAAAAGTTCTAAAATTTAACAAACAGCTCCTAAATATATTTTTAATAAGTCTATAATTTATAGAACTCATTTTTGAATCACCGTTTATTTTAAAATCATATAAGTTTGAATTTAACTTGATTAATATCAATCGGAACATCAAACAAGTATTACAATCATTTAATATTTATTTTTAATATACTTTATTTATATATTGAGATATATTTTAAATAATAATTATCATAATATCCTATTTTTATTTTATTAATTTTTAATAACAATAACATATAATACTTCAAATTGTATTTCAAATTATTATTTATATATACATACACACATATCTATTTACAATTAATTGTTCGTGAATCGTCGATAACAGTCGAAGGTCAATTGAATATATGAAAATAGTTCAAAATTTTTGAGACTCAACCTAACAGGCTTTTCTTAACGTGTCAAAAATATAATATCGTATCGAGAGTTTGGCTTAAAATTAGTCGAAATTTTCCGGGTCGTCACAGTACCTACCCGTTAAAGAAATTTCGTCTCGAAATTTGAGTAAGGTCGTCATTACTAACAAATAGAATGTTTTCGTGATGAATATGAGTCGATAAATAGATTTTTATCATTATTGGTTAATATGGATAAACAATTCGATTACTTAAAGCGTACGAGTGAAGCCATCACAAAATAGTGAAATGAGAAAATAGAGATTTGTCTTATCTTCTGATGTAGTCACGGTGGATTTCCGAAATTCAAGGAAATTAAAGAAAATCTTCGTAATCTATATAAGATCTGATTCATCGGTGAAAAATGAAATTAAGATCTCTTTAATTAAATGCGGTCATCTGCTTCGACTGCTATGCCTGATATTTTACTATAAATTCATCTCCTCCGTTCCATTCTTCTCATTACTCTTATATTTTCTTCTTCAATTCATACTTCCAAAAGATTGTGAAATCGCTTAATCCAATTCTGATTCTTGATCTCATTCTGACTATCAGAATAATCGTCCTTCTATTCCAACTCCCACCGGAGGAATCTGTTTACTTCTACTTCGCTCTTGGGATTGTTCTATTTATAATTCTCTCGTGTCTTTATATTGCTATACGCATTGATATACACAGTTTGTAATTCTATGTTGTTGTCGTGCTTATATTCTCCTTTATATTTTTAAGCTTTATGCTTTTGTTTTCTTCCCGACTCAAAGTAAAGCGATCAAGACGTCTCAGATTTGTAGATATGAAGTTTCAAATGATCATAATATACTATGCAGAAAGGAAAGGTAATAACACGATTTGATTTATCAAATTACCAGAATATCCGGAGAAGATAGAACTATCAAGAAAATATGTTCTTGATATATTTAGAGGTTAAGTAGAATGAAAGAGTTATGTAACATGGTTCATGATAAAGGTATGATCTGTGATCCCTTATCACGTTTCATTAGAAACTCAGCATGACTTACTGTAATATAATCACGTTGGCCGAGATTCATTATATTATACTAACCCATGCTTCAATTCCCAACACTTCTCCACAATTCATTCATAATTTATACTTAGATTTTACAGAAGTTTCCAATATAATTGAATACAGAAAACACGAAGAGGTAGATAATTTCGGACAAAAATATTTATGAAAATATCCTCAGAAATATCGAAGATATTTATGATAATATTTTGGAATTTCTAAGTTCGAAGGTTGATGAAGAAAAATTTTCCGCAAGGTTTTAACATGACTTCGGAGCAAGATATTCTCTAAAGATTTCATCGGATCCAGAATTACCTGGATTCTTTGAATATAGGGTTTGGTCCTTGTATTTGTCCTTGGTCTCCTTCATGGTTTGCTCAATCCATTTCCAGTACCAAATTTTCTATCGAGTGTTCCCAACACTCCATTCTTTTATCATCACTTTTGGCCATTAAGACCATTTACTACATGTTGCTTCGTCAGCATTTTCAAAGTTAAAGGATCTGGATCATTGGTTATCAAACCGAGGGGTTTCAAGAGAATTGTGTTTTTAGATGATTAAACGCTGATGGTAATATGGTGGAATATAAAAGGTTCTCTGGTAACAATAAAAGAGCACGCATATATTTCAAGGTTATAATAAGGTTGTTTAGTACGAAAAGTCATTATTAACTTGCTGGAGTTGTGACAAAATTTACTACTTCGAAAGGGATTACCAAGTTATAATAACACAAAAGGAATTAGCACAACTACGTGTTAAACGTTTACTCAGGTTCCGAGTATTTTTAAGTGCATAACTATATGCATCGATCTTTTCTTCCATAGATGAAATGCGGTTGGTTCATCCTCTCGATTGAGGAGTTTTCAAGAATCATAGAAGGTTTAAACGCAGATTGTAATCGTTAAGATACAAAAGATAGTTTAAGATGAAATCAAGTGGCAAACTTGAAGAAATGTTTAGTTTCATATGGTTTAATCAATATTTTAATTTATTTTAATTGTCCAATGTTGGTAGTCCACAGTTCGTAGTACAGTTAGTAATTCAATAATTCGTATATAGTTTAATATATAATATTCGAATTAATTAATACGTATCATGACCCGTGTACATGTATCAGACTCGATCACAACTCAAAGTATATATATTATTTAAGAATCAACCTCAACCCTGTATAGCGAACTCGAACATTACAACATATAGAGTGTCTATGGTTATTCCAAATAATATATATAGATGCGTCGATATGATATGTCAAAATATTGTATATGTGTCCTGACATTTAAAGTGCATAAAATAAATAACAGAAATTAAATGACCATAAATAAAATTGCGAGAATTTGAATTGCAATAAATAAATTGCGATAATTAAATTGCGATAAATAAAATGTAATACGGAATTAACAGTTAGCTAGGAACAGTTAGCTAGGAATAGTTAGCGTGGATTCTTAACAAAATTTCTCATAATTAATTTGTTTGTTTCTAATAAATTTTATTTTGTTCAATGTTTTCTTCATTATGCCACTTGTTGGATTTTGATAGGTCAAAATCCAAATATAAAATTGAATGAAAATGATTATTCTGTGGTGAACGGATTCGTATATCTGTGGATGTAAGTAGGATAGTAAATGACTGTTGAATCAAATTGGAAGAACGTACAGTGCAACTTATTAATGTGAAATCTAAATATTTCTCGGGTATTACCTACCCGTTAAAATATCTTCACCATTAACAGTTTATACAAAAGAAATTTTAATTACAATCTTTATGAAAACATATATACATATATATTTTCTTCAGATGTAATCATGGATTTAATGAGTTAATATAGTATTAAACTCATTTGGTTTACCGTCAAAACTAGAATACATAATCTCTAAAACATTAGAGATTACATAATCACCATGAAGAACGAAGATAATTGATGTAGAACGATACGTAGAACAATGATTATACTCGAGGTACAGAATGAGATGTTGAGGCATGGTTTGTTGATGGTACTGGTGCTGTCGGTACCGATGTTGGTGATACTGTTGGTGCCGGTGATGTTGCTGACGTTGGTAAATTTTGCACCATATTCTACAAATTGATTACTCGAGCGCGAAGTTCGTTGACTTCTCCTATTATTCCGGGATGATTTTCGGTTCGGACGAGCGGATAAATATGATCTAGAATTTGGTATAGTATATAATCGTGACGAGATACTCTGGAAATGAGAGAGAAAATGGTGTTTCGAACAGGTTCGTCGGTAAGTGCTTCAGGTTCTTCGCCAAGAGGGCAATGTGGTGGATGAAAAGGATCACCTTCTTCTTGTCTCCAATGATTGAGGAGGCTACGAACCCAGCCCCAATTCATCCAGAATAGATGATGGCTAATCGGTTGATCCATTCCGGTTACACTGCTTTAGGATCTCGAGTGAAAATCCATATCAGAATAGTTATCGGAATCCAGCGAACTTGAACTGGTTGCGGAATTGATCTTGCACGGTTAGGTAAAGGATTTTATGAAATGATTTTTGGATATCAGATGATATTCTAATTACATAGAATATCTATGTATAGTACAGAAGATCCCGTAGATTACGGAGGAAATTAAGGAAACGTGTCAGATAAAGTCTACAGTAACAGATACGATAAGATCTAAATTTTGTCTCTACACTATTCATGCAATCAATGCAATAAGAAGTGTCTAGACTAAGAATGATAAGCAGGTAATTTCCTAAGGATGATAAGTAGATGATTTTCGACACGAAATGATAAGCAAAACTTTTGACATGCAGACATGGTCGAAGTCCAGACCCACTAATGCATCTAAACAACTATCAGTTAGACACACTAATGCAAGACCTGGTTCGCTAAGACCACCGCTCTGATACCACATGTGATGACCCGTCCTAATCCTCCTGGACGAAGTCTTCAACATTTGGTTCCATTGCGAGGTACTGACTTAAATATGCCATGAACGACTCCATGTAATATGAGCAAATGCACAGCGGAAGATTTCTTTCATACCTGAGAATAAACATGCTTAAAAGTGTCAACCAAAAGGTTGGTGAGTTCATAGGTTTATCATAACAATCATTTCAATATATTAACAGACCACAAGATTTCCGTTTATAAATATATGTACACTCGCAAGTGTATAAAAGTATTCTATAAGTTGTTGAGGGCTTTGATAACTATACTTAACAATTAATGTGGCATATCCCCTTTATTATGAAATCTCCCTACACTGTACCAAGTGTAGTAAAAACGAAGTACTATGCAACTGTTTACGATACTAGAGCGACTAGCCCGGTTGGGGTTGTCAAAACCGATAGATCTATCAATAGGATTCGCGCTTACACGTTCTTCTAACATGTAAATATTAGTTATCAAGCTATTAGGGAAGATATGCAAAGTGGTACTACTCAACGTAGAATATATTTTAAGTACTTGTGTCTATTTTGTCAAACATAAAAGCATCGCATGTATTCTCAGCCAAAAAATATATATTGCAAAAGCAATTAAAAAGGGAGTAAATGAAACTCACTATACTGTATTTTGTAGTAAAAATACATATGACGGCATTGAACAATGCAGAGTTGTCTTTGGATTCACGAACCTATATCATGTATATATATATATATATATATATATATATATATATATATATATATATTAACACATATAATTGAAGTCAAATAAATTTTATGTATTATTATTAATATAACTATTATTTTTAGTAATTCATGTCTTTCATTATTAACTTAAATATATTTACTTTATATACTTTAAATAAATAATTTATAAAATGTAGTTTTATTAAACATATTTTTATATAACTAACTTTTATAATAATAATATTAATAGTAATATTGATAATAATAATAATAATATAGTTGTAATAATAATAATGGTAAAAGTAATAATAATGATAGTGATAATATTAAAAATGATAAAAAATATTAATAATAATATTAATACTAATACTAATAATAATGATATAAATAATAATTATGATAATAAAAATATTAATTTTAATAATAATGATAGTAAATAATAAAAAGTTATATTATTTTTACAATAAAAATTATAATTTTTATCCTAACTCTTAATACTAATAATACTCATTAATATTACTTGATAGTAATTAATGTGAATAATAATAACAATTGCAACAATACTAGTAATAATAATAAGTAATAAGTAAACTACCTCAATAAGTAGTCCTTAAAAAAATACCCAAGTCCAGGTTTGAACCCGCGACGTCCCGCAAACCCGATAATATTCTTAACCATTGAGCTACCAGTTCGATCTTGGTTTAAACCCCATATTTATTTCATTTAACCCATCTTTCCAGCCTTAACTATATCTCTAACATAAAAAAAAAAAAATGTCACCCCCAAGTCTCGAACCCGCGACCTCTCATAAATCAACACAAACACTTCCTAACCACTTGATCCGTTCCAATTTTCTGTTATAACTTCCGTCTCATATATGTATATCACTCGTATTATTTATTCTCTTGTTTCTCCTTCATTAATTTACACAGGCCCAAACCCAAAAATCAAAATCTGAACAAGGCTTAATGGACCACATAACCCAAACAAATTGTAGCAAGAACCGAAGCCCAAGACTTAAAAACTTGATGGATTGATAAGCCTACGTAAATATACAAACCCCAAAGTGGTGTGTTTAGCCCAAGATGCATCAAACAATTAAAAAGGTATCGGTTGATTAAAAAAAATAGAAGTTGTAGCCTTGTACCAAAAAATACGCCACTTTCATCTTTAATAACATATTATACTTTTTGTTAAACACGTGGGGTTTGTTTAAAAATGGGAATAATAGACACATAATTTTTTTTACATCTCAAAATATTTACATTTAAATTGAATCGGTGATAGTGATTTGTGGGGCTCGTATGGGACTAGAAAAACCAACACGTCATTCATGATAATCATCATCATTATCATTTTCTTTTCATCATCAAAATAAAAATATATATATTTACAACATTGGTTTGTTTGGCTTCGAACAAAAAAATAAGTAGTAGCAGCTGAGACTTCGAATGGGGTTGATGGTGGTTAATGGATGCCTTGTTCGTTGGACATAAACATAAAACGAAGGCAGTATCAGTATAGGAGGAGATCATAGGTGGTTTACAAGGTGGTTTTCGATGGGTTTGTATTGGGGTTGAACTGAAACAAGTAGAGGGTGTTCTATGGAGGTGCTAAGGTGGTTATCAAGGAGGTGTGTGGTGTTTTGTCTCACAAAGGAAAACAGGAAAAGAAAGAAAAATATGTAGGGGGTCGATGGTGGTGGGTTCGGGGTTGAAGGTGACTGTTGGTTTGGTGTTGAACAAGGTGGTTTTAAGGGTGGACGGATGTGGTGTAGTGAGTGTAGCGACCCGACCAAATCATGTTTGACGGCGCCGTCTACTTAGGTCCCGTTACGTGGTCATAAGTCTTTAAAACAACGTTTGACCAAAAGATATGTCGCATTCATTTCAAATGTAAAGATTGTTCAAAGTTTACGAGAATAGTTCCACCACAAGTTACGATACAAAGTTTTAAGTACAAATGAAACTTATGCGACACAATTTAAAAGTAGTCAAAAGACGCTCCATGTATGCATATATACTCGACATCCAATGCAAGTATCAAAATAATGAGTGGAAGCATGTATCATGTATCGTTCAAGGACCTGAGAAAAACATAGAAATCTGTCAACGAAAACGTTGGTGAAATCATAGGTTTAAGTAAGTAAGTACAAGTGAACCACAAGATTTGCATCAATGAATTAATAGTAATACATTCCAAAAGTTTGTTTCACGAGCACCCAATTATCAATGCTTAATATTTCCTTCCATTGAACCCCATCACTTAGTGCTAGAACATACACTGTTTCTCGAAAATATATTTCATTCGTAAACAGTAGCGAACCGTTTGAATGAGGGTTTGTCAAACCCATATGGATCCATACAACATAAGTTCTCGCTTACACCCGGCAAGTGTAACTAATGATAATCGAATTGAGGATTTTGTTCTAAACTCGTATGTAGAATGTTTGTTTTCCTGTACTTGTGTTCACTTAGTAAAGAAATGTTTATGTTTTCTCATCCCAAATGTAAGTTCAAAAAGAGTAAAAGTGGGACTATGATCTCACCTTGAGTGCACGAGTAGTAAAGTACTTCAACAAGTAAACGTGTGCAAAGAACAATGCTAGTCTTGACCTAAACAATAGGTTGTATCAATAACGGTAAACACGATAGGTCAAAGATGTTCAATTAGTCCTATGGCTCGTTAAGACTCGATCATAATAGCATGTGAATCAAATTGTCATGTTTCATGCAAGGTACAAGTATAAAAACATGTTAGAACGATTGCACAATTATTTGGTTAAGTTTGATTAAAAGTCAACTTGGTCGGGTCAAAGTCAACGGAAAAGTCAACGGGGTCGGGTTGGGTATCCGACAATTTTTCTAAGTTATATAATCATATATGAGCATGTTGGCCAAGTTTCATGTTAATCGGAGGTCCGTAGCATAGCAAACATTTTTATGTCAAATGACCAAAGCAAACAGCCAATTTTAGTGTATCAGGACGGTGTCCCAAAATCAGGACGGTGTCCCAGTATGAAGAGTGGGACAGCGTCCCAAAATCAGGATGGTGTCCTGATATGAAGAGTGGGACGGCGTCCAAGAGGGTGGGACGGCGTCCCAAATGGCTTACAGGTCCTGTTTGCTGAATTACACAAGTGCACGACCCAAACTTCAAATAATCATAACTTATGATCCGCAAACAATTAGAACATGTATTTTATATCACCGGAAAGCTATTTCGACAAGGAACATAACTAGATACATTAACTAAATCAAATTTATCATTTAAGACAACAATAACCTCGTCGAATGTTCGTTAAACGTCCAAAATCAAAGTTTCAAGTTCATCAAGATGCATTTCAAGTTCTGGGAATCCAATTTACATGTATGATATGCTGTTTTGAAGGTAATGAAACATGTAATATAACTAAACACTTATCAATAACATTAACAAGCATTCAACGCATCAAAAGTTCGTTTTAAAGCTATCAAACCCTAACCAAAAGTTCACAAAATTAATAATCGCGTTTATGAAGTTTCTTTAATCAATCTATACATCAAAATGAAGCTAATGATACTAGTAACACTTTTAAAACATGCACATTAACAATCTAATAACATTTGATCATCTAAAATCAAGGATTTAGCAAGTAATTTTCATAATGAACTAGTTACACCAAAAACAACAAATCGAGCATACAAATTACATACACGACATCACAATGAGCCATAGACACTAATTAACATACTTTTAAGTCAAGAACACAAATTTAAAGAAAACTAGTGTTTTAGAAATGTTACCCAAACGAGATGAAGTTGGTACCAAAATGAAGAGGATGAAGAGAGGATCACGAATATGTAATTTATTTTGTTGTAAGCCTCCTAGGTCGAATTTAGATGATGATTGAATGAATTTGGTAAATGTGTGTGTGTTCTTGCTAGAGAGAAAGAGAGAGAGAGAGGGAGATGGTTGAATGGTGGTGATTGGGGTGGACTAGTTGACCTAGTCAACTAGTTTGCCCCGTGTCAATTTTAGTCCCTCGAGTTTGTAGTCGGGTGCGGAAAATACCTAAACGGAATATTTTAAAACGCGTATTAATGGGAGATGTTATAAACATATAATGGAGTTTAAATTAGTATAACGGAAAAGTAAATGGAAAAAGGTGGGATGTTACATTACCTACTCCTTAAAAGAAATTCCGTCCCGAAAATTAAGTAGGCGTAGTAGTCGTTGTTTCTTCCTCGAGATCTTGCGTTTCCGAATTCACGAATAGATGAGGATACTTCCTTTGCATTTGATCTTGTCTTTCCCAAGTAAACTCGGGTCCCCTTTTGGCGTTCCAACGGACTTTAACAATCGGGATTCGGCTTTGTTTCAATGTCTTGACGGAGGTGTCCACAATTTCAACCGGTTCCTCCACAAAATGAAGTTTGTCATCAATAGTAAGTTCCTCGAGAGGGATGATGATATCGGGTTCGGCAAGACACTTTTTCAAGTTAGATACATGGAAGGTAGGATGAACGGAACTCAGTTGAGGCGGAAGATCTAAACGATAAGCAACGGTTCCAATACGCTCCAAGATTTCGAAAGGACCAATATACCGCGGATTTAGCTTCCCGCGTTTCCCAAAACGGATTACACCCTTCCAAGGTGCGACTTTTAACATTACTCGGTCACCAACTTGAAATTCAAGATCGTTGCGTCGTTTGTCGGTATAGCTCTTTTGACGACTTCGGGCCGTCCTAAGCCTATCTCGGATTTGAACGATTTTCTCGGTGGTTTCGTGAATGAGTTCGGGACCGGTGATTTGCACGTCGCCTACCTCGGCCCAACAAATAGGTGAACGACATTTGCGGCCATATAGCGCTTCAAAAGGTGCGGCTTTAATACTCGCCTGATAACTATTATTATAAGAGAACTCGGCGAGAGGTAAGTGCTTGTCCCAAGCTTTTCCGAAATCAACCACGCAAGCTCGTAACATGTCTTCCAAGGTTTGAATTGTACGTTCGCTTTGTCCATCGGTTTGAGGATGATATGCGGTGCTCATGTCTAAACGCGTTCCCAACGCTTCTTGCAATGTACGCCAAAATCTAGAAACGAAACGGCCATCTCGGTCGGAGATAATCGATAAAGGTACACCGTGTCGGGCTACGATCTCCTTAATGTAAAGTTGTGCAAGTTTCTCCATTTTGTCCGTTTCTTTCATGGCAAGGAAGTGTGCGGATTTGGTGAGACGGTCAACAATAACCCAAATGGTATCATAACCGCCCGTCGTTTTTGGTAGTTTGGTGATAAAATCCATCGTTATTCTTTCCCACTTCCATTGCGGGATCTCGGGTTGTTGAAGTAGTCCGGACGGTCTTTGGTGTTCGGCTTTGACTTTGGAACATGTCAAACACTTGGAAACATAAGTAGCTACGTCCCTTTTGATGTTCGGCCACCAATATAGTTGTTTAAGGTCGTGGTACATCTTATTGGCACCTGGGTGAATCGAGTATCGTGACCTATGGGCTTCATCTAAAATAAGGCTTCGTAGGTCCCCATAACTAGGCACCCAAATCCTTCCAGCGTAATATCGGAGTCCGGTCTCCCTAATTTCGAATCGAGAGACGAGAATGTTCAAGAGCTCGTATGAAAGGTTTTCATCCTTGAGGGCCTCATCTTGGGCTACACGAATTTGACTATTGAGGTTGCTGTGAATGGTGATGTTTAAAGCTCGGACACGAAGAGGCACCGCTCTTTCTTTTCGACTTAAGGCATCGGCTACTACATTTGCCTTCCCGGGATGGTAACGAAGCTCGCAATCGTAATCGTTTAAGGTTTCAATCCACCTTCGTTGTCTCATGTTTAGTTGCTTTTGATCGAAAACGTGTTGGAGACTTTTGTGGTCGGTAAAGATAGTACTCTTGGTTCCATAAAGATAGTGTCTCCACATTTTAAGTGCAAAGACAACGGCTCCGAGTTCAAGATCATGAGTTGTGTAATTCCGTTCATGAATTTTTAGTTGTCGAGAAGCATAAGCAATGACTTTCGTTCGTTGCATCAATACACAACCAAAACCATGTTTCGAGGCATCGCAATATACAACAAAGACATCATTGCCTTCGGGAAGTGACAAGATAGGGGCGGTGGTTAGCTTCGTTTTCAAGATTTGGAATGCGGATTCATGTTCGGTCGCCCAAATGAATTTCTTTCCCTTGTGAGTCAATGCGGTTAGAGGACGTGCAACCAAAGAGAAGTTTTCGATGAATCTACGATAGTACCCGGCGAGACCCAAGAATTGATGAATGTGAGTAGGAGTAGTAGGAGTCTCCCATTTACTAATGGCTTCGATCTTCGTGGGATCGACTTTAATGCCTTGATCACTTACAACATGACCAAGAAATTGAACTTCCTTCAACCAAAATTCACACTTGGAGAATTTGGCATAAAGTCGTTCTTGTCTCAAGAGTTCAAGCACAAGTCAGAGATGTTGTTCGTGCTCTTCTTCATTTTTAGAATAGATCAATATATCATCGATGAACACAATAACGAATTTATCGAGATACGGTTTGCACACGCGGTTCATAAGATCCATGAACACCACCGGTGCGTTAGTGAGACCAAATGGCATGATGAGGAATTCATAACTACCATAACGAGTCCGGAAAGCGGTTTTGGAGACATCTTCCCCCTTAACCCTTAATTGATGATAACCCGAGCGGAGATCGATTTTCGAATATACACAAGACCCTTGTAGTTGATCAAAGAGGTCATCGATGCGAGGAAGTGGATATCGGTTCTTAACCGTCAATTTATTTAGTTCACGATAATCAATGCACATTCGTAGGGATCCGTCTTTCTTTTTAACAAACAAAATCGGAGCGCCCCAAGGTGAATGGCTAGGTTGGATAAAACCACGGTCAAGTAGTTCTTGGATTTGACTTTGCAATTCTTGCATTTCGGATGGAGCAAGTCTATACGGTGCACGTGCTACGGGTGCGGCTCCCGGAATAAGATCGATTTGGAATTCAACCGGTCGATGAGGTGGAAGACCCGGCAGTTCGTCGGGAAATACATCGGAAAAGTCACTAACAATGGGCACATCATCGATATGCTTCTCATCGGACTCGACTTTCTTAACGTGGGCAAGGATCGCAAAACAACCCTTACGGAGTAGTTTTCTAACTTTAAGGCACGAAACGAGGTTGAGTCTGGTGCAACTCTTATCGCCATAAACAATCAAAGGTTCACCATTCTCGATAGGAATTCGGATTGCGTTAAGATCACAAAGGATGTGAGATTTCGTTTTGACTAACCAATTCATACCGATTATTACATCAAAGCTTCCTAGTTCCATGGGTATCAAGTCAATTTCAAATTCCTTACCCAAAATGTTTAACGTACACCCCCGGTAATATGTGTCGGCACTTAATAGTTTCCCGTTAGCCACTTCAATGGTATAAGTGGTATCTAATGGAAGAGGTGGAGTGCTAAAAGAATGAGTCAAAGTCTTGGATACAAAGCATTTATCGGCACCCGAATCGAATAAGCAAGAGACATAAGAATTGTTGAGAAGAAACGTACCCGTGACTAGTTCAGTGTCATCCCGGGCTTCCTCGGTGTTGATGTTGAAAGCTCGGCCGCGCGTATTGGGGTTATCTTTCTTCTTTGGGCATGCATTTCTATAATGACCCGTTTGGCCACATTCGTAACAAGTGCCCGTCTTTGGTGCATTGGGCCACTTTCGAGCGACGGGAGTGGAACTTTTACAATCGTTGGCCTTATGACCAACTCCTTGGCACCGATGGCAAATTAGCTTACTACATTCGCCAAAGTGATGTTTGTTGCATTTGTTGCAAAAAGGTAGATTCCCGGCATAACCCTTCTTGCCGTCAGAGGTGAAAGATTTCTTGGCAAAGTTGTTGTTGCTTAATTGGGGAGCTTCCCACTTTCTTTTGTTGCCGCCCGATTTATCCTCGGCCTTAGGTGCCGGAACTACGATTTCGTCAACCGTTTCTATCAATTTGCGGGCCATGTTCAAAGCTTCTTGATGATTAGTGGGTTTGGATGACATTACTCCGTGTTTGATACTCTTTGGAAGACCATCCATGTAAAGTTCAACCCTTAAAGCTTCGGGGTTCACAAGATTTGGGCACATCAAGGCTAGTTCGGAAAATCGTTGATTATAAGCCTTGAGATCATTTCCGATCGCCTTTAAAGTTCTTAGCTCTTGTTCGAGCCTTCGGGTTTCTTCACGAGGGAAATATTCGACAATCATCTTTTCCCTCAAGTCGGCCCAAGAGAGGGCGTGAGCTTCATCGGTACCCACCGATTGTACATAAGTATTCCACCATGTAAGAGTGACACCGGCGAAGGTGTGAGTGGAGTATTTGACCTTGTCTTGGTCCCGACAACCGCTTATGCTAAAGACGGCTTCCGTTTGCTCAAACCATCGGGTGAGCACGACCGGTCCCCCGGTTCCCTCAAAAGTGTGAGGTTTGCACCCCATGAAAGCTTTATAGGAGCATCCCTCGTTTGAGTTTCCGGCCCCATTGTTGTTGTTATTGTTGTTGTTGTTGTTGTTGTTGTGGTTGTTATTATTGTTGTTGTTGGATGAGTGACCGGCCATGGCCGCATCTACGGCGGTAGCTATCATCCGTTCGAGAGCTTGTTCGGGAGTTTCATTGCGGCGTACACGACGAGGAGCCATTGTTCCTTCAAGACACAAGAATATCATTGATTAGTATTCTCAATAATACTAACCGTGATATAGAATAAAGATAAAGAGAATTTTTTCCTCGACTCGCCTTAAATTCTTTATGTCATCATGTCGGAACGTTCATATGAGTCACCGTAATATAATCCCGGCAATTATATTACCCTGATTCATATGTGCATTATACATTATTCTATAAAGTCAAGGTGGCGTGTCAATCAAATTAAACAACGTGAGGTTAAGATGAACTAAGAGTAGATATGAGTAGAAGCATTCGAGTATAAATGCACAAGTAGTCAAGTAATTCCTACTTCAAGTCTATATGCCGGTTGTAGTCTAGACTCACCAATGTACCCTATGACTCGAGGTTGACACCAATAAACTCTAAATCCCTACAACCAACGCTCTGATACCATCTGTAGCGACCCGACCAAATCATGTTTGACGGCGCCGTCTACTTAGGTCCCGTTACGTGGTCATAAGTCTTTAAAACAACGTTTGACCAAAAGATATGTCGCATTCATTTCAAATGTAAAGATTGTTCAAAGTTTACGAGAATAGTTCCACCACAAGTTACGATACAAAGTTTTAAGTACAAATGAAACTTATGCGACACAATTTAAAAGTAGCCAAAAGACGCTCCATGTATGCATATATACTCGACATCCAATGCAAGTATCAAAATAATGAGCGGAAGCATGTATCATGTATCGTTCAAGGACCTGAGAAAAACATAGAAATCTGTCAACGAAAACGTTGGTGAAATCATAGGTTTAAGTAAGTAAGTACAAGTGAACCACAAGATTTGCATCAATGAATTAATAGTAATACATTCCAAAAGTTTGTTTCACGAGCACCCAATTATCAATGCTTAACATTTCCTTCCATTGAACCCCATCACTTAGTGCTAGAACATACACTGTTTCTCGAAAATATATTTCATTCGTAAACGGTAGCGAACCGTTTGAATGAGGGTTTGTCAAACCCATATGGATCCATACAACATAAGTTCTCGTTTACACCCGGCAAGTGTAACTAATGATAATCGAATTGAGGATTTTGTTCTAAACTCGTATGTAGAATGTTTGTTTTCCTGTACTTGTGTTCACTTAGTAAAGAAATGTTTATGTTTTCTCATCCCAAATGTAAGTTCAAAAAGAGTAAAAGTGGGACTATGATCTCACCTTGAGTGCACGAGTAGTAAAGTACTTCAACAAGTAAACGTGTGCAAAGAACAATGCTAGTCTTGACCTAAACAATAGGTTGTATCAATAACGGTAAACACGATAGGTCAAAGATGTTCAATTAGTCCTATGGCTCGTTAAGACTCGATCATAATAGCATGTGAATCAAATTGTCATGTTTCATGCAAGGTACAAGTATAAAAACATGTTAGAACGATTGCACAATTATTTGGTTAAGTTTGATTAAAAGTCAACTTGGTCGGGTCAAAGTCAACGGGGTCGGGTTGGGTATCCGACAATTTTTCTAAGTTATATAATCATATATGAGCATGTTGGCCAAGTTTCATGTTAATCGGAGGTCCGTAGCATAGCAAACATTTTTATGTCAAATGACCAAAGCAAACAGCCAGTTTTAGTGTATCAGGACGGTGTCCCAAAATCAGGACGGTGTCCCAGTATGAAGAGTGGGACGGCGTCCCAAAATCAGGACGGTGTCCTGATATGAAGAGTGGGACGGCGTCCAAGAGGGTGGGACGGCGTCCCAAATGGCGTACAGGTCCTGTTTGCTGAATTACACAAGTGCACGACCCAAACTTCAAATAATCATAACTTATGATCCGCAAACAATTAGAACATGTATTTTATATCACCGGAAAGCTCTTTCGACAAGGAACACAACTAGATACATTAAATAAATCAAATTTATCATTTAATACAACAATAACCTCGTCGAATGTTCGTTAAACGTCCAAAATCAAAGTTTCAAGTTCATCAAGATGCATTTCAAGTTCCGGGAATCCAATTTACATGTATGATATGCCGTTTTGAAGGTAATGAAACATGTAATACAACTAAACACTTATCAATAACATTAACAAGCATTCAACGCATCAAAAGTTCATTTTAAAGCTATCAAACCCTAACCAAAAGTTCACAAAATCAATAATCGCGTTTATGAAGTTTCTTTAATCAATCTATACATCAAAATGAAGCTAATGATACTAGTAACACTTTTAAAACATGCACATTAACAATCTAATAACATTTGATCATCCAAAATCAAGGATTTAGCAAGTAATTTTCATAATGAACTAGTTACACCAAAAACAACAAATCGAGCATACAAATTACATACACGACATCACAATGAGCCATAGACACTAATTAACATACTTTTAAGTCAAGAACACAAATTTAAAGAAAACTAGTGTTTTAGAAATGTTACCCAAACGAGATGAAGTTGGTACCAAAATGAAGAGGATGAAGAGAGGATCACGAATATGTAATTTATTTTGTTGTAAGCCTCCTAGGTCGAATTTAGATGATGATTGAATGAATTTGGTAAATGTGTGTGTGTTCTTGCTAGAGAGAAAGAGAGAGAGAGGGAGATGGTTGAATGGTGGTGATTGGGGTGGACTAGTTGACCTAGTCAACTAGTTTGCCCCGTGTCAATTTTAGTCCCTCGAGTTTGTAGTCGGGTGCGGAAAATACCTAAACGGAATATTTTAAAACGCGTATTAATGGGAGATGTTATAAACATATAACGGAGTTTAAATTAGTATAACGGAAAAGTAAATGGAAAAAGGCGGGATGTTACAGTGAGGGTGGTTAAAGAACCCGTTCATATACATTATAAACGATTCATAATAGTTGATTACATCGCGAGGTATTTGACCTCTATATGATACATTTTACAAACATTGCATTCGTTTCTAAAAGACAAACTTTCTTTACAACGAAAGTTGACGACATGCATACCATTTCATAATACATCCAACTATAATTGACTTAATAATAATCTTGATGAATTTCAACGACTCGAATGCAACGTCTTTCAAAATATGCCATGAATGAATCCAAGTAATATCTCTAAAATGAGCAAATGCACAGCGGAAGATTTCTTTAACACTCGAGAATAAACATGCTTTAAAGTGTCAACCAAAAGGTTGGTGAGTTCATTAGTTTATCATAAACATTCATTTCCATTATTTTAATAGACCACAAGAATTTCATTTCCAGTTCTCATAAATATACGTCCCATGCATAGAGACAAAAATCATTCATATGGTGAACACCTGGTAACCGACATTAACAAGATGAATATAAGAATATCCCCTATCATTCCAGGAAATCCTTCGGACATGATAAAAACAACATCGAAGTACTAAAGCATCTGGTACTTTGGATGGGGTTCGTTAGGCCCAATAGATCTATCTTTAGGATTCGCGTCAATTAGTAGATCGGTTTACTAATTCTTAGGTTACCAAGCAAAAGGGGCATATTCGGCTTCGATCATTCAACCATATAATGTAGTTTCGATTACTTGTGTCTATTTCGTAAAACATTTATAAAAATTGCGCATGTATTCTCAGCCCAAAAATATAAAGGGAAAAAAGGCAAATGAAACTCACCATACTGTATTTCGTAGTAAAAATACATATAATGTCATTGAACAAGTGCAGGGTTGGCCTCGGATTCACGAACCTATATTAATTATATATATTTATGTGTTGGTCAAAGTTTGTCTAACAAATTAGGTCAAGTCATAGTGTACCATAATCCTAATGCTCGAGACTAATATGCATAGGTCAACAAAAGTCAATTTGACTCAAAATGATTTCCAAAATCTATACATAATTAATATATAGTTTAAATGTCGTCGTTTTATATTTTTAAATATTTAAAAAAAATTATTAGAGTAAATAATATAATTCATTTATTAATAAATAAAATTTTATATTAAAATTTATATAATAAAATATACTTTTATATATATTAAGTAATAAGATTTATAGAGTTCATTTAATATCATAAAGATAATATGATAGGTATTATTAAAGAAATTTTATTACACGTAGTAAAATATGTTTGTATCACATATTTATTTGATAAAATAATATTCATAATAATAGTAAGTAAAAGTTGTATTATTTTATAATAATAATTATTATTATTTTATTAATAAAAATATCAATATTTATAATTACTAAGATGACATTATGATAAAATGATAATTCTAGTTATGATAACTTTAATATTTACGACACTTTTTAATATTATATTTAAAATAATAATTCTATTTAAAATGATAATAATAGTGGTATTTTATAATAACAATGACATTTCTATTAAAATGATAATTTTTGTTAAAATGATAGTTTTAATACTAACTATACTTTTAATAATAATAGTAATGATAAAAATAATAAGAACGATAATTTTATCTAAATCAATATCTTATAATATTTTAATTTCATCAAGATACTCTTACTTATTATTTCCTAATCGTTTCGTTTAATAGCTTTTAATCGTCTTTTATATCGTGTTCATAATAATGATAATAATAGTAATCAAAATAATTAGGTGTCACTAATATTAGTTTTAATTACAATAATACTAATAATGATAATTACTGTGACATTATTAACGATAATACTAATAATTATTTTAATGATAATATCATAATAATAATAATAATAATAACAATAACGATAACCATTTTTAAATAATGATATATATATTAATAATGATAATAATAATAATAATAATAATAATAATAATAATAATAATAATAATAATAATAATAATAATAATAATAATAATAATAATAATAATAATAATAATACTAATACTAATACTAATTATAACTTTAACGATAATAATGATAGTAATAATAATAAAAATAACAATTTTTAATGATAAATCATTTTATTGATAAAGATAATAATAATAATAATAATAATAATAATAATAATAATAATAATAATAATAATAATAATAATAATAATAATAATAAGATAAAATTAGAACGACGATAATAACGACGATAATAATAATCATTTTCAATAATAATACAAAAATTCGATTGACTATAACTTCAAATCCGTTCATCGAAACCGTTCGATATCTAAATGAAAAGTTCTTAATTTTTCGCTAGCTTTCCAACGACATGCATATCTTATACCTTATCTCAACCGCATACGTAACTAATTCAGGATTCAACATATCCTATCTAATGGCAATATCAAAAGTACAAGCATGCATAATCCTATATTCTCGAGCACTAGTCAGGGATACACTATTAGTATGTAAGAAAATTAAATTATGAGTACTCACGTATCAATATTGAGATTCAATATTGCAGGAAAGGTACGTAGACGCAACGGGGATGATAAATACTAGTTTGACTCACGAGCAATACTCCCGAACCATACCCATAACCTCCATAGCTATAACCCATAATTTTCTTAGCTCTATCCCCCTCGAAAAACAATTTCGAAATCACTCGAACAGCACTCCGTCGTATTATTTTATGTATACTAATAATATCTTGAAATAATACGGAGTAAATATATATATGTACATCGATTGAGAGAGTTTAGAGAAAAATATTTTCAAGTTTTTATGAAATAATGAAACCTATTGAATTCTATTTATAATAGATTTTTGAATTATTAAAGTGAATTATTAAAGTATGAATTATTAAAGTGAATTATTAAAGTATGAATTATTAAAATATGAATTATTAAAGTATGAATTATTAAAGTATGAATTATTAAAGTATGAATTATTAAAGTGAATTATTAAAGTATGAATTATTAAAGTGAATTATTAAAGTGAATTATTTAAGTTAAAGTAAAGTAAAAATAAAGTAAAGGTAAAGTTTAAGTATAGTAAAAGTATAAAACTATGTACGAATAATACGCGTATAAATATATATAATATTAATTTAAATCATTATATATATTTAATAAAATAAAATATAAATATCGTTATCTTTATCATACTGGTTATGTAATGAGTTGTCAAAAGTGGTTCTAGATATTTATAAAAGTTATATACATTTTAATAATAAAGTTCTTTTTTAAACTGAAAACGTTTTTGTACGTTTGAAACTAAATCAAATAAATATGATAATTTTGTTTTCCAAAACTAAATATATTTAAGAATCATTTTGTTTAAAGGTTAAAATAATGGAAATCGTTATATCATAAAACGTTTTAGAAAAGTAGAATCATATATATTTATAATAGGTTTTTCGAACGCACTTTCATACGTTTAGAAAACTAGCCTTTTACGTTACTCGACGTGTACCCTTATTAATAATTTGACTTACTCATCAATAAATTACCTTATAAAAAATGTAACTTATAAAATTGAGCGTTGTGGTCATTTGCTTCTATAAATCAGTGACTCGTTGTTTATCAAAATATATTATTTTAAATCAGGACGTTTTATGACTAAGTTATATATATTTATATTTTCATTTCGAAATATAAATTTGAACTATTTACTTAATATAGTTTTTCAAAACTAATGTCATTCAAAACTTATATATTTAGAAATCTTTTAAATATTAAGAATTACTATTTCGTAACATTTGTATTTTAAAGTTTAAAATTGATATAGTTCATTTATATACAATCGTTCATAAAACATTTTAATAACCAAATTATTTTATATTCAAAAATCATTTTATTACAAAGGTTATAATAGTAGAAGTTGTTATGTCATAAGACGTCTTTAATAATAAAAGTCTATTATATCGAAAAGACGTTTCCGTTTAAGAAAGTAAAATCATATATGAATCATATCAGGTTTCAAGGTTTTAATTTCCATTTTAATCATGACTCGTAGGATTAAGTCTAAAGGAAAAATCAAACGTAAGGAATCATCTTAATGTAAAATGTCGATCTATTTAACTTGTCAATATCCATCTTCTGAGTTATCTATATTCTACAATTTTACTTCCACGTTAATTAATATACAAGTTTAATAGTTTAACTTATCAAAAGTCACGAGACAATTATTGTAAAGCATAAATTGAAAATCAAACGGGAATCTCCACTAACCCTTGTCTAGTTCCCGTTAATTGACACTTTTGTTCCTTCTAATAAATCGCTTTACTAATTATTCCGAATACCGTTAAAAAGAATAAATTTCTCAAATCATAGTGGACCTCTTAACAGAGACTCGTAATTATAATTCAATGTATCAAATAATTTAATTATTTGATATCATCTTTTAATTCCATTGATAACTATTAGAATATATTTTGAAACAAATACGTTTATATAAAGTATTATACGTCTAATACTTTGTTAATGTTTTCAAGTTATAATATATACACATATACATATATAATCATGTTCGTTCATATATTGGTTCGTGAATCATTGGAATTTGGTCGAGGTTAAATGAGTGTATGAACACAGTTTAAAATTCTTGAGATTCAACTTACAAACTTTGCTTATCGTGTCGGGAATATAAAAAGATTAAAGTTTAAATTTGGTCAGAAATTTTCGGGTTGTCACAGGTCATACGGTGGTGGTTTATGGCTGTCAACAGTAATAGCAAGATGGTAGTGATGATGTCGAGTGGCAGGAAGAAAAACAAACATGGTTGTGGTTCCTTATGCAATCTATATCGTGTGTATATATATATATATATATATATATATATATATATATATATATATATATATATATATATATATATATGTCTTAATAGATATATATTATACTTAATATAATAAACATAATATAATATAGAAACAATATATGGAATCCTAAGACTACAGTATAGCAGCCGGGATTTTTAGCTGGATTCTACCGACAGTTTATTTGAGTATTATATCGCACTCCGTTGTTAATCAGTGGCGGATAAAAGTCTTTAGAATAATTCCAAATTTTTAAATTAACTATATTTATTTATTTTGGTCATTATGATATAAAATTCAATCATTAATTTATTAAATAAAAATTACATCAATTGTCCCTCTCATTTATGGGTAAAAATATAAAAAGTTCTAAAATTTAACAAACAGCTCCTAAATATATTTTTAATAAGTCTATAATTTATAGAACTCATTTTCGGATCACCGTTTATTTTAAAATCGTATAAGTTTGAATTTAACTTGATTAATATCAATCGGAATATCAAACAAGTATTACAATCATTTAATATTTATTTTTAATATACTTTATTTATATATTGAGATATATTTTAAATAATAATTATCATAATATCCTATTTTTATTTTATTAATTTTTAATAACAATAACGTATAATACTTCAAATTGTATTTCAAATTATTATTTATATATACATACACACATATCTATTTACAATTAATTGTTCGTGAATCGTCGATAACAGTCGAAGGTCAATTGAATATATGAAAATAGTTTAAAATTTTTGAGACTCAACCTAACAGGCTTTTCTTAACGTGTCAAAAATATAATATCGTATCGAGAGTTTGGCTTAAAATTAGTCGAAATTTTCCGGGTCGTCACATACGAACAACACTTTCTCTGATTTTGCTCAAGTTTCAACTGGTCGACAGATGTAGTGGAGTGGCCCACAGGATCCTTTAAATCGGAAAATCCAACACCCGGTCCACTACAAATTCTAGACACCACTTACTCCGAATCAGAAAAAATATTGTCTAACCAGATACCCTATATGATCAATAGAACTCGTTTCTGATGTGGACGATCCACTCCTGTGGGAACCACAGAGCATACTCCGACTCCTATAACCGAGACCCCCGTCAAACCTGACGCTCTGATACCAGTTGTTGGGAAATTACGGTCTCACTAATTCCCACCACCCAGCCCAACAATAATAGTAAAGAAATAAGAACAATCCACAACACAAGAATTTAACGTGAAAACTCCAAAACAGGAGAAAAACCACGGGCCTCCAAAGAGAGAAATACACTATATCACAAATTGTTACAATGACATAGACAACTCTCTTAAGCCAACTACACTCTCCAAAGTATTTAACTAAAACAACTCCCAAACAAGGGTAAGAAAGAAAGAAATAATCAAATACTTAAAGTGTATTGATTGGTGCAATTTGGAAGTGAGGCTTAACACTCCTTTTATAACCAAGTCACCTCTCTCCCACTTCTTCCTCCCACCTATGTGGGATAACATCCATTCACAAATACAAAGCAACCATATCCATTTCTTTTAACCAAAACTATAACCAACAAATTTGAACATGCACCTATTTTTTTAAGGATACAGGCTCACAATCAACTGATGTTTTTTACCACTCAACCAATAGTTCGGTGTTACTCCATTCATATCTCTTGTTAATCCATTTTCATTATCCTCGTACCCGAGGACCCACTAATCCAAATGCATCTAATAATGTTTCATCTGTGATGACCCGGGAATTTTCGACCAAATTTAAACTTAATCTTTACATAATACCGATACGATAAGCAAAGTCTGTAATGATGAGTCTCGAAAATTTTGGAACTATGTTTAAATATTCAATTAACTTTTGACCATTCCTGACGATTTACGAACAATTGTGTGTAAATAAATATGTATACATATATATAAATATATAAGTATAAACATAAGTGTATACATAATATTTTGAATTAATAAAATACAGTCTAATCAATTGGAATTAAGAATGTAAAATAATATACAGAATAATTAAGTTACTATTAAAATGAATATATATAAATATAAATATATCTAGGATATCCTTTCTATTAATAATTATGAATATATTGAGAGAGATATATATATAAATAAATAAATATTAAATATTCAATAAATGTTATCATAATATTACATAATTAATAAGTTGTAATACTAATATAATGTAATTACAAGTTCAATTATAATTGTTATATTATTATTACATTCGTTATTATTAATATTAATATTAGTATTATTAAGATTAATAAAATTATAATATGAAATTTAGTATATTTAATTTGTAACCTTTACTAATATTATTGTTATCATTATTAATATGATAATTAATAATGGAACTATAATTTTAGTTATTATTAAGATTATTATATTACTATTTTTATTACTAAAAATCATCATTTTTATTTAAGATGATTATTATTATTATCTTATTTACTTTTATCATTATCCTTATTAGTATTTTGATATTATCATTATTAACATTATTGTTATTACTATCACTATTAGTATTAGTATTTTATATTTTTTATATTATTATTATTTATATATTTATTAGTTATTAATATAATTAATTATAAAACTAAACTACAAAAAGGAAAAATTTGATTTAAAGTCTCTATCTACTTTACAAATTTTCTTGATCCTGATTAGGATCCTGTCGAGTGTCACAGATACAAAACCAAAAATTTAGTTGAAATCCATACCAAATAAGTGTACGAGTTATTTACAGATCACTATCAATTTTTTTTTTTTTTTTTTGCCTGCATAAATAAATCCATAGACTTCTCATTAAAACTAGATCAAACCCAGTTATTAGAGGATCCCAATCGATCTTACATTAGGAATTACCAATCACAATTACCTTTATCAGTTTTGTTTAATTGAAATTAAACAGAAAAATCAAAGTGCAGCTCGACTCCCTCTGTTCGTACAACCTTTTCATCAATAGCACAAATACAAATCAAACTTGAAAATGTAAGAATGCAATTACGTTAGGAATCCTCTAGTGAATCTATCTGCAAGATATCAAGTTCCAAATCAATATATCGAGCTCAAATTTTGAATGTCAAAGGTAATTCTTAAAAGTCAACGAATCTGTTCTTCATTAAAATTCGAAATCATTTTGATGTCGTAGGTTCAATTAAGGATTCAGACAGTTTCTAACTATGATTTAGAACTTACTTCATTTAGAAATCTTGAGCTGAAACTTCCAAAAATTTCAAATTCGATTCCAAATTTATACGAACCCTACAGTGTCTGTTTCAGCTTCTGATTTTCGTTCTTTGATTGTTTTAATAGGATTCAGCAATCGTGTAAGGTTTCTGTTTATAATTTTAAATCCAAAAACAAATTCCATAGGTTATGATTGTGGTTGAATCGATCTCTGGTCGAATTGTACAATTGAAGAAGAAAGGAAATAAATGATTTCGGTTTATATAAATTAAAAGGGGTATTAATACTGAAAAACGGGCAACAGCTCACTGGTCGAGGTGTTAAGAAGTATACGGGAGGTCTCGGGTTCGAGCCTGGTTCGGAGCAAATTTTTTTAGAATGACTTATTAAAGGGTATATCTTTCTATTTCATTTTCTAATTATTATTATTATTATTATTATTATTATTATTATTATTATTATTATTATTATTATTATTATTATTATTATTATTATTATTATTATTATTATTATTTATTGTTAATATTAATTATCATTACTAGTATTATTATGAGTAAATATAAAATTGAATATTATAATAATTATTATTATTGTCAAGTTAGTTATTATGATTATTAACATACTACAATTTATTAATGTTATCATTAAATAGTAGTAATATCAATATAATTACAAATGATAGTATCATTATTATTATCACTATTATTATTATCGCTAATATTGTATTAGTATCATTTTTAGTACTATTATTATTATTAATAATAAAAGTATTAATAAAATGATTATCATTATTAGTATTGTAATATTAAAAATTATTATCATCTATACAAAACTTGTTATTTTGTTATCATTAAAACTAACCATATTATTATTAGAAATTTTATATTATGACTACCATTATTATCACAACTATTAATATTAATACTAATATCATTATTTTATGATTATTATTACTAATACAAAAATATTTTTAACTAAATATATTAACATTGATTATTTATTTTTTAAAATAAATAAATATTAACTACTTATTTCTAATACTGAAAATAAATATATATTAAATCTTAACGCATGAGATGATACTTCTAAATATCAAAAATAGAATATTTATAATAGATGACTTAACATATACTTTAAATTTGATATATATATATATATATATATATATATATATATATATATATATATATATATATATATATATATATATATATATATATATAAGTTTTTAAGTATTAAAAATATACAAATGAATATAGTTAATAAATTATTAATACAATGAGCATATTAATAATGTAAAAATATAACTTATTTAATTACGATTATGTGTGTTAATATATTAACAAATGATATAGGTTCGTGAATCCGAGGCCAAACCTACATTTTGTTCAATGTCGTCATATGTATTTTTACTACAAAATACAGTATGGTGAGTTTCATTATTCCCTTTTTTAAATGCTTTCGCAATATATATTTTTGGGACTGAGAATACATGCGCTGTTTTTATAACTGTTTTACAAAATAGACACAAGTAATTGAAACTATATTATATGGTTGAATGATCGAAATCGAATATGCCTTTTTTTATTAAGTCTGGTAATCTAAGAATTAGGGAACAGACACCCTAATTGACGCGAACTCTAAAGATAGATCTATCGAGCCCAACAAGCCCCATCCAAAGTACCAGATGCTTTAGTACTTCGAAATTTATATCATGTCCGAAGGAGGATCCCGGAATGATGGGGATATTCTTATATGCATATTGTGAATGTCGGTTACCAGGTGTTCAATCCATATGAATGATATTTTTGTCTCTATGCAGGGGACGTATGTTTATGAGAAATGGAAATATGAAATCTTGTGGTCTATTAAAATTATGAAATGATTACTTATGTTAAACTAATGAACTCACCAACCTTTTGGTTGACACTTTAAAGCATGTTTATTCTCAGTATGAAAGAAACCTTCCGCTGTGCATTTGCTCATATTAGAGACATTACTTGGAGTCATTCATAATATATTTCTAAAGACGTTGCATTCGAGTTGTCGAGTTCATCAAGATTATTATTAAGTCAATTATAGATGGATATATTATGAAATGGTTTGCATGCCGTCAACTTTCGATGTAATGAAAGTATGTATTTTAAAAACGAATGCAATGTTTGTAAATTGTATCATATAGAGGTCAAATACCTCGCGATGTAATCAACTATTGTGAATCGTTTATAATCGATGTGGACTTTGTCCGGATGGATTAGGAGGGGTCTTTACAGTTGGTATCAGAGCGGTGGTCTTAGCGAACCAAGTCTGCATTAGTGTGTCTAACTGATAAGTCGTTAGGATGAATTAGTGAGTCTGGACTTCGACCGTGTCTGCATGTCAAAAGTTTTGCTTATCATTTCGTGTCGAAATTTACCTGCTTATCATTCTTAGGAAATCACTTGCTTATCATTCTTAATCTAGACATATCTTACTGCCTAGATTGCATGAACAGTGTATGGATAAATTCATATCTTAGCGTATCTGTTATTTTTATCTTTGCCTGACAGCTTCCGTAGATTCCTCCGTAACTTATGAAATTTTAGTATTATATATGCATATGTAAATTATGTATTGTAGGACACTAACCTATATCCTATAATCTATTTCTTATCGAAAATCCTTCATCTGATCATACGAGATGAATCCTTCAACTAGTTCGAGTCCCTCGGATTCCGACAGCTATTCTGATAGTTATCCCGACAGTTATTCCGAATGGATAGTCATCTAAGCTCCGAAAGCAGAGTAACCGGAATGAATCGATCAATTAGCCATCATCTATTCTGAATGAATTGGAGATGGGTTCATAGTTGACTTAATAAATGGTAACGCGAAGAAGGCGATCCTTTCCACTAACCAAAATTCACCTCTTGACAATGAACCTGAAACGTTTACCGGCGAACCTGTTCGAGACACCATTTTCTCTCTCATTTCCAAAGTATCTCATCACGATCATATACTATCTCAGATTCTAAACCCCATTCATCCGCTCGTCCGAACCGACAATCATCCCGGTGTAATAGAAGAAGTTAACGAACTTCGCGCACAAGTTGTAGTCTTGGAAAATATGGTGCAAAATGTACCAGCTTCATCCAAATCACCGGCACCAACAGTACCACCAACAACCCAAATTTCAATATCACATGCCTCAACATCTCAATCTATACCCCGAGTATAATCATCATTCTACATGACGTGCTACATCAGTTATCTTCGTTCGACATGGTGATTATGTAATCTTTAATGTTTTAGAGATTATATATTCTTATTCTAACGGTAAATCAAATGAGTTTAATATCATATTAACTCATTAAATCCATGAATACATCTGAAGAAAATATATATGTATATATGTTTTCATAAAGATTGTAATTAAAAATTCTCTTGTACAAACTGTTAATGGTGAAAATATTTTAACGGGTAGGTAATACCCGAGGAATATTTAGATTTCACATTAATAAGTTACACTGTACATTCTTTCAAATCTGATTCAACAGTCATTTACTATCCTACTTACATCCACAGATATACGTATCCGGTCACCACAGAATAACCATATTCATCCAATTTCATATTTGTATTTTGATTTATCAGAATCCAACAAGTGGCATAATGAAGAAAACATTGGACAATAATAAAACTTGTTAGAAACAAACAAATTAACTATGAGAAAATTTTGTTAAGAATCCACGCTAACTGTTCTTAGCTAACTGATCCCAGCTAACTGATTACATTTTATTTATCGCAATTTAATTATCGCAATTTTATTTATCGTCATTTAATTTCTGTTATTTACTTTACGCATTTTATTTATTGTCATTTAATTTCTGTTATTTATTTTTACGTACTTTAAATATCGGGACACGTATACAAGGTTTTGACATATCATATCGACGCATCTATATATATTATTTAGAATCACCATAGACACTCTATATGCAGTAATGATCGAGTTCTCTATACAGGGTTGAGGTTGATTCTATAATAATATATATACTTTGAGTTGTGATCGAGTCTGAGATGTATACGAGTCATGATACGTATTAATTAATTCAAATATTATATATTAAACTATATATGAATTATTGGACTGTCAACTGTGGACTTTGAACTATGGACTATCAACAGTGGACAATTAAAATGAATTAAAATATTGATTATAATATATGAAACTAAACAATTTTTCAAGTTTGCCACTTGATTTCATTTTAAACCTCATTTGTATCTTGATGATTACAATCTGCGTTCAAACCTTTCGTAATTCTTGAAAACACCTCAATCGGGAGGAGGAACCAACCGCACTTCATCTCCGTAAGAAGAGATTGATGCATTTAGTTATGCATCTGAAAAACTCTCAGAAACTGAGTAAACGTTTAACACGTAGTTGTGCTAATTCCTTTAGTGTTATTATTACCCAAAAATAACTTTGCGATCCCTTATCAAAGTAGCCAATTTTGTCACAGCTTCAACAAGTCAACTTTGACTTTTCATTCGAAACAACCTTATTATAACCTTGATATATATATGTGCGCTCTTTTATTGTTACCGGGGAACCTTTTATATTCCACCATAGTACCATCAGCGTTTAATCATCTAAAAATACAATTCTCCTGAAACCACCTCGGATTGATAACCGATGATTCAAATATCGTAGCATTAAATGCAGAGGAAACAGAAAAATGGTAGATGGTCTAAACGGCCAAAATTTTGATAATAAAAAAGGGAATGTTAGGAACGCTCGATAGAAAATTTGGTACTGAAAAACAGATTGAGCAAACTATGAAGGAGACCAAGGCCAAATACAAAGACCATACCCTATATTCAAAGAATCCAGATAATTCTGGATCCGTTGAAATCTTTAGAGAATATCTTACTCCGAAGTCATGTTAAAATCTTGCGGAAAAGCTTTCTCCATCAACCATCGAACTTAGAAATTCCAAAATATCATCATCAATATCTTCGATATTTCTGAGGATATTTTCAAAAATATTCTCGTCCGAAATTATATACCTCTTCGTGCTTTCTGTGTATCATTATATTGGAAACATTCAATAGAAAATTTAGTACCGAAAAGAAGATTATGCGAAACTATGAAGAAAGCCGTGGACAAATCACAAAGAATAAGTTTGACTTCAAAGAATCCAAATGATTCAATGCCTGCTAAAGTCTTTAGCGAATATCTTGCTCTTTACTCTAAACCCTTGCGAACAATAGTCTCCATTATCCTCTGATCTTAGATATTCCAAGATATCATCGTATCTTTCATTATAAATATCCTCCATATTTCTGAAGATATTTTCATAACTATTCTTCTCTGAAATCATTGATCTCTTGGTGCTATCTGTGTTACATCATATAGAAACTGTTAGTTTCTATATTCTGTAAACTTTCGAGTTTAAATATGAATGTTATTGGAGTAATGTTGGGAACTGATGCATGAGTTAGTATAATATAATGACACTTGATCAACGTGATTATATTACAATAGGTCATGTTGAGTTTCTAATGGAACGTGATGATTCACAGATCATAACGTCATCATGTGCCATGTTACATAACTCTTTCATTCTGCTTAACTTCTGAACATATCAAGAAAGTATATTCTTGATAGTTCTATTCTCAGTGATTCTGGTAATTTGACAAATCAAATCGTGCTAATACATTAGTTCTTATTTAGAACATGGTGTTTATCTAAAATTCCATACTTACGAATGCTGGACCGTTACTCGCTTTATTAGAGGTCGGGATGATAATAAAAAGGTAAAGAACTCCAAAATATAAGAGAAAATATAAAGTCCAATAACAACACGGAGGTTACAAACCATGGATATTAATACGAATAGCAATATAAAGACACGGTAGAATTAAGAATAATATCACCCCAAGGTACTAGTAGGAGTAAACAGATTTTTCTGGAGGAAGATTTAAAAGAAGGATGACAGAAATGATAATTAGGAAAATATTAGGGATTAGAACTGGATTAAGCATTTTCACAATCTTTTGGATATATGAACTAAGAAAGAAAGTATAGGAATGGTGAGAATAATGGAACGGAAGAGCTTAATTTATAATAGAAATATCAGACAGAGTAATCGAGGCAGATCACCGTATTTAATTATAGAGATCTTAATCTCCTTACTCGCCGAAGAATCAAATCTTTTAGATTTCGAAGATTTTCTTTAAATCCCTTGAATTCCGGAATTCAACCCTGACTCTGTCAAAAGTTAAGATGAATCTTCACTTTCCTATTTCACTCTTTGGTGATAGCTTCATTTGTACTCTTCGAATAATCGAATTATTTTTATCTATATTACTCAATGATGATAAAACTCAAGTTATCAACTCATATTCGTCATGAAAACAACTTTATTGTTAGCCATGACCACCTCACTTAAATTTCGGGACGAAATTTCTTTAACGGGTAGGTACTGTGATGACCCGGGAATTTTCGACCAAATTTAAACTTAATCTTTACATAATACCGATACGATAAGCAAAGTCTGTAATGATGAGTCTCGAAAATTTTGGAACTATGTTTAAATATTCAATTAACTTTTGACCATTCCTGACGATTTACGAAAAATTGTGTGTAAATAAATATGTATACATATATATAAATATATAAGTATAAACATAAGTGTATATATAATATTTTGAATTAATAAAATACAGTCTAATCAATTGGAATTAAGAATGTAAAATAATATACAGAATAATTAAGTTACTATTAAAATGAATATATATAAATATAAATATATCTAGGATATCCTTTCTATTAATAATTATGAATATATTGAGAGAGATATATATATATAAATAAATAAATATTAAATATTCAATAAGTGTTATCATAATATTACATAATTAATAAGTTGTAATACTAATATAATGTAATTACAAGTTCAATTATAATTGTTATATTATTATTACATTCGTTATTATTAATATTAATATTAGTATTATTAAGATTAATAAAATTATAATATGAAATTTAGTATATTTAATTTGTAACCTTTACTAATATTATTGTTATCATTATTAATATGATAATTAATAATAGAACTATAATTTTAGTTATTATTAAGATTATTATATTACTATTTTTATTACTAAAAATCATCATTTTTATTTAAGATGATTATTATTATTATCTTATTTACTTTTATCATTATCCTTATTAGTATTTTGATATTATCATTATTAACATTATTGTTATTACTATCACTATTAGTATTAGTATTTTATTTTTTTTTTATTATTATTATTTATATATTTATTAGTTATTAATATAATTAATTATAAAACTAAACTACAAAAAGGAAAAATTTGATTTAAAGTCTCTATCTACTTTACAAATTTTCTTGATCCTGATTAGGATCCTGTCGAGTGTCACAGATACAAAACCAAAAATTTAGTTGAAATCCATACCAAATAAGTGTACGAGTTATTTACAGATCACTATCAATATTTTGTTTTTTGTTTTTGTCTGCATAAATAAATCCATAGACTTCTCATTAAAACTAGATCAAACCCAGTTATTAGAGGATCCCAATCGATCTTACATTAGGAATTACCAATCACAATTACCTTTATCAGTTTTGTTTAATTGAAATTAAACAGAAAAATCAAAGTGCAGCTCGACTCCCTCTGTTCGTACAACCTTTTCATCAATAGCACAAATACAAATCAAACTTGAAAATGTAAGAATGCAATTACGTTAGGAATCCTCTAGTGAATCTATCTGCAAGATATCAAGTTCCAATTCAATATATCGAGCTCAAATTTTGAATGTCAAAGGTAATTCTTAAAAGTCAACGAATCTGTTCTTCATTAAAATTCGAAATCATTTTGATGTCGTAGGTTCAATTAAGGATTCAGACAGTTTCTAACTATGATTTAGAACTTACTTCATTTAGAAATCTTGAGCTGAAACTTCCAAAAATTTCAAATTCGATTCCAAGTTTATACGAACCCTACAGTGTCTGTTTCAGCTTCTGATTTTCGTTCTTTGATTGTTTTAATAGGATTCAGCAATCGTGTAAGGTTTCTGTTTATAATTTTAAATCCAAAAACAAATTCCATAGGTTATGATTGTGGTTGAATCGATCTCTGGTCGAATTGTACAATTGAAGAAGAAAGGAAATAAATGATTTCGGTTTATATAAATTAAAAGGGGTATTAATACTGAAAAACGGGCAACAGCTCACTGGTCGAGGTGTTAAGAAGTATACGGGAGGTCTCGGGTTCGAGCCTGGTTCGGAGCAAATTTTTTTAGAATGACTTATTAAAGGATATATCTTTCTATTTCATTTTCTAATTATTATTATTATTATTATTATTATTATTATTATTATTATTATTATTATTATCATTATTATTATTATTATTATTATTATTATTATTATTATTATTATTATTTATTGTTAATATTAATTATCATTACTAGTATTATTATGAGTAAATATAAAATTGAATATTATAATTATTATTATTATTGTCAAGTTAGTTATTATGATTATTAACATACTACAATTTATTAATGTTATCATTAAATAGTAGTAATATCAATATAATTACAAATGATAGTATCATTATTATTATCACTATTATTATTATCGCTAATATTGTATTAGTATCATTTTTAGTACTATTATTATTATTAATAATAAAAGTATTAATAAAATGATTATCATTATTAGTATTGTAATATTAAAAATTATTATCATCTTTACAAAACTTGTTATTTTGTTATCATTAAAACTAACCATATTATTATTAGAAATTTTATATTATGACTACCATTATTATCACAACTTTAACATTAATACTAATATCATTATTTTATTATTATTATTACTAATACAAAAATATTTTTAACTAAATATATTAACATTGATTATTTATTTTTTAAAATAAATAAATATTAACTACTTATTTCTAATACTGAAAATAAATATATATTAAATCTTAACGCATGAGATGATACTTCTAAATATCAAAAATAGAATATTTATAATAGATGACTTAACATATACTTTAAATTTGATATATATATATATATATATATATATATATATATATATATATATATATATATATATATATATATATATATATATATAAGTTTTTAAGTATTAAAAATATACAAATGAATATAGTTAATAAATTATTAATATAATGAGCATATTAATAATGTAAAAATATAACTTATTTAATTACGATTATGTGTGTTAATATATAAACAAATGATATAGGTTCGTGAATCCGAGGCCAAACCTACATTTTGTTCAATGTCGTCATATGTATTTTTACTACAAAATACAGTATGGTGAGTTTCATTATTCCCTTTTTTAAATGCTTTCGCAATATATATTTTTGGGACTAAGAATACATGCGCTGTTTTTATAACTGTTTTACGAAATAGACACAAGTAATTGAAACTACATTATATGGTTGAATGATCGAAATCGAATATGCCTTTTTTATTAAGTCTGGTAATCTAAGAATTAGGGAACAGACACCCTAATTGACGCGAACTCTAAAGATAGATCTATCGGGCCCAACAAGCCCCATCCAAAGTACCGGATGCTTTAGTACTTCGAAATTTATATCATGTCCGAAGGAGGATCCCGGAATGATGGGGATATTCTTATATGCATATTGTGAATGTCGGTTACCAGGTGTTCAATCCATATGAATGATATTTTTGTCTCTATGCAGGGGACGTATGTTTATGAGAAATGGAAATATGAAATCTTGTGGTCTATTAAAATTATGAAATGATTACTTATGTTAAACTAATGAACTCACCAACCTTTTGGTTGACACTTTAAAGCATGTTTATTCTCAGGTATGAAAGAAACCTTCCGCTGTGCATTTGCTCATATTAGAGACATTACTTGGAGTCATTCAAAATATATTTCAAAAGACGTTGCATTCGAGTTGTCGAGTTCATCAAGATTATTATTAAGTCAATTATAGATGGATATATTATGAAATGGTTTGCATGCCGTCAACTTTCGATGTAATGAAAGTATGTCTTTTAAAAACGAATGCATTGTTTGTAAATTGTATCATATAGAGGTCAAATACCTCGCGATGTAATCAACTATTGTGAATCGTTTATAATCGATGTGGACTTTGTCCGGATGGATTAGGACGGGCCTTTACATCATCAAGCTTAACAACAATCCATGGTCCGTCTTACCTACAATACCAAAGCTATGACAAATACCGCTATCTCAAAATCAATTCCACAACATCTAAACACTACCACCTGAAAACAATTTCGACTAGTAAGTTACTTTTCATCGTTTAATTATTTTTTGCTTTTTAATTGTATATATATATATTTTTTTTTTTTTAAAGAAACTTGGTGTGATACTTTAGTTTAATGTATGGGAGTTGTGTAAAGACACTTTTTACTAATCATTTATAACCGAAATATTAATTATCCATCTCTTTAGATAATAAATCACAATATATGCCAATAATACATATATGAACACATTATTCATATTCATATATCATTAAGTGGGGTTTGGATTGGATAAACTTGTTCAACCTTAACCTTAAATTAAATTAAATTACTATACTATTCCTATCAAACACTAAAAAAAGAAATTGTCATAATCCCATAACCTCTTCGAATCTTCGATATTTGCAAGAAAATTGTCAATAGTTGGTTAGTTTACCTACTTCGCTATAAACTCATTGACCACATACAACCTTATAAAATCATAAAGAATGACATTTACCAAGTCAAAGGTCGTGAAGAACTTGCAAAGAAGATTCAAACATCTAGTATGTACAACAATTTATGAGTATTGTACAAGATTTAATGCAGTGATTGGCCTTGGGTCAAAATCAAAAAGGATCGTAGGTGTGCATCCAAACGGAGGGAAAAGCGGTGTCTACACGTATTTGATGATGTTATGATACACGCAAATTTTGTTTTTCACAAATAATCCATATGAATTTGTGTATTGATGTTTTAATCCCTTTTATTTTGATGAACTACAAAAATGTCCTACTTTCTTGCATTAATCATATAAATTTATAGATTGTGTACTAGTGTTTGGATGAGCTAGTAGAAAGTTGTAGCTTATTTTATAAGTTGGAAGCTGAAACTTATTCATTTATGATTGATTGATAAAGTATCTGGAGTTGAAAACTTATACGGAGTATTAATTGACTTAAAAGAATAAAAATATAAAGCTGCAAAAAATATAATAAGTTACTTCAAATACTTTATATTTGTAGAGCTTATGTTTTCAGTAAACTTCTAATAAGCTTTTATGATTTTGTATACTAAACAAATTTTTTTGATGAAGTTATATAAAAAGATAAATTTAAGTTCCCATATATACTCTTAGAGTTGGTGTTTGATAGTAGCAAGGAGTATCGGAGTTTATACTATGTATGTTTGAAAAATCTAGTTGGTAACTTGTAATTGATGATGGTAGCTTTTAACTGTTAACTTTATATAAGTATTTATGTGTTTAACAGAGTAGTCAAAATTGTTAAGATAAATAATAAAATGAAAAATAAATTAAGAGTTTTTTTATCAAATGTATTTCATTTTTTTTTTATTTTTTTTTCAACGTCTAAAAGCTTTAAACGTCAATAAACTTTTTATTAGTAATGAGTTTTTTTCTTCATAAAAGTTAAAAGTTAAAAGCTCTTAAAAAATTTCGATCAAACATGCCACTATTTGAAAAGGATAATCATAGGACATAGTTAATAAAACCTTGTTTATAAATAACCGGTGTCTGCTTTTTCTATTTCTATTTATTTATCATTTATAAACTTTAAAACCTATACTTTACCTAACGAGCGCTCACTACAATAACACTAGATAAATAAACCACCAATGAAAAAAAAATAAAAAGTAAACGGCTCACATCAAGAGGGTACACAATCTTACTTAAAGATTAAAGACCATCTTGAAAAATGCCAAATAACAAGAGGGAAGCAAAGGATCACAGTTCAAGCATCTTTGATGAACTCGAGAATTTTTTCTTTTCGGCACTCTGAACCGGCCTCAATTTCTTTTATTTTTTTAATTTTAACCGACTCCTTCGCGATAACATTGGAATTAGAGGGAGTTCCTTCAATTAGAGGGAGTTCCTTCAAACTCCTTTAAAACGTATACTGATACTGATCTACATTCTACAATTATACCACACAATCAAGTGAATCAACAAATCGTACTTTGTGCTAAATAAGAAAGACTAAGCATAGATAAGGGACCATATCTGTAACTTATATAAAAATAAATCCGGCCAAAATCAAACGAGTATTTAAATATTATCTGAATGATTAAACTTGATTGATTATTCCAGCGAAAAACAGTTTTCAAACTCCCCTGTTTTATCCTTGATTCCTGCCCTTCAAATCTACCCAATTCCCCAAAATTCCTTAAAAAAACGGTCGGATTCAATACACAAGCAACCCATAAAAACACAATTACATGTGTGTATGTTTTTTTCACTTAATTTATTCAAGTATTAATCTGATAAAAAGGGAAAAGAAGTGAAGGAATGCCGGTTTCTTTTCATGTCAGAAGTCCGGTAACTTTAGCATTTTCCGGCGCCGTCGTATTCTTGTTTTTGCAGGCGGCGGTTGTTCTTAGTGTGTTTCCGGCGAGTTTAACGTTGGAAAGAGCTTTTCCGGTGAACCGTAGAATTGAATTGAGTAAACTTAGAGATAGAGATAGTTATAGACACCGTAGAATATTGCAACAACAACAATCTTCTTCATCAGCTGGTGTTGTTGATTTCCCAGTTGAAGGAACTTATGATCCTTATCGTGTTGGGTAATTCAATTTCTTCTTTCATTGTATTATTTTTTATTAATTTTAAAATTTTTAGCAAGTTTTAGCAGGTTATATTATATGGGTTGTTGTTAAAATTTGAAAAGTTTCTTGCTTTGATGTTATTTTGGCCGACTTTAATTAACCCAAATAAAAAAGATTCTTGCTTTGAACAGTTGTGTTGTCAAGTAATTTTTTTCTTTCTTTCTTTTCTAAAAGCTGTATTTTCATTTTCACTACAATATATAATCTTAAAAGTAATATATGGTGATACACTAAGAGTCTGTTGCGCTGAATGATGTGTGTTTGTTTCTAACCTCTGAATTACATATGCCTGAACCATTCATAGATGATATACACTCTTAATTATTAAACATCTAAATTTAAATTTTATGTTATATCTTCCTCAAATCATATCCATAACACTTAACAATAAGTTTACTGAATTTTATATTTATGTAAATGTTAATAAGGTACATTTACTCAATTCATATAGTTCATTCAAAATGATTTTCAAACAACTTATTTCCATTCAAACAAGGGTTTATTCAGAGATTTTGAATCATTCAAATTATGAACCATTCAACGCTAAATCATTTAGTTTTATCAAACGAGCCTTAAAATATAGTGTTGGATTGTAATGTTTGGTGCTTTGGCATAAATTGTGACGGTAAATTATGACTCCTATAACCGTCCTTTATGGAAATTTGATTCTACCATTTTTATGGCGTCTAATTATTTTTATTTTATTATTTTTATCTCTTTTTAAACTTTTTCCTACTTAAAGGCCAGAGGTCCTCTCGGAAGCAATCTCTTTATCCGTCGAATAGAGAGAGGGATGACTTTCTCTACTTTTGAGAGTGTTTCACTCTGGGTGAAGAAATGACTTGTCTTTATTCTCGGATAGGGGAAGGATTGTCTACATCTCACCTCCCCCATACACCACTTATGTGGTATTGGGTTTTGTTGTTGTTGTTGTTGTTGTTGTTGTTGTTGTTGTTGTTGTTGGTTGTATGATTGGGTTGTAAGTTAATCATTCTATTTGAGTTCATGAGTATTTTGCCCTTCTTTTGTTTTGTATTATGAAGTTAAATTTATATATTGTAATATTTGTTATCATTATATCATTATAGGCTTTATTATACAAAAGTACAACTGGGATCTCCTCCGAAGGATTATTATGTACAAATAGATACAGGAAGTGATGTTTTGTGGGTCAGTTGCGCCTCATGCAACGGTTGCCCGACATCAAGCGGACTCCAAGTATGCTTATCTTTTCTTGTATAATAGAAATAATCTTTTTGAATTTTTCTAATGACGACCCTTAGAGTTGTCGTTATGGTGCATAAAAAGATTGGTACATAACCGTTACCTTTGACTTTAAAGTGGCAGTTATTTAATCTTACAATCTTTTTATCCACCTTAACGACAAGCCTAAAGACCGTCGTTAGAAATATCCTAATATTTTATCAGAAAAAGTGACTGGTTATTAATTTGGTGATGTACTATTTACAGATTCCTCTTGAGTTTTATGACCCATCAACGTCACCAACAAGTTCTAAAATTTCCTGTTCAGACCAACGATGTTCTCAAGCGAGTCAATCGACTGATTCAGGCTGTTCAAATAATCAGTGTAGTTACAAATTTCAATATGGTGATGGTAGTGGAACATCAGGTTATTATGTATCCGATTTAATCCATCTCAATACAGTCGGTGTTGATTCAGGATCATCGAATTCTTCAGCCAATGTTGTATTCGGGTAAACTATCAAAAACTCAACGCCTATTACAAAATTACAATCTTTATTTATTTATATAATATAAATATTGTTGATTTATAACTGAATTATGCAAATGCAAATTGTAACAGTTGTAGTACATCTCAAACTGGCGACTTGACTAAAGCTGATAGAGCGGTTGACGGTATCTTAGGATTTGGGCAACAAGGTTTGTCGATAATTTCGCAACTTTCGAAACAAGGGGTCGCGTCTGATTCGTTCTCTCATTGTCTTGTTGGAAGTGATAGTGGTGGGGGTATTTTGGTCATTGGTCAAATTATGGAGCCAAATATGGTTTATACTCCACTCGTCCAATCACAGTAAGTTTTTTTTTTTTTTTTTTAGAATCATTTGAAATGATCCACTTACACGAGATTATAATTATTATTTAACTTGTGCATATTTTCAGGCCACATTATAATATAAATTTGCAGAGTATTTCTGTGAATGGTCAAACATTGGCGATTGACCCGTCAACGTTTGCAATATCGGACAACCAAGGAGGAACGATTATTGATTCGGGAACAACTTTGGCATACCTGGCTCAAGATGCTTACACACCCTTTGTTGATGCTGTAAGTACAATTTTATACAATTTTATACAATTTTGTTAAAGTTACTTTTTTTGAAATTCTTTCAAAATACCAAAAAAATAAAAAAGATTTTTTTGGCATGCCAAAGTTTTTTTCTGTCCAAGTCATCATTAAGGATTTTTAGATATTTGACTAATGGTCAAACTTTTTTTTTTTTGAATGTGGCTAGTCAAACATTATTATCAAACGTTGTTGCAGGTACTTAAATTTCAAGGGGGTGGTTTCGGTTTTATCTTGACTTCTGTATCATTTTGTTGTTGCAGATTACACAATCGGTTTCACAGTCCGTACAGCCGCTTATATCAAAGGGAAATCGGTGTTATTTAATCACTTCAAGGTTTACTCCTCTTCTAACTTATTCAATAAACTCGCGATTTACTAAATATCATATGTTATATTTTTTTTTAAATAAGTATGCTATAAGATGTTTTTTGTGTTATTATTATTACAGTGTGTCTAGCATATTCCCAACAGTAAGTTTGAACTTTGCTGGTGGTGCTTCAATGCATTTAAGACCTCAGGACTACCTTCTTCAGCAGAATTCTGTGGTATGTCATTTTTTTTTTTTTTTTTTTTTTTTGTTAATTAAATAACAAAACTCATATTTTTTATTGAATTAAATATTCGTTTGCTTATTCAATCAAAATTTTGTAACTGTAGGGTGGGGCTGAGGTGTGGTGCATCGGATTTCAGACAATTTCAAATCAAGGAATCACCATTTTAGGAGGTATAACATATAAGTGTTTGAGTATTAGTAATACTCTAACAATAAGCACGGAACCAAAGTTGTAAAAGTTGCGAGTGGGGGACGAGACGGGCGTTGACCAACGTTGACTTTTAGTAATAAATAAATTAAGCATATACATTTTACACATAAATGTGTCAAGCATAGAACATAAATATCTCAAACATAGATATATGACACAATCTTTTTTTAAAATATATAAAAATTTTGACTTAACTTTGACTTTGACCAACTTTGACCGACTCAGACCCGAATCAGCCCAACTCAGGCTGACTTTGACCCGGTTTTTTGGTGTTGACACTTGACACACTTAAAAGGCGTTTTTGGGTGAGTCGGGACGTGCTAGTCCCCAAACCGACTGGTCGGCCGACTTTTACAACAGTGCACGAAACATGAAAGTCCTTTCGAGTTGTTGACCATTATTCACTTGTTTTGACCGTTGTTTTTACTTTGTCATGTAGACCTTGTTCTCAAAGACAAGATTATTGTTTACGATTTGGGTAATCAGCGGATCGGATGGTCTGATTATGACTGTAAGTTCTCTACACTGTTTAATCACTTTCAACAACACAATTTTAGATACGATCTTATATAACTCACATTTTCACCTTGTACTGACTACTTAACGTCGTTAAAAATTGTGTCGTTAGGTTCGTCGGCGGTAAACGTGTCCACCACTTCAAGTGACGGCAGAAGTGAAGTTGTAAGGGGTAATTCCGGTCAGATTGGCGGCAGCAACTCATTGCAAATTACTCGTTATGAACTGATTCCAATGCTTATTATTGCTTCCATACTACACTCTGCATCGATATTCAGTGGTTTTTCTTTTTAATATTTTGTGGTTCAATTCTTTCTTCTTTTCCATATATATATATATATATATATATATATATATATATATATATATATATATATATATATATATATATATATATATATATATATATATATATATATATATATATTTATATATATTCTTTTTCTTTAGTTCTTTTTGGATTAACTGGTCACATACCGATAGTATCTCACCTTGGGAGAGTTTCACATTTGAATCCTTCTCTTCACCTTGAAGTTATGTAACTTGCGTAGCAAGTTTGGAGTTGGTTGTGACATTACTTGTTGATATGCACACATAGTTTATACATATATACATTGTACTTTGTTTTGTATATATAAAGAAATTTACATCATTAGTTAACATCGCTTCTTGACTTATGTTACGTCTTAGCTATTGAGCTACTTTTATATCAGCAATTTGTTAACCAGAAAGTGATTTGAACAGATTTTGTCAATTTGTTACTTAACATAATTATAATCTTTGTTATGTATGATTTTTTTTTTTTTTAGCGGTTGTGTTTGGTTTGGAAATTGTCAGTAATTCAATCGAATACATATAAGAGTATGTTTGGCATTTTAGCTTATAGGAGCTTACGCTTTTTTTTTTATTAGTTCAAGCTAGTAGCATTGTAGGAGCGTATTCAAGAGCTTATAAAAATAAGCTCTTTGAAGTTGCTTATAAAAATAAGCTAGGAGCATGGCCGACAGTGATAATATTGATGCTTTGGACACAAAGATTGAAATATGCCCTTCAAACTTTGAACTGTTATAATAATAATAATAATATAGATATGGATAGTCAATTTTGGTGTATACATATAGTCAATTTTGGTACACAAAGTATGTATTTTTATATTGAGATTTTAGGCTATAAATACTCATGAATGCAAGCATTAAACTTGCACCATTTCTCACACTTACAAAGTGTTTCTTTCTTTCTCTCCATTATCATCTTTGTTCTTACACTTCATTATTAGTATTCTAAATCTAGAATCAAATCACTAAAGGTAGTTATAAGCCTATTGAATTATAACATCAAGAATCAAACCACTAAAGGTAGTTATAAGCCTATTGAATTATAACATCAAGAATCAAACCACTAAAGGTAGTTATAAGCCTACTGAATTATAACATCAAGAATCAAACCACTAAAGGTAGTTATAAGCCTACTGAATTATAACACGTTATCAGCACGATAATCTTAATACTAAATATGGTTGGCTCTGCCACCAAAATGATATATGGTCGGTTATACCACCAAAATGATATATGGTCGGTTATACCACCAGAATGATATAGGTCGGTTATACCACCTGAAAAAATATATGGTCGACACTGTCGCCAAATTTTCATTTATGTTTACTAATATTTATATTTTTGTTATATAACATTTATTTATGATTGCTTACACATGGTCGACACTGTCACCTACTTATCATTTATGTTATATTAAATTTATGTTTAATGTTTATATACTTATGAATATAAATTGACTCTAATTTATCATGATGTTTGTTTTAATTTTTGATAATAGAAAATGTCGAATCTGGAAAAGCTTAAATTTACTCCTTTAGAATCAACTGGAAACAACTACATGCCATGGGTTATAAAAGTAAAAATGCATCTTAAATCAATGGGCATTCTTGAAACCATAAATGAAAACAACACTTGTTCTGAAAAAGAACAAGCTACGGCATGTTGCTTTATTCATCAACATATTGATGAATGCTTACAAAATAATTATGTGACTGTAGAAGATCCCCATGTTTTATGGGAAGGTCTCAAAAGCAGATTCAATAATCAAAGAGAAATTTTACTTCCAGCTGCAATGGAACAATGGAGAACATTAAGGTTCCAAGACTTTAAGAAAGTAAATGAATACAGCTCAGCTCTGTATAATACATGTTCACAACTTAAATTCTGTGGACATGAAATTAGTGATGCAGACATGATGGAGAAAACTTTCTCCACAATGAATGCTGCAAACATCACAGTGCAAAGAAATTTGAGAATGCTAAAGTTCAAAACATATCCTGAACTTAATTCATATCTCTTAGTTGCAGAGCAAAATGATGAGCTATTAATGAAAAATCAGCAATCCCGTCCTACTGGTACACTTGCAATCCCTGAAGCAAATACTGCAAATAATTATAAACAGGGACAAGGACGCGGGCAAGGTCGTGGTTATAATAACCATCACCATCATCATGCCAAAAGCCATAACTATGGTAGAAACCATCCTTATGGTAATGGTAATGGGCGTGGACGTGGTCGTGGTCGTGGCCGTGGTGGTCAAAGAAATAGTAATCCACGAAAATATAAATATCAACCACAAAACAAGCCCATTAAACAAGATGTTGAAGAAAATTCTTTTAAAAATTCTGAAGAATCTTGCTACAGATGTGGTAGAATGGGCCACTGGGCTAATACTTGCCGAACATCTAAACATCTTGTTAAGATGTATCAGGATTCGCTGAAAGGTAAAGAAAAGGAAGTAAATTTTGTGGATAATATTGATCCAACAGTCACTGAGAAACCATCTGATTTATATGAAGATTTCTTGAATGTTTAAGTTGTGTGTCTTTTGAAAAATAAACGATTTAATATCGTCTGTCTTTGTCATTATGTTTGCTAAATGTTTCAGTACTATCTATTTGCGTTTAAAATATTGTGTAATATTAATGTACTCACTATTTATTTCTTATATATGAAGTTCAATATGAATTTTGCTGGAATACAACATCAATCAAGTGGTGGAGATCTCTGTATAGCAGACAGTGGAACTACACACACTATACTTAAATCCGAGAAATATTTTATTGATCTAAAACCAACGGAAGGAACTATACATACAATATCAGGACCTGCTAACTTGATAAAAGGGATAGGAAAGGCAAATTTCATACTACCAAATGGTACAAAATTTTTAATAAATGATGCCTTATTTTCTCCCAAGTCAAGCAGAAATTTATTGAGTTTCTCCGACATATACCTTAACGGGTATGATTATCAGTCAGTGACAACAGAAAATGAGAAATATTTAAGTATCACTGACAAGAGTCATGTGGTTGAAAAACTGCCAAGACTTAGTTCTGGATTACATTATACACATATAAATGTACCAGAAATACATATGGTAGTTAACGAAAAATATATTGATCCTGGTGTATTCAGTTTATGGCATAACAGATTAGGCCATCCAGGATCAACAATGATGAAAAGGATTATTGAATGTACTCATGGACATCCACTAAAGGATAGAAAAATCCATCATGATACAATGGTTCCATGTACATCTTGCTCTCTTGGAAAATTGATAACTAGACCCTCACCACTTAAGGTTGAGAAAGAATCACCAATGTTTCTTGAAAGAATTCAAGGTGATATATGTGGACCAATTCATCCACCATGTGGACCATTTAGATATTTCATGGTTCTAATAGACGCATCTAGCAGATGGTCTCATGTTTGTCTGTTATCAAGCCGTAATGTGGCATTTGCAAAATTTCTTGCCCAAATTATTAAATTGAGAGCTCATTTTCCTGATTACACCATTAAAAGGGTGAGACTTGATAATGCTGGTGAATTTACATCTCAAGCATTTAATGACTATTGCATGTCTATAGGAATTGTTGTTGAACATTCTGTTGCTCATGTGCATACACAAAATGGTTTAGCCGAGTCATTGATTAAACGTTTACAGTTAATCGCTAGACCATTGATAATGAGAACAAAACTCCCTGTATCTATATGGGGTCATGCAATTTTACATGCTGCTGCATTGATTCGCATCAGACCAAGTGCAAGTCATAAATATTCCCCCCTACAACTTGCTTTTGGTCAAGAGCCAAATATTTCCCATCTTAGAACATTTGGTTGTGCAGTGTATGTTCCAATTGCGACACCACAACGTACAAAAATGGGTCCTCAAAGGAGGTTGGGAATATATGTTGGATATGAAACATCTTCAATATTAAGGTATATTGAACCTATGACAGGTGACGTTTTTACAGCACGTTTTGCTGATTGTCATTTTAATGAAACATTGTTCCCTAGATTAGGGGGAGAAATGAAAAATAAAGAAAATGATGTTTCATGGTGTGAACCTCAATTAAAGTATCTTGATCCTCGCACAAAAGAATGCGAGACAGAAGTTCAAAAGATAATGCATATACAAGAACTTGCAAATCAATTGCCTGATGCATTTACAGATACAAAAACGGTGACAAAATCATATATACCAGCAGTAAATACTCCAGCTCGAATTGAAATTCCAAAAGCTGGCAATAACGTCACTCATGAATCTTTGCCACGTCAGAAACGTGGAAGACCAATCGGTTCAAAGGATAAAAATCCTCGAAAAAGAAAATCAGCTGATAATGAAGTAAAAGAAAGTGTTCAAGAAGAACCACAAATCAGTACTCCTACTGCAGAGGAGATTGATGATGTCAATACAGAAATTGCAATCAATTATGCATATTCAAAAATATTATGGAACCGAAATGAAATGAAAAATCTTGATGAGAAATTTTCATTTAATGTTGCATATGACATCATGAATAATGATGATGATCCAGAACCAACATCTATGGTTGAATGTCAAAATAGACATGATTGGGCTCAATGGAAAGAAGCAATACGAGCTGAATTAGAATCACTCAATAAAAGAAAAGTTTTCGGATCCATCATTCTCACTCCTAAAGATGTGAAACCTGTAGGATACAGATGGATTTTTGTCCGAAAAAGAAATGAAAAAAATGAAGTTACAAGGTATAAAGCTAGACTTGTAGCTCAAGGTTTTTCTCAAAGACCGGGAATTGATTATGAAGAAACTTATTCTCCTGTTATGGATGCAATTACTTTTAGGTACTTAATCAGTCTGGCAGTTTCTAAAAATTTAGAAATGCATCTCATGGATGTTGTGACTGCTTATCTATATGGATCACTTGATAGTGATATATATATGAAGATACCTGAAGGATTTAAGGTACCAGAAGCATCAAATGCAAAACCCAAAGAAATGTATTCGATTAAATTACAAAGATCTTTATATGGGTTAAAACAATCGGGACGTATGTGGTATAACCGATTAAGTGATTACTTGATAAGCAAAGGGTATACAAATAATCTTACTTGCCCTTGTGTTTTCATTAAGAAAACAACATCCGGATATGTGATCATAGCTGTTTATGTTGATGATCTTAACATCATAGGTACAAATAAAGAGATCCATGAAGCCATTCAACTTCTAAAGAAAGAATTTGAAATGAAAGATCTCGGAAAAACCAAGTATTGCCTTGGTTTACAAATTGAGCATATGCCTAATGGTTTACTTGTACATCAAACAACATATACTGAAAAGATTTTGAAACGTTTCAATATGGACAAGGCAAAACCATTAAGTACTCCTATGGTTGTTAGATCACTCAATGTTGAAGCTGATCCATTTCGTCCATGTGAAGATCAAGAAGACATTCTTGGACCAGAAGTACCATATCTTAGTGCAATTGGAGCTCTTATGTATCTTACAAATTGTACAAGACCTGACATTTCTTTTGCAGTTAATTTGTTGGCAAGGTTCAGCTCTGCTCCTACCAAAAGACACTGGAATGGGATCAAACACATATTTCGATACCTTCGAGGAACTACTGATTTAGGATTATTTTATTCTAACGAATCAAAACAAGATTTGGTTGGTTATGCAGATGCAGGTTATTTATCTGATCCACATAAAGCTAAATCTCAAACTGGATATGTATTCCTAAATGGAGGTACTGCAATATCATGGCGTTCTCAAAAACAAACACTTGTTGCTACATCGTCAAATCATGCCGAAGTGATTGCATTACATGAAGCTACTCGAGAATGTTTTTGGTTGAGATCAATGACACAACTCATTACTGATTCTTGTGGACTAGAACGCGATAAAAGTCCAACAACTATCTATGAAGATAATGCAGCTTGCATAGCACAGATGAAAGAAGGGTATATCAAAAGTGACCGAACAAAACACATACCACCTAGATTCTTCTCATACACTCAAAATCTCATTAAGGACAACCAGATTGAAATGAGATATGTGCAATCTAGCAAAAACTCTGCTGATCTTTTCACGAAAGCACTTCCAACTGCTATTTTCAGAACACACGTTCATAACATTGGCATGAGACATGTTCAAAAGATGTAACAGCTGAAGCGATGTCTACTTGAGGGGGAGTCAACTCCATGCTGCACTCTTTTTCCCTTAGCTAAAGTTTTTTCCCACTGGGTTTTCTTTAGCAAGGTTTTTAACGAGGCAGTAATTTATAGTTGATCTTCAACAAAATAAAATTGCTATCCAAGGGGGAGTGTTATAATAATAATAATAATATAGATATGGATAGTCAATTTTGGTGTATACATATAGTCAATTTTGGTACACAAAGTATGTATTTTTATATTGAGATTTTAGGCTATAAATACTCATGAATGCAAGCATTAAACTTGCACCATTTCTCACACTTACAAAGTGTTTCTTTCTTTCTCTCCATTATCATCTTTGTTCTTACACTTCATTATTAGTATTCTAAATCTAGAATCAAATCACTAAAGGTAGTTATAAGCCTATTGAATTATAACATCAAGAATCAAACCACTAAAGGTAGTTATAAGCCTATTGAATTATAACATCAAGAATCAAACCACTAAAGGTAGTTATAAGCCTACTGAATTATAACATCAAGAATCAAACCACTAAAGGTAGTTATAAGCCTACTGAATTATAACATGAACTACAACATAGATCAATTTGTTGTGGTAGAGGGGATTGTTGTGGTGCTGTGGGGAATTTTTTTTTTTTTTTTTGACGTGACGTTGTTGTGGGATGGAGGGGGCGTTATGGTAAAAGTTTTGTTGTGGTGTTGTAGTGTGTTGTGAGTTATGTAGTAAAATATAATTGGGAGTTAGGAGAATAAAGATTTAAAAAAAGAAAGAAATTTGGCCAATTAGGAAAAGGAAAAAAAAAACCGTTGTCAGTTTCGTGATTCGCTCCACAACAATCACAACGATGGCCTTGACAAGGGTAGCACAAAGAATCGTTGTATTTGTTGTGGTTCAACGATGAGTAGTGGTGGATCCAAAAATTTATTTCGACGGGTGCAAAATGTTTAAATTCTGAAAATACAAGAAAACGGGGGCAAAATGTCAGCTTTTAACATATACATACACTAAATGTTGAACTTACTGAAGAAAATTCGATCGTCGAGGGCGGCTGACCCGGTTGCCCCTACTAAGGTCCGCCCATGACGATGAGGTTTGTTGTTACCCGCAACATATAGTCTAAGTAAACATATTCAACCTCCGCGAATACTATGAATAGAGACAATCATCTCGTGTTTTTTTTTGTAATACTCTAATAAAATACATGTATGAGAAATTGAGAAATTGAAAAAATGATGTTGCTTTCCCAAAAGCCACGTTACTTGCATTGTTCTCCAAACCAACATCATTTGTAATAAACTACTCCATTATCTTCATTGGCTTCGGCTTCCAAGTAATATCTTCATATCAATCAATACATTATTATAAAGCGTGTGCCAATAATCCTACGTGTTAATTTCTCAATTAGTCTGAATTAAATTTATATATGTGTCATTTTTCCAATTAAACTCGATTTAATAATATTTATCAATTAGATTTTTATATTGATTGACATTTACTTACCATACTTATCATAGAATTTAAACATACTTATTATAAATAATTATTAATTTTTTTATTACCATAATAAGAATAAAATGAATTATATGTGTAATTAATAAGGACTTCATTCACGCCACATCTGAAACAAATTAATAATACAACTTTAATATTAATACTCCGTACGATACAAATTAAAAAGTCCTATTAATTTAAAAAATAAGGATCATATCTTATCATTTAATATTAATATTAATATTAATATTAATATTAATATATGATTGATATATGTAGGACTTCAAATTTTAATTATTATTATTCATTAAGTTTAATATTTTAAAATTAAAGGCAACTATATTTATATTTTTAAATAAACAATCAGTCATATAAACGAGCTCATGATCTATGCGTTAGTATTCAATACTAATATTTTTGATACAAATGCTATTAATAATAAGCGGTCTTTTTATTGTAATTATATTATGCATTTGATAAATATCAAAACTAACGTTTCGAACACTATTTATAAAACTGACGTGTAATGCACGGGTTCACGTTGGTATTCAATGCTAATATTTTCGATACATGTATTATTAGTAATAAATGATTTTTTTTATTGTAATTGTATTATACATTTGATAATATATCAATATAAACGTTACGAATATGATGTATTAGTTTGTACAACTACCGTGCAACGCACGGGCTCATAAAACTAGTTATTATTTATATTCTATTATTTCTATTTATTATGTACTATTTTATTTTTTATAATTATAATTATAACAAGAAAAACGAAATTTAACGGCCAATTGGCAACTTAACAAGACTACAAAATATTTGTATTGGTTCTTAGCAACCCTGTCTTGAATTTCCATATTACAGTGTATTATTGATGATTATGATTATTTGATATTAGACCAATCTCAACCATGACGCCGTCATGAGCATTTTTTCAGTGCCACATCAGCTTTCTCTCTCCTCTTCCTCATCACTTCCTCCCATAACACTCCCATAAGGCCACCCACATCGGAGCCATCGTTGGAGCGTCGATGGCTCCTTGGTTGTATGCAACCGATGCTAGCAAGCGCGGTTGGGGCGCCGTTGCTAGCACTGTGGACCGAAATGCCGAACAACGACGTTTGAAATCACGCAGGTGGGGCCCAAAAAATGAGATATATCTGTTGCAAATTTTCAATTTGTTTTTTTTTTTTTTTTTTTTTTTTTCAAACTAGCAGTCTGTATACATATTTATATATATATATATTTTTGGTTTAATGTAATGTAATGGTTAACTTTAATGCAATGTTTATCTTTTTAACAACACTTTTATTCAAAACACATTTTCAAACGGTTACATGTTTTGAAATACAAACATAATTAAAGTAAACTTAAAAGACAATCACAAACACAAACACAACGGTTACATGATACTTAATCTTCTTGAGATGTTGGAACATCCGACCAGAATTGCCCATCACTGTAGTAAGCAGAACTACAAGGAGGAGAGTAGTCTTCATAAACCAAATACAGAGAAATCACATTTGAACGCCATGAGAGAGTTTCTTTGATCGAGTCCCAAGCTTCTTCAGTTCGAAGACTCTTGGCAGACATTTCGAGAAGACAATCGTCTTCAAAGTACATAACATCATTGTGTTCGAAGGGTACGTTTTGCTTCAAGAAAGCTAATAAAGTTTCTAACCCGATGTCACGAATGTCGATTTCGGCAAACGTAACCTTTTTTCACTAGCGTAATCGTACACTTTGTACTCCGAATCGAAACTACCATCGTAGTAAACGTTGAACGAAGCAATCATGGGGGGAGTAGTCAACATTTTTTTGTTTGAGTTGTTTGAGAAATAAGAAGATGAAGAATGGTGTATGAGGAGTTGTGAGTGGTTGTTTATATAGAGAGTGTGCAAAAACTAGTCGTTTAAAAAAAACGGTTCATTTTATAGCCGTTTGAGATTTAATTTTTTTATTTTAAAATATAAATAATAATAGTAATAATAATAAATAAGAATAATAAAATAATTAATATTGGAAGTGAAGTCAATGGGGTGGGTGTGATGGATGTTAGTGAATGTGGTTGAGAATGTGGTTGGAAGAAGCTGCTGAGGTGGCGCTGATGTGACATCAATGTAGTTCCATGACGGGTGTCATGGATAAGAGTGGTCTAACACACCATTGACAACCATGACATACTTCCTCAAATTTTATTTATTTATTATTTTATATTATTATTATTATTATAAATAATTATTAATTATAATTATTGTTATTATATTTAATATTTAATATTTAATATTTTTAATTTAAAAATAAAATAGAAACGTGTGTATCTCTACACCACAAACACTGTGTACATTTTGGTGATAAACAAACACATTGTACTTTTTCTTCATCTTCAACATGTTCTTCATTCTACAAATATTCAGATGTAAACACAAATATTCACACGCCAAATAACAAATTAAAACAATAAAAAAGAAAAAAGGACCCATATTCTTCAAGTTTTCCCGTCCTGAATTATGCTTGTGGAAGAAAAAAGCCAGGGCGCCGGATATGAGGGCGGTGGAGGGCGGAGAGAATGCCATCGACACCCTCGAAGGGAGGCAAGCAAGACATGGTGGAGGGCGGGCTGCTGGGAATGGTCTTATGAACTCTTTAAATGTAAATAACTTAACAAAAATGAGACTCTAAATTGATATACTCATTTGCAATCATTCAAAATAGTGTATGGTATTATCGTTTTTATTTCCATCATGAAAGTTGTAGTTGTATTGGATTGTACTCCATTACGATTATTATTAATTATATTTAATTGTAATATATTGTAATTGTAACTAGATGACAAAATTGATCGAGATAAGAAAGATCAATCAACTTGAGAAATTCAATGAATTATTTGGGAAATTTTTCTTTTCACGTCAAGTCGACATTACTTTATTTACCTAAAACTTTAAAAAAATATTACTCCGAATTAAAAAAAAATTCATATCTGATAAAAACGAATTTATTTAGTAAATATTATTATTAGTACTTTATTTTGTTATATTTGTATTTTTATTATTATTTATTTCATTTATTTTATTTTTGATATATTATAAATTTAAATATAAATAAAATTATACATATATTATTGTTAAATTGTACTGTAAATTATTACGAAGTATTTTTTAAAAACCCAACAATAAATCTCGTGTGCAGATGAGAACAAAAAGAACAAGGCCAAGAAGTACAGAGCAAGTAGAAACCCTAATTTGAACCTTCCAGATACACAAACGCACTTTCTCTTCAAATTAGGGTTCCGCTTCCATATCCATCAATCAATCAATCAATTTACTTCAACCTCCGTTTCAATTACAAACCCTAGCTGTATTCTGCATCAATGGCGGAAGATAACGATACTAGCAGAAGAAATGGCGGCAACGGTGATGATCGAAGCGAAACAAGCGATTACACATCCGAAGATGAAGGAACAGAAGATTACAGGCGCGGTGGTTATCATGCTGTTCGTATTGGTGATAAATTCAAACATTCAAGATATATTGTTCAAAGTAAGCTTGGTTGGGGCCATTTTTCAACCGTATGGCTCGCTTGGGATACTCATAAATCAGTATGTTGTATCTATTTATTATTATTATCTTATAATCTTATATATGTAATATGTATGTATGCATCTATATAAGGTTGTTGTTAGAGGTTTAATTAGATTATTACAGAGTGTTTGCAGTACCTGGAGCTAGGGATAATGATTTTAATTGGCAGACCATTTGTTTTTATGAATTATATGCATGAATCTGTATTGTTGTTTGTGATCATGTTGAATTGAAATAAGACTGTTTGTTTGATTTGTAGAGATATGTAGCTTTAAAAGTACAAAAGAGTGCTCAACATTATACTGAAGCGGCGATGGATGAAATTACGATATTGAAGCAGATAGCAGAAGGGGATCCGGATGATAAAAAATGTGTGGTGAAGCTTTTGGATCATTTTAAGCATTCCGGACCAAACGGGCAGCATGTTTGTATGGTTTTTGAGTATTTAGGTGATAATCTTTTGACGCTAATCAAGTATTCAGATTACAGAGGGGTTCCTTTACAAAAGGTGAAGGAAATTTGCTACCATGTGTTAGGGGGGTTAGATTACTTGCATCGCCAGTTGTCTATTATTCATACGGATCTTAAACCGGAAAACATTTTACTTCTGTCCATGATTGATCCAGAAAAAGATAGAACAAAAACAGGTGCACCAGTAATAGAATCAGTGGCTTCAAAAGAAGTTAAGGTTTATAATGGTGATCTTACTAAAAACCAGAAAAAGAAAATCAAGAAAAAGGCAAAGAAGGCTGCACAAAATGGTACTGGTAAAGAAGATTTTGAAGAAGCTGAAACAAATGAAATTGATGTTTCTGATTCAAAATCAAACAGGGTTGCCACGTCATCGGTTTCTGATGAGCGTTTGGATACTCGCAAAGGAAATGGAAGAGGAAGTCGGGTAACAAGGCAGAAGTTGTTGGCAGAAGTTGATGTGAAATGCAAGTTAGTTGATTTTGGTAATGCGTGTTGGACTTATAAGCAGTTTACTGGTGATATTCAAACAAGACAATATAGGTGTCCTGAAGTTTTACTAGGATCCAAATACTCGACGTCTGCTGATATGTGGTCGTTTGCATGCATATGTTTCGAATTAGCAACCGGCGATGTTTTATTTGATCCTCGCAGTGGTGACAACTATGATAGAGATGAGGTACGTTCTGTTTGTTTAGACAAAAAATTTTGTAAAGATTTTAATTCTCTGTTCAAAATCTTTATTCTGTTAGTAGACCACAGTAAGTTTTTAATACTCTGTGCAAAATGTTTATTCTGTTAGGGTGCGTTTGATAAAACTGAATAATATAGTGCTAAATGATTCAGGATCTGAATGATTCAAAGCCTCTGAATAAAGTAAAGTTTGTTCAGAATGAAAATAAGCTGTTTGATAGTCATTTTGAAAGAATGATATTAATTGACTAACATTACCTTCATAACGTGTTACATGAATAAAAAATTCAATATTTATGTTGGTTAAGTGTTCTGGCTATGATTTGAGGAGAATATCACTAAAAGTTTAGGCTCTGAATGGTTATATGGTTAAGAGAGTGTTTTAGCTCTGAATGGTTCAGCACTGAAATCTGAACCTTTCGGCACCATAGATCATTCAGAGGCCAGAAACAAACGCACTGAATGCTGAATGGTTCAGCATTCAGTGCTGAATCATTCCATAAGAGGCAAACAAACAGACCCTTAGTAATTTTGAAACATTAATTAAGGTTCTTTTATCTACTGCTATATCTAAATACTGATTGTGCTTAACAGGATCACTTGGCCTTAATGATGGAACTTCTTGGAATGATGCCTCGAAAGGTTTACTTAAATCATTTGCTTAATCTATATATATGTGATTTTTTAATAATCTCTGTGTAAGTTTATTATAACTTGACAAGCTTAATGCAGATAGCTTTAGGTGGACGTTACTCTCGTGACTTTTTTAACCGACATGGTGATTTAAGGCATATTCGGCGATTGCGTTTTTGGCCTTTACATAAGGTGCTTAAGGAAAAATACGAGTTCAGTGAACAAGATGCAACTGATTTGGCTGATTTCCTTGTTCCTATACTTGATTTTGTTCCTGAAAAAAGGCCAACAGCTGCTGAGTGCCTTAGCCACCCGTGGTTAACTGGAGGACCATCTCCGCAAATTACGCCCTCCGTTAATTCTACTCCGTTAGCTAATGACAGTAAGATTCTTGAGAAAACGAAAGAGAAAGATGAGAGGGAGGCTATGGAGGTTGGAGTCGGAAACATGGCTATCGGTGGAGTCTCAAAGTCACCATCTAAACAAGCTTGCTGAGTTTTATAGGTAAGTTTTCTCTGATATTAAATTGTTTATTTTATGATTTTTTTTTCAAGTTCTATACAAATTTTACCGTCAATTTTTTATTTCTAATATCAGAGAAATAAATTGATATATAGAAAGGATTCATAAATTTTGTAAGATACATTAAAATAGGAACTCAATGGCTTCTAAGAAATTCCTTTGTTAATAATATAGAGAGTAAACGAGCTTGTTAATGATATCAACCTAGGACAAGTTGGGACGAACGAAAAAATTGTAGCAGTTAATGAATTGAAGATATATTATCAATTGGAGATATATAAAGTAATTATATATTACAGTTATCATAATCTATAAAAAATACGGTTAACGTTTTGAGATAAAAAAAAGACAGTTAATGACTATAATGATTCCCATAACCCCCAAATTAGTGAGTAATGCTCCATTAACTAGTTTAGGGTAATGAGTATTCCCATTACATATAACCAAGCAATCTCAGTTATAGTCATACCCATTCCTCATATAGCCCATAACCCTCAACCAAGCATGCCCTGATTCTTTTCTTGATGATTAGAGGTTTCAAAATGGGCGGGTCGGTTCAGGGGTAGTTCTATCACTGGAAGGAAATTTGTTTTTTGTTTTTTTGTTTTTTTTTTTGAGGAATTGTGAATAAAAGTTGCCCAAATCAAACTGTCCATAGGTTAATGTGCCAAATATACCACACCAATGTATACTACCTTGGCTCAAATAATAGAAAGGAATTCAATTGTTGCAAAGTATCTCTTGATACTGGCTTATTCATTTGTTTGTTTCTTTCTACTTTTTCAGAGATGAAGTGTTTTCTTGACAGTTCATTTTTTGACCATGGGCTTTGTTGCTAAAAGGAAAACATCACCTCATTGAAGGAGGGTAACATCGCCAATATTCTTTGTACTATATATATGTATTGGGGGCTGATATTGCAATTCCTTTGATGTTGTGATGATCCGAACTGTACATCTTATTGGATTCATAATTTTTTCATTTGTAACCAAACAAATGAGACAATGCATGCTCTGGATTCTATATCAATATTGCAAGTGTTATCTTGATCAGTGTCACTGCATTTCATTCATTTTGATTTATTCATTATTGTTTTATTAACTCTATATAAAGTGATGGGGAAGAATTTTAAGTAGTATGTAGTTGATTGGTGTGTGTGAAAGATAGGCATTTGAGAAACATCCAAGTTAACAATAAAGTAAAATAAAATCCCGGTTGCACCCATAATTGTAAAAACTATGTGGTGTATTTTATATCATCATATTATGTACTAGTATATGTTAGCAAAGTAAATCAGTCCTACTGAAAAAGAAAGTATTTACATAAGACTACTCACAATGGTACGTCGTTGGAGCTCCATTGGAGGTGTCAAAAAAAGACCCCCATGTCGTCGGAGCTCCCTTGAATGGCTGTCCTCCAACATGTCGTTCCCAAGCATATTCTATCACGGAGTATTTGCATTATTTTGTTGTACATCACCCATTAAAAGTGGTACATTGTATTAATTAATTAATTTAGGTGGGTTCATTTGATGGTAAAATGGTATGTCATGGATACTAGAGACGGTGATGGGTTAAGTCTTATGAAGAAGTTGTTGATGTGGCACAAGTGTCTCTATTTGACATGTGTCATGGTTGTGAGCAGTCTAATACTCTAATACAGATTGAAAAAACTTGCACTTACAGCTTGATATTTATTCTTGCATTTTCAATATATCAGATTAAATTCGTTCGCAACCAATCTTTGCAGCGGAAGCACATGCAGCTAGAGGTGGGCAAAAAAACTGGATCCATGTTCGATTCGAAAACAAGATCCGGAACCAGATCCATGAAGATCCGGATATGAAAAAAACCGAATCCGAGATCTGATCCGGTTCCAAGTTTCAGTTAAAACCAGATTTTTTTCAGATAAAAACCGGATCTGATTTGGAACCGGTTTTAGATCCGATCCGGAACCGAATTTAGATCCGATCCAGATCCAGTTTTGGTGCGCCTCATCACCAAGTGTAAAGCTGGCAAAGCTAGAGCCGTTATTTTCGATATTCTTGCCCTTTTTTAGTGTTTTTTTGATCATTTTACCCCCACAATGTGTATTATAAATAGATGGTAGTGTTTTGCTTCAAAACACACCAACAAAGACTCAAATTTTCATCTAAATCACTAAATACTCTCTACTTGCACTATAATTACTCTTCAATCTCTACTTACTTATCCCATAATGGATAATTTACAAGCTTCTGCTGTAACAACCCAAACCATCCAACGACAAAACCACGTGGAAACAGCAAAATAAAAAAAAAATTTCCTGAACAGCATGTTGCGCGGCGAGCCATATAGGCCGCGCGGCGCGCCAAAGTGGACTGTCCAAAAAGTTCTTAAATGCGAAAATGTTTGACTAGTTCCCGACGTATTTAGGCAAAACGCTTTTAACCGCATGTTCAATATATGAAAACTAGCGCGTTCCATTAATAAAATTTAGTTTACGAAGCGGGGCCCACATTGACCCAAATTACCCCTTAAGTACAAAAATACAATTTTCGACCATAAGACATTTAATACAAAACAAAGCCGAGCATGGCGATTGGGGATACGCTACCCAATCCTAATAAATCCAAAAGCAAGTCTCTAAAGCAACTATGCAAGTCTTCTAGTCCCCGCGCTTACCCGAGCCACCGTCCGCATGCAATCTATAAAAAGAGTCAACAACGAGAGGGTAAGCTAACGCTTAGTGAATGATAATATACTACATACATATATATGTATAAAATGAATACGCCACACAAATATCAAATACCGCATACCGAACAACCAAGCATAAAGGCAAGCTAGTCTAGGCGTACCGTACAAACACTAAGCACGAGCTAAGATACAACAACAAAAATATAAGTTCACCAACGACGATGTGAACCACGCCAAATAGCTACACCCGGAGGGTTAGCTACAACACAACAATACATTAATATATAACAATATAAACGAACAAGGTTAACACCTTAACCCAATACCGAGAACCAAATACCACAATGAAGATTGACCGAACTACACGAGCCTTAGTAATCCGAAACCACACGAGATTACTATCTTCACAACATCGAGGTTGGCCGAACTACACGAGCCTTAGTAATCCGAAACCACACGAGATTACTACCTCAATAAGATGACCGAACTACACGAGTCATCGTGAATCCGAATACACACGCGATTCACTTCTCAACATTAAACCCTTCGCCAATGGGGTTATATCAACCACATCACAACCACGTGTGATAATGTACACGCGAACGTGTACTTCGCCAAAGATGGTCAACTAAAATGCACAACCGTGCCAATTGGACTCATACAAAAGTCCATCAAATCCATCTATATGTGTAGTGAGCTCTATAGCCGAGAATCACTTCACCCGACCCGCACCCATCCTACACATACATATGCACATAGGATATTATCACTCACCTTGAAGTCTTGAAGAAAGCTTCCAAGTAAACCGCAACTCGCCAATGGAAAATACCTTTTCCATTATCACAATTACAACAATACACTTAGAGTGGATTCACAAATCAACCCAATTCGACACTTAGTGCAAATTTGACCCAAATGCACTACCAAGTACAAACCGCGCCCAAACTAACCAATAATCACTCACACAAGTGAGAATGGTCCTAATATGCCAAATAAACCCGAACTCAAGTGTTAAACACGTGTCATACCCATTTTGACACTTAAACCCTAATTTTGACCCATAAGGTCAAAATCTCACCATTTACAAGTTTTGACACCAAAACACATTTAACTTGGTTTTATACTTCAACTTAGTCCATTTCAAGTTTATAAACCTCATTAAATCGCCAATTGGGTCATAATCACCACCAAACCCTAATTTGACCCAAAGTCAAAATTAGTCAACCAAACAACCTTAAATGGGTTTCAATACTTCCAAAATCACTAACTTAAGTGATTAAACTCAATTTCAAGTCCTAAACATGGCCAATTAGTTCACCAACCCAAAATCCACCAACAATTAACAATAAACCCAATTACTAGCTTCACTAAACCCATTTCATCACCTAAAAGGGTTTTACCACAAACTAACTCAAAACCCTAACTTGAATATCAAATCAAATAGATGAAATTCGGAGTTTGAGCTTACCAATACCACCACAACGTAGCTAGGAACGAAAGGAACAACTTTAGAACTCGAGCTTTTGATCAATTCGGCCTCCTTCTTCACCAAAACCCTAAATCTCTCTCTAGAATCTCTCTCTCTCTCTCTAAAATAGTTTAAGAGTGATGAATGGATGTGAAAATGATTCAAAACTGATCCAAACCAGCTAATATGGAACAGAAATCCGGCCCCAAGTGAAATTACTCAATTGCCCTTCATTTAAAACAATTAAAAGAAGAAGAGGGCTGTCTGCGTGATTTGGCGCGGCGCGCCCCTGACCCGCGCGGCGCGCAAGTAGCCAGTTTCAGATTCTTTTACCTTTTTAATTACATAACAATATTCAACGAAGCCCGTTCTCGAATGTCATAAGTACACAAGTATACAAGATAAATATTCGGGTCTTACAACTCTCCCCCACTTAAACTCGATCACGTCCTCGTGATCCTCGTCACTTAACCAAATGGACCCCACTCAACGGTCCTCAACATACGTCCCAATCCGACTTTCCTAAGCAATTTCTCCCAACGAATCGCCTACAACAACTAAAATCGTCACCCACGATTTTCACAAATCCACAATCCGAGCACTAAAACTATGCTCCTTCCCTAACATCGGGAAAAACTCAACTAATCTCGTACCGAGATATCAATCCCTTAGCGTACTATTACCGAGTATAACGCCCAAAAGCAACAAGGTCTCAACCTAAGGTCAACAACCCGAAACGATGAAGACCGAACCAAACGAACCCTTACGGATTACACCAATCACTAAACATCCCTTGTAGTGCGCCATACGACCAATACGCAACTACCGTAACATCATAATCCAACGGCTAGAACCGATAGCGCCCAAAACGACTATGGAAACGCAAAACCCAAGGTGTACGAAATCAACCATCGTCACACCCGTAACAAACATGTGAGCGAAACACGGCTATCGCCTCACTAATCCCACAACATGGTCCTCACGACCCCACCATCGACGTATAAAATGACCGATAGTTCCCGCAACATGGTCCTTACGACCCTACCATTGGTGTATCAAACAATCAATAGATCACACGACACGAAGGCTGGCCGAAAACACACGCGCCCTAGTGAATCCGAACTACACGCGACTCACTACCTTCACCACAACAACAATCGGGAATGGCCGAACTACACGCGCCATAGTGAATCCGAACTACACGAGAGTCACTATCCCGGAGGAATGACCGAGCTACACGAGTCATTTGTGAATCCGAACTACACGAGACTCACTCCTCAATACAATGACCGAAACCACACGAGTCATTTGTGAATCCGAACTACACGAGATTCACTTCCACAACATCGAGGTTGGCCGAACTACACGAGCCTTAGTAATCCGAAACCACACGAGATTACTACCTCAATAAGATGACCGAACTACACGAGTCACCATGAATCCGAACTACACGAGATTCATTTAGTTAAGATGACCGAAACCACACGCGTCATCGTGAATCCGAAACCACACGCGATTCACAATCTCAACATAGGAATGGTACTCGCATTTCCCACCGGTACTCGCATTTCCCAATAGTGTTACACCATACCGACATAACACTACTCCCTTGATGAAGTCAGCGGACCCCGAAGGTCATACTCCACCAATCTCAACACCGGATGAAGTCAGCGGACCCGAAGATCATGCTTCACCGATACAACACCACGCTCATGATGAAGTCAGCGGACCCCGAAAGTCATGCTCCACCAATCACGTATTCCCATGACGAAGTCAGCGGACCCTAAAGATCATGCTTCATCAAACAACCATACCATAATCGAGCAAGAACCACCTATACCAAACATAGGTACCAAACAATAATTCTCCACAAGAGAACCCGACACACACCTCCCTTAACCGGAGGATTTCACCTTGCTCGCCAAACACGTCCATTATCTCTCAACGAGATTTACCACGTTACCACCTCGGTGATGATTCAAATCCAAACCATAAGTACAATTTATCCGAAATTGTACTTTACCACAAATCGACCAAACCAGGTCTCGACAACATTTTTCGGATCTACCAAAAGCATCATCCGAAATCTCACACTAAAACTTCCTCGTGCGGGAGTGTAACTCCCCCACTTAGAACCACGTTCCATATCCACAACTCGTACAACCGCACAATGCTACCACATGTAGACTTTACCAACAGTTGGGCTCACACGACCCATTACCACATCTTGCTCCAACCTTGAGCACACGAAGGATTTTAACCAACCCTTAAACACTTTGTACGAAAAGTGTACCGCAACACAATCGGAGTCGAACACCACGCTAGTAGGTATAAAAGAGGCACCTAATGTCGCGTCATAAAGACTCCATTACCAACACACATCGAGATTTAAAACACTCAATCTCAAGGGTTCCAACCAACCGACGAACCTCATGATTCGTCACTTCAACATCAAAGCGAACACGCGCTTAACAACCAAACACCAAAACCATTTCCGTGGCTTGGTAGAAACGTTTCCCAAATACTAAGGAATGCTTGGTTGCACCAAGTCTTACGCCCTTCGCCCGTCAATCAATCATCAACATAGGGTACTTCCATTAGGAACGTCACCCATAGCATAACATGCACAACAAAGGCACGCAACTCAAACTCAAACGACATTTAATAAATAATCAAAAGACATATTTATCAAAATTAAACGTACCTTAACGTCTCCTGGCAGCACCCGTCCCCGCTAACTTGGGACATTCCGTCTTACGATGTCCTTCTTTTTGGCAATTGAAGCACACCATACCATCACCCTTTGGTACCGAACATTCCCAAGACTTGTGACCCCTCACGCCACAATTGTAACATCTAGCCGCACTAGAATCCGACATACCCGTTCGCGTACCACCCGTGCTCACACTCGGACCCTTAGCCCTCTTACTCGGAGCACCATAAGAAACGACCCTTCGCTCACTTGAAGGTTCACCCTTTTTCGATGGTGAATACGACTCGAAACCTCTAGCCAAGTCGAATAATTCCGAAAACGATTTCGCTTGACCCCGACTAATTTTACTTTTCAAGTCATCATTCAAGGTCCGATAGAAATCTCCCATCAACAAACGATCATTCCCCAAATACTCCGGACAAAAACGAGCCTTCGCCATAAAGGTCATCTTGAGAGTACTCAAATCCATAGATCCTTGTCGCAAATTTCGCAACTCATTACGCAATTCCCACAAATCGGCCGAAGTCCGGAACTCCTCGAAGAATTCCTCCTTAAAGTCGTCCCACGATAAAGCCATAAACGTCTCGCAACCGACAAGATCAATCTTACCATCCAACCAATCCCTTGCCCTACCCCGCAACAAACTCGTAGCGAGTCTCGTGTTTCTCTCGGGAGGGCAATCAATAGTACAAAAACACCCTTCGACATCCGAAATCCAAGTTGTGCTTACCAAAGGATCCGGCTTTCCGTCATACATCGGGGGTTTAGTCCTCATGAAACTCTTAAGATAACGCTCCATTTCACCACTACTTTGAAGTTCGGAATACCTCCTTTCCATTCTTTCTTCTAACGCACCCATTTGCTCCGCAACGGCGGCCGCAACCCTAGTGTTAAACTCCGGGTCATTCGCCTCGGCCTCGTTTCGTGTCGTCATTCTAAAGAATGCAAAACGATTAGTCCACGAACGTGTAAAACCGTACGCACGACACAACCCCATCTTGCTAAACACTCATCGTACATCACTTGTTAGACACGATTTGCACCCGTAATAAGGTTTGCAAGTTCTTATTACGCACACATGCCGCATCGACTCGTTAGTACAACGACCGTCTCGCTCGATGATATACACAAACACAACCAAAATTCTACGCGGTACAAACACACGCGAGAATTATTATCACAACACAACAACATATTAATAATATCCGCATTACTAATATAAACGTTAGTCAACCTATAGCCAAGGCACTAACCAAACCCATTCTGACCCGTAATCCTACAAGTCCCGTAACAATTTAAGCACACACAAGTCTAAGTCTAGGCACCTATCTCAAGTCACCTAAATCCCTTAGACCATGCTCTGATACCACTTGTAACAACCCAAACCATCCAACGACAAAACCACGTGGAAACAGCAAAATAAAAAAAAAAAATTCCTGAACAGCATGTTGCGCGGCGCGCCATATAGGCCGCGCGACGCGCCAAAGTGGACTGTCCAAAAAGTTCTTAAATGCGAAAATGTTTGACTAGTTCCCGACGTATTTAGACAAAACGCTTTTAACCGCATGTTCAATATATGAAAACTAGCGCGTTCCATTAATAAAATTTAGTTTACGAAGCGGGGCCCACATTGACCCAAATTACCCCTTAAGTACCAAAATACAATTTTCGACCATAAGACTTTTAATACAAAACAAAGCCGAGCATGGCGATTGGGGATACGCTACCCAATCCTAATAAATCCAAAAGCAAGTCTCTAAAGCAACTATGCAAGTCTTCTAGTCCCCGCGCTTACCCGAGCCACCGTCCGCATGCAATCTATAAAAAGAGTCAACAACGAGAGGGTAAGCTAACGCTTAGTGAATGATAATATACTACATACATATATATGTATAAAATGAATACGCCACACAAATATCAAATACCGCATACCGAACAACCAAGCATAAAGGCAAGCTAGTCTAGGCGTACCGTACAAACACTAAGCACGAGCTAAGATACAACAACAAAAATATAAGTTCACCAACGACGATGTGAACCACGCCAAATAGCTACACCCGGAGGGTTAGCTACAACACAACAATACATTAATATATAACAATATAAACGAACAAGGTTAACACCTTAACCCAATACCGAGAACCAAATACCACAATGAAGATTGGCCGAACTACACGAGCCTTAGTAATCCGAAACCACACGAGATTACTATCTTCACAACATCGAGGTTGGCCGAACTACACGAGCCTTAGTAATCCGAAACCACACGAGATTACTACCTCAATAAGATGACCGAACTACACGAGTCATCGTGAATCCGAATACACACGCGATTCACTTCTCAACATTAAACCCTTCGCCAATGGGGTTATATCAACCACATCACAACCACGTGTGATAATGTACACGCGAACGTGTACTTCGCCAAAGATGGTCAACTAAAATGCACAACCGTGCCAATTGGACTCATACAAAAGTCCATCAAATCCATCTATATGTGTAGTGAGCTCTATAGCCGAGAATCACTTCACCCGACCCGCACCCATCCTACACATACATATGCACATAGGATATTATCACTCACCTTGAAGTCTTGAAGAAAGCTTCCAAGTAAACCGCAACTCGCCAATGGAAAATACCTATTCCATTATCACAATTACAACAATACACTTAGAGTGGATTCACAAATCAACCCAATTCGACACTTAGTGCAAATTTGACCCAAATGCACTACCAAGTACAAACCGCGCCCAAACTAACCAATAATCACTCACATAAGTGAGAATGGTCCTAATATGCCAAATAAACCCGAACTCAAGTGTTAAACACGTGTCATACCCATTTTGACACTTAAACCCTAATTTTGACCCATAAGGTCAAAATCTCACCATTTACAAGTTTTGACACCAAAACACATTTAACTTGGTTTTATACTTCAACATAGTCCATTTCAAGTTTATAAACCTCATTAAATCGCCAATTGGGTCATAATCACCACCAAACCCTAATTTGACCCAAAGTCAAAATTAGTCAACCAAACAACCTTAAATGGGTTTCAATACTTCCAAAATCACTAACTTAAGTGATTAAACTCAATTTCAAGTCCTAAACATGGCCAATTAGTTCACCAACCCAAAATCCACCAACAATTAACAATAAACCCAATTACTAGCTTCACTAAACCCATTTCATCACCTAAAAGGGTTTTACCACAAACTAACTCAAAACCCTAACTTGAATATCAAATCAAATAGATGAAATTCGGAGTTTGAGCTTACCAATACCACCACAACGTAGCTAGGAACGAAAGGAACAACTTTAGAACTCGAGCTTTTGATCAATTCGGCCTCCTTCTTCACCAAAACCCTAAATCTCTCTCTAGAATCTCTCTCTCTCTCTCTCTCTCTAAAATAGTTTAAGAGTGATGAATGGATGTGAAAATGATTCAAAACTGATCCAAACCAGCTAATATGGCTCACAAATCCAGCCCCAAGTGAAATTACTCAATTGCCCTTCATTTAAAACAATTAAAAGAAGAAGAGGGCTGTCTGCGTGATTTGGCGCGGCGCGCCCCTGACCCGCGCGGCGCGCAAGTAGCCAGTTTCAGATTCTTTTACCTTTTTAATTACATAACAATATTCAACGAAGCCCGTTCTCGAATGTCATAAGTACACAAGTATACAAGATAAATATTCGGGTCTTACATCTGCTTCCAGTTGCGCTTCTGTTGGAACATCTTCACTTGGTTACACCACGGCGGATATTGACTACAAAAATGAAATAAAGCGAAAAGGTGACGTCTGGTCAAAATTCGATATGGGTGTAATGAAGGATGGTAACGAACAAACGAAGGAACACTTTTCGAAAACGAAACACATTTGACGACTAAAGTGTAACGGGTGATGACAATGCTGAAGCTCGGTATACTTTAGTCCTAATACATTATTGAGTGATGGTTATGCCGAAGCTCGAAATGTATTAACTTTTGTATAAATTATAATTGTATCATTCGAATAAAAGAGTTTTTTATTTATATTATTGCCGGTTAGTAATCGTTATAAATAAAAATGTTGTTATTTATATTATTTATTTTGTTAAGCCTTATAACTTTTATTTATATTCATTATATTATCGTTTTTCAAATGTTAATAAAATCGAACCGTTAAAAATATAATTGGCAAAATCCTAACCTAGTCCAGAAAAAATCCGGTCGAGAACCGAAAAAACGGATTTCAGAAAAAAAATCCGAAAACAAAACCGACGCCGAGAATCGGAACCCAAACCGCAACCGGTTCCAGAAAACTAGGACAGAAAAACAGAATCCGGTTTTTTGTCCGAATCCAATTTTTTATCCGGTTTGTGCACCTCTGCCTGCAACAACTCTAAAAAAACCTCAATCAACGCAATGTTTCCCATATATCAGCATGAGCCCCACTTACTAAACCCCGACTCTCAAGCAGACTTGCGGGTGATTTATGTCGCTACTCTCTTATATATGTACGGCTTCTCAGTGGATTAAATTTGTTTTACCTCTCCATCCTTTTGCACACATGAACCCCACACTTATAGGGGGCATACCTATACTAGATTGAGTGGTAGCACGGGACACCACTAAAATATGCGAGGTGATGGCAAATTTTTTAGGATTTTAACTAGTGACACCGGTAGATAGTGTTTTTTACCTGTGACACCGCAGACTACCATTCCTAGATCCACCACTGCGCACTTAAAATCGAAACACTTTCGTCGCCAACAACAAAGTTAACACCTCCTTTTAAGCATCCTCCGCCAATTCCTTTTGATGAGCTGTCAATTCGGAATGGAATAGTGTTGCATTTGTCTGAAGTTGAGAGTTTATAAACATATGATCGCTATATTGGGATGCCGACGGCCTAGACATACATGAAAGTTATAATTTATGAGCTCAAACAAGATGCACTCCCAAATGAGAGTGTTGGTTAGTTTTTTATTTATTAAATTCTTGAATTATCCTTTTTTGTTGTTAAAGTTGATTTTATTATTTTAACCCGCCTTGAATCAAACATATTCGTAGCATCAGGCAGCCACTTTGTTGTCAATCTTTAAGTAACATTTTGTCACATATTGAATTGAAAATGAAAATTTGAGTCTCTTATAAACTTACTAGCTAATATCTCTCACATTGGTGTCTGGGGAAGTCTGATATGCTAGTGAGCCACCAAGTTGGTGATCTCCGGCGGAGGACAGTTAATTGGTTGTTTGGATGACCCATCACCTAGTTGGTGGTGGTTACTCGTAGTTAATGGGAGACGAGGGTGGCGGTGATAGTTGTGGTCCGGATCGCGGATTTGGGTTTGGTTATTGTTACTGATCATTTTTTCATGAAGATTTAGATTCAAGTTCTGCTTAAGACTATCACTTTGTATTACCATATTCATATTAAAAGTGATATCACCTTGATTATCTAGTGACTGGTGAACCGCTTCTTCTTCTTCCACGAAGATTCACTCCTGAGGCGGCGTTCTTGAATGAAGTGTACCCACTTTGATCAATTAGACAAGATTTTGACCAGATACGGAATCATTGGTGCTCAATCTAGTGGTATTTTTATGGGGATTCTATTTATCGCTATAGAATCCTTATTCAAGATCACTAAATCCTTTTCGGGCGGTTGTAGGACGGACGATCACTACCCCTGGTATGTGTCACTTTCCTTATTAAACCAAAAGCAAATGAACTCAAGAGCACCTATAAGACCATTTGTAGTGGTAGGGGGCGTGAGTTGGTGGTGTGAGTTGTTTTTTGCATTTTTTTGATGACTAGGATGTGTGGGTTTTTGGTGTGGAGTATTGGTGGCTTCGATTTTTTGATGACTTGAGATCTTTGTACATCTTCCCCGCTCCGGGATGTATTGAATATCTGGTTTTATGTGCTTCCTTAAGTACCTTTTCTCTCACATCTCCAAACTTTGGTACCTAAATTCTTTCAGCCCTATACCGGGTTCCGTCTTCCCGAATATTAAGATGTTTCTCCGATCCTTTGGGTATTTCATTCTTCAACTTTCCTTCTTTTACAACTCCCTGCTGCGCCTCCTTTATTTGAGTAGTAAGGTTAGTACGAATAATTATATTCATAGCTTTTACCCGTATAGGTTCTCTGTCCTTTCTACTCAAAGCGTTGGCTACCACATTCGCCTTCCCCGGGTGGTAACGAATCTCAAAGTCGTAATCATTCAACAATTCAATCCACCTACGCTGCCTCATGTTCAGTTGTTTCTGATTAAATATGTGTTGGAGACTTTTGTGGTCGGTATATATAATACTTTTGATCCCATATAAGTAGTGCCTCCAAGTCTTTAATGCAAAAACAACGGCGCCCAATTCCAAATCGTGAGTCGTATAATTTTGCTCGTGAATCTTCAATTGTCTGGACGCATAAGCAATTACCTTCGTTCGTTGCATTAATACACAACCGAGGCCTTGCTTTGAGGCATCACAATATATCACAAAATCATCATTCCCTTCAGGCAATGACAATATAGGTGTCGTAGTTAACTTTTTCTTCAACAATTGAAACGCTTTCTCATGCTCATCCTTCCATTCAAATTTCTTCCCTTTATGCGTTAATGCAGTCAAGGGTTTTGCTATTTTGGAAAAATCTTGGATGAACCTTCTGTAGTAACCAGCCAGTCCTAAAAATTGGCGTATATGCTTCGGAGTTTTCGGGGTTTCCCACTTTTCAATGGTTTCAATCTTTGCCGGATCCACTTGAATACCTTCTTTGTTCACTATGTGACCGAGGAATTGAACTTCTTTCAACCAAAATGCACACTTTGAAAACTTAGCGTACAGTTTTTCTTTCCTCAACAACTCTAGCACTTTTCTCAAATGTTCTTCGTGCTCTTGATCATTCTTTGAGTAAATAAGTATGTCATCGATGAAAACAATGACAAACTTGTCAAGGTATGGTCCTCACACTCGGTTCATGAGGTCCATGAACACAGCTGGTGCGTTAGTCAACCAAACTGCATAACCATAAACTCGTAATGACCGTAACGCGTCCTGAAAGCAGTCTTCGGAATATCATCCTCCTTCACCCGCATTTGATGATACCCGGAATGTAAATCGATCTTCGAATAAACCGACGAGCCTTGTAGTTAATCAAATAAGTCTTCGATTCTCGGTAGTGGGTAACGATTCTTGATGGTAAGTTTGTTCAACTCTCGGTAGTCGATACACAACATGAATGTACCATCCTTCTTTTTGACAAACAAAATAGGAGCTCCCCATGGTGATGTACTTGGTCGTATAAAACCATTCTCTAAAAGTTCTTGTAATTGGCTTTGGAGTTCCTTCATTTTGCTGGGTACAAGTCTGTATGGAGCACGAGCTATTGGTGCAGCTCCTGGTACGAGATCTATTTGAAATTCAACAGATCGATGTGGAGGCAGTCCCGGTAATTCTTTCGGAAATACATCGGGAAATTCTTTTGCGACGGGAACATCATTGATGTTCTTTTCTTCGGTTTGTACTTTCTCGACATGTGCTAGAATAGCATAGCAACCTTTTCTTATTAGTTTTTCCGCCTTTAAATTACTAATAAGATTTAGCTTCGCATTGCTCTTTTCTCCGTACACCATTAAGGGATTTCTTTTTTCTCGTACAATGCGAATTGCATTTTTGTAACATACGATTTCTGCTCTCTCCTTTTTCAACCAATCCATGCCGATTATCACATCAAAACTCCCTAACTCTACTGGTATCAAATCAATCTTAAATGTTTCGCTAACTAAATTAATTTCTCGATTCCGACATATATTATCTGCTGTAATTAATTTACCGTTTGCTAATTTGAGTAAATATTTGTTATCCAAAGGCGTCAGTGGACAACTTAGTTTAGCACAAAAATCACTACTCATATAGCTTCTATCTGCACCCGAATCAAATAAAACATAAGCAGATTTATTGCAAAATGAGAAACATACCCGTAACAAGCTCCGGGTCTTCCTGCGCTTCTGCCGTATTAATATTGAAAACTCTTCCGCGGCCGTGCCCACTAGTATTCTCCTGATTCGGGCAATTTCTACTAATGTGGCCCGATTTTCCACATGCAAAGCAAACTATGACGGCATTATCTGTTCCGACATTATTTGTTCTTTTAATTCTGTTAAAATTTGGTCTGTAGGCCTCACACTTTGCCGCACTATGACCATTTCTTCTACACCTAGTGCAAAATATCATGCAGAACCCCTGGTGATTCTCTTCACACCTTTGGCATGACTGTTTTTGGTTTTTGTTGTCATTGTTGTTATTGAGATTGTTGTTGGGATTGTTATTGTTGTTATTGTTGTTGTTGTTGTTATTGTTGTTGGGACGGTTATTGTAGTTGTTGTTAGGACGTTTGTTGAAGTTGTTGTTGCGATTGATGTTGCGGTTGTTGGGATAGTTATTGCGATTGTGGTAGTAATTGTTGTTGTTGTATTGGTGACTCTTGTCATTGGTTTCTTCCCACTTTCTCTTGACTTGTTTCATGTTAGCCTCTTCAGTCGTCTGCTCTTTAATCCTTCCTTCGATCTGGTTCACTAATTTGTGAGCCATTCGACTTGCCTTTTGTATGGAGGCGGGCTCGTGTGAACTCACATCTTCTTGAATCCTTTCCGGTAACCCTTTTACAAATGCGTCGATCTTCTCTTCTTCGTCTTCGAACGTTCTGGGACACAATAGGCACAATTCGGTGAATCGTCGTTCGTACGTGGTGATATCGAAACCTTGCGTTCATAATCCTCTAAACTCTATCTTGAGCTTGTTGACCTCGTTTCTGGGACGATACTGCTCGTTCATCAATTGCTTGAATGCTGACCACGGTAGTGCGTAAGCAACATCTTGTCCTACCTGCTCGAGATAGGTATTCCACCATGTTAGCGCCGTACCTGTGAAGGTATGCGTAGCGTACTTTACTTTGTCTTCTTCAGTACATTTACTTATGGCAAACACCGATTCAACCTTCTCGGTCCACCGTTTCAATCCAATTGGACCCTCGGTTCCATCAAATTCCAAAGGTTTACAGGCAGTGAATTCTTTGTAGGAGCATCCTACACGATTTCTTGTGAAATTAGTTCCACTGCTAGATCCAGAGTTATTGTTATTTAGCATCGCAGCCTGTACTGCGGCTATGTTTGCTGGAAGGAAAACACGGAAGTCTTCCTCGCTCATGTTCAAATTCTGACGAGTAGCCGGTGCCATTTCCTTCAAAAATAGCCCAAAAGAATTAAGTTAATCATATAGAATTTTAAGAGTAGTCAATAGTATTTTGTAGCATAGTATGAACTTATTTATAAAAGCTTTTTCTTCATATTAGCGTTTAATAGTTTTTAATTCGGGTAGTACCTACCCGTTAAGTTCATACTTAGTAGCTAATATACAATTCAACTACTACAATTCTATATGAAAAAACTGTTATAATAAAATTTCGCGTTCAAATTTTATACAATATTTTACAAACTTACAATACTGCTATTATACATATAGGATGAAATATAGTACATAATAACTTTGCTACTCGGCAGCTATAAAGGCAATTCTAGTTAATACGCAAGTTGTTCAGCAAAAGTAATAAAGAAACGTAATTCATAAGTCCAGAAACAAGTCATGCATTCTGGTTTTACTAAGACGACTTCTCATCCCTGGTCTTGTGAAAAGTAACCGTTATGACCATTGGCTAGGCAGCATGTTGCAATGTCGTCAAAAGGACGAGGGTTTCGTAATGTCCTACAGCCCCGTAATAATCTAAAAACCTTGTTTCTCACCCCAACTACTGAATCCGTCACCGGTGGGAATGTTTCATTTAATAGTTGTAATCCGATGTTCTTTTTCTCACTTTGGTGAGAAGCGAACATCACTAACCCGTAAGTATAACATGCTTCTTTATGTTGCATGTTAGAAGCTCTTTCTAACTCATGAAATCCTATGTTGGGATATGTTGAGTCAAAATAGGTTCTTAACCCGTAGCGTAAAATTGTATATGAGTTCCCCGCATTTAATGCTCTAAAGAAAACACGGCGTAACTTATGGTCTCCCCAATGCGATATACCCCACCTATCAAAGGAAAGCCTTTTATAAACTAAGGCATTTCTGGAAAGTCTTTCAAATGTTTGACAAGTTAATTTCGCCATAACTAATTGTGCTGATGAATTCTGACTGACTCTAGACAAGATTTCCTCAATCATATCCTCTGGTAGGTCTTCTAAAATATTCGGTTGTTTACCCTTAACGTCCATTTTGTTTTTATACTGTAAAATAGACAAGGATTAGATTCATAAAAGATAATTAACAAACAATACAAGCAATTTTTACATAGAACATAAAAGTACAAGCACACTACAATACATATAATACACAACATGATTACAACTCCCTAATCTGAATCACTGGTTTCTTCTTCTTCGGACTTGGTTCGTTTTCCTAATTTTCTAGGGATATATGATGTTCCTCTAATACGAGCCGTCGTTTTTCACAATGGTTTAGAAAAACCTGGTGGTTTAGAGGTTCCCGGGTTATTGTTACAATTTAGGAAATAAGGAGGTTGCCGATACATATAAAGCTCATCGGGGTTGGAATCAGGTTTCTCTATTTTTATACCTTTTCCCTTATTATTTTCTTTTGCTTTATTAAATTGGGTCGAGGTAATTTCTATAACATCATCGGAATCCTCATTGGGATCCGATTCATCGGAAAATTGGTAATCTTCCCAATATTTTGCTTCCTCGGCGGAAACACCATTGACCATTTTTAACTTTGGTCCGTTGGTTGAGGATTTTCTTTTATTTAATCGATTTACTGTAGGTATCAATATTTCTTCCTCCGGAACCTCTTCTTCTTCCGGTTCCTCCTCTTCTGGTTTCTCTTCTTCCGGTTCCTCCTATTCCGGTTCCTCTTCGGGAATTTGTGAATCTTCCCAAAGTGTATTCGACTCTTCATTATTATTAGGTGAGTCGATGGGATTTGTACTAGAGGTAGACATCTATCACACAATATCAAATACGTTAAGAGATTAATATATTTACATGTTAATAATATATAGTTTCCAACAAAAAATGTTAAGCAATCGTTTTTGAAGAAAAACACGGTCGAAGTTCAGACTTACTAATGCATCCTAACAAACTCGGTAAGACACATTAATGCAAAAATTCTGGTTCTCTAAGACCAATGCTCGGATACCAACTGAAATGTCCCGTTCATATCGATTATAAACGTTCCATATTAATTGATTTCGTTGCAAGGTTTTGACCTCTATATGAGACGTTTTTCAAAGACTGCATTCGTTTTTAAAACAAACCATAACCTTTATTTTATCGACAAGGTTAAAAAGACACCACCTAGATTATCCAGAAATGATAATCTAAAAATATCACATTACACACTACCAATACCTATTGGTTTACAATATTAATATGTTACAACAAAATAAATCTCGAATGCAGTTTTAAACAATATTATACAAGCATGCTGACACCAAATCTTGTCCATATATTAGCATGCAACAGCGGAAGCTCTTAATAATCACCTGAGAATAAACATGCTTTAAACGTCAACAAAAATGTTGGTGAGTTATAGGTTTAACCTATATATTTATCAAATTGCAATAATAGACCACAAGATTTCATATTTCAATATACATCCCATACATAGAGATAAAAATCATTCATATGGTGAACACCTGGTAACCGACATTAACAAGATGCATATAAGAATATCCCCTATCATTTTGGGAAATCCATCGGACATGATAAAATAACATCGAAGTACTAAAGCATCCGCAACCATGGATGGGGTTTGTTACGCCCAATAGATCTATCTTTAGAATTCGCGTCAATTAGTAGATCGGTTTACTAATTCTTAGGTTACCAAGCAAAAAGGGGCATATTCGGCTTCGATCATTCACCCATATAATGTAGTTTCGTTTACTAGTTTCTATTTCGTAAAACATTTATAAAACTGCATGTATTCTCATCCCAAAATATTAGATTTTAAAAGTGGGACTATAACTCACTTTCACAGATTTTTACTTCGTCGGGAAGTAAGACTTAGCCATTGGTCGATTCACGAACCTATAACAAATATGTACATATATATCAAAGTATGTTCAAAATATATTTACAACATTTTTAATACGTTTTACTGTTTTAAGTTTATTAAGTCAGCTGTCCTCGTTAGTAACCTACAACTAGTTGTCCACAGTTAGATGTACAGAAATAATTCGATATATATTATCTTGAATCAATCCACAACCCAGTGTATACACATCTCAGGCTAGATCACAACTCAAAGTATATATATTTTTGGAATCAACCTCAACCCTGTATAGCTAACTCCAACATTACTGCATATAGAGTGTCTATGGTTGTTCCAAATAATATATATACATGGGTCGATATGATATGTCAAAACATTTGCATATGTGTCTATGGTATCCCAAGATTACATAATATATTAGAATACATGTATAATACAATATGAGTTAGCTATGATATCATTAATATAGATTTGTTACCAATTTTCACGTAGTTACAACAAGCAAAAAATATCCAATCTTGTTTTACCCATAACTTCTTCGTTTTAAATCCGTTTTGAGTGATTCAAGTTGCTATGGTTTCATATTGAACTTAAGTTTATGAATCTAAACAGAAAAAGTATAAGTTTATAGTCGAAAATACAGGATACAAGTCGTTTTTGTAAAGGTAGTCATTTCAGTCGAAAGAACGACGTCTAGATGACCATTTTGGAAAACATACTTCCACTTTGAGTTTAACCATGATTTTTGGATATAGTTTCATGTTCATAAGAAAAATTATTTTCTCAGAAGAACAACTTTTAAATCAAAGTTTATCATAGTTTTTAATTAACTAACCCAAAACAGCCCGCGGTGTTACTACGACGGCGTATATCCGGTTTTACGGTGTTTTTCGTGTTTTCAGGTTTTAAATCATTAAGTTAGCATATCATATAGATATAGAACATGTGTTTAGTTGATTTTAAAAGTCAATTTAGAAGGATTAACTTTTGTTTGCGAACAAGTTTAGAATTAACTAAATTATGTTCTAGTGATTACAAGTTTAAACCTTCGAATAAGGTAGTTTTATATATATGAATCGAATGATGTTATGAACATCATTACTACCTCAAGTTTAGTAGGTAAACCTACTGGAAGTGATGAAAAAATAACTTGAGCTTCAAAGGATCTTTGATGGCTTGGAAGTTCTTGAAATAGAATCATGACACAAAAACAAGTTTAAGTAAGATTATTACTCGAATTAAGATAGTTATAGTTATAGAAATTGAATTAAAGCTTGAATATGAATATTACCTTGATTTAGAAAGATAACCTACTGTAAATAACAAAGGTTTCTTAATCTTAGATGATTGCTTGGAATGGATTAGGAAACTTGGAAGTAAACTTGTAAACTTGGAAGTGTTCTTGATGTGTTCTTGAGTAATTGTTTTAATGATGATTATAGGTAATAACCAAAGCTTGTATTTGATGATTTTTGCTGGAAAAATAGTAATTTAGACGTTCATGGAAGGGTGTGTGTGTTTTAAGAGAGAATTGGGAAGAAAATTGGAAGTGAAATGGAGTAGGTGGTGAGTGGTGAAGGTGAGTGAGGTTAAAAGGAGTTCTTGTTTTTGTTTCCTTGCTCATAAGTCATGCTAGTTGTCAAATTGTTGGTTCCACATGTTTGTTGACTATCTAGGGCTGCTAAGAGCTGAATTATTATGTGTATATACCAATAGTATATACGTCTAGGAGCTGGGTATTGTACGAGTACGAATACGGTTGCATACGAGTAGAATTATTGATGAAAATGAATGAGAATGCAATTGTAAGCATTTTTGTTAAGTAGAAGTACTTTGATATATGTCTTGAAGTCTTTCAAAAGTGTACTAATAGATCTAAATACACTACATGTATATACATTTTAACTGAGTCGTTAAGTCATTGTTAGTCGTTACATGTAAGTGTTGTTTCGAAACCTTTAAGTTAACGATCTCATTTAATGTTGTTAACCCATTGTTTATTATATCTAATGAGATGTTAAATTATTACATTATCAAGATATTATGATGTATGAATATATCTTAATATGATATATATACATTAAAATGTCGTTACAACGATAATCGTTACATATATGCCTCGTTTCAAAATTCTTAAGTTAGTAGTCTTGTTTTACATATGTAGTTCATTGTTAACATACTTAATGATATATATATATATAATTATTATTTTATCATGTTAAATATAGTGTAACAATATCTTAATATGATACATATGTATTTAGTAAGACGTTGTAATAACGATAATCGTTATATATATCGTTTCGAGTTTCTTAACTTAGTAGTCTCATTTTTATGTATATAACTCATTGTTAATATACTTATGGAGATAATTACTTATCATAATCTCATGTTAACTATATGTATATCCATATATATATCGTCATGTCGTTTTTACAAGTTTTAACGTTCGTGAATCGCCGGTCAACTTGGGTGGTCAATTGTCTACATGAAACTCATTTCAAATAATCAAGTCTTAACAAGTTTGATTGCTTAACATGTTGGAAACATTTAATCATGCAAATATAGTTTCAATTAATATATAATCATGGAAAAGTTCGGGTCACTACAGTACCTACCCGTTAAATAAATTTCGTCCCGAAATTTTAAGCTGTTGAAGGTGTTGACGCATCTTCTGGAAATAGGTGAGGGTATTTCAGCTTCATCTGATCTTCACGCTCCCAGGTGAATTCGAGTCCTCTACGAGCATTCCATCGAACCTTAACAATTGGTATCTTGTTTTGCTTAAGTCTTTTAACCTCACGATCCATTATTTCGACGGGTTCTTTAATGAATTGTAGTTTTTCGTTAATTGTAATCTCGTCTAATGGAATGGTGAGATCTTCTTTAGCAAAACATTTCTTCAAATTCGAGACATGAAAAGTATTATGTACCCCGGTGAGTTGTTGCGGTAAGTCAAGCCGGTAAGCTACTGGTCCGACACGATCTATAATCTTGAATGGTCCAATGTACCTTGGATTTAGTTTCCCCCGTTTACCAAATCGAACAACGCCTTTCCAAGGTGAAACCTTAAGCATGACCATCTCTCCAATCTCAAATTCTATATCTTTTCTTTTAATGTCCGCATAGCTCTTTTGTCGACTTTGGGCAGTTTTCATTCGTTGTTGAATTTGGATGATCTTCTCGGTAGTTTCTGGAATTATCTCCGAACCCGTAATCTGTCTATCCCCCACTTCACTCCAAAAAATCGGAGACATGCACTTTCTACCATAAAGTGCTTCAAACGACGTCATCTCAATACTCGAATGGTAACTGTTGTTGTAGGAAAATTCTGCTAACGGTAGGTGTCGATCCCAACTGTTTCCGAAATCGATAACACATGCTCGTAGCATATCTTCAAGGGTCTGTATCGTCCTTTCCTTTCACTTTGCCCATTAGTTTGTGGATGATAAGCAGTACTCATGTCTAGACGAGTCCCCAATGCTTGTTGCAATGTCTGCCAAAATCTTGAAACAAATCTGCCATCCCTATCTGAGATAATAGAGACTGGTATTCCATGTCCGGAGACAACTTCCTTCAAGTATAATCGCGCCAACTTCTCCATTTTATCATCTTCTCTCATTAGCAGAAAGTGTGCTGACTTGGTAAGACGATCGACTATTACCCAAATTGTATCATAACCACTTGCAGTCCTTGGAAATTTAGTAATGAAATCCATGGTAATGTTTTCCCATTTCCATTCCGGGATTTCAGGTTGTTGAAGTAGACCTGATGGTTTCTGATGTTCAACTTTGACCTTAGAACACGTCAAACATTCTCCTACGTATTTAGCAATATCGGCTTTCATACCCGGCCACCAAAAGTGTTTCTTGAGATCTTTGTACATCTTCCCCGCTCCAGGATGTATTGAATATCTGGTTTTATGTGCTTCCTTAAGTACCTTTTCTCTCACATCTCCAAACTTTGGTACCCAAATTCTTTCAGCCCTATACCGGGTTCCGTCTTCTCGAATATTAAGATGTTTCTCCGATCCTTTGGGTATTTCATTCTTCAACTTTCCTTCTTTTACAACTCCCTGCTGCGCCTCCTTTATTTGAGAAGTAAGATTAGTACGAATAATTATATTCATAGCTTTTACCCGTATAGGTTCTCTGTCGTTTCTACTCAAAGCGTCGGCTACCACATTCGCCTTCCCCGGGTGGTAACGAATCTCAAAGTCGTAATCATTCAATAATTCAATCCACCTACGCTGCCTCATGTTCAGTTATTTCTGATTAAATATGTGTTGGAGACTTTTGTGGTCGGTATATATAATACTTTTGACCCCATATAAGTAGTGCCTCCAAGTCTTTAATGCAAAAACAACGGCGCCCAATTCCAAATCGTGAGTCGTATAATTTTGCTCATGAATCTTCAATTGTCTGGACGCATAAGCAATTACCTTCGTTCGTTGAATTAATACACAACCGAGGCCTTGCTTTGAGGCATCACAATATATCACAAAATCATCATTTCCTTCAGGCAATGACAATATAGGTGCCGTAGTTAACTTTTTCTTCAACAATTGAAACGCTTTCTCCTTCTCATCCTTCCATTCAAATTTCTTCCCTTTATGCGTTAATGCAGTCAAGGGTTTTGCTATTTTGGAAAAACCTTGGATGAACCTTCTGTAGTAACCAGCCAGTCCTAAAAATTGGCGTATATGCTTCGGAGTTTTCGGGGTTTCCCACTTTTCAACGGTTTCAATCTTTGCCGGATCCACTTGAATACCTTCTTTGTTCACTATGTGACCGAGGAATTGAACTTCTTCCAACCAAAATGCACACTTTGAAAACTTAGCGTACAGTTTTTCTTTCCTCAACAACTCTAGCACTTTTCTCAAAAGTTCTTCGTGCTCTTGATCATTCTTTGAGTAAATAAGTATGTCATCGATGAAAACAATGACAAACTTGTCAAGGTATGGTCCACACACTCAGTTCATGGGGTCCATGAACACAGCTGGTGCGTTAGTCAACCCAAACGGCATAACCATAAACTCGTAATGACCGTAACGCGTCCTGAAAGCAGTCTTCGGAATATCATCCTCCTTCACCCGCATTTGATGATACCCGGAACGTAAATCGATCTTTGAATAAACCGACAAGCCTTGTAGTTGATCAAATAAGTCGTTGATTCTCGGTAGTGGGTAACGATTCTTGATGGTAAGTTTGTTCAACTCTCGGTAGTCGATACACAACCTGAATGTACCATCCTTCTTTTTGACAAACAAAACAGGAGCTCCCCATGGTGATGTACTTGGTCGTATAAATCCACGCTCTAAAAGTTCTTGTAATTAGCTTTGGAGTTCCTTCATTTCGCTGGGTGCAAGTTTGTATGGAGCTCGAGCTATTGGTGCAGCTCCTGGTACGAGATCTATTTGAAATTCAACAGATCGATGTGGAGGCAGTCCCGGTAATTCTTTCGGAAATACATCGGGAAATTCTTTTGCGACGGGAACATCATTGATGTTCTTTTCTTCGGTTTGTACTTTCTCGACATGTGCTAGAACAGCATAGCAACCTTTTCTTATTAGTTTTTGCGCCTTTAAATTACTAATAATATTTAGCTTCGCATTGCTCTTTTCTCCGTACACCATTAAGGGATTTCTTTTTTCTCGTACAATGCGAATTGCATTTTTGTAACATACGATTTCTGCTCTCTCCTTTTTCAACCAATCCATGCCGATTATCACATCAAAACTCCCTAACTCTACTGGTATCAAATCAATCTTAAATGTTTCGCTAACCAAATTAATTTCTCGATTCCGACATATATTATCTGCTGTAATTAATTTACCGTTTGCTAATTCGAGTAAAAATTTGTTATCCAAAGGCGTCAGTGGACAACTTAGTTTAGCACAAAAATCTCTACTCATATAGCTTCTATCCGCACCCGAATCAAATAAAACATAAGCAGATTTATTGTCAATAAGAAACGTACCCGTAACAAACTCTGGGTCTTCCTGCGCTTCTGCCGTATTAATATTGATAACTCTTCTGCGGCACTGCCCACTAGTATTCCCCTGATTCGGGCAATTTCTACTAATGTGGCCTGGTTTTCCACATGCAAAGCAAACTATGGCGGCATTATCTATTCCGACATTATTTGTTCTTTTAATTCTGTTAAACTTTGGTCTGTAGGCCTCACACTTTGCCGCACTATGACCATTTCTTCTACACCTAGTGCAAAATGTTGTGCAGAACCCCTGGTGATTCTCTTCACACCTTTGGCATGACTGTTTTTGGTTTTTGTTGCCATTGTTGTTATTGAGATTGTTGTTGGGATTGTTATTGTTGCTATTGTTGTTGTTGTTATTGTTGTTGGGACAGTTATTGTAGTTGTTGTTAGGACGTTTGTTGAAGTTGCTGTTGCGATTGATGTTGCGGTTGTTGGGATAGTTATTGCGATTGTGGTTGTGATTGTTGTTGTTGTATTGGTGACTCTTGTCATTGGTTTTTTCCCACTTTCTCTTGACTTATTTCATGTTAGCCTCTTCAGTCATCTGCTCTTTAATCCTTCCTTCAATCTGGTTCACTAATTTGTGAGCCATTCGACTTGCCTTTTGTATGGAGGCGGGCTCGTGTGAACTCACATCTTATTGAATCCTTTCCGATAACCCTTTTACAAATACGTCGATCTTCTCTTCTTCGTCTTCTAACGTTCTGGGACACAATAGGCACAATTCGGTGAATCGTCGTTCGTATGTGGTGATATCGAAACCTTGCGTTCGTAATCCTCTAAGCTCTACCTTGAGCTTATTGATCTCGTTTCTGGGACGATACTGCTCGTTCATCAATTGCTTGAATGCTGACCACGGTAGTGCATAAGCAGCATCTTGTCCTACCTGCTTGAGATAGGTATTCCACCATGTTAGCGCCGTACCTGTGAAGGTATGTGTAGCGTACTTTACTTTGTCTTCTTCGGTACATTTACTTATGGCAAATACCGATTCAACCTTCTCGGTCCACCGTTTCAATCCAATTGGACCCTCGGTTCCATCAAATTCGAAAGGTTTGCAGGCAGTGAATTCTTTGTAGGAGCATCCTACACGATTTCTTGTGAAATTAGTTCCACTGCTAGATCCAGAGTTATTATTATTTTTCATCGCAGCCTGTACTGCGGCTATGTTTGCTGCAAGGAAAACACGGAAGTCTTCCTCGCTCATGTTCAAATTCTGACGAGTCGCCGGTGACATTTCCTTCAAAAACAGCCCAAAAGAATTAAGTTAAACATATAGAATTTTAAGAGTAGTCAATAGTATTTCGTAGCATAGTATGAACTTATTTATAAAAGCTTTTTCTTCATATTAGCGTTTTATAGTTTTTAATTCGGGTAGTACCTACCCGTTAAGTTCATACTTAGTAGCTAATATACAATTCAACTACTACAATTCTATATGAAAAAACTGATTATAATAAAAGTTCGCGTTCAAATTTTATAAAATATTTTACAAACTTACAATACAGTTATTATACATATAGGATGAAATATAGCACATAATAACTTTGCTACTCGGCAGCTATAAAGGCAATTCTAGTTAATACGCAAGTTGTTCAGCAAAAGAAATAAAGACACGTAATTCATAAGTCCAGAAACAAGTCATGCATTCTGGTTTTACTAAGACGACTTCCCATCCCTGGTCTTGTGAAAAGTAACCGTTATGACCATTAGCTAGGCATCATGTTGTAATGTCGTCAAAAGGACGAGGGTTTCATAATATCCAACAGCCCCGTAATAATCTAAAAACCTTGTTTCTCACCCCAACTACTGAATCTGTCATGTGGGAATGTTTCATTTAATAATTGTAATCCGATGTTTTTTTTCTCACTTTGGTGAGAAGCGAACATCACTAACCCGTAAGTATAACATGCTTCTTTATGTTGCATGTTAGAAGCTCTTTCTAACTCATGAAATCCTATGTTGGGATTGAGTCAAAATAGGTTCTTAACCTGTAGCGTAAAATTGCATTTGGGTTCCCCGCATTTAATGCTTTAAAGAAAACACGGCGTAACTTACGGTCTCCCCAATGCGATATACCCCACCTATCAAAGGAAAGCCTTTTATAAACTAAGGCATTTCTGGAAAGTCTTTCAAATGTTTGACAAGTTAATTTCGCCATAACTAATTGTGCTGATGAATTCTGACCGACTCTAGACAAGATTTCCTCAATCATATCCTCTGGTAGGTCTTCTAAAATATTCTGTTGTCTACCCTTAACGTCCATTTTGTTTTTATACTGTAAAATAGACAAGGATTAGATTCATAAAAGATAATTAACAAACAATACAAGCAATTTTTACATAGAACATAAAAGTACAAGCACACTACAATACATATAATACACAACATGATTACAACTCCCTAAGCCGAATCACTGGTTTCTTCTTCTTCGGACTTGGTTCGTTTTCCTAATTTTCTAGGGATATATGGTGTTCCTCTAATATGAGCCGTCGTTTTCCACAATGGTTTAGAAAAACCTGGTGGTTTAGAGGTTCCCGGGTTATTGTTACAATTTAGGAAATACGGAGGTTGCCGATACATATAAAGCTCATCGGGGTTGGAATCAGGTTTCTCTATTTTTATACCTTTTCCCTTATTATTTTCTTTTGCTTTATTAAATTGGGTCGAGGTAATTTCTATAACATCATCGAAATCCTCATCGGGATCCGATTCATCGGAAAATTGGTAATCTTTCCAATATTTTGCTTCCTCGGCGGAAACACCATTGACCATTTTTAACTTTGGTCCGTTGGTTGAGGATTTTCTTTTATTTAATCGATTTACTGTAGGTATCAATATTTCTTCCTCCAGAACCTCTTCTTCTTCCTGTTCTTCCTCTTCCAGTTCCTCCTCTTCTGGTTCCACTTTTTCCGATTCCTCCTCTTCCGGTTCCTCCTCTTCAGGTTCCTCTTCGGGAATTTGTGAATCTTCCCAAAGTATATTCGACTCTTCATTATTATTAGGTGAGTCGATGGGATTTGTACTATGTGACGACCCGGGAATTTCCGACCAAATTTAAACTTAATCTTTGTATGATTTCTACACGATAAGCAAAGTCCGTTATGTTGCGGCTCAAAAATTGTGAACCGTTTTCATGAATTCATTGACTTGTGACTATTCCCGATGATTCACGAACTATTGCTTGTAAATATGTGGATATATATAAATATGTATATTTAAATATATGTATAATATATATAATAACATGAACATTAATAAAGTATTATATACATTTATTGTTATAAATAAATATGTACAATAAAATACATTGTAATAAAAACTATTATTTTATATGTATATTTCTTGTATATATATATTGTAATATTTAATTTAATTATTTAATATATATTTATGTGCGTAGTAAATTTTGTTATTTAAAACTGTTTATATATATACATAGTGTATGTTAAATATAATTAATTTTGAGCTTAAATGGTAAATGTCTGTAACTTTCGGTTGACGTTTAATTATTTTTAAAATAAATTTAATACATATATATGAAGTTATAAAATAAAAGTTGTTCCAAAATTTGATTAAAAAGATAGTAGTTTTGATAAATATTTTTTTTTACCTTTTCAATCTAAGTTTTTGTACTCCGTACATATAAATTGGAACAGAAAAGAAATAATTATCGAATCTTTTTTATCAGGTTTCAAACAGTTAATGAGTGAAATAATTAAATATATTTAATCTAAAAATTTGGAATTTTTAGGGACACTTTTATATGTTAACTGTTTAGCAATGGACCACTTTATAACACTCCGTGATTTGATAATAAGTCAAAGGTCCGGCTGCTACACTATTACTCCTATAATTGAATGAACCTTTATTTCATATTAAAATATTAATTATATAATTTTGTGTACTGCATCATTTGTATATATATGATTGCTATATATATATATATATATATAGATATAGATATATAGATAATTACATAAAGCCACTAAGCCACCTACTACAATCAATCTAATTCAAAGTTTGTTATACTTTCTTTCCTTTTCATCGACAACAGAATATTAGGATTATTATTGTATGAGTATTATTAATTATTATTAGTAATTATTATTGATATAATATGGTTTATAGGAGGCCACTTGTTTATATGCAAATAGATGGAAGTTGGATATATTAAGATATATATATATATATATATATATATATATATATATATATATATATATATATATATATATATATATATATGCACATATGTATTTGCATATGGAACCACACCCATTCATCTTTGTTTCTAGTTCCATTGATCACCTCTACACCGACCACCATGAGTTCACCGTCAACTTACTACCGGCCACCGTCATCACTCAACTACTATCCACCATAAAACCATCGAAACTAGTGTCACCACCCTCACTAACTTAACTCGAACCACAAACCACCACCATCAAAACCCGCTTGATCTATTTGTGTTAACGAAGATCCTAACCATCGCCCATCGAAACTCAACATCACTATCTTCATCTTCTAATTCTGCTACTTGTCTTCTATTCGACAACCAACATGATCCGTTGCAATAGACACAACCATCACCATTTTTGTTTTGGCCACCAAACCCATTTGATAAACCATTTAATCACCACTTGATCAACAAATGGCTACGTTACTATTACTTTTTCAGCTTCAAACCCATTTGGAGCTGTTATGTGTGTCTGATCGACTACAAGACCCTCGAAAACACCTTCAACCAATGCTATATTCGTTGTAATGTTGCAGCTATCTGTCACCTATTTCAAACGTAAACATAACCACCATCATCAATCTCTTTTGCCACTGTTGCAGACCATTGAAACCAACATCAATATTTGTAATTGTTTCTACTCAATCCCAATCCAATCAAAACACCACCATGAATTACGTTTATTACTATTTTTCTGTTTCTGTTTTCGATCGAGTACCCCAAAACTAGAACACAACAAAACACACGTTACGTATATATATATATATATGTATGTGTATATATATATATATATGTATGTGTATATATATATATATATATATATATATATATATATATATATATTTTCTGTTGCTAACGAAACCAAATAAGCATTATGTTACTGCTACTACTCTGATTGTTCTATTCCTATTGAATATCATGATCAAGATGATGGTGTTGTCACGATTATGCATGAGTTTCATTTGCCCTTTTTACTCTTTACGTTTTTGGGCTGAGAATACATGCAATTGCTTTATTAACTGTTTTACAATACTTATATGTGTGAGTTCATTTGCTCCCTTTTACTCTTTATATTTTTGGGACTGAGAATACATGCGCTGTTTTTACAACTGCTTTATTAAATGCTTTTGAAATACATATCTGAACTGCGAATACATGAAATACTTTTATAAATGTTTGACGAGATAGACACAAGTAAAACATTCCTCGAATGAGTTATTATGCAGACAGAAGTTCTGCGGATTATTATTGAATTATGTGGACATGATAATTGCCACCGTTGAATTATGTGGACATGATAATTGCCACCGTTGAATTATGTGGACATGATAATTGCCACCATTGAATTATGTGGACATGATAATTGCCACCAATTGATATGAATGTTATGTATCGAGAGAATGATTTTTATACACAGGTTATGTGTATTATATTTTGTACACGAGATATGTGTACGGTTACTAAGATTTATGAAAAAGGATTTCGTACACGAGAAAGGTGTACTGTATTTAAAAGATATCGCATGTACATTACAGGTGGGTATAGGATTCGGGCCCATTTGTACCATGCAGCATTTAAATCTTGTGGTCTATCAAAATGATGAATTTTATTGTTTTATAATAAACCTATGAACTCACCAACCTTTTGGTTGACACTTTAAAGCATGTTTATTCTCAGGTAATAAAGAAATCTTCCGCTGTGCATTTGCTCATTTTAAATACATTATTTGGAGTCGATCATCGCAATGAAACCAGATGTTGGTGACTTTGTCCAGACAGATTAGGACGGGGTATGACATGTGGTATCAGAGCGGTGGTCTAAGCGAACCAGGTCTTGCATTAGTATGTCTAACTGATAGTTGTTCAGATGCATTTGTGGGTCTGGACTTCGACCGTGTATGCATGTCAAAAGTTTTGCTTATCATTTTTGTCAAAAATCATTTGCTTATCATCCTTAGTAAATTACCTGCTTATTATTCTTAGTCTAGACACATCTTATTGCATTGACTGCATGAATAGTGTATAGACAAAATTTATATCTTAGCGTAGCTGCTAATTCATATCTTAGCGTATCTGTTATTGTTATCTTTGCCTGACAGCTTCCGTAGATTCCTCCGTAACTTATGAGATTTTAGTATTATATATGCATATGTAAATTATGTAATGCAGGATACTAATCTACATCCTATAATCTATTTCTTATCGAAAATCCTTCATCTGATTGTACGAGATGAATCCTTCAACTAGTTCGAGTCCCTCGGATTCCAACAGCTATTCTGATAGTTATCCCGACTGTTATTCAGAATGGATAATCATCTAAGCTCCGGAAGCAACGTCACCAGAATGAATCAACCAATCAGCCATCCCCAATTCATCTGATGAGTTCGTAGTCTACTTAATCAATGAAGACGCGAAGAAGACGATCCCTTCCACCAATCGAATTGCCCTCTTGGCGAAGAACCTGAAGTAATTACCGGCGAACCTGTTTGAGACACCATTTTCTCTCTCATTTTTAGAGTAGCTTGACACGATTACATTCTATTCACAATTCTAAACCTTATTCATCCGCTCGTTCGAACCGACAATCATCCCGAAATAATAGAAGAAGTTAGCGAACTTCGCGCTCAAGTAATCAATTTGGAGAATATGGTGCAAAATCTACCAGCTTCAGCAACATCACCGGCACCAACAGTACCATCAGTAACAGCACCAGTACCATCAACAATCCATGCCTCAATATCACCATCTGTACTTCGAGTATGATCTTCGTTCTACTTATCATTCTACCTTATTTATCTTCGTTCGACATGGCGAATATGTAATCTCTAAAATTTTAGAGATTATTTATTCTAGTTCCAACCGAAAACTAAATGAGTGTAAAATTATGTTAACTCATTAAATCCATGATTACATCTGAAGAAAATATATATGTATATATGATTTCATAAAGATTGTAATTAAAAATTCTTTTGTACAAACTGTTAATGGTAAAAATATTTTAACGGGTAGGTAATACCCGAGGAATATTTAGATTTCACATTAATAAGTTACATTGTACGTTCTTCGGATCTGATTCAATAGTCATTTACTATCCTACGTACATCCACAGATATTCGTATCCGTTCACCACAGAATAACCATTTTCATTCAATTTCATATTTGGATTTTGACCTATCAGAATCCAACAAGTGGCATAATGAAGAAAACATTTGACAAAATAAAATTTGTTAGAAACACACAAATTAACTATGATAAATTCTATTAAGAATCCACGCTAACAAAAATCCTAGCTAACTGTTCCTAGCTAACTGATTAGATTTTATATATCGCAGTTTAATTATCGCAATTTTATTTATCGTCATTTAATTTCTGTTATTTACTTTACGCACTTTATTTATTGTCATTTAATTTCTGTTATTTATTTTACGCACTTTAAATATCGGGACACGTATACAAGATTTTGACATATCATATCAACGCATCTATATATATTATTTGGAATAACCATAGACACTCTATATGCAGTAATGTTGGAGTTAGCTATACAGGGTTGAGGTTGATTCTACAATAATATATATACTTTGAGTTGTGATCGAGTCTGAGACGTATACGGTCACGATACGTATTAATTAATTCGAATATTATATATTAAACTATATATGAATTATTGAACACTGCTAACTGTGGACTATCAACATTGGACAATTAAAATGAATTAAAATATTGATTAAAACATATAAAACTAAATAATTCTTCAAGTTTGCCACTTGATTTCATCTTAAACCTCATTTGTATCTTGACGACTCCGATCTGCGTTCAAACCTTTCATGATACTTGAAAACACCTCAATCAAGAGGAGGAACCAACCGCACTTCATCTACGGAAGAAAAGATTGATGCAGATAGTTATGCACCTGAAAACACTCGGAACCTGAGTAAACGTTTAACACGTATATGTGCTAGTTCCTTTGGCTTTGTTATTACCCAAAATAACTTTGCAAATTTCTCTCCAAATTAGCAAATTTTGTCAGAGCTTCATCAAGTCAACTTCGACTTTCATTCAGATTAGCCTTATTATAGCCTTGATATATAAGTCTGGTTTTTGTCATCGTTGTCGGGGAACTTTTTTATATTCCGCCACATTAGCAGTAAACTTACCAGCAACTTCATTACTTATTGGCTTGAGTCGCTCCGAAGAATCATTATATTTGTTCATTAAAACCCTATCATATACCCATCCGCACCTTGTAATGAGAGTTGCCATACCAATTGCCAGAAAATCAGCAATCCGTATTTTGAATCTCGCAGCATTTCTAATCAACCGATATATATAACATTTACCTCTTAAAATTATGATCTTCCATTCTGAAATTCTGAAAAGCACCCATTCTGCGAATTAATACTCTGAATTTTGAAAAGTTGAATGAAGCAACAAAAACTGTATACGACCTCAACAGCCAAAAGTTGATGATAAATGATTGTATGTTGGCAAAGCTTATAAAAAATTTGAAAGTGAAAAACTGATTGAGCAAACTACGAAGGAGTCTCTGAACAAATCACATGGACTAAACTTGTACATTAAGAATCCTGATGATTTTTTTTTCTGATGAAATTTTTAACGAATACCTTGCTTCTGACTCCAAACTCTTGCGGACAAATTTTCTTCACCATCCTTCGATATTAGAAAATCCAAGATATCATCGTATCTTTCATTATAAATATCCTCCATATTTCTGAAGATATTTTCATAACTATTCTTATATGAAATCATTAATCTCTTCATGATATCAGTGTTACATCATATAGAAACTGTTAGTTTCTATATTCTGTAAACTTTCGAGCTTAAAATATGAATGTTATTGAAGTAATGTTAGTAATTGATGCATGAGTTAGTATAATATAATGACACTTGATCAACTTGATTATATTACACTAAGTCATGCTGAGTTTCTAATGGAACGTGATGATTCACAAATCATAACGTCATCATGTGCCATGTTACATAACTCTTTCATTCTGCTTAACTTCTGAACATATCAAGAAAGTATATTCTTGATAGTTCTATTCTCAGTGATACTGGTAATTTAACAAATCAAATCGTGCTAATACATTCTTTCTTATTTAGAACATGATGTTTATCCGAAATTCCATACTTACGAATTCTGGACCATTACTCGCTTTACTAGAGATCGGGAGGATAATAAAAAGGCAAAGAGCTCCAAAATATAAAATATAAAGCCTAATAACAACACAGAAGTTACAAACCGTGTATATCAATGTTAATCGCAACATAAAGACACGGGAGAATTTAAAACACTATAACCCAAGGGCGAAGTAGAAGAAAACAGATTCCTCCGGTGGAAGTTGGAAAAAGGAGAATGATGGTTGCGATACTAAGGATAAGGACAAGGATTAGAACTGGATTAAGCATTTTCAAAATCTTTTGGATGTATGAAATAAGAAAAAAAGTATAGGAATGGTGAGAATAATGGAATGGAAAAGTTTAATTTATAATGGGAATACCAGACGGAGTAATCGAGGCAAATCACCGTATTTAATTATAGAGATCTTAATTTCCTTATTCGCCGAAGAATTAAATCTTTTAGATTTCAAAGATTTTCTTTAAATCCCTTGAATTTCGGAATTCAACCCTGACTCCGTCAAAAGTTAAGACGAAACTTTATTTCTACAATTCACTCTTTTGTGATAGCTTCATTCGTGCTCTTAAAATAATCGAATTGTTTTATCCATATTACTCAATGATGATAAAACTCTATTTATCAACTCATACTCGTCATGAAAACATTTTTATTGTTAGCCATGACCACCTCACTCAAATTTCGGGACGAAATTTCTTTAACGGGTTGGTACTGTGACGACCCGGGAATTTCCGACCAAATTTAAACTTAATCTTTGTATGATTTCGACACGATAAGCAAAGTCCGTTATGTTGCAGCTCAAAAATTGTGAACCGTTTTCATGAATTCATTGACCTGTGACTATTCCCGATGATTCACGAACTATTGCTTGTAAATATGTGGATATATATAAATATGTATATTTAAATATATGCATAATATATATATAATAACATGAACATTAATAAAGTATTATATACATTTATTGTTATAAATAAATATGTACAATAAAATACATTGTAATAAAAACTATTATTTTATATGTATATTTCTTATATATATATATTGTAATATTTAATTTAATTATTTAATATATATTTATGTGCGTAGTAAATTTTGTTATTTAAAACTGTTTATATATATACATAGTGTATGTTAAATATAATTAATTTTGAGCTTAAATGGTAAATGTCTGTAACTTTCGGTTGACGTTTAATTATTTTTAAAATAAGTCTAATACATATATATGAAGTTATAAAATAAAAGTTGTTCCAAAATTTGATTAAAAAGATAGTAGTTTTGATAAATATTTTTTTTACCTTTTCAATCTAAGTTTTTGTACTCCGTACATATAAATTGGAACAGAAAAGAAATAATTATCGAATCTTTTTGATCAGGTTTTAAACAGTTAATGAGTGAAATAATTAAATATATTTAATCTAAAAATTTGGAATTTTTAGGGACATTTTTATATGTTAATTGTTTAGCAATGGACCACTTTATAACACTCCTTGATTTGATAATAAGTCAAAGGTCCGGCTGCTACACTATTACTCCTATAATTGAATGAACCTTTATTTCATATTATAATATTAATTATATAATTTTGTGTACTGCATCATTTGTATATATATATATATATATATATATATATATATATATATATATATATATATATATATATATATATATATATATATATATATATATATATATATATATATAGTTACATAAAGCCACTAAGCCACCTACTACAATCAATCTAATTCAAAGTTTGTTATACTTTCTTTCCTTTTCATCGACAACAGAATATTAGGATTATTATTGTATGAGTATTATTAATTATTATTAGTAATTATTATTGATATAATATGGTTTATAGGAGGCCACTTGTTTATATGCAAATAGATGGCAGTTGGATATATATATATATATATATATATATATATATATATATATATATATATATATATATATATATATATATATATATATATATATATATATATATATATATATATATATATATATGCACATATGTATTTGCATATGGAACCACACCCATTCATCTTTGTTTCTAGTTCCATTGATCACCTCTACACCGACCACCATGAGTTCACCGTCAACTTACTACCGGCCACCGTCATCACTCGACTACTATCCACCATAAAACCATCGAAACTAGTGTCACCACCCTCACTAACTTAACTCGAACCACAAACCACCACCATCAAAACCCGCTTGATCTATTTGTGTTAACGAAGATCCTAACCATCATCCATCGAAACTCAACATCACTATCTTCATCTTCTAATTCTGCTACTCGTCTTCTATTCGACAACCAACATGATCTGTTGCAATAGACACAACCATCACCATTTTTGTTTTGGCCACCAAACCCATTTGATAAACCATTTAATCACCACTTGATCAACAAATGGCTACGTTACTATTACTGTTTCAGCTTCAAACCCATTTGGAGCTGTTATGTGTGTCTGATCGACTACAAGACCCTCGAAAACACCTTCAACCACTGCTATATTCGTTGTACTGTTGCAGTTATCTGTCACCTGTTTCAAACGTAAACATAACCACCATCATCAATCTCTTTTGCCACTATTGCAGACCATCGAAACCAACATCAATATTTGTAATTGTTTCTACTCAATCATAATCCAATCAAAACACCACCATGAACTACGTTTATTACTATTTTTCTGTTTCTGTTTTCGATCGAGTACCCCAAAACCAGAACCCAACAAAACACACCTTACGTATATATATATATATATATATATATATATATATATATATATATATATATATATATATATATATTTCCTGTTGCTAACGAAACCAAATAAGCATTATGTTACTGCTACTACGCTGATTGTTCTATTCCTATTGAATATCATGATCAAGATGATGGTGTTGTCACGATGATGCGTGAGTTTCATTTGCCCTTTTTACTCTTTACGTTTTTGGGCTGAGAATACATGCAAATGCTTTATTAACTGTTTTACAATACTTATATGTGTGAGTTCATTTGCTCCCTTTTACTCTTTATATTTTTGGGACTGAGAATACATGCGCTGTTTTTACAACTGCTTTATTAAATGCTTTTGAAATACATATCTGAACTGCGAATACATGAAATACTTTTATAAATATTTGATGAGATAGACACAAGCAAAACATTCCTTGAATGAGTTATTATGCAGACAGAAGTTCTGCGAATTATTATTGAATTATGTGGACATGATAATTGCCATCGTTGAATTATGTGGACATGATAATTGCCACCGTTGAATTATGTGGACATGATAATTTCCACCATTGAATTATGTGGACATGATAATTGCCACCAATTGATATGAATGTTATGTATCGAGAGAATTATTTTTATATACAGGTTATGTGTATTATATTTTGTACACGAGATATGTGTACGGTTACTAAGATTTATGAAAAAGGATTTCGTACACGAGAAAGGTGTACTGTATTTAAAAGATATCGCATGTACATTACATGTGGGTATAGGATTCGGGCCCATTTGTACCATGCAGCATTTAAATCTTGTGGTCTATCAAAATGATGAATTTTATTGTTTTACAATAAACCTATGAACTCACCAACCTTTTGGTTGACACTTTAAAGCATGTTTATTCTCAGGTAATAAAGAAATCTTCCGCTGTGCATTTGCTCATTTTAAATACATTATTTGGAGTCGATCATCGCAATGAAACCAGATGTTGGTGAGTTCGTCCAGACAGATTAGGACGGGGTATGACATACTAGAGGTAGACATCTATCATACAATATCAAACGCGTTAAGAGATTAATATATTTACATGTTAATAATATATAGTTTCCAACAAAAAATGTTAAGCAATCGTTTTTGAAGAAAAACATGGTCGAAGTCCAGACTTACTAATGCATCCTAACAAATTCGGTAAGACACACTAATGGAAAAATTCTGGTTCTCTAAGATCAACGCTCGGATACCAACTGAAATGTCCCGTTCATATCGATTATAAACGTTCCATATTAATTGATTTCGTTGAGAGGTTTTGACCTCTATATGAGACATTTTTCAAAGACTGCATTCGTTTTTAAAACAAACCATAACCTTTATTTTATCGACAAGGTTAAAAAGACACCACCTAGATTATGCAGAAATGATAATCTAAAAATATCACACTTACACATTACCAATACATATTGGTTTACAATATTAATATGTTACGACAAAATAAATCTCTAATGCAGTTTTAAACAATATTATACAAGCATGCTGACACCAAATCTTGTCCATATATTAGCATGCAACAGCGGAAGCTCTTAATAATCACCTGAGAATAAACATGCTTTAAACGTCAACAAAAATGTTGGTGAGTTATAGGTTTAACCTATATATTTATCAAATTGCAATAATAGACCACAAGATTTCATATTTCAATATACATCCCATACATAGAGATAAAAATCATTCATATGGTGAACACCTGGTAACCGACATTAACAAGATGCATATAAGAATATCCCCTATCATTCCGGGAAATCCATCGGACATGATAAAACAACATCGAAGTACTAAAGCATCCGCAACCATGGATGGAGTTTGTTATGCCCAATAGATCTATCTTTAGGATTCACGTCAATTAGTAGATCGGTTTACTAATTCTTAGGTTACCAAGCAAAAAGGGGCATATTCGGCTTCGATCATTCACCCATATAATGTAGTTTCATTTACTTTTGTCTATTTTGTAAAACATTTATAAAACTACATGTATTCTCATCCCAAAATATTAGATTTTAAAAGTGGGACTATAACTCACTTTCACAGATTTTTACTTCGTCGGGAAGTAAGACTTGGCCACTGGTCGATTCACGAACCTATAACAAATATGTACATATATATCAAAGTATGTTCAAAATATATTTACAACATTTTTAATACGTTTTACTGTTTTAAGTATATTAAGTCAGCTGTCCTCGTTAGTAACCTAACACTAGTTGTCCACAGTTAGATGTACAGAAATAAATCGATATATATTATCTTGAATCAATCCACGACCCAGTGTATACATGTCTCAGGCTAGATCACAAATCAAAGTATATATATTTTTGGAATCAACCTCAACCCTGTATAGCTAACTCCAACATTACTGCATATAGAGTGTCTATGGTTGTTCCAAATAATATATATACATGGGTCGATATGATATGTCAAAACATTTGCATACGTGTCTATGGTATCCCAAGATTATATAATATATTAGAATACATGTATAATACAATATTAGTTAGCTAGGATATAATTAATATAGATTTGTTACCAATTTTCACGTAGTTACAACAAGCAAAAAATATCCAATCTTGTTTTACCCATAACTTCTTCGTTTTAAATCCGTTTTGAGTGATTCAAGTTGCTATGGTTTCATATTGAACTTAAGTTTATGAATCTAAATAGAAAAATTATAAGTTTTTAGTCGGAAATACAGGTTACAAGTCATTTTTGTAAAGGTAGTCATTTCAGTCGAAAGAACGACGTCTAGATGACCATTTTGGAAAACATACTTCCACTTTGAGTTTAACCATGATTTTTGGATATAGTTTCATGTTCATAAGAAAAATCATTTTTCCAGAAGAACAACTTTTAAATCAAAGTTTATCATAGTTTTTAATTAACTAACCCAAAACAGCCCGCGGTGTTACTACGACGGCGTATATCTGGTTTTACGGTGTTTTTCGTGTTTTAAGGTTTTAAATCATTAAGTTAGCATATCATATAGATATAGAACATGTGTTTAGTTGATTTTAAAAGTCGATTTAGAAGGATTAACTTTTTTTGCGAACAAGTTTAGAATTAACTAAACTATGTTCTAGTGATTACAAGTTTAAACCTTCGAATAAGGTAGTTTTATATATATGAATCGAATGATGTTATGAACATCATTACTACCTCAAGTTTAGTAGTTAAACCTACTGGAAATGATGAAAAAATAACTTGAGCTTCAAAGGATCTTTGATGGCTTGGAAGTTCTTGAAATAGAATCATGACACAAAAACAAGTTTAAGTAAGATTATTACTCGAATTAAGATAGTTATAGTTATAGAAATTGAATCAAAGCTTAAATATGAATATTACCTTGATTTAGAAAGATAACCTACTGTAAATAATAAAGGTTTCTTGATCTTAGATGATTGCTTGGAATGGATTAGGAAACTTGGAAGTAAACTTGTAAACTTGGAAGTGTTCTTGATGTGTTCTTGAGTAATTGTTTTTATGATGATTATAGGTAATAACCAAAGCTTGTATTTGAAAGGACCCGTTCATATACATTATAAACGATTCACAATAGTTGATTACATTGCGAGGTATTTGACCTATATATGATATATTTTACAAACATTGCATTCGTTTTTAAAAGACAATCTTTCTTTACATCAAAAATTGACAGGCATGCATACCATTTCATAATATCCACTATCCAACTATAAATTGATTTAATAATAATCTTTGATGAACTCAATGACTCGAATGCAACGTTCTTCGAAATATGCTATGAAAGACTCCAAGTAATATCTTTAAAATGAGCAAATGCACAGCGGAAGATTTCTTTAACACGTGAGAATAAACATGCTTTAAAGTGTCAACCAAAAGGTTGGTGAGTTCATTAGTTTATCATAATCATTTATTTCCATCATTTTAATAGACCACAAGAATTTCATTTCCAGTTCTCATAAATATACGTCCCATGCATAGAGACAAAAAATAATCATTCATATGGTGAACACCTGGTAACCGACATTAACTAGATACATATAAGAATATCCCCTATCATTCCGGGATCCTCCTTCGGACATGATATAATTTCGAAGTACTAAAGCATCCCGTACTTTGGATGGGGTTTGTTAGGCCCAATAGATCTATCTTTAGGATTCGCGTCAATTAGGGTGTCTGTTCCCTAATTCTTAGATTACCAGACTTAATAAAAAGGGGCATATTCGATTTCGATAATTCAACCATATAATGTAGTTTCGATTACTTGTGTCTATTTCGAAAAACATTTATAAAAATTGCGCATGTATTCTCAGCCAAAAATATAAAGGGTAAAAAGGCAAATGAAACTCACCATACTGTATTTCGTAGTAAAAATACATATAACGTCATTGAACAAGTGCAAGGTTGGCCTCGGATTCATGAACCTAAATTAATTATATATATTTATGTGTTGGTCAATATTTGTCTAACAAATTAGGTCAAGTCATAGTGTACCACAATCCTAATGCTCGAGACTAATATGCAAAAGTCAACAAAAGTAAATTTGACTCAAAATAATTTCCAAAAAATTATACATGATTAATATATAGTTTAAATATCGTCGTTTTATATTTTTAAATATTTTTAAAAGATTTATTAGAGTAAATAATATAATTTATTTATTAATAAATAAAATTTTATATTATATTTATATAATAAAATATACTTTTATATATATTAAGTAATAAAATTTATAGGGTTCATTTAATATTATAAAGATAATATGATACGTATTATTAAAGTAAGTTATTACACGTAGTAAAATATGTTTGTATCAAATATTTATTTGATAAAATAATATCTATAATGATAGTAAGTAAAAGTTGTATTATTTTGTAATAATAATTATTATTATAAAAATATCAATATTTATAATTACTAAGATGACATTATGATAAAACGATAATTCTAATTATGATAACTTTAATATTTACGATAATTTTTAATATTATCTTTAAAATAATAATTCTATTTAAAATAATAATAATAATGATATTTTATAGTAACAATGACATTTCTATTAAAATGATAATTTTTGTTAAAATGATAGTTTTAATACTAACGATAATTTTAATAATAATAGTAATGATAAAAATAATAAGAACGATAATTTTATCTAAATCAATATCTTATAATATTTTAATTTCATCATGATACTCTTACCCATTATTTCCTAATCGTTTCGTTTAATAGCTTTTAATCGTCTTTTATATCGTGTTCGTAATAATGATAATAATAGTAATCAAAATAATTAGGTGTTACAAATATTTGTTTTAATTACACTAATATTAATAATGATAGTTACTATAACATTATTAATGATAATACTAATAATTATCTTAATGATAATATAGTAATAATAATAATAACAATAACAATAACCATTTTTAAATAATGATATATATATTAATAATGATAATAATAATAATAATACCAATAATAATAATAATAATAATAATAATAATAATAATAATAATAATAATAATAATAATAATAATAATAATAATTGGATAATAATAATAATACTAATTATAACTTTAACGATAATAACGATAGTAATAATAAAAAAAAATAACAATTTTTAATGATAAATCCTTTTATTAATAAAGATAATAATAATAATAATAATAATAATAAGAAAAAACTAGAACGACGATAATAACGACGATAATAATAATCATTTTTAATAATAATACAAAAATTCGATGGACTATAACTTCAAATTCGTTCATCGAAATCATTCGATATCTAAATGAAAAGTTCTTAATTTTTCGCTAGCTTTCCAACGACATGCATATCTTATACCTTATCTCAGTCGCATATATAACTAATTCAGGATTCAACATAACCTAACTAAAGGCAATATCAAAAGTACAAACATGCATAATCCTATATACTCGAGCACTAGTCAGGGATACACTATTAGTATGTAAAAGTTAAATTATGAGTACTCACGTATCAATATTGAGATTCAATATTGCAGGAAAGGTACGTAGACGCAACGGAGATGATAAACACTATATTGACCTCACGAGCATACCCATGAACCATACCAATCACCTCCATAGCTATAACCCATAATTTCCTTAATCCAATCCCACTCGAAAAACAATTTCGAAATCACTCGGACAGCACTCTGACGTAATATTTTATGTATACTAATAATATCTTGAAATAATACGGAGTAAATATATATATGTAAATCGATTGAGAGAGTTTAGAGAAAAATATTTTCAAGTTTCTATGAAATAATGAAACCTATTGAATTCTATTTATAATAGATTTTTGAATTATTAAAGTGAATTATTAAAGTATGAATTATTAAAGTGAATTATTAAAGTATGAATTATTAAAGTGAATTATTAAAGTATGAATTATTAAAGTGAATTATTAAAGTATGAATTATTAAAGTGAATTATTAAAGTATGAATTATTAAAGTGAATTATTAAAGTTAAAGTAAAGTAAAAATAAAGTAAAGGTAAAGTTTAAGTATAGTAAAAGTATAAAACTATGTACGTATAATACGCGTATAAATATATAAAATATTAATTTAAATCGTTATATATATTTAATAAAATAAAATATAAATATCGTTATCTTTATCATACTGGTTAAGTAATGAGTTGTCAAAAGTGGTTCTAGATATTTATAAAAGTTATATACGTTTTAATAATAAAGTTCTTTTTAAACTGAAAACGTTTTTGTACGTTTGAAACTAAATCAAATAAATATAAAAATTTTGTTTTCCAAAACCAAATATATTTTTAAGAATCATTTTGTTTAAAGGTTAAAATAATGGAAATCATTATATCATAAAATGTTTTAAAAAAGTAGAATCATATATATTCATAATAGGTTTCAAGTTTTTAAATTACAGTTTGTTGGTGAAGCATGGGATAAAGTTCAAAGGTTAAATAAACGTATGAAATCATCTTAATGAAAAATGTCGAGTTACTTAACTTGTCGATATCCAACATCTAAGTTATTTACACTTCACGTTCTTACTTATAAATCACTTTACCATTTTCCGAATGTTGTCAAAAAGAATAGATTTCTTAAATCACAGTGGACCTCATAACATAGACTCGTAATCATATCATAATGTATCTGATAAATCAACAATTTGATATTATCTTCTAATTCCATCGATAAACATATTGAAACAAATACGATCATGTAAAGTATTATACGTTTAATACTTTATTAATATTCTCAAGTTATAATATATATATATATATACATATATATACATATTTATTTATATATAACGGTTCGTGAATCGTCTGAATTTGGTCGAGGTTATAATGAATGTATGAACACAATTTAAAATTCTTGAGATTTAACTTAACAAACTTTGCTTATCGTGTCGGAATAATATAAAGATAAAGTTTAAATTTGATTGGAAATTTTTGGGTTGTCACAGTATTTGATATTTTTTCTGGAAAAATAGTAATTTAGACGTTTCTGGAAGGGTGTGTGTGTTTTAAGAGAGAATTGGGAAGAAAATTGGAAGTGAAATGGAGTAGGTGGTGAGTGGTGAAGGTGAGTGGGGTTAAAAGGAGTTCTTGTTTTTGTTTTCTTGCTCATAAGTCATGCTAGTTGTCAAATTGTTGGTTCCACATGTTTGTTGACTATCTAGGGCTGCTAATAGCTGAATTATTATGTATATATACCAATAGTATATACGTCTAGGAGCTGGGTATTGTACGAGTACGAATACGGTTGCATACGATTAGAATTGTTGATGAAAATGAATGAGAATGTAATTGTAAGAATTTTTGTTAAGTAGAAGTACTTTGATATGTGTCTTGAAGTCTTTAAAAAGTATAATAATACATCTAAATACACTACATGTATATACATTTTAACTGAGTCGTTAAGTCATCGTTAGTCGTTACATGTAAGTGTTGTTTTGAAACCTTTAAGTTAACGATCTCATTTAATGTTGTTAACCCATTGTTTATTTTATCTAATGAGATGTTAAATTATTACATTATCAAGATATTATGATGTATGAATATATCTTAATATGATATATATACATTAAAATGTCGTTACAACGATAATCGTTACATATATGCCTCGTTTCAAAATTCTTAAGTTAGTAGTCTTGTTTTACATATGTAGTTCATTGTTAACATACTTAATGATATATATATATATATATATATATATATATATATATATATATATATATATATATAATTATTATTTTATCATGTTAAATATAGTGTAACAATATCTTAATATGATACATATGTATTTAGTAAGACGTTGTAATAACGATAATCGTTATATATATCGTTTCGAGTTTCTTAACTTAGTAGTCTCATTTTTATGTATATAACTCATTGTTAATATACTTATGGAGATACTTACTTATCATAATCTCATGTTAACTATATGTATATCCATATATATATCGTCATGTCGTTTTTACAAGTTTTAACGTTCGTGAATCGCCGGTCAACTTGGGTGGTCAATTGTCTATATGAAACTCATTTCAAATAATAAAGTCTTAACAAGTTTGATTGCTTAACATGTTGGAAACATTTAATCATGCAAATATAGTTTCAATTAATATATAATCATGGAAAATTTCGGGTCACTACAGTACCTACCCGTTAAATAAATTTCGTCCCGAAATTTTAAGCTGTTGAAGGTGTTGACGCATCTTCTGGAAATAGGTGAGGGTATTTCAGCTTCATCTGATCTTCACGCTCCCAGGTGAATTTGGGTCCTCTACGAGCATTCCATCGAACCTTAACAATTGGTATCTTATTTTGCTTAAGTCTTTTAACCTCACGATCCATTATTTCGACGGGTTCTTCAATGAATTGTAGTTTTTCGTTAATTGTAATCTCGTCTAATGGAATGGTGAGATCTTCTTTAGCAAAACATTTCTTCAAATTCGAGACATGAAAAGTATTATGTACCCCGGTGAGTTGTTGCGGTAAGTCAAGTCGGTAAGCTACTGGTCCGACACGATCTATAATCTTGAATGGTCCAATGTACCTTGGATTTAGTTTCCCCCGTTTACCAAATCGAACAACGCCTTTCCAAGGTGAAACCTTAAGCATGACCATCTCTCCAATCTCAAATTCTATATCTTTTATTTTAATGTCCGCATAGCTCTTTTGTCGACTTTGGGCAGTTTTCAATCGTTGTTGAATTTGGATGATCTTCTCGGTAGTTTCTGGAATTATCTCCGGACCCGTAATCTGTCTATCCCCCACTTCACTACAACAAATCGGAGACATGCACTTTCTACCATAATGTGCTTCAAACGACGCCATCTCAATACTCGAATGGTAACTGTTGTTGTAGAAAAATTCTGCTAACGGTAGGTGTCGATCCCAACTGTTTCCAAAATCGATAACACATACTCGTAGAATATCTTCAAGGGTCTATATCGTCCTTTCCTTTCACTTTGCCCATCAGTTTGTGGATGATAAACAGTACTCATGTCTAGACGAGTCCTCAATGCTTGTTGCAATGTCTGCCAAAATCTTGAAACAAATCTGCCATCCCTATCTGAGATAATAGAGACTGGTATTCCATGTCCGGAGACAACTTCCTTCAAGTATAATGGCGCCAACTTCTCCATTTTATCATCTTCTCTCATTGGCAGAAAGTGTGCTGACTTGGTAAGATGATCGACTATTACCCAAATTGTATCATAACCACTTGCAGTCCTTGGCAATTTAGTAATGAAATCCACGGTAATGTTTTTCCATTTCCATTTCAGGATTTCAGGTTGTTGAAGTAGACCTGATGTTTTCTGATGTTCAGCTTTGACCTTAGAACACGTCAAACATTCTCCTACGTATTTAGCAATATCGGCTTTCATACCCGGCCACCAAAACTGTTTCTTGAGATCTTTGTACATCTTCCCCGCTCCGGGATGTATTGAATATCTGGTTTTATGTGCTTCCTTAAGTACCTTTTCTCTCACATCTCCAAACTTTGGTACCCAAATTCTTTCAGCCCTATAGCGGGTTCCGTCTTCCCTAATATTAAGATGTTTCTCCGATCCTTTGGGTATTTCATTCTTCAACTTTCCTTCTTTTACAACTCCCTGCTGCGCCTCCTTTATTTGAGTAGTAAGGTTAGTACGAATAATTATATTCATAGCTTTTACCCGTATAGGTTCTCTGTCCTTTCTACTCAAAGCGTCGGCTACCACATTCGCCTTCCCCGGGTGGTAACGAATCTCAAAGTCGTAATCATTCAACAATTCAATCCACCTACGCTGCCTCATGTTCAGTTGTTTCTGATTAAATATGTGTTGGAGACTTTTGTGGTCGGTATATATAATACTTTTGACCCCATATAAGTAGTGCCTCCAAGTCTTTAATGCAAAAACAACGGCGCCCAATTCCAAATCGTGAGTCGTATAATTTTGCTCGTGAATCTTCAATTGTCTGGACGCATAAGCAATTACCTTCGTTCGTTGCATTAATACACAACCGAGGCCTTGCTTTGAGGCATCACAATATATCACAAAATCATCATTCCCTTCAGGCAATGACAATATAGGTGTCGTAGTTAACTTTTTCTTCAACAATTGAAACGCTTTCTCATGCTCATCCTTCCATTCAAATTTCTTCCCTTTATGCGTTAATGCAGTCAAGGGTTTTGCTATTTTGGAAAAATCTTGGATGAACCTTCTGTAGTAACCAGCCAGTCCTAAAAATTGGCGTATATGCTTCGGAGTTTTTGGGGTTTCCCACTTTTCAATGGTTTCAATCTTTGCCGGATCCACTTGAATACCTTCTTTGTTCACTATGTGACCGAGGAATTGAACTTCTTCCAACCAAAATGCACACTTTGAAAACTTAGCGTACAGTTTTTCTTTTCTCAACAACTCTAGCACTTTTCTCAAATGTTCTTCGTGCTCTTGATCATTCTTTGAGTAAATAAGTATGTCATCGATGAAAACAATGACAAACTTGTCAAGGTATGGTCCACACACTCGGTTCATGAGGTCCATGAACACAACTGGTGCGGTAGTCAACCAAACTGCATAACCATAAACTCGTAATGACCGTAACGCGCCCTGGAAGCAGTCTTCGGAATATCATCCTCCTTCACCCGTATTTGATGATACCCGGAACCTAAATCGATCTTCGAATAAACCGACGAGCCTTGTAGTTGATCAAATAAGTCGTCGATTCTCAGTAGTGGGTAACGATTCTTGATGGTAAGTTTGTTCAACTCTCGGTAGTCGATACACAACCTGAATGTACCATCCTTCTTTTTGACAAACAAAACAGGAGCTCCCCATGGTGATGTACTTGGTCGTATAAAACCACGCTCTAAAAGTTCTTGTAATTGGCTTTGGAGTTCCTTCATTTCGCTGGGTGCAAGTCTGTATGGAGCACGAGCTATTGGTGCAGCTCCTGGTACGAGATCTATTTGAAATTCAACAGATCGATGTGGAGGCAGTCCCGATAATTCTTTCGGAAATACATCGGGAAATTCTTTTGCGACGGGAACATCATTGATGTTCTTTTCTTCGGTTTGTACTTTCTCTACATATGCTAGAACAGCATAGCAACATTTTCTTATTAGTTTTTGCGCCTTTAAATTACTAATAAGATTTAGCTTCGCATTGCTCTTTTCTCCGTACACCATTAAGGGATTTCCTTTTTCTCGTATAATGCGAATTGCATTTTTGTAACATACGATTTCTGCTCTTTCCTTTTTCAACCAATCCATGCCGATTATCACATCAAAACTCCCTAACTCTACTGGTATCAAATCAATCTTAAATGTTTCGCTAACCAAATTAATTTCTCGATTCCGACATATATTATCTGCTGTAATTAATTTACCGTTTGCTAATTTGAGTAAAAATTTGTTATTCAAATGCGTCAGTGGACAACTTAGTTTAGCACAAAAATCTCTACTCATATAGCTTCTATCCGCACCCGAATCAAATAAAACATAAGCAGATTTATTGTCAATAAGAAACGTACCCGTAACAAGCTCCGGGTCTTCCTGCGCTTCTGCCGTATTAATATTGAAAACTCTTCCGCGGCCCTGCCCACTAGTATTCCCCTTATTCGGGCAATTTCTACTAATGTGGCCCAGTTTTCCACATGCAAAGCAAACTATGGCGGCATTATCTGTTCCGACATTATTTGTTCTTTTAATTCTGTTAAACTTTGGCCTGTAGGCCTCACACTTTACCGCACTATGACCATTTCTTCTACACCTAGTGCAAAATGTCGTGCAGAACCCCTGGTGATTCTCTTCACACCTTTGGCATGACTGTTTTTGGTTTTTGTTGCCATTGTTGTTATTGAGATTGTTGTTGGGATTGTTATTGTTGCTATTGTTGTTGTTGTTATTATTGTTGGGACAGTTATTGTAGTTGTTGTGATGCCCCATCCTAATCCATCCGGACGAAGTCCATATCGATTATAAATGATTCACAATAGTTGATTACATCGCGAGGTACTTGACCTCTATATGATACATTTTACAAACATTGCATTCGTTTTTGAAAAGACAATCTTTCATTTCATCGAAAGTTGACGGCAGACGTACTATTTAATAATATATGTAACTATAATGACATTAAATAATCTTGATGAACTCAACGACTCAAATGCAACGTCTTTTGAAATATGACATGAATGACTTCAAGTAATGTCTCTAATATGAGCAAATGCACAGCGGAAGATTTCTTTCGTACCTGAGAATAAACATGCTTTAAAGTGTCAACCAAAAGGTTGGTGAGTTCATTAGTTTAACATAAATAATCATTTCATAATTTTAATAGACCACAAGATTTCATATTTCCATTTCTCATAAAACATACGTCCCATGCATAGAGACAAAAATATCATTCATATGGATTGAACACCTGGTAACCGACATTCACAATTTGTATATAAGAATATCCCCATCATTCCAGGATCCTCCTTCGGACATGATATAATTTCGAAGTACTAAAGCATCCGGTACTTTGGATGGGGCTTGTTGGGCCCGATAGATCTATCTTTAGAGTTCGCGTCAATTAGGGTGTCTGTTCCCTAATTCTTAGATTACCAGACTTAATAAAAAGGGGCATATTCGATTTCGATCATTCAACCATATAATGTAGTTTCAATTACTTGTGTCTATTTCGTAAAACAGTTATAAAAACAGCGCATGTATTCTTAGTCCCAAAAATATATATATAGCAAAAGCATTTAAAAAGGAATTAATGAAACTCACCTAATGTATTTTGTAGTAAAAATACATATGACGACATTAGACAACTGAACAATGCAAGGTTGGCCTCAGATTCACGAACCTATATAATTTGTATATATATTAAAACATGTAATCGTAATCAAACAAATTTATATATATATAATTATGTATTATAATTAACATGCGATTTTTATTAATACTTGTAATATATTATAATGCTTATTTGATATATAATAAAACATATTATTATGAAATTTTAATATACTTATATATATAAATATCTTTTGTTTTGCAAAGATAATAATTGTAATATTTTCTGGTTTAAGGATAATAATAATAATGATAGTTTTAATAAGATTTTTAATAGTCATTTTAATGGTAATACTAATATCATTGTTAAATGAAAATTTTATTAACAATAATGATATTAATACTAATGTTAAAGATAATAATAATAATAGTTGGTGTTACTTTTGTAGGAACAATAATAATAATAATCATATTCGTAATAATAATAATAATCAAACTTTGTATTAATAATAATAATACTTTTAGTTCATAACGATATTAATTAATAATAACTAAAATGATAATAATAAAAATCATGTTATAACAATAACAATAATTAGTAATGATCATAATATCAATAATAATACTACTAATGATTAGGATACATACAGTTGTGATAATAATAATTATTATTGGACTAAAAATAATACTAACAATAATAATAATAATATTACTTAATACTAATACTTATATTAATAAGATTACACCTTTTCGTAATTATAAGTAGATAATATTTATTACTTGTATTAGTAAGAATGATGATAATAGTAATATCCTTAATACAAATAATAATACAATAATAACAATAATCAGGTTAATAATAATAGTAATAATAATAATAATAATAATAATAATAATAATAATAATAATAATAATAATAATAATAATAATAATAATAATAATAATAATAATAATAATAATAATAATAATAATAATGTAAATTGAAACTACCTTCAAGAGAATTTGGCCCAAAAAAATAAACTGCCCCATCAGGGACTCGAACCCGCGACCTCTCATTTACGAACACAACACCCTAACCATTCGAACCAAACTGCTTTTTTGAAATAATATCAAACTTATATTTATCTAACCCGTTCATTTCTGGTTCCCTTTCATCATCAATCTCAATTCAAACGAACCAGGAATCCAAACCACACTATCAGCTAATAATTATATTGATTTAGGATTTGCAAAAATTAATTGTAAACAGCTGAGTTGATTACATTCGTTCAATAGACACAAAAAAAAAAAATTAAAATACCAGAACAGTCGCTGTACTCGTGAAGAACACCACTCAAATTCAATATCAAAAATCAATTTCTAGAACGTTTTAGACCAATATTCCTAAATAAAATGTATTCTAAATCAATCCTTGAAACTCTCTGAATCGCCAATTTGAATGAAAATAAAACATAGATTCCGAATTTAACTGATGAACAAAAATTGACTTTTTGAATTCGTAAGTTTGACTCCAAAATTCGAACACAATATGAAAAATTAGTCTTTGAAACTTTACAGGAAGTTTACTTGAATGATTCCTAACAAGATTGCTTTGTTACATTTTGACATAAAAATCAAAAATCGAGTTTTTCATTTTTTGAACACAAACAGAGACAGGCGACGGGTTTGTGGGGTTTTTCTTGGAAAATCTCGACCTGATATTGACTGTATGGTTTTGAATTGATAATGATAATAAAGTGCTGAATGTATTACACTAATTTGTCGAATAATTCAACTAGAATATAGCCAAATTGATTGGCAGTTTTCAATATTCGTAAAAGAGAACAAAAAAAAAATATAAAGTTGTGTACTATCTGAATTTGGATATTGCTGTAGTTGATTGATTCTGATTTGTACATTTTTTTTTTTGTAACCCAATAATAGTATTATAGTAACCTGTAACAGATTATGTGAATTCTAACTCCTATATTTATTTTATAGAAATAATGTAATTAATCAATAATTATAATTTTATTTAATAATAATTAATATTAATAATAATAATAATATTATTATTAATAAGAGTAATAAAAATAATAATGAAAAATGATTGGAATAATACTATTAGTGATATTAATAAATTGTATTACTTTATAATAATAATAATAATAGTAGTAATTACAATAATAATAATGATTGTTAATGTTAGTGTATTAATAATGTCTAAAAATAATATAATTTACAATTAATATACAACAAGTTACATATCCCCATTTTTATATAATGATATTAATAATGATAATAATAATAACATTAGTAATAATAATATTATAACAGATTAAATGTATCAGATTTCATATTTATGTATCATATATTTAAAATGATAATATTTCTAATACTGATATTAATATTAACATTAATTTTTGATATTAACCATAGTAATGAAAGTAATAATAAGAGTATTGATATAACAACTTATTTAACTTGTAATTTAATATTACATTTTATTGTTTAACTAATATTAAATGATTATACATTATATATAATATAATAACTTATTGAGTACTAAATTTTATACATTTTAATATATTATAATACACATACGATCAATAATTATGTAAAGCAATCATAAATATATATATATGTAGAGATTCATTTTATTAACACGTTGCCAGTTATTTATATATTAAATTCTAAAAATTAATATTCCATTTTATTGTATATATGAATTTATACACATGTCCACTAGTAATTGGTTGTTCGTGAATCGTCGAACATAGTCAAAGGGTAATTGATTACATGAATATAGATTTCAAAACTTTCAAGACTCAACATTACAGATTTTGCTTATCGTATCGAAATCATATAAAGATTAAGTTTAAATTTGGTCGAAAATTCCCGGGTCATCACAGTTGTTGTTAGGACGTTTGTTGAAGTTGTTGTTGCGATTGATGTTGCGGTTGTTGGGATAGTTATTGCGATTGTGGTTGTGATTGTTGTTGTTTTATTGGTGACTCTTGTCATTGGTTTCTTCCCACTTTCTCTTGACTTGTTTCATGTTAGCCTCTTCAGTCGTCTGCTCTTTAATCCTTCCTTCGATCTGGTTCACTAATTTGTGAGCCATTCAACTTGCCTTTTGTATGGAGGCGGGCTCGTGTGAACTCACATCTTCTTGAATCCTTTCCGGTAACCCTTTTACAAATGCGTCGATCTTCTCTTCTTCGTCTTCTAACGTTCTGGGACACGATAAGCACAATTCGGTGAATCGTCGTTCGTACGTGGTGATATCGAAACATTGCGTTCGTAATCCTCTAAGCTCTACCTTGAGCTTGTTGACCTCGTTTCTGGGACGATACTGCTCGTTCTTCAATTGCTTGAATGCTGACCACGGTAGTGCGTAAGTAGCATCTTGTCCTACCTGCTCAAGATAGGTATTCCACCATGTTAGCGCCGTACCTGTGAAGGTATGCGTAGCGTACTTTACTTTGTCTTCTTCAGTACATTTACTTATGGCAAACACCGATTCAACCTTCTCGGTCCACCATTTCAATCCAATTGAACCCTCAGTTTCATCAAATTCTAAAGGTTTGCAGGCAGTGAATTCTTTGTAGGAGCATCCTACACGATTTCTTGTGAAATTAGTTCCACTGCTAGATCCAGAGTTATTGTTATTTTGCATCGCAGCCTGTACTGCGGCTATGTTTGCTGCAAGGAAAACACGGAAGTCTTCCTCGCTCATGTTCAAATTCTGACGAGTCGCCGGTGCCATTTCCTTCAAAAATAGCCCAAAAGAATTAAGTTAATCATATAGAAATTTAAGAGTAGTCAATAGTATTTCGTAGCATAGTATGAACTTATTTATAAAAGCTTTTTCTTCATATTAGCGTTTTATAGTTTTTAATTCGGGTAGTACCTACCCGTTAAGTTCATACTTAGTAGCTAATATACAATTCAACTACTACAATTCTATATGAAAAACTGATTATAATAAAATTTCGCGTTCAAATTTTATACAATATTTTACAAACTTACAATACCGCTATTATACATATAGGATGAAATATAGCACATAATAACTTTGCTACTCGGCAGCTATAAAGGCAATTCTAGTTAATACGTAAGTTGTTCAGCAAAAGAAATAAAGACACGTAAGTCATAAGTCCAGAAACAAGTCATGCATTCTGGTTTTACTAAGATGACTTCCCATCCCTGGTCTTGTGGAAAGTAACCGTTATGACCATTGGCTAGGCAGCATGTTGTAATGTCGTCAAAAGGACGAGGGTTTCGTAATGTCCAACAGCCCCGTAATAATCTAAAAACCTTGTTTCTCACCCCAACTACTGAATCCGTCACCTGTGGGAATGTTTCATTTAATAGTTGTAATCCGATGTTCTTTTTCTCACTTTGGTGAGAAGCGAACATCACTAACCCGTAAGTATAACATGCTTCTTTATGTTGCATGTTAGAAGCTCTTTCTAACTCATGAAATCCTATGTTGGGATATGTTGAGTCAAAATAGGTTCTTAACCCGTAGCGTAAAATTGCATTTGGGTTCCCAGCATTTAACGCTTTAAAGAAAACACGGCATAACTTACGGTCTCCCCAATGCGATATACCCCACCTATCAAAGGAAAGCCTTTTATAAACTAAGGCATTTCTGGAAAGTCTTTCAAATGTTTGACAAGTTAATTTCGCCATAACTAATTGTGCTGATGAATTCTGACCGACTCTAGACAAGATTTCCTCAATCATATCCTCTGGTAGGTCTTCTAAAATATTCGGTTGTCTACCCTTAACGTCCATTTTGTTTTTATACTGTAAAATAGACAAAGATTAGATTCATAAAAGATAATTAACAAACAATACAAGTAATTTTTACATAGAACATAAAAGTACAAGCACATTTGATGTGCGTAGAGGTGTATACGAAATAGCTTATATTTTACTAGGAAATACTATTAAAAATGATACAATTTTACACAAGTTATTTATTTATTTATAAAGTGGATATACCTAAACCTTGCTACAACACTTATAGGCAGTGTACCTAATCGTACAGTATTGTAGTTTTTAGTAAGTCCGGTTCGTTCCACAAGGAGCTAGCCAAGTTTAACGCTATATTTTTAAAACTATATTTGTAAATATATAAATATATATAAAAGTATAAGTAGTATTATTATTATAAAAGGGGGATTTTACCGTTTAATGACCGGTTTGTCGATTTTAAAACTTTAGTCGCAGTTAAAACCTAATGTAAAATATTAAATATATAAAAGACTTAATTTAAAGCTAAAGTAAATGACAATAATTAACGTGCAATAAATTAAAGTGCGATAAATAAAATGACAATAAATAAAATTGCGATAATTAAAAAGTACGATAATTAAAAGTGCAATTAAATATAATGACAGTAAATAAAAGTGCGATGAAATATGAAATAAAGGAATTATGCTTATTTAAACTTCCGTAATCATGATGTTCGACATGTTGATTTTAGTTTATTACCATGGGTTAATTGTCCTTTGTCCTGGTTTAGTTGATACCTATCTGGTTTTTGTCCATAATAGTCCATCGATCATAAATATAATGTGCGAGTATCCTCGTCAAATTACCCTTATACCCGAAGTTAAATATTCCCACTAATTAAGGATTTAAACTGTGACGCAGTTATCACTTCTGTCAATAATTACACCAGTTTTGATTAGATATGAATATTAATTTACCCACTTGATCAGTTTGAATAATCAATTACCCAACCCGAATAATTAATTAAATGATTATAATAGATTCCATATGAACGTCACTAAATAGGACAACCATAATCATTATTAATTATTAGGTTAATTAATTTGAAGATAGGTTCGACAGACTCCAATGAGTTGTCACTCAATTAGACAATACCCCCCATCTATTAATAGTCAATAGTCCAATTTCCACAAGTGTCGGTCTTTTGCCCAAACCTTAATTATGGTCCAAAGTTCAATAACCCCGTCTTAATATTTAGTCAAACATCACGATTACTTCGACTTAAATAAGCATAATAATAATTTAGTTACGAGACATTAATTTAAAAAGGAAGAACATAACTAACAATGATTATTTATAGCGTAGCGTTACACGGACAGAGTTTCGATTTAAAACCCGTAAAACATTCTTACAATAACCCAATTATTATTAAACTTAAATTATAATTATAATATATATATATATATATATATATATATATATATATATATATATATATATATATATATATATATATATATATATATATATATATATATATATATATATATATATCGTATATGATATGAGAAAGTAAAAGAAAAAGGTGTAGTTTCTTCATTACTCCGTGCCTTGCTTTTATAGGCAAATGATTGATACTGTTGTAGGTGGAATGTTAGCTGGCTACCATTCAAAGTTGAATCTCGTTGCGAATTATTGATTTGAAATTTTCACTTATGACCCTTTAACTATGCTCAATTAACAACTTTTTATTATTTATTATTATTCTTATTATGAATTATTTAAATATTATATTATATTCTTGTGCATAGTTGACTTGTACTTTCAGCTCCGTTGCGTCGAGCGTTGAAAGTTGGTTCATGTCTCGGTTTCGGATTTTTGAACGCCTTTTCGTATAATTTAGTATCTTGTACTTTGCGTTTTGCGGCTTGTACTTTTGTAATTTTGAGACGTTTCTCATCAATAAATTGAACCACTTGAATTGTACTTTGTACTTTTTAGCTTTTTGGTCATTTGCGTCTTCAAATCATCATTTTCTTCTTTTGTCTTCGCACTTATTTATATAAACAAATATTACATAAAAATAGAACAATTGCAACTAAAAGCTTTACATATTGGAAGGATATTGTGCCTAAATATATGTTCATTTGGAGCACTATCAAATATCCCCACACTTGAGCGTTGCTTGTCCTCAAGCAATATAGTCTTGAAATAAAAATACTAGAATCACATTTTTATTCTTCACACTTTGTACATCAGTGATTTCGATTTGGCGGTATGAACAATGATAGTAACGTTGTGGTTTACAGTCCCACATGACTATAAAAATTTAGATCCTTTAGGAAATTGGATCTTTATGAAAATATTTGATCTTTTGAAAATTAAATCTAGCTTTTACCCTAGATAAGTTTTCCGGAACAACCCTTCAACGGTGTTTGCAAAATGTTTTTGTGGGTTTTGTGGGTTTCAGATTTGAAAATTTTAGCTCAAAACTTGCGGTTTTGTGTCACCCACTTGCTAACCTTGTATTGGAAAAGCAACACGTCCAGTATACTTGCTCCGTATATTACCTTTCGGTAAACTACCGTCCGGTTGTAAAAGAAAGCGTTGAACAAGCAACTGTTAAGGCAATGTCCCGTGACATGCTTTTGATTATGGTCTATATCGTGTCGGATGCAATTACTATCCTTTGTAGGAGCAATAGTAAAGATCACCCTATAATTTTTCAGTCTGGCACAAGGTCCTGTCTTTGACCATGTTATGCAACCACCGTTCTTACGGTTGACACCCGATTTGGTTCAGGTGACCTAATGAATTCCAGGTGAATTCCTAGGATTTTACGTTCAATGGTAATGAACACATTAAAAATGGGTTTTCAGAAAATAAATCGGTTTTAATTTTGATCAAAATATTTTCTCGTTCAAGCTCGAGTTTAGATATCATCGAATTTCATGAGTTTGTAATTCTCAATCTTTAAAGTCAATCTCAAGGATTGAGTAATATCAGGCTTAAAAGCTGATTTTTAATCTTTAAGGAGATTATCCTTTCTGGGGGTCTGATTCATTAGTCTTATCAAGCTAATTTGCACGGCGCCCTCCCCATTTTACGAGACAGATCCTCTCATGGTTAGGATAAGTCTGACCACTTGGCGGCCCTGTTTGATGCTGAGGTCCGTGGATTTCCTGCTGATTTTAGAGATGACTTTTCTAGATTTTTCATCAACCTACAGCTGGTCTGGACGACAACTTCCTGACCTAAATCAAGAAGCGCGTGTCTTTTTCGGAAGACTTTACTTCCTTTTAATGATGGAATTGATTCATCGTGTAGATCCATCCTTCTTTCAAATATATTACAATTTACCGGGTAAAACGGTTAATTTTGTCCAAAACAAAAGTATCTTCAATTATTTGTACAAAAATATGTGATATATATTTTAAATAACTTAGTAAATTTTTCCCACACTTGGCTTTTTATTTTCCTTTCTTTGCCTTTTTATTGTCCTCTATTCCATTTTAAATGAATTCTAACATTTTGGGTTGTTTCTCAATTTATGTCCTTTCCGAGGTAACAATAATTTCGGTGTTAACACCTAGTTTTATCGTTCATAAATTTGTATAAACATGATTTTGAATTCATTTATTTGAAAATTTTGAAAATTTTCACCAAAATTTGGCAATTAAACTAAGTGTAAACCCGAGAGAATTTATAACCCTTCCCCACACTTGAGATCATGCAATGCCCTCATTTGCATGAAATTAGACTATAATTATAAATTCATGGGGGTGATTAGTGTAGAAAAGTGATTAAAAATACCGAGTTTGCAACATATTATTTTATATCACATTTGATATTTTGGGTCTTGTCGTCAAAAGTAGTAGCTTTTGCTGAACTTAATGTCAGTCTTTGAAAGTGCACTGTTTTACCCTGTTTTGTATATAAGATAAACTACAAACCTATATATAATATATACATAAATATATATTTTTTATAAAACCTTTATTTATTAAAACAATTTAAATGAATAATTTTTTAAAATTTTGTTTCCTTTTACTTTAGGTAGTTTCGGTATGTTTACCTAGTCCGTCCCTCGACAAAATTTAAAATTTGTCGTTTTTAAAGCGATTGTTTTAAAAGCAAAGATTTTTGGGTTTTTTTAATTTTTTTGGTATACTTTAGATCAATAAAATTAAAAATAATGATAACAAAATTTTTTGCCCCGCCCTCGGGTAAAGCAATTTCGGTTCCATGACCTATTCTTCAACTTACGATGAATTTTAGAAATCATTTTTTTAAACTTAATGAAATAAAGTAAATTTTGTTTTTAAATTCACACAAAACTTAAATTTAAAAAGCATATTAATTTCAAACAAAATCTACAAAACAAAAATTCAGAATGGGAGGAGAAAACTAGTTCTTTAGTGTCTGCTAGTGGAAAAGACCAATTGGATTCCATTCTCGGAACTACACGAGAACAGAACAACTAACTCTAGACAGCGTTATTTCTTAGAACATTTGAATCTCCCCACACTTAGGTAGCTGTGGTGTCGAAATTGTGATTAACTTCATCGTCAATTTCTCTTGGACCATAATCAACTTGCATATCTGTGACTTTTGCTTTAAGCCATTGGTCGGATTCCTGTGTAATATCCACAAATTCAACTAGTTTCACCTTTTCTTTAGGCGATAGATTGGATACTAACCGGTTACATAACTTAAAGTTCCCCTTGGTTCTAGCATCGTGAATCCGTTTAATAAGTTTCTTCATTGAACTATTAATAACGGGATCATTTAATTTCATATCAACAATGGGGTTCTTTGTTATCAAGTCATCGTTAGGTGTTACTTCATTTTCCCCATACTTAGGCATTTTATTATTGCTAAGCACTACCGTTGGAGTTGGTAAAACAACATGGTTCTTACCAATCATTTTTGATGGTTCAACGATTTTGGTTAGTGGAGATGTAGACTTTCGAATTATAAAGGTGATCGATTTCTCATCATTACTAAGTGTCATTCTACCCTTTCTTACATCAAATAACGCCCCGGTGGATGCTAAGAATGGTCGACCTAAAATTAGAGGAACGTTTGAGTCCTCTTCTATGTCAATGACAATGAATTCGACTAGAAAGGTTAAATTACCTACTTGAACAGGTAGGTTGTCAGCAATTCTAACTGGGTGCTTAATGGTTTGATCAAGGAGTCGAACACTCATATACGTTGGAGTTAGCTCACCTACACCTAATCTCTTATATAATGAAAGAGGCATAACACTCACACTTGCACCTAAATCTGCTAGTGCATCATACATGACACAATCACTAAGTAGACAAGGAACAATAAATTCACCCGGATCACCCACCCTGGGTGGAGGTTTTGGTGGAACTGTCTTCACCGGGTTTATCTTTACGGTTTTTGTTTCTTGCACTTTCTTATTCTTTTTCTTCTTTCCAAAGGTATCACAAACTTTATTACCTATTACTTGCTCATACTCAACTCCTTTTCTTGGAAACGGGATGGGTGGTCTGTATGGTGCCACCACTGGCTTTACATACTCGGGTGGTGGTGGTGTTGTAACTTCTTCATTGTTACTCACATCTAAAACCTTCCCATCTTCTGGTGTTGGTTTTTCAGAATTCGTTGACACCATATTAACATTCTCATTCCGAGGATTTACTTCAGTATTACTCGGTAGCTTTCCTTGTTCCCTCTCACTCATCATGCTAGCAAGAGTTCCTACGTGTTTTTCTAGATTCAAAATGGAAGCTTGTTGAGTTCTTAATGACTGATCAAACCTTTCATTTGTTTGGGTTTGAGATGTAATAAATTGTGTTTGAGATTCCATTAGCTTTGCCATCATTTCTTCTAGATTTGGCTTTTTCTCTTCGATATGTTATGGTGGTTTATACAAGCCAGGTCTTTGTTGATTGAAAGTGTTGTTTTGAGTTGGTTGATTAATCGGACCTTGTTGGTTATACGAGTTATTGTTGGGTCCATTTGGATTGTAAAGAATGTTTTGATTTCGATTGAAGTTTGGCCTTGGCGGTTGATAATTATTTTGATAATTATTTCCCGGCCTTTGATTCATGTAGGAAACATTCTCTCGTTGTTCCATGGTTTAATCAATGTGACAATCTTTCATTAAGTGTGGTCCACCGCATTGTTCATAACTAATTCGTGTTGCGTGAATATCTTTATTCATCTTTTCCATTCGTCTCTCGAAAGCATCTATTTTTGCGGAAACGGAATCAAAGTCATGGCTAGAATCAGCTCTAGCCGCTTTAGATGATCGAAAGATATCTTTTTCTTGGTGCCACTCATGTGAGTGGGAGGCTATGTTATCAATGATTTTGTGAGCTTCGGTTGCGGTTTTTTTCATAATGGAACCACCAGCTGTTATGTCGATGTCTTTTCGTGTAGTAATGTCGCATCCTTGGTAGAATATTTGTACTATTTGATAAGTATCTAAACCGTGTTGAGGACATCCTCTCAACAACTTTCCAAATCTTGTCCACGCCTCATATAGAGTTTCATTTGGCTTTTGTGTGAACGTAACAATTTCTCCTTGAAGTCTCACGGCTTTAGATGCCGGAAAGAATTGTTTAAGAAATTTTTCAACTAAGACATCCCATGTGTCAATCGCCCCTTCAGGTAATGATTCTAACCAATCTTTGGCTTCTCCCTTTAAAGTCCATGGAAATAACATGAGATAGATCTGTTCATCCTCAACTTCTCTGATTTTGAATAGAGTACAGATCCTATTAAAGGTTCGAAGATGTTCGTTTGGATCTTCTTTTGGCGTACCACTATATTGGCATTGATTAGTTACCATGTGTAGGATTTGTCCTTTGATTTCATAATCTGGCGCATTAATGTCTGGCTTAATAATGGCGTGACCTTGGCCAGTGCCTGTGGCTCTCATTCGGTCTTCCATACTTAGAGGTTCCGTTACTTCCATAATTGAAATTGTTGAATATGAATCACTAGAGGATTCTGATTTAACGGTTTGTGGTTCAGGAGGAATGATTAGCGGTTTAGGATCTCTGAATTCTCCTTGAATATTCTCCGGATTTTCAATTGTGAGGTCGGGTTCAAAAAATGGATTATCGGAAATTTGAATTGGAGTACTTGGTCGATTAGATGACGATTCTAAAGAAAAATCAACGGCGACAATATTGGCTAGATGTCTTGATCGAGTTACAGGTGGTGAATGTATGAAAGGTGATGAACGTTTTGCTCGGTGCATTCACTGAATATCCTATTAGTTATAAAAAAATAAAAATTATATAAGTTATCAAATTAATAGACTTTTTTGATTTTGCCCACATTTCGAATAGCCAATAGATGCAGTAGGTAGCCAGGACCCTTTAAATCGGAAGCCCACAACTCGCCACTAACAAATCCAACTATTACTACGAACCAGAAAATTTTGGATGTCTATCAATTTAACCGCTTAAAATAATTTTTTCGTCGAAATTTAAAGAAATTTTAGAGAAGAAATAGAAAAAAAATCTAAGTCCTAAAAACTAGAGCGTCGAGAAATAAGAAAGAAAAAGAGCGCGTCGAAAAAACGTCGAAAAATAAATGGTCGAAAAATAATAAAAAGAACGTTGCGCGTCGAAACTTAAAAGTCTAAAAACTAAGAATTAAAAGTTGCGTCTAAAAGTATTAAAGCTTAAAAGAAATACTATATCCAAAACGGTAATAACTTAAAAAGTACTAAAATCTTAAAACGGCGTCGCAAAATTCTAAAACACTTAAATCTTAGCCTAAAGAAAAAGCACTTAAGGGATTTTACGGCAAAGCCTAAAAATCTAGAAATAAAAAGAACTACGGCAAAAACTATATCTTAAAACTAGTTACGAGCGATAAAAATACAAATACGAATTAAACTAATTAAAAAGATATAAAAATAAAACTAAAGTTATAAAAATACAATTTTTATAAAAACATTATTTTTATATTATTATTTTATAAAAGTATTAATTTATATAATTAATAAAACTAATTAAAACTTAAATTAAAACTAAAAACTAAACTAAATATTAAAATAAACTAAACCTAATTAGGGTTTATAATAATAATAATAATTAATACTCCGTAATTATGGCTGTACCAGGTTCAGATGTGGCGTGTCAGAGCAACTCATGCAGTCGCATGGATTTTAGCCTACCGGATCATCCGGTCGCATGGCCCAAATATTCAGGTCACAAATTGGGCTGCTACAGTGTAGCCCGATAACTTATTTATTTATTTATTTATTTTTTTATGTTTTATATTTTTATAGAATATTTATATAAAATAAATAAAAACTTTAATTTTTTAAAACTAAAATAAAATAAAGAAACTTTATAATTATATATATATATATTTAACATACTCTTAAAAATATATAAATTTTGTATTTCTTTTTATATTTTTGTATTTTTAATATTTAAAACGTATTTTTACAAAAGTAAATTAAAAATCTTTTTTTTTATTATATATATATATAGCGTTTCGCTTCCGGCGTTTAAGCAGTTCCCCGGCAGCGGCGCCAAAAATACTTGATGTGCGTAGAGGTGTATACGAAATAGCTTATATTTTACTAGGAAATACTATTAAAAACGATACAATTTTACACGAGTTATTTATTTATTTATAAAGTGGATATACCTAAACCCTGCTACAACACTTATAGGCAGTGTACCTAATCGTACAGTAGTGTAGTTTTTAGTAAGTCGTTCCACAGGGAGCTAGCCAAGTTTAACGCTATATTTTTAAAACTATATTTGTAAATATATAAATATATATAAAAGTATAAGTAGTATTATTATTATAAAAGGGGAATTTTACCGTTTAATGACTGGTTTGTCGATTTTAAAACTTTAGTCGCAGTTAAAACCTAATGTAAAATATTAAATATATAAAAGACTTAATTTAAAGCGTAAAGTAAATGACAATAATTAACGTGCAATAAATTAAAGTGCGATAAATAAAATGACAATAAATAAAATTGCGATAATTAAAAAGTACGATAATTAAAAGTGCAATTAAATATAATGACAGTAAATAAAAGTGCGATGAAATATGAAATAAAGGAATTATGCTTATTTAAACTTCTGTAATCATGATGTTCGACATGTTGATTTTAGTTTATTACCATGGGTTAATTGTCGTTTGTCCTGGTTTATTTGATACCTATCTTGTTTTTGTCCATAATAGTCCATCGGTCATAAATATAAAGTGCGAGCGTCCTCGTCAAATTACCCTTATACCCGAAGTCAAATATTCTCACTAATTAAGGATTTAAACTGTGACGCAGTTATCACTTCTGTCAACAATTACACCAGTTATCACTGTATGTAATCCACCCCTGTTTTGATTAGATATGAATATTAATTTACCCACTTGATCAGTTTGAATAATCAATTACCCAACTCGAATAATTAATTAAATGATTATAATAGATTCCATATGAACGTCACTAAATAGGACAACCATAATCATTATTAATTATTAGGTTAATTAATTTGAAGATAGGTTCGACAGACTCCAATGAGTTGTCATTCAATTAGACAATACCCCCCATCTATTAATAGTCAATAGTCCAATTTCCACAAGTGTCGGTCTTTTGCCCAAACCTTAATTATGGTTCAAAGTTCAATAACCCCGCCTTAATATTTAGTCAAACGTCACGATTACTTCGACTTAAATAAGCATAATAATAACTTAGTTACGAGACATTAATTTAAAAAGGAAGAACATAACTTACAATGATTATTTATAGCGTAGCGTTACACGGACAGAGTTTCGATTTAAAACACGTAAAACATTCTTACAATAACCCAATTATTATTAAACTTAAATTAAAATTATAATTATAAAATATAAATATATATATATATATATATATATATATATATATATATATATATATATATATATATATATATATATATATATATATATATATCGTATATGATATGAGGAAGGAAAAGAAAAAGGTGTAGTTTCTTCATTACTCCGTGCCTTGCTTTTATAGGCAAATGATTGATACTGTTGTAGGTGGAATGTTAGCTGGCTACCATTCAAAGTTGAATCTCGTTGCGAATTATTGATTTGAAATTTTCACTTATGACCCTTTAACTATGCTCAATTAACAACTTTTTATTATTTATTATCATTCTTATTATGAATTATTTAAATATTATATTATATTCTTGTGCATAGTTGACTTGTACTTTCAGCTCCGTTGCGTCGAGCGTTGAAAGTTGGTTCATGTCTCGGTTTCGGATTTTCGAACGCCTTTTCGTATAATTTAATATCTTGTACTTTGCGTTTTGTGGCTTGTACTTTTGTAATTTTGAGACGTTTCTCATCAATAAATTGAACCACTTGAATTGTACTTTGTACTTTTTAGCTTTTTGGTCATTTGCGTCTTCAAATCGTCGTTTTCTTCTTTTGTCTTCGCACTTATTTATTTAAACGAATATTACATAAAAATAGAACAATTGCAACTAAAATTTTTACATATTGGAAGGATATTGTGCCTAAATATATGTTCATTTGGAGCACTATCAACACTACAATACATATAATACACAACATGATTACAACTCCCTAATATGAATTACTGGTTTCTTCTTCTTCGGACTTGGTTCGTTTTCCTAATTTTCTAGGGATATATGGTGTTCCTCTAATACGATCCATCATTTTCCACAAAGGTTTAGAAAAACCTGGTGGTTTAGAGGTTCCCGAGTTATTGTTACAATTTAGGAAATACGGAGGTTGCCGATACATATAAAGATCATTGGGGTTGGAATCAGGTTTCTCTATTTTTATACCTTTTCCCTTATTATTTTTTTTTTCTTTATTAAATTGGGTCGAGGTAATTTCTATAACATCATCGAAATCCTCATCGGGATCCGATTCATCGGAAAATTGGCAATCTTCCCAATATTTGCTTCCTCGGCGTAAACACCATTGACCATTTTTAACTTTGGTCCGTTGGTTGAGGATTTTCTTTTATTTAATTGATTTACTATATGTATCAATATTTCTTCCTCCAAAACCTCTTCTTCTTCCGGTTCCTCCTCTTCCGGTTCCTCCTCTTCTGGTTCCTCTTCTTCCGGTTCCTCCTCTTCCGGTTCCCCCTCTTCCGGTTCCTCTTCGGGAATTTGTGAATCTTCCCAAAGTATATTCGACTCTTCATTATTATTAGGTGAGTCAATGGGATTTGTACTAGAGGTAGACATCTATCACACAATATCAAACACGTTAAGAGATTAATATATTTACATGTTATTAATATATAGTTTTCAACAAAAAATGTTAAGCAATCGTTTTTGAAGAAAAACACGATCGAAGTCCAGACTTACTAATGCATCCTAACAAACTCGGTAAGACACACTAATACAAAAATTCTGGTTCTCTAAGACCAACGCTCGAATACCAACTGAAATGTCCCGTTCATATCGATTATAAACGTTCCATATTAATTGATTTCGTTGCGAGGTTTTGACCTCTATATGAGACGTTTTTCAAAGACTGCATTCGTTTTTAAAACAAACCATAACCTTTATTTTATTGACAAGGTTAAAAAGACACCACCTAGATTATCCAGAAATGATAATCTAAAAATATCACACTTACACACTACCAATACATATTGGTTTACAATATTAATATGTTACAACAAAATAAATCTCGAATGCAGTTTTAAACAATATTATACAAGCATACTGACACCAAATCTTGTCCATATATTAGCATGCAATAACGGAAGCTCTTAATAATCACCTGAGAATAAACATGCTTTAAACGTCAACAAAATTGTTGGTGAGTTATAGGTTTAACCTATATATTTATCAAATTGTAATAATAGACCACAAGATTTCATATTTCAATATAAATCCCATACATAGAGATAAAAATCATTCATATGGTGAACACCTGGTAACCGACATTAACAAGATGCATATAAGAATATCCCCTATCATTCCGGGAAATCCATCGGACATGATAAAACAACATCGAAGTACTAAAGCATCCGCAACCATGGATGGGGTTCGTTAGGCCCAATAGATCTATCTTTAGGATTCGCGTCAATTAGTAGATCGGTTTACTAATTCTTAGGTTACCAAGCAAAAAGGGGCATATTCGGCTTCGATCATTCACCCATATAATGTAGTTTCGTTTACTAGTTTCTATTTCGTAAAACATTTATAAAACTGCATGTATTCTCATCCCAAAATATTAGATTTTAAAAGTGGGACTATAACTCACTTTCACAGATTTTTACTTCGTCGGGAAGTAAGACTTGGACATTGGTCGATTCACGAACCTATAACAAATATGTACATACATATCAAAGTATGTTCAAAATATATTTACAACATTTTTAATACGTTTTACTGTTTTAAGTTTATTAAGTCAGCTGTCCTCGTTAGTAACCTACAACTAGTTGTCCACAGTTAGATGTACAGAAATAAATCGATATATATTATCTTGAATCAATCCACAACCCAGTGTATACACATCTCAGGCTAGATCACAACTCAAAGTATATATATTTTTGGAATCAACCTCAACCCTGTATAGCTAACTCCAACATTACTGCATATAGAGTGTCTATGGTTGTTCCAAATAATATATATACATGGGTCGATATGATATGTCAAAACATTTGCATATGTGTCTATGGTATCCCAAGATTACATAATATATTAGAATACATGTATAATACAATATGAGTTAGCTAGGATATGATTAATATAGATTTGTTACCAATTTTCACGTAGTTACAACAAGCAAAAAATATCCAATCTTGTTTTACCCATAACTTCTTCGATTTAAATCCGTTTTGAATGATTCAAGTTGCTATGGTTTCATATTGAACTTAAGTTTATGAATCTAATCAGAAAAAGTATAAGTTTATATTCGGAAATACAGGTTGCAAGTTATTTTTGTAAAGGTAGTCATTTCAGTCGAAAGAACGACGTCTAGATGACCATTTTGGAAAACATACTTCCACTTTGAGTTTAACCATGATTTTTGGATATAGTTTCATGTTCATATGAAAAATCATTTTCACAGAAGAACAACTTTTAAATCAAAGTTTATCATAGTTTTTAATTAACTAACCCAAAACAGCCTGCGGTGTTACTACGACGGCGTATATCCGGTTTTACGGTGTTTTTCGTGTTTTCAAGTTTTAAATCATTAAGTTAGCATATCATATAGATATAGAACACGTGTTTAGTTGATTTTAAAAGTCAAGTTGGAAGGATTAACTTTTGTTTGCGAACAAGTTTAGAATTAACTAAACTATGTTCTAGTGATTACAAGTTTAAGCCTTTGAATAAGGTAGTTTTATATATATGAATCGAATGATGTTATGAATACCATTACTACCTCAAGTTTAGTAGGTAAACCTACTGGAAATGATGAAAAAATAACTTGAGCTTCAAAGGATCTTTGATGGCTTGGAAGTTCTTGAAATAGAATCATGACACAAAAACAAGTTCAAGTAAGATTATTACTCGAATTAAGATAGTTATAGTTATAGAAATTGAATCAAAGCTTGAATATGAATATTACCTTGATTTAGAAAGATAACCTACTGTAAATAACAAAGGTTTCTTGATATTAGATGATTGCTTGGAATGGATTAGGAAACTTGGAAGTAAACTTGTAAACTTGGATGTGTTCTTGATGTGTTCTTGAGTAATTGTTTTTATGATGATTATAGGTAATAATCAAAACTTGTATTTGATGATTTTTGCTGAAAAATAGTAACTTAGACGTTCATGGAAGGGTGTGCGTGTTTTGAAAGAGAATTGGGAAGAAAATTGGAAGTGAAATGGAGTAGGTGGTGAGTGGTGAAGGTGAGTGGGGTTAAAAGGAGTTCTTGTTTTTGTTTCCTTGCTCATAAGTCATGTTAGTTGTCCAATTGTTGGTTCCACATGTTTGTTGACTATCTAAGGCTACTAAGAGCTGAATTATTATGTGTATATACCAATAGTATATACGTCTAAGAGCTGGGTATTGTACGAGTACGAATACGGTTGCATACGAGTAGAATTGTTGATGAAAATGAATGAGAATGCAATTGTAAGCATTTTTGTTAAGTAGAAGTACTTTGATATTTGTCTTGAAGTCTTTCAAAAGTGTACTAATACATCTAAATACACTACATGTATATACATTTTAACTGAGTCGTTAAGTCATCGTTAGTCGTTACATGTAAGTGTTGTTTTGAAACCTTTAAGTTAACGATATCATTTAATGTTGTTAACCCATTGTTTATTATATCTAATGAGATGTTAAATTATTACATTATCAAGATATTATGATGTATGAATATATCTTAATATGATATATATACATTAAAATGTCGTTACAACGATAATCGTTACATATATGCCTCGTTTCAAAATTCTTAAGTTAGTAGTCTTGTTTTACATATGTGGTTCATTGTTAACATACTTAATGATATATATAATTATTATTTTATCATGTTAAATATAGTGTAACAATATCTTAATATGATACATATGTATTTAGTAAGACGTTGTAATAACGATAATCGTTATATATATCGTTTCGAGTTTCTTAACTTAGTAGTCTCATTTTTATGTATATAACCCATTGTTAATATACTTATGGAGATACTTACTTATCATAATCTCATGTTAACTATATGTATATCCATATATATATCGTCATGTCATTTTTACAAGTTTTAACGTTCGTGAATCGCCGGTCAACTTGGGTGGTCAATTGTCAACATGAAACTCATTTCAAATAATCAAGTCTTAACAAGTTTGATTGCTTAACATGTTGGAAACATTTAATCATGAAAATATAGTTTCAATTAATATATAATCATGGAAAAGTTCGGGTCACTACAATTGCTACTTAGGTTATTTTATGTTAGCAGGTTTGTTTTTACTGTCCTAGTGAGTGTGTTCCACTCAGTTGGTAGAATTGCTAATTTAGGTATGTATCCCATGTTTGGATTTTCTTTTGTATTGATTGTATATATTTATCTTTAAATCTATTTAATTATATATATATATATATATATATATATATATATATATATATATATATATATATATATATTGCAAATAAAATATAGAGAGAAAATACATTAGATGTAAATATGTCAATGTTTAATATATACTTAATGACTAATAGTCCAGCGGTATGTGAACAGCTCTTATAACTAAGAGATTGAAGATTCAATTTTCATTATAGATATGTATATATTTGTAAAATAAATTAATGTTGGGTGTGAGTTTGCATTTCAAAATGTACACGAAATAAAAGTCACATATGATAATGTGTTAGTGCAATGTATCATAAAAAGATTGTTTTTAAAGTTGCATGTGCTATCATAAGAAAGAGTATTAATATTAATATATTCACTTTTATAATTAATAAACTCATTATAGTGCATTATTTTTTTTTTTGAAAAGCCAACAGAGAATATATTTATATATATGAAAGAGGATTACAGCAAGAAGCTATATGCTATACATGAACTGCAAAAGGCCTAAAGCTATCCTAAACAATTAACAGAGGAATAACAAGAATCACAACACATTCGAGTACATTAGCCTATGCCAATTCGATTAAGATCACTGGACCCGAACGAAGAGGGATTTATCAACCATTGGTGCCATTGGATATTATATCGTTTTGCCCTTTTGGAAATCCACTCGAAACTTTTGACTTGGATATCGTTAATTAGAGTTGCGGTTGAGCAAGACGTGTTGCGAAAGACTTTTTGATTTCTATTCTTCCACAATAAATAACCCGTCACCTACTCTACGGCTTGCCATAGAATTTTCCCATGATGGCCTATAGAAGAAAAGGCCGACCCATTGAAGATATCATTCACACATGTACTAGAAAAAGAATTCAATCCCCACCATCGATATATGTTTTCCCAAACTTCATGCGAGAATTTGCACAACACTAGAGCGTGATCTAAAGATTTGACATCCTCATCACACATAGGACACCTAACCGTATGAAGATCAATGCCTCGATTATCGAGTTCTTTTCTTACCGGGAGACGCCTACGCTTTGCACGCCACATAAAGATCTCGTTGGACTGCAGTAGAAGCCTATTACGATCAGTTTCAATGTTGCATGAGTTGTCTCCAAGTACTTTGTCATCTATTATCTCCGCAATCACCTTAGTATTGTAATTACCATCTATGTTGAAAACCCATTTCCAATCATCTCGCCCATTTTCCCCTCAAACCACCCCATTAATAATCTGAACCATTGTCGAAATGTCACCCACGTTTCTGCCCCGAGGCGGTCTGATCCACTGCCACCCCACTGATGCACCCGAATTAGACCAAGTTACCCTTTCTTTGACCTGCACTTGCTTGTTCTCTTCCAATCTATAAAGTCTTGGAAATTTATCCTTAAAGCATTGATCATCAGCCCAAGTGTCTTCCCAAAATAAAATATCCTTGCCTTCACTAATAATCCTTACAAAAGAATTGTTAAATGGAATATCGCATTTATCCAAATCTTTCCCAATTTTTATAACATCTTTCCAAGGAGAGTATCCAAAACCTACCCGAGAGTCACAAGAAGAACCCAACCCACCTTCCCGCCCGTATATACTTTTGATAATCTTGACCCAATAAGCATCGGCTTCGGTAGGAAACCTCCACCACCATTTACCTAAAAGAGCTAAATTTTTTGATTTTAGTGATCCGATATTAAGACCCCCCACCTCGTAAGGGAGCATAATCGCATCCCATTTAACCCAAGCCATTTTGTGTCCCTCGCCCGACCCGCCCCAAAAGAAGTTACGACGCAAACCTTCAAGTAAATTAATGATACATGATGGAGCACGGAAGGAGGAGAAGAATACAACAGCAAACTATTAAGGATCGATTTGATAAGCGTCAGGCGACCCCCGAAAGACATCGTTCGTGATTTCCAATCCGAAAGTCTCTTACAAAATTTTTTGGTAACCGGTTCCCAGGCCTTACTATTACTCTTTTTGTCCCCAACCGGTAATCCGAGATATGAGAAAGGTGTTTTCTCACATTTACATCCTAACTGGGCTGCCATTTCCCTACTACCGAAGCCTCTACACCAATCCCAATTAATTTTCTTTTGACAAGATTTATCTTTAAACCCGACACATCCTCAAAACACTTAATCACTTTCAAGGCGTTATTTAAATTCCTTTTCATCCAAAGCCCAATAAAAATGGAGTCATCCGCATATTGAAGATGTGAGAATGGTATATCTTTTCCTATCTTTACTCCCCTAACAAGACCTTTTCTAATCGCTTCATTATATAAAAGATTAAGTCCTTCGCCTGCAATAATAAAGAGAAAAGGGGAAAGGGGATCACCTTGTCTAATACCGCGCTCAAGTTTGAATTCCTCGGTAGGGGATCCATTAACTAGGATGGAGATTGTAGCCGCTTTGAAATACAATTCAATCCATTTTATCCACTTCTTCCCAAATCCCATCCGCTCCTGCATATAGGAGAGGAATTCTCAATTTACACTACCAAATGCCTTAGCAAAATCGCCTTAAAAATAAAACTCTTACTCCTGCCCCTCTTCAAATCCGCAACGCTCTCGTTTAGCATGAGAATACCATCTAGAATCGAAAGACCCGCAATAAAAGCACTTTGTTCTTTCCCGATAATTTTATGTAGAATCACCCGGACCCTATTAGATAATATTTTCGCTATGATTTTGTAATAACTATTTATTAAGCTAATAGGGCGGTAATCACCTAAATCCATCGGGTCATTGGTCTTACGGATTAACGTCATGAAGGAAGCGTTGCAACCGTATGAAATCTCTCCTTTATCCCAGAACCAATCGATTGCCACCATCAGATCATCCTTAATAATATTCCAAAACCTTTTGTAGAATTTCAGATTAAACCCTTCCGGTCCTAGAGCTTTCGACCCACCACAACCCTTAATCGCGTTACAAACTTCCTGCTCATCGAATCTCTTTTCTAAATGAATAACATCAGAATCTAAGAGTTTATTGCTAACTATATCAGGAAAAGTCGATCTCTTCTTTTCGGGTTCCTTAAAAAGCTGAGAAAAATATTTATGAACCTCGGATTTAACCACGGCTAAATTGTCTTCCCAAACCCCGTTGATGTAGAGTCCCCTAATCGAGTTCTTATTTAACCTCCGCTTTATTATTGAGTGAAAATATTTGGTATTTTCCTCTCCTTCCTTAATCCACTTTGATCTAGATTTTTGTTTAAGCATACTGACCTTCACCTTGTCTTTCTCGATCCAACGTCTTCTTGCATCCAGCCATTTAGTATGTTCGTCTTAACTTACATCCCTAGAATCAGCAATCTTTTCCCACTCTGTTGTTTCAAGTTTGGCTTGTTCGATCTCTGAGTCCAATTTGTCAAAATTTTCTTTACTCCAGCTTTTAAGTGCCTGCTTGACTCTTTTCAATTTTAATCTGAAACACACATCCAGTCTCTTAGAATAAACCTCTTCATTCCATGCTTGTCGAATAATTTCTTCTGCCCCAGGAATGTTAAACCAGCTGTTGAAAACTTTTATGGGCTTGGGTCCATACTCGATTGTTTTTTATCTAAGAAGTAAGGGGCAGTGATCCGATAACTTCATATCTAGAACCAAAACCGAGAGGTCATCTAAACGTCTGAATAAGGAGCAAGACACGAGGAATCGATCCAATTTGCTGAATTTTATACCATTATCGCAAATTCTTGTAAATCTTTTCCCGACTAGGGGCACTTCAATAAGACTCGTCTTGGAAATAAAACTATTGAATCTAATTGCCTTACGCTGAATGAATTTACAATTACGCCTCTCGTCTTCATGTCTGAATTCATTAAAGTCACCGCATAAAATCCAATCCTCATTATCGAATTCAAGTAACTTTTCCAAACTATCAAAAAATAGGCGCTTTTTTCTATCCTCATGCGGGCCATAAACGTTTACAATAATGACGTCACTAGATTGCCCTTTGAACCTACCCTTAACCGCAAGGTAGAAGTCCCCCTCCACCGCTTGAATAGCCTGAAACATTTCACTATCCCACACTAGAGCAATACCCCCTGATCTACCACTCGATCCCTTTTGAACGAACTTGAAATTTGAAGAACCCCAAAAAATCTCAACGAATTTTTCATTAATCTCATCACATTTGGTTTCTTGTAACGCTATTATGTACGGTTTGGTTTCTGCACAGATATCTCGCAACCACCCAATATTCTCATCCCTTTTTAACCCACGAATATTAATTGAAAGAACTAACATATTTAACAGTGCGAAACGAATAGAGATACGCTTCATCATTAAGGGTTACCTTCATATCGAATGCCCAGGAGTTCCCCGAATTCTCGGTGATTTACGCTCTCCTCGCTTACTTAAAAGGGGTGATCTTTATCGTTAGTGGACCTAATCTCACCATGATTAGCTCTGCTGTTATTAGACCGAGAACCCCCATTGGAAGAAATGTCATTCATTTTTGAATTCGCATCAGTAGCCTTCTTCAATTTCTCTTTTCGAATCGTGTGAATTTTGCGTGCAATGCGTTTGAGTCGAAGAAACTTAGAGGATCCACGCCAACTCCCAACCCCTCTTCACACCGAATCAATTGAATTCCCATGAATATCTGTAGCCGATTTAGTTCTCTTTGGGTTTGATTTTCTGGATTTCTCAATTTTTGATGGAACATTGAGCACCGAAGTGGAGGAATCAAGGGAGAAATTATCGATGCATTCATTTAGGGAAAGGGCAGGTATTCGGGGTATGTTAATAGCTGGGATTGCTTCACACCCGATATGCTCATTAACTTCCTTATCAGGCCCAACAGACTCATTGACTGGATTAACATTTACATTGGGCTCTACCAAATTCCCATGGTCTGCATCATCTAGTATCACTTTATCAGGCCCAACAGGCCCACTAGAATTATCCACTTTGGGATTGGGCCTTTCTTGATCCACCTTGTCAAGACTTGGCTCACCATTTAATTCCATATGAACCGGTTGTTTCCCATTGCTATCTACACACATGTCATTATTTATTGCCGCTGTATCTTTTGCCCTAGTATCCTCGATTCTAGTACCCAATGCCTCGTGGTTGTTTTGCTCGCATGCTCTCTGTAACATCCCGTGATTTTCCGTTAAATTTATTTTAACACCGTCTTTTTTTTTTATAATATCTTTCGTTATTCAAATTTGTATCTTTCGTTAACTAACATTCATAATATTCTCGTTATCTAATTATAACGTCATCCGTTACTCGAACGTTTTTAAAATATTCGTTGGGTTAATTTTCGCACCCGACTACAAACTCGAGGGACTAAAATTGACACGGGGCAAACTAGTTGACTAGGTCACCTAGTCCACCCCAATCACCACCATTCAACCATCTCCATCTCTCTCTCTTTCTCTCTAGCAAGAACACACACACAAACCCATTCCATTCATTCATCATCTAAATTCAATCTTGGAAGCTCACAACAAATCCGACTACATATTCTTAATCCTCTCGTCATTCTCTACGATTTGATACTAACTTCATCGATTTTGGGTAACATTTCTAAAACTCTAGATTTCTCAAATTCGTGTTTTTGACTTGATATGTTGTTAGTTAGTGTCTATGGCTCGTGTATAACATGAATATATGATTTGTATGCTCGATCTTGATGTTTTGGTGTAACTAGCTTGAAAATGAAAAGTGTATGCATAATCTTTGATTTTGGATGATGAAATGTGTTTAGATGTTAATGTTTGTGTGTTCAAAGTGTTAGTTACTTCAATAGCTTCGTTTTGGTGTGTTGATTGACATGAAAACCTTACATTAACATGATTAGTGATTTTGAGGTTTGGTTAGGGTTTGACAACTCTTAAAACGAACTTTTGATGCATTGAATGCTTTTAATGTTATTGATAAGTGTTTAGTTGTATTACACGTTTCATTACCTTCAAAACGGCATATCATATGTATAAATTGGATTCCCGAAACTTTAATTGCAATTGATGAACTTGAAACTTGAAAATAAACCTTTATTGGTCACTTGACGGGATTTTGGTTATTGTATATGATGTTTTTTCTTGATGAAAAGTGCTTAGTTGCGTTCCTTGTCGAAAGAGCTTTCCGGTGATATAAGATACATGTTCTAATTGTTTGCGGATCATAAATTGTGATTGTTTGAAATTTGGGTCGTGCACTTGTGTTTTTCTGCAAATAGGACCTGAATGCCCATTGGGACGCCGTCCTGATTTTTGGGACGCCGTCCCACTCTTCAATTTGGGACGCCGTCCTGATTTTGGGACACCGTCCCACTCTTCATATTGGGACACCGTCCTGATTTTGGGACACCGTCCTGATACACTAAAATGGGCTGTTTTGCTTGGTCATTTGACGTAAAATGTTTGCTATGCTACGGACCTTCGATTAACATGAAACTTGGCCAACATGCTCATATATGATTATATAACTTAGAAAAATTGTCGGATACCCGACCCGACCCCGTTGACTTTGACTTTGACCAAGTTTGACTTTTAGTCAAACTTAACCAAACGTTTATGCAATCGTTCTAACATGCTTTTATACGTAATTCTTGTATGAAACTTGACAACGTGGTTCACATGCTATAATAATCGAGTCGTAACGAGCCATAGGACTAAATGAACACATTTCACCCGAGCTTGTGTCGTAACCGGTTAATTGATATAACTTACTTGTTTAGGTCAAGGCTAAGCAACTTTCATGCACACGTTTACTATGTGAAGTACTTTTATACTCGTGCACTCGAGGTGAGATCATAGTCCCACTTTTTCAACAACTTTTATATTTTTAAATCGTGGGCTGAGAAACTTATACGTTACATACTTATATACATTTCATATGTATATATACCTTTCATACTTTTATACATCGAACACGAATACGAATACAAAGATACGGACGAGTTTGAACGAAAATCCTCAATTCAATTATCATTAATTACATCAGATGGTGTAAGCGAGACTATGTTGTGTGGATCCATACGGGTTTGACTAACCCTCATTCGGACGGTTCGCTACCGTTAAGCGAATGAAATATATTCTGGTACGGTGTATGTTCTAACACTTTTATGCTGAGGTAAATGATACGGTTAAGCTTTGATAATTGGGTGCTCGGTAAACAACAATACTTATGGAATTCAAACTATTCGGAAAATCGACTTATACTATAACTTGTGGTTCAACTTATTTTACTTACATACTCATTTACTAAACCTATGATTTCACCAACGTTTTCGTTGACAGATTCTTCTATGTTTTTCTCAGGTTTTGAATGCTTAAGTGATACATGCTTCCGCACTCTTTTGATACTTGCTTGGATGTCGAGTATACATGCATATTTGGAGCATCCTTTTGGCTACTTTTAAATTGTGTCGCATAGGTTTCAATTGTACGTTTAACATTGTAATGTAACTAGCCGTCGAACTTCTTTTTGTAAACTTGAAACACCCTTTTACATTGAAATGAATGCGACATATTTTGGTCAAACGTTGTCTTAAAGACTTATGACCATGTAATGGGACCTACGTAGTCGACGCCGTCACTTGACGATTTGTCGGGGTCGCTACAAGTGGTATCAGAGCATTGGTTGTAGGGATTTAGAGTTCATTTGTGTCCACCCCGAGTCATAGGGTACATAGGTGAATCTAGACTACAACCGGCATATAGACTGGAGTAGGAATTACTTGACTATTTGTGCATTATACTCGAACTCTTCCATCATATCTAACTCGTATTCGATCTTGATCTTACGTTGATAAATTTTGTTGACGCGCCACCTTGACTTTATGATGTAATGTTAAATGCACATGTAAATCAGGGTAATATAATTTCCGGGATTATATTACGGTGATTCACATGGACGTTCTGACGTTATGACATAAAGAATTTAAGGCGAGTCAAGCAAAAATTGTCTCTCTATCCTTATTCCATATCACGGTTAGTATTATTGAGAATACTAACCAACGATATTCTTGTGTTTTGAAGGAACAATGGCTCGTCGACGCGCTCCTCCCGAAACTCCCGAACAAACTATACAACGAATGATAGCCACCGCCGTGGATGTGGCCATGGCCGGTCACTCTTCCAACAACAATAACAATAACAACAATCACAACAACAACAACAATGGAGCCGGTAATTCAAACGAAGGGTGCTCCTATAAGAACTTCATGGGGTGCAAACCTGATGTCGAACGAGGTGTATATAAAATAGCTTATATTTTACTAGGAAAAACTATTAAATACGATACAATTTTACACAAGATATTTATTTATTTATAGAATGGATATACTTAAACCTTGCTACAACACTTATAGGCAGTGTACCTAATCGTACAGTAGTGTAGTTTTTAGTAAGTCTGGTTCGTTCCACAGGGAAATCTTTAAACAAAGCTCAACGCTATATTAGTTTATTTTTATAAAAATACAAATATATATATAGGTAATATTATTATTATAAAGGGGGTTTTTACCGTTTAATGACCGGTTTGTCGATTTTAAAACTTTAGTCGCAGTTAAAACCTAATGTAAAATATAAAATAAATACAAGACTTAAATTAAAGCGTAAAGTAAATAACGATAATGAAATTGCGAATAATAAAAGTACGATAAAATAAACTTGCGATAATTAAAAGTACGATAATTAAAAGTGCGATAACAATAAAAGTGCGATAATTAGAAGTGCAAAATATAAAATAAAGGAAATAAAATATGAAATAAAAGAATTATGCTTATTTAAACTTCCGTAATCATGATGTTTGACGTGTTGATTTTAGTTTTATGCCCATGGGTTAATTGTCCTTTGTCCTGGATTATTCAATATGTCCGTCTGGTTTTTGTCCATAACAGTCCATCAGTCATAAATATAAATTGCAAGTGTCCTTGTCAAATTATTATTATACCCGAAGTTAAATATTCCAACTAATTGGGGATTCGAATTGTAACAAGGTTTTAATACTTTGTTTAATGAATACACCAGGTTATCGACTGCGTGTAAACCAAGGTTTTACTACTTTGTTAACAATTACACCAATTACCCTTGAATGTAATTTCACCCCTGTTTTAATTATTCTAGTGGCTATTAATCCATTCCCGTGTCCGGTTAAATGAACGATTATTCGTACATATAAATACCCCGCCCATCGTGTCCGATCGAGTGTATATGGTAATTTATAGGGACGCCCAATTGTAAATCTTTATATTAACATTAACAAACTTTCATTTAGTTAAACAAATATAAAGCCCATTAATAGCCCATAGTCTAGTTTCCACAAGTGTCGTTCTTTTGTCCAAACCCCAATTATGGTACAAAGCCCAATTACCCAATTTTAGTAATTAGCCCAACATCATGATTACTTCGTTTTAAATAAGCATAATAATAACTTAGCTACGAGACATTAATATAAAAAGGTTGAACATAACTTACAATGATTAAAAATAGCGTAGCGTTACACGGACAGAATTTCGACTTACACCCTTACAACATTCGCTAACATACCCTTATTATTAGAATTATAATTAAAATTAAAATATAAATTATAAATATAAATATATTTACGTATGAAGAGGAAGAGAAAAAAGATGATTATATTTTGATCAGAATTCGGTTGGCTTTATAGCCAGAGTTGAAAATTGGGGCTCCGCGACTCGCGGCAAAATGCCCTTAAAACTCCGCGAGTCGCGGAGAGGTATTTACAGCTCACACCCTTGGAGTTTCTTGCTGCCGACGGTTTTTAATATATATATATAATATATATATAATTAATATAATTAATTATATATTATATTATATTTATATACATAGTTAACTTGTAATTTTTAGTCCGTTGCGTCGAGCGTTAAGAGTTGACTCTGGTCCCGGTTCCGGATTTCCGAACGTCCTCGCGTACAATTTAATATCTTGTACTTTGCGTTTTGAATCTTGTACTCTTGTGATTTCGAGACGTTTCTTATCAATAATTGGAACCTTTTTGATTGTCTTTTGTTCTTTTGAGCTTTTTGGTCGTTTGCGTCTTCAATTCGTCGAATCTGTCTTTTGTCTTCACCTTTTATTATTTAAACGAATATCACTTGTAAATAGAACAATTGCAACTAAAAGCTTGTCTTTCTTGAGGAATAATGCTATGAAATATATGTTCGTTTTTAGCATTATCAAATATTCCCACACTTGAGCGTTGCTTGTCCTCAAGCAATATTGTCTTGAAATACTAGAATCACTTCTTTATTCTTCACACTTTGTACATCAGTGATTTCTATACGGCGGTATAAACAATGGTAGTAACGATATGGTTTACAGTCCCACATGACTATAAAAATTTAGATCCATTAAGGAAATTGGATCTTTATGAAAACATTTGATCTTTTGAAAATTAAATCTAGTTTTTACCCTAGATAAGTTTTTCGGAATAACCCTTTACCGGTGTTTGCAAAATATTTTTGTGGGTTTGGTGGGTTTCAGATTTGAAAATTTTAGCTCAAAACTTGCGGTTTTGTGTCACCCACTTGCTAACCTTGTATTTGGAAAGCAACACGTCCAGTTTACTTGTTCCGTATATTACCTTTCGGCAAACTACCGTCCGGTTGTAAAGGAAAGCGTTGAACAAGCAACTGTTAAAGGCAATGTCCCGTGACATGCTTTTGATTATGGTCTATAACGTGTCGGACGCAATTACTATCCTTGGTAGGAGCAATAGTAAAGCTCACCCTTATAATTTTTCGGTCTGGCACAAGGTCATGTCTTTGACCACTATGCAACCACCGTTCTTACGGTTGACACCCGATTTAGTTCAGGTGACCTAATGAATTCCAGGTGAATTCCTAGGATTTTACGTTCAATGGTAATGAACGCATTGAAATTAGGGTTTTCAGAAAACAAATCGGTTTATAATTTTGATCAAAATATTTTCTCGTTTAAGCTCGAGTTTAGATATCATTGAATTCCATGAGTTTGTAATTCTCAATCTTTAAGGTCAATCTCTAGGATTGAGTAATATCAGTCTTAAAAGCTGATTTTTAATCTTTAAGGAGATTATCCTTTCTGGGGATCTAATTCATTAGTCTTATCCAGCTAATTTGCACGGTGCCTCCCCATTGTACGAGATAAATCCTTCTCATGGTTAGGATAAATCTGACCACTTGGCGACCCTGTTTAATGCTGAGGTCCGTGGATTTCCTGCTGATTTTAGAGATGACTTTTCTAGATTTTTCGTCAACCTACAGCTGGTCTGGACGACAACTTCATGACCTAAATCAAGAAGCGCGTGTCTTTTTCGGAAGACTTTACTTCCTTTTAATGATGGAATTGATTCATCGTGTAGATCCATCTCTTCTTTTCTTTCATTGGGTAAAACAGTTTAGTTTAGTCCAAAGCAAAAGTATTTTCAGTTATTTGTTACAGATATATGTGACATATGTTTAAGATAACTTGGTAAATTTTCCCACACTTGGCTTTTTATTTTTCTTTTTATCGTCCTCTATTCCATTTTAAATGAATTTTAACATTTTAGTTTGTTTCTCAATTTATGTCCTTTCTGAGGTAACAATAATTTCGGTGTTAAAACCTAGTTTTATCGTTCATAAATATGTATAAACATGATTTTAATTCATTTAATTGAAAATTTTGAAAAATTTTACTAGAATTGGGTAGTCAGTATATAAGACTAGGGCTGTTCTTTTTTATCAGAGAGCACTAGATTCTAATACAACTACTGCTTTACTAGTATTTTTAATGGTAACCAAGTGTATAAAGTAAAAATTTTTAAAATCCGAAAGAATTTAACCCCTTCCCACACTTAAGATCTTGCAATGCCCTCATTTGCAAGAAATCAGTAACAATTTAAATTATTGAGGGTGATTTGTGTGAAAATGATTAAATTTTTACCAAAGTTTCCAAATATATTGGCGTTTGTTTGCACATCATTTGTTCATTCCGTCTTGTTGTTATTTCACATGTATTTTGCATCTTGTCGTCAAAATTAGTTGCTTTTGCTGAACTTAATGCCAGTCTTTGAAAATGCGTTGTTTTACCCTGTTTTGTACATAAGATAAACTGCAAACATATATACATATTTTTGAAGTTTGGTTTATTACCCCACATTCAAAAATTTTTAAAATCTAAGAATAAAAGTTAGAAATTATAAAAATGATTACAATATTAACAAAAATATTAAATGCATCAATAATTACAAATTACAAAATAATAAAAAAAAAATAAAAAGTAAACTAAGGATGATATTGGTACCAATAGGGGTTCCACGCATAACCATAAGTGCTATAGAATGCTTCGGCAGGGTCATACGTAGGATATGGTGGCTGCATCTCTATCGACCAAGGAGGGAAGACGGGTTTCGGTGTAGGAATATAGTTTCTACCTATATGTTGGCAATGCGCTATGATCTGGTTCTGATGAACTTGCCAATCTTCAAATGCTCTCTGTCTAGCATTTTCGTATTCCTGAGAAGCTATAAACCTATGCATTTCTTGCATCTCATTCCCCCCTCCTACATTACCTTGTTCCTGGTTTCTCTCTACCTGTGGATGTCTACCATTGTATCGTACTGCGGCGTTATTTCGCCGCTTCAAAACTTTCGCACCATGGTATACATTTAAACCTATAGTGTCGCGGGGTTCCGGCTCTTCTACTAATAATCCCCCCGACTTATATCCACACCGAGATATTCACCAATCAAAGTAATAAAAATACCACCTCCTATTATGCTATGTGGACGCATCCCTCGAACCATAGCTGATAAATAATAACCCACACAATATGGTATACTTACAGCGCTGTGTGGGTCTCGAATACACATATGGTAAAACAAATCTTGTTCATTTACCTTTTCTTTGTTTTTACCCCTTTGTGTAATCGAATTAGCTAAAAACCTATGTATTACTCTTAATTCGGCTCTATCTATATCCAAATAAGAGTAGTTTCCCCCTTTGAAACGGTGATGGCTTGTCATTTGACTCCACACACCGTGTGTATCAAAATTTTCATCTATTTTCCTACCGTTTAGTATCAATCCTCTACAATCGGCAGACGCTAATTCCTCAGGCGTATATATACGTAAAGCCTGAGCCATGTCCAGTAAAGACATGTGGCGCATCGAACCGCCTAACAAAAATCTAATAAAAGAACGATCGGTTAAACTAGCTACCCGATCATTCAACTCTATACTACATAACAACTCTTCACACCATACTTTATATACAGGTCTGCGTATGGTGAATAAACATATCCAGTCATTAAAAGAAGAATTACCATACCTCTGTACCAGTAATTCCCTAATTGGCCCGGCCAATTCTACAGCTTCCAAGGGTCCCCATTCTATGACCCTTGGTACCTCAACAACCTTGGAATGAAGAGTATGCAAACCCCGTTGATATTTTGGATAATCTATCCAAAGTCTGTCAAATCTCAGGTTCGGGTGCAACTGTTCCAAGTGCATATCTGAAAAGGTCATGACTGGATGAGGTACATCCTGCTTGTAGTAGTTATCTACCTCCTGTTGTTCCAAGTTCTCAGCAGGAGCATGGCGGGCTTGGGATGAAGATTCACCCCTTTCATTCTGCACAAACACAAATTTTGTGCATCCAAATATGCATTAGTGTCAGCAAAATCATCAATCAAAATAATTACAATGACATTATCAATTTATATCAAACTTAAGCTCATTTTCACATTTTTATCAAATCTACACTTTTTCAAATAAGCATATACGAAAATTTTCGCCAAGTTCATAAGCATTCAACTCAAATAACATGTCAAAATAATCATTACTAGCAAATAAACAAGTCTCAAATGGCATTATCTTTCAAAAATCAAGTTCATGAATTTTGGACTTGAAAAAGTCCACTTTAATTCTCAAAATCATGTTTAGGCTCAAAGTTTGGATCATTTAACTACCTAGACATGTTACACTACTCAATTTAGCAACAATTCATGACAAAAATCGGCCATAACCTGTTTATATCAAAAAGCCCCAAATTTGCTCAAGAACACAAACCCTAGATTATTCAAAATTTGAAGTTTAAGGCTTCTAATCATGTTAAACAGCATCAATCTAGGTTATACAAGCATAATACATAAACAATTTAAGCTTAATTACACTAAAAAGCATCAAAATCAAATTGGGGAAAAAATAGCTCAAGAACACAAAATTTCGAATTAAATGGTGTTTAGGTGTAGAAATTTACCGTTTTTCTTGAGTAGTTCTTAGATATCATCCTTCTCAACATGATTTTAGCAAAAAATTTGGTGATTAACGGTTAAAAATTGAGATTTTTGGGGGTGATTTTCGTGGGTTTTCGCAGTATTTTTCGGGTGTTTATGCAGTGTGTTTGTGTGTGGGAGCTGATCAGTTCGTGTGCAGATCTTATTTTTTTTTTCTGTAATCCGGTCTCTCCGCGACTCGCGGAGATTTACCCTCCAAACTCCGCGACTCGCGGAGTTTGGTATTTTTTTTTTTTTTTTTTTTTTTTTTTTTATATAATCTTTAACTTATAAATCAATTAAGTATTTAATTTTAAAATTTTGTTTCCCTTGTTATTTAGGACGAGGTCGTTTCGGATCGATGTCCTAGTCCGTCCTTCGACAAAATTTTAAAATTTGTCTTTTTGTAGCGATTGTTTTAAAAGCTAAGATTTTTGGGTTTTTTCAATGTTTTTGGCATACTTTAAATCAATAAGATTAAAAATAATGATAATAAAAGTTCTCGTCCCTTCCTCGGGTAAAGCAATTTCGGTTCAAAGACCTAGTCTTCAACTTACGACGAATTTTAAAAATCATATTTTTAACTTAATGAGATAAAGTAAATTTTTGTTTTTAAATTCACACAACTTAAATATAAAATTCAAAATTAATATTAAAAATTCAAAATTCACACCAAACTTAAAATTTGAAATGCATAAAATTAAAATTTCATATTTTAAAAATTAAAAATTCACACCAAACTTAATTTAAAAATTCATAAATTCATACCAAACTTATATTAATTTTTCAAATATTTACAATTTTAAATATATCGTTTTTACAAAATTTACAATATTAATTTAAGATTTAAATATTAAGATTAAAAACATGGTAAAAATAAAATTAAAAATCTTTTTGTCTTTTTATCCCACTTTAATCAATCAAATATTATCAAAAATATGCGCCCCTCTTTTCGGTAAAGTAATTTCGGTTCCAAGACCTAATTTAACTCATGACGAATTTTTGAAATATTTTGGTTTGATTGATTAAAGATATTTATACCTTAAGAATAAACGTTAAATTTCGCAGTGATGTAATAAATTTTTGAATGATATCAATAATTTCGGTCGCCAAACCTAATTTTATTTAATACCAATTTAATACTTTTTAGCGAACAAATTAGCGTTTATTATCAAAAGGTTAAAAATAAAAATAAAAATAAAAACTGTACAGACATACCTGTGAAATAGATTTCTTAGTTATATGATCTATTATATTCATAAGATAGTCGGTTTAATTGGTTTTCCATGGCTGCATAGGCGTAACCTCGAGCATTCATTGTCTTTTCTTCTAAACATATGAACGGTCCGTCTCTGCATAAAGTAACAAATTCGGTATTTGAATAGGTTTGATTATTTGAACATTTACCTCCATGTGACCATTTTCCGCATTTGTGACATCGTTCTAGGTGTCGTGCTCTTCTTTTTGCTGCGGATTTTGATTTTCCTTTACCAAATTGTAACTTATTATCTTCGCATCTGGATCCTTTTCTAACTCCGTCCATTCTTTCTCTGATTACTGATACTATTTCACTCGGGAGTATGTCATTATTACGTTTAGTGATCAAAGCGTGTAGCATTAGACCATGGTTTAGTTCACAGGCAGTCTTCATTTCGTAAAAACCTAAAAAAAATAAAAATTCAGAATGGGGGGAGAAGACTAGTTCTTTAGGGTCTGCTAGGGAAAGACCATACGTTTTCCATTTTCAAGAACTACACGAAAACAGACAATCTAACTCTAATAGAAATACATATTATCCTTTAAAGACTTGATTCTCCCCACACTTAGTTAGCTGTGGTATCGAAATTGTGATTAACTTCATTGTCGACTTCCATCGGACCATGTATGTAATGTTTAACTCTGTGACCATTAACTTTAAATTCAATCCCATTTGAATTTATTAATTCTATCGTTCCGTATGGGAAAACTCTTTTGACTATGAATGGTCCAGACCATCTTGATTTCAATTTTCCAGGAAATAGCTTGAATCGTGAATTGAAAAGAAGAACTCTGTCTCCTTCTTTAAATTCTTTTGAATTTCTGATTCTTTTATCATGCCATTTCTTCGTTCTTTCTTTATAGATTAACGAATTTTCGTATGCTTCATGTCTTAATTCTTCTAATTCGTTTAGTTGACTTAATCGTAGACGTCCGGCTTCATGTAAATCAAGATTACATGTTTTCAAAGCCCAAAATGCTTTGTGTTCAATTTCTACTGGAAGATGACATGCTTTTCCATACACAAGTCTAAAAGGTGTGGTTCCAATTGGAGTTTTGTAGGCTGTTCTAAAAGCCCAGAGTGCATCCTCCAATTTAATGGACCATTCCTTCGGATTTGATCCTACGGTTTTCTCTAGAATACGTTTTAAAGCTCGGTTTGTATTTTCAACTTGTCCACTTGTTTGTGGATGATATGCGGTGGAGATTTTATGAGTTACTCCATATCTTTTAAGAACTTTCTCAAGTTGATTATTACAGAAATGAGTACCCCGATCACTTATTAAAGCTTTCGGTGTTCCAAACCTTGCAAAAAGACGTTTTAAAAAGTTGACTACAACTCGTGCATCGTTAGTTGGGAGAGCTTGTGCTTCCGCCCATTTAGATACATAATCAATGGCTACGAGTATATATAGATTATTATGAGATTTTGGAAATGGACCCATAAAGTCAATACCCCAAATGTCAAATACTTCACATACTTGGATGACATTTTGTGGCATTTCATCCCGTTGACTTATTTTTCCGGCCCTTTGACATGCATCACAGGATTTGCAAAGAAGGTGTGCGTCTTTGTAAATTGTAGGCCAATAGAATCCAGCTTCATAAACTTTTCTTGCTGTTAGTTGAGGCCCATAATGCCCTCCTGTTGGTCCTGTGTGACAATGGTTTAAAATTTTAATAGCTTCATCTCCAAATACACATCGGCGTATTATTCCATCGGGACAACTTTTAAACAGATGTGGATCTTCCCAGAAATAGTGTTTTATATCACTGAAGAATTTCTTTTGTCTTTGGTACGATAATCCTTTTTCAAGGAATCCACAAACTAAGTAGTTTGCATAGTCTGCAAACCATGGGATTTCTTTATAATCTATCTTCAATAGATATTCATCAGGAAAGTTGTCTTGTATGGCCGATTCATTCAGAACTTCTAATTCGGGATTTTCCAGACGAGAAAGATGATCAGCGGCGAGATTTTCTGCTCCTTTTTTATCTCGGATTTCAATATCAAACTCTTGTAAGAGTAAGATCCAACGGATTAATCTTGGTTTAGCATCTTGTTTTGAAAATAGGTATCTAAGAGCAGAATGGTCGGTATAGACCACCGTTTTTGCTAGAACGAGATATGATCGAAATTTGTCAAAAGCAAAGACAATAGCAAGGAGTTCTTTTTCAGTAGTTGTATAGTTCGTTTGTGCTCCTTGTAATGTCTTACTAGCATAATATATAGGTTGAAATCGTTTTTCAATCCTTTGTCCTAAAACGGCTCCCATTGCAAAATCACTTGCATCGCACATTAGTTCAAATGGTAGATTCCAATTTGGTGTTATCATGATCGGTGCATTAGTGAGTTTTTCTTTAAGAATATTAAAAGATTTGATACACTCATCTGAAAAGATGAATGGCGCATCCTTTTCTAGGAGTTTATTCATAGGAGTGGCAATTTTAGAAAAATCTTTTATGAAACGTCGGTAAAAACCGGCATGCCCTAGAAAACTCCTAACTCCTCTAACATTGGTGGGATGTGGAAGTTTAGCAATTACATCTACTTTAGCTCTATCCACTTCAATTCCTTCTTTTGAAATTTTATGTCCAAGAACGATGCCTTCTTTAACCATGAAATGGCATTTCTCCCAATTAAGTACTAGATTTGATTTTTCGCATCTAATTAGCATTCGTTCCAGATTAACTAGACATGATTTAAATGTATCACCGAAGACTGAAAAGTCATCCATGAATACTTCCATGCATTCTTCTATCATGTCGTGAAAAATCGCCATCATACACCTTTGAAAGGTTGCAGGGGCGTTACAAAGTCCAAATGGCATGCGTTTGTAAGCAAAAGTACCATAAGGGCACGTAAATGTGGTTTTCTCTTGATCTTCGGGTGCTATTGGAATTTGAAAATATCCGGAAAATCCATCTAGAAAACAATAGTAACTATTTCCGGCTAATCTTTCCAACATTTGATCTATGAAAGGTAAGGGAAAGTGATCTTTTCTGGTGGCGTCATTTAATTTTCTATAATCAATACATACACGCCATCCTGTTACAGTCCTAGTAGGAATAAGCTCATTTTTCTCATTTGTAATGACAGTCATGCCACCCTTCTTAGGCACGCATTGAACTAGGCTTACCCATGGACTATCAGAGATTGGATATATTAAACCTGCATCTAGCAGTTTAATAATCTCTTTCTTAACTACATCTTGCATATTAGGATTTAGTCTTCGTTGGCGTTGCACATACGTTTTATGACCTTCTTCCATAAGGATTTTATGTGTGCAATACGAAGGACTTATTCCTTTAATATCATGAATCTTCCATGCAATGGCTGGTTTATGAGCTTTCAACACAGAAATGAGTTGTGATTTCTCATTTTCAGTAAGAGAAGACGATATTATTACAGGTAATTCAGATTCACCATGTAAATAAGCGTATTCCAAATGGTTTGGAAGTGGCTTTAACTCTAATTTCGGAGGTTCTTCTATCGATGATTTATATCGATATCTGTCTTCTTCTTTTAGCATTTGAATTTCTTCTGTTGTTGGTTCATATCCATTAGCTATAAGTGTAGCTAACATTTCAGCTTCATCAATTGGTTCATTACCTTCTCCTAAAGAACATTCTCCTGTTCCTTGTAATTCTGGAAATTCTTCTAATAATTCTGCATGTGCATCTATAGTTTGAATATAATAACATGTATCATCTGCAGATTGTGGTTGTTGCATTGCTCTATCAACTGAAAAGGTAACACTCTCATCCTCTATACTTAGGGTCAGTTTCTTACCGAACACGTCTATCATTGCTTTAGCCGTGTTTAAGAATGGTCTTCCTAATATGAGAGGAACTTGAGAATCTTCTTCCATGTCCAAAACAACAAAATCTACTGGAAATACTAAAGTACCAACTTTAACTAGCATGTTCTCCATTATCCCTCTAGGATATTTTATTGATCTATCGGCTAGTTGTATGCTTATTCTGGTTGGTTTCAATTCTCCAAGGTCTAGTTTAGCGTATAGTGAATACGGCATTAGATTTATACTAGCACCTAAGTCTGCCAATGCTTCTATTGAACTAAGACTACCCAGAAAACATGGAATTGTGAAACTTCCTGGATCAGATAGTTTTTCTGGTATCTTATTCAACAGCACTGCTGAACAATTAGCATTCATAGTTACAGCCGAGAGTTCTTCCATTTTCTTTCTATTCGTGATTAGATCTTTCAAGAATTTAGCATACCTTGGCATTCCTGAAATCACATCAATGAAAGGAAGATTTACATTTATCTGTTTAAACATATCCAGGAATTTGGATTGCTCGGCTTCAAGTTTCTCTTTCTTCATTTTACTCGGGTAAGGAAGTGGTGGTTGGTATGGTTTAACATAAGGTTTATCCTTAACTGTGTTATCTTTATTAACCTTTTCAACTACCGGTTCTTTTTCCTTATCTTGATCAGGTTGTGGTTCTTGTGTAGTAGGAATAGTTTCATCAGAAGTTACAGGTATTTCAGGTGGTTTAAGTGTTGTACCACTTCTTGTGGTAATAGCTTTAGCTGTTTCATTCCGGGGGTTAGCGTTTGTATCACTAGGTAGACTTCCCGGTTTTCTTTCACCTATTAACCTTGCTAGGTTACTTACTTCTTGTTCCAGATTTTGAATAGAAGCTTGTTGATTTCTAAATGCTTGAGCATTTTGTTCATTGGTTTGTTTTTGAGATGTGAAAAACTGCGTTTGAGTTTCAACTAGCTTCGTCATCATATCTTCTAAATTCGGCTTTTTATCATCGGTTTGTTGTGGTGGTTTGTTTTGAAAATTCGGTCTTTGCTGATTGTAAGTATTATTGGATACTTGTTGATTGCTAGGACCTTGTTGGTTGTTGTATGGAATATTTCGGTTATAATTCTGGTTTTGATTGTAAATCGGTCTTGGCGGTTGATAATTATTCTGATAATTATTTCCAGGCCTTTGGTTTATGTATGAAATATTCTCTCTTTGTTCCATTGTTAATTCAATACTTAGACAATATTTTGTCAAATGTGGTCCTCCACACTGCTCACAACTAATTCGTATTGAGTGAATATCCTTAGTCATCTTTTCCATTCGTCTCTCGAAAGCATCTATCTTTGCGGAAATGGAATCTAAGTCATGGTTAGAATCGGCTCTAGCTGCTTTAGATGATCTAATGATATCTTTTTCTTGGTGCCACTCATGTGAGTGGGAAGCAGTATTATCAATAATTTTGTAAGCATCAGTTTCGGTTTTCTTCATAATAGAACCACCAGCTGCTATATCTATGTCTTTTCTTGTAGTGATGTCGCATCCTCGGTAAAATATTTGTACTATTTGACAGGTGTCTAAACCATGTTGCGGACATCCTCTTAACAACTTTCCATATCTTGTCCATGCCTCATATAGAGTTTCATTTGGCTTCTGTGTGAACGTAACAATTTCTGCTTGAAGTCTTACGGCTTTAGATGCAGGAAAGAATTGTTTAAGAAATTTATCAATTAAAACGTCCCATGTATCAATCGCCCCTTCAGGTAACGATTCCAACCAATCTTTGGCTTCTCCCTTTAAAGTCCAGGGAAATAACATGAGATATATCTGTTCATCCTCCACTTCTCGTATTTTAAATAGTGTGCAGATTCTATTAAAGGTACGTAGATGTTCATTTGGATCTTCCTTCGGCGCACCACTAAATTGGCATTGATTAGTCACCATGTGTAGAATTTGTCCTTTGATTTCATAATCTGGCGCATTAATGTCTGGATGAGTAATTGCGTGACCTTGGCCAGTGCGTTTAGCTCTCATTCGGTCTTCCATACTTAAAGGTTCCAGATTCTCCATAATTGAATTTGTTGAATCGGTATCACTAGATGATTCTGATTTAATAGTTCGTTCCTCAACAATCTCTGTTTGAATGATTGGTGGTTCCGGAGGAAAGTTTAATGGTTCAGGATCTACGAACCGTTCCTGAATATTTTCTGGATTCTCAATTGTGAGGTTGGGTTCAAAAAATGGATTATCGGAAATTTGAACTGAAGTACTTGGTCGACTGGATGACGATTCTAAAGAAAAATCAACGGCGGTTATATTTGTTAAACGATGTCTTGATCGAGTTACAGGTGGTGAACGTACAAAAGGTGATGAACGTCTTGCTCGGTGCATTCACTGAATATCCTATTAGTTTTTAAAAGGAAAGAAAAATTATAATAAGTTATCCAATCAATAGACTTTTCTGATTTTGCCCACGTTTCGAATAGCCAAAAGATGCAGCAGAGGGGCAGGATTCGTTTGGTCTCAATATAATTGAGGACTGTTTGGCTCCAATAACCCGGTCCACGTACAAATCCAACTATTACTACGAACCAGAAAATTTTGATGTCTATCAATTTAACCACTTAAAATAAATTTTCGTAATTTTTAGAAATTTAGATAAGAAGTAGAAAAAATTCTAAGTCCTAAAACTAGAATAGCGAGAAATAAGAGAGAAAAAGAGTTTGTCGATAAAGGTTGAAAAAGAAAAAATGGTTGAAAAATAAAAGATGACGGAAAAATAAAAGAAACTTATAAAAACTTAAAAATACTTAACTAACCTAACCTTATTACTACAACTAACTTAAAATTATAATCGCAAATTGAAATTACTAATTGGAATGATAATTGGTACATAGTAAAAGGTCTAAAAATATTAAAGCTTACAAGGAAAAACTAAATCCCAAATGGAAATAACTTAAAAAGAAACTAAAACTTAAAAAGGCGTCGCAAAATTCTAAAGCACCTAAATCTTAGTCTAAAGAAAAAGCACTTAAGGAATTCTACGGCAAAGCCTAAAAATATAGGAGTAAAAATAACTATAGCAAAAACTAAGTTTAAAATTAAATATGAGCTAAAAAATACAAATATTACGCTACAACGATTAAAAAGGTACAAAATATAAAAATATACAAAAAGTTGTAAAAAGTACAATTTTTATAAAAATATTATTTTTATATTATTTATTTTATAAAACTATTAATTTTACAATTTTATAAAACTAATTTAACTAAAATATATAAATAAAAAGTAAAAGTAAAATTAAAACTAATAATAATAATAATAATAATTAGGTTTTAATAATAATAATTAAAAATACCCGTAATCAATGCTTGATTAGGGTTTTTGTCCGTGTGTCAGAAGGTCTCCGCGAGTCGCGGCAAATAAAGAAGAAATCCCCGCGAGTCGCGGGGTTCCAGAATTCAGTTGACATCTTTGTGTTTTTACGCGTTTTTCTTTATTTATTTTTTTTTATGTTTTCTGTTTTTAATTTAAATAAACGATTTTAAAATAAAACTTATATTTTTATAAACTAAAAGAGAAATAAAGAAACTTATAAAACTTAAATATTTACAAAATCTTAAAAATACATATATTTTTGTTTTTCTTTTTATATTTTTGAATATTTAAAACGTATTTTTACAAAAACGACTTTTAATAAAAGTAACTAAAAATCTTCTTTTTTTTTTATATTAGCGTTGCGCTTCCGGTTTTTAAGATAAATCCCCGGCAGCGGCGCCAAAAATACTTGATGTCGAACGAGGTGTATATAAAATAGCTTATATTTTACTAGGAAAAACTATTAAATACGATACAATTTTACACAAGATATTTATTTATTTATAGAATGGATATACTTAAACCTTGCTACAACACTTATAGGCAGTGTACCTAATCGTACAGTAGTGTAGTTTTTAGTAAGTCCGGTTCGTTCCACAGGGAAATCTTTAAACAAAGCTCAACGCTATATTAGTTTATTTTTATAAAAATACAAATATATATATAGGTAATATTATTATTATAAAGGGGGTTTTTACCGTTTAATGATCGGTTTGTCGATTTTAAAACTTTAGTCGCAGTTAAAACCTAATGTAAAATATAAAATAAATACAAGACTTAAATTAAAGCGTAAAGTAAATAACGATAATGAAATTGCGAATAATAAAAGTACGATAAAATAAACTTGCGATAATTAAAAGTACGATAATTAAAAGTGCGATAACAATAAAAGTGCGATAATTAGAAGTGCAAAATATAAAATAAAGGAAATAAAATATGAAATAAAAGAATTATGCTTATTTAAACTTCCGTAATCATGATGTTTGACGTGTTGATTTTAGTTTTATGCCCATGGGTTAATTGTCCTTTGTCCTGGATTATTCAATATGTCCGTCTGGTTTTTGTCCATAACAGTCCATCAGTCATAAATATAAATTGCAAGTGTCCTTGTCAAATTATTATTATACCCGAAGTTAAATATTCCAACTAATTGGGGATTCGAATTGTAACAAGGTTTTAATACTTTGTTTAATGAATACACCAGGTTATCGACTGCGTGTAAACCAAGGTTTTACTACTTTGTTAACAATTACACCAATTACCCTTGAATGTAATTTCACCCCTGTTTTAATTATTCTAGTGGCTATTAATCCATTCCCGTGTCCGGTTAAATGAACGATTATTCGTACATATAAATACCCCGCCCATCGTGTCCGATCGAGTGTATATGGTAATTTATAGGGACGCCCAATTGTAAATCTTTATATTAACATTAACAAACTTTCATTTAGTTAAACAAATATAAAGCCCATTAATAGCCCATAGTCTAGTTTCCACAAGTGTCGTTCTTTTGTCCAAACCCCAATTATGGTACAAAGCCCAATTACCCAATTTTAGTAATTAGCCCAACATCATGATTACTTCGTTTTAAATAAGCATAATAATAACTTAGCTACGAGACATTAATATAAAAAGGTTGAACATAACTTACAATGATTAAAAATAGCGTAGCGTTACACGGACAGAATTTCGACTTACACCCTTACAACATTCGCTAACATACCCTTATTATTAGAATTATAATTAAAATTAAAATATAAATTATAAATATAAATATATTTACGTATGAAGAGGAAGAGAAAAAAGATGATTATATTTTGATCAGAATTCGGTTGGCTTTATAGCCAGAGTTGAAAATTGGGGCTCCGCGACTCGCGGCAAAATGCCCTTAAAACTCTGCGAGTCGCGGAGAGGTATTTACAGCTCACACCCTTGGAGTTTCTTGCTGCCGACGGTTTTTAATATATATATATAATATATATATAATTAATATAATTAATTATATATTATATTATATTTATATACATAGTTAACTTGTAATTTTTAGTCCGTTGCGTCGAGCGTTAAGAGTTGACTCTGGTCCCGGTTCCGGATTTCCGAACGTCCTCGCGTACAATTTAATATCTTGTACTTTGCGTTTTGAATCTTGTACTCTTGTGATTTCGAGACGTTTCTTATCAATAATTGGAACCTTTTTGATTGTCTTTTGTTCTTTTGAGCTTTTTGGTCGTTTGCGTCTTCAATTCGTCGAATCTGTCTTTTGTCTTCACCTTTTATTATTTAAACGAATATCACTTGTAAATAGAACAATTGCAACTAAAAGCTTGTCTTTCCTGAGGAATAATGCTATGAAATATATGTTCGTTTTTAGCATTATCAAAACCTCACACTTTTGATGGAACCGGGGGACCGGTCGTGCTCACCCGATGGTTTGAGCAAACAGAAGCCGTCTTTAGCATAAGCGGTTGTCGGGACCAAGACAAGGTCAGATTTTCCACTCACACCTTCGCCGGTATCGCTCTCACATGGTGGAATACGTATGTACAATCGGTGGGTATCCACGGAGCCCACGCTCTCTCTTGGGTCGACTTAAGAGGAAAGATGATCACCGAATACTTCCCGCGCGAAGAGACCCGCAAGCTTGAACATGAGCTAAGAACTTTAAAAGCGGTCGGGAATGACCTAAAGGCCTATAATCAACGATTTTCTGAGCTAGCCTTGATGTGCCCAAATCTCGTGAGTACCGAGTCTCTAAGGGTTGAGCTGTACATGGATGGTCTTCCTAAGAGCATCAAACAAGGAGTAATGTCATCCAAACCCGCTAATCACCAAGAGGCTTTGAATATGGCCCGCCAATTGATCGAAACGGTGGACGAAATTGAGGTGTCGGCATATAAAGCCGAGGATAAGTCGGGTGGCAACAAAAGAAAATGGGAAGCCCCCGAATTGAGCAACTACAACAACAACCCCGCCAAGAAGCCTTTCACCTCCAACGACAAGAAAGGCTATGCCGGAAGTCTACCATCTTGCAACAAGTGCCACAAACATCATTATGGCGAATGTAGCAAACCATTTTGCAACAAATGCCGCAACCGTCATTATGGTGAATGTGGTAAGTTAACTTGCCACCGGTGCCAAGGAAGTGGTCATACGGCCAACGATTGTAGGAGCGTCGCCCCCGTCGCCCAAAAGGCGCCCAATGCACACCGGTCGGGCTTTTGTTTCGAATGTGGCCAACCGAGTCATTTTAAGAATGCGTGCCCAGAGAAGGAGACCAACCCCAATGCACGCGGCCGAAATTTCAACATTAACACCGAGGGAGCCCGAGATGACAACTAGTCACGGGTACGTTTCTTCTCAACAACCTTATATTTTATGTTTATTCAATTCGGGTACCGTTAGACGTTTTATAACCAAGGCCTTGACTCGTACTCTTTGCACACCACCATATCCCCTAGATACTACCTATGCCATGCAGGTGACCGACGGAAAACTATTACGTTAAACTTTTTGGGTGGAGAATTTGAATTTTGACTTGACACTTATAGAACTAGGGGACTCAAAACCTATTCGTTAAGAAGAAAATGATCCCTTACATGTGTATAGATTATCGTGAACTAAATAATTTTCGGTTAAGAACCGATATTCTCTTTCCCGTACCGATGACCTCTTGATCAATCACAAGAATTCCGTGTGTATTCCAAAATCGACCCCCATTCCGGTTATCTCCAAAACGGTTTTCAAAATTCGTTACGATAGTTATGAATTTCTTATAGTGTCGTTCAGTTTAACAAGGGATTCCTCCATATTCATGGGCATGATGGGCCTGATGGGTAGACAGATCTGTCATCATATTCATATGTGATGTTCTAACCTATTCAATTCAAGCAAAGAAGAAAACGAACAACATCTTTGTCTTACGCTCGAACTCTTGAGGAAAGAGCAACTCTATACCAGAATCTCCAAGTGTGAACTTTGGTTAAACAAAGTCTAATTTCTAGACCATGTTGTTAGTGGTCAGGGTATTACAATAAATCTCACAATCGAAGCCACACGTAATCGGAAAACCCTCACAACTCTGACTTGTGTTCGTAAAATCTTAGATCCTTACCGAAAGTTCATTTCCGACTTTTTCTCGTGATGCTCGTCCTTTACCCTCGATAACTCATTAAGTTGGAAATTTAAACCTCTCCGTGCCCGGACCTTAAGCGTGATTTTTCACACCAACATTACTAGCTAAATTCGTATAACGCCAGATGGAACTTAAATATGGAAATATTTCTACTTGAACGCCGAAAGGCATACTCTCTCGACTCAAAAATCGACGTAAATGAAATTCGTTATTTTTGCACGAACGATTGGAATACTTAATTATGGATCCGATCAATCTTCTCATCACCACGTACCACGTTACATAACACTGTTATTTCACTATGACCGTCTGATATTACTGGGACCCAAGATAACACACAATCCAAGGATACTTCCTTTCTCTTTGACTTATCGTCCTCATGATCCTGGTACGGACAACTACTACTCAACCCCGAACTATACAACTATGTGTTCTATCTCGTTTTCCCACCAGGTCTCAACATTTGACCACTAGATGCGCGATATGGCTACCTCAGGATGTGAGCTCATCCTATTCTAAGTTCTCATTCCACTCCTGTCCTTTTGCTTGTACTTTTGTATAAGGAAACCTTTTATATACTTTCTCAATGGAGAGAGAGACTCATCATGTATTACTAGTATTCACCACGAGGGTGAATAGCCCTGAAAAAAAAAAAAAAATGTTCTCTGTAGCCGGTAAGGAACTTGTTCCAACGAACGTTTTCAAACCCTAACTAGCTTGTTCAAACATATCTTAATTCTATTACAACACGGTGTACCATTGTCGACTATCTCGGATCACAATACTCGTTTCACTTCTAGTGTTACAAGAAGCCTTAGAGACACGTTTAAACATGAGTACCATGTATCATCCACAACCAACGGACCAAACAAACGTACGTTTCACATCTTGGAAAGACATGTTACAAACATGTATTGTTGCCTTTAGTTGTCTCCTCTCACACAACAGTTACCATTCGTGTATTAACGCCGCACTTCCGAAACCCTATATGACCGCAAATGTCATACCCCTATTCGTTGGACCAAAGCATGTGGCAAGCAAATCACCGGATCCGAACTCATTCAAGAAATAACCTTTGAGATAGTTCAAGTCCGAGAAGGGCTCAAGACGGCCCGTGGTCGCCAAAGGAGTTATACTAATGTTAGATGAAAATCTCTCAAATTTAAAGTCAGTAACCGTGTAATATTGAAAACCACACCTTGGAAAGGTGTAATCCGTTTCGGGAAATCGAGGAAATTTATATCCGCAATATTGATCCTTTTGAAATCTTGGGGCGTATTGGAACCGCTCCCTACCATTTAGAACTGCCGACTCAATTAAGTTTCCGTTTACCTTACATTTCGTGTAACAAACTTAGAAACGTGTCCTGCGGAACAGGAACTTGCAATCCTTCTAGATGCACCAACTATTGATGACAAACTACTCTTCATAGGAAAACCGGCTGAACTTGTGGATCGTAAAACCAAACCTTACTACTACGTAACACCCCGACTATTCAGATTCGTGGAAATGCCTAAGGATGTATCTTCACTGCTCCGTAGATTGAACAACGCTAGGTCTCGAGTAAGAGACATCGACTACTACTTCCAACTAAATTTCGGGACGAAATTTCTTTTGAGGTGTGGATAATGTAACATCCCGTGATTTTCCGTTAAATTTATTTTAACACCGTCTTTTTTTTTATAATATCTTTCGTTATTCAAATTTGTATCTTTCGTTAACTAACGTTCATAATATTCTCGTTATCTAATTATAACGTCATCCGTTACTCGAACGTTTTTAAAATATTCGTTGGGTTAATTTTCGCACCCGACTACAAACTCGAGGGACTAAAATTGACACGGGGCAAACTAGTTGACTAGGTCACCTAGTCCACCCCAATCACCACCATTCAACCATCTCCATCTCTCTCTCTTTCTCTCTAGCAAGAACACACACACAAACCCATTCCATTCATTCATCATCTAAATTCAATCTTGGAAGCTCACAACAAATTCGACTACATATTCTTAATCCTCTCGTCATTCTCTACGATTTGATACTAACTTCATCGATTTTGGGTAACATTTCTAAAACTCTAGATTTCTCAAATTCGTGTTTTTGACTTGATATGTTGTTAGTTAGTGTCTATGGCTCGTGTATAACATGAATATATGATTTGTATGCTCGATCTTGATGTTTTGGTATAACTAGCTTGAAAATGAAAAGTGTATGCTTAATCTTTGATTTTGGATGATGAAATGTGTTTAGATGTTAATGTTTGTGTGTTCAAAGTGTTAGTTACTTCAATAGCTTCGTTTTGGTGTGTTGATTGACATGAAAACCTTACATTAACATGATTAGTGATTTTGAGGTTTGGTTAAGGTTTGACAACTCTTAAAACGAACTTTTGATGCATTGAATGCTTATTAATGTTATTGATAAGTGTTTAGTTGTATTACACGTTTCATTACCTTCAAAACGGCATATCATATGTATAAATTGGATTCCCGAAACTTAAATTGCAATTGATGAACTTGAAACTTGAAAATAAACCTTTATTGGTCACTTGACGGGATTTTGGTTATTGTATATGATGTTTTTGCTTGATGAAAAGTGCTTAGTTGCGTTCCTTGTCGAAAGAGCTTTCCGGTGATATAAGATACATGTTCTAATTGTTTGCGGATCATAAATTGTGATTGTTTGAAGTTTGGGTCGTGCACTTGTGTTTTTCTGCAAACAGGACCTGAATGCCCATTGGGACGCCGTCCTGATTTTTGGGACGCCGTCCCACTCTTCAATTTGGAACGCCGTCCTAATTTTGGGACACCGTCCCACTCTTCATATTGGGACACCGTCCTGATTTTGGGACACCGTCCTGATACACTAAAATGGGCTGTTTTGCTTGGTCATTTGACGTAAAATGTTTGCTACGCTACGGACCTCCGATTAACATGAAACTTGGCCAACATGCTCATATATGATTATATAACTTAGAAAAATTGTCGGATACCCGACCCGACCCCGTTGACTTTGACTTTGACCAAGTTTGACTTTTATTCAAACTTAACCAAACGTTTATGCAATCGTTCTAACATGCTTTTATACGTAATTCTTGTATGAAACTTGACAACATGGTTCACATGCTATAATAATCGAGTCGTAACGAGTCATAGGACTAATTGAACACATTTCACCCGAGCTTGTGTCGTAACCGGTTAATTGATATAACTTACTTGTTTAGGTCAAGGCTAAGCAACTTTCATGCACACGTTTACTATGTGAAGTACTTTTATACTCGTGCACTCGAGGTGAGATCATAGTCCCACTTTTTCAACAACTTTTATATTTTTAAATCGTGGGCTGAGAAACTTATACGTTACATACTTATATACATTTCATATGTATATATACCTTTCATACTTTTATACATCGAACACGAATACGAATACAAAGATACGGACGAGTTTGAACGAAAATCCTCAATTCAATTATCATTAATTACATCAGATGGTGTAAGCGAGACTATGTTGTGTGGATCCATACGGGTTTGACTAACCCTCATTCGGACGGTTCGCTACCGTTAAGCGAATGAAATATATTCTGGTACGGTGTATGTTCTAACACTTTTATGCTGAGGTAAATGATACGGTTAAGCTTTGATAATTGGGTGCTCGGTAAACAACAATACTTATGGAATTCAAACGATTCGGAAAATCGACTTATACTATAACTTGTGGTTCAACTTATTTTACTTACATACTCATTTACTAAACCTATGATTTCACCAACGTTTTCGTTGACAGATTCTTCTATGTTTTTCTCAGGTTTTGAATGCTTAAGTGATACATGCTTCCGCACTCTTTTGATACTTGCTTGGATGTCGAGTATACATGCATATTTGGAGCATCCTTTTGGCTACTTTTAAATTGTGTCGCATAGGTTTCAATTGTACGTTTAACATTGTAATGTAACTAGCCGTCGAACTTCTTTTTGTAAACTTGAAACACCCTTTTACATTGAAATGAATGCGACATATTTTGGTCAAACGTTGTCTTAAAGACTTATGACCATGTAATGGGACCTACGTAGTCGACGCCGTCACTTGACGATTTGTCGGGGTCGCTACACTCTCTCCCCCTCCTGATTACCCCTCTTAAATGAATCCTCAACCTTTGAAAAGCTCGCTTTTGTACCCATGCACCTTGACCCTTTGTCTTCTACCTTGGATTGATTTTGATTTTCTTTTGCCTGAGAAAAATGAAGATCCGGCGAGTCTTGGACCTCTTGATGTGCAAAATCTTCCCCATGATCATCACAGTTAACCGAAAAATTTTCTGTTTCCCATTCGGTTGTGTTATCCGAATCTCCTTCGATATTGAATATGTCTCTTGGATCTTCATAAACATTGTCATAGAAATTACCTTCATTGGTTTTGACCTGAACTAATTCTTTGATTAGGTTTGGACCCATGACCTTAACTAGTACCCTACTGATAATGCTAAAAACGAACATATATTTCATAGCATTATTCCTCAAGAAAGACAAGCTTTTAGTTGCAATTGTTCTATTTACAAGTGATATTCGTTTAAAATATAAAAGGTGAAGACAAAAGACAGATTCGACGAATTGAAGACGCAAACGACCAAAAAGCTCAAAAGTACAAAATACAATCAAAGAGGTTCCAATTATTGATAAGAAACGTCTCGAAATTACAAGAGTACAAGATTCAAAACGCAAAGTACAAGATATTAAATTGTACGCAAGGACGTTCAAAAATCCGGAACCGGGACCAGAGTCAACTCTCAACGCTCGACGCAACGGACTAAAAATTACAAGTCAACTATGCACATAAATATAATATAATATTTAAATAATTACTAAAATTATTTATATATTATATTTATTTATATAATCCGTCGACAAGCTAGGAGCCAAGGCTTGGTGAGCTGTAAAAATAAACTCCGCGACTCGCGGAGTTTGAAGAAGGAAAGGGCCGCAAGTCGCGGAGATCCCCTGGATGAAAATTCCTATAAAAGCCAGCGCAGTTCGACGTAAAAAATATCATATAATCTATCTCTCTCTCAATATATACGTAATTATATATATATAATTTATATTTTAATTTTAATTTTAAATCCTAATAATAAGGGTATGTTAGCGAATGTTGTAAGGGTGTAAGTCAAAATTCTGTCCGTGTAACGCTACGCTATTTTTAATCATTGTAAGTTATGTTTATATTATTTTCATTAATGTCTCGTAGCTAAGTTATTATTATGCTTATTTAAATCGAAGTAATCATCATGTTGGGCTAATTACTAAAATTGGGTAATTGAGCTTTGTACCATAATTGGGGTTTGGATAAAAGAACGACACTTGTGGAAATTAGACTATGGGCTATTAATGGGTTTTATATTAACTAAACAATACCTTGTTAATTTAATATACAAACTTATAATTTGATGTATTTATATTTAACCACATACGCTTGACTGGGTACGGTGGGCGAGATATCTATAAATACCAATAATTATTCATTTTCCCGGCAATGGAACCAAAAAATACTTGATGTTAAAGCTAGGGGGTATAAAATACTATTAAATTTTAGCAGGAAAATACTATTAAATAAGATACAATTTTACACAAGATATTTATTTATTTAGAGAATGGATATACTTAAACCTTGCTACAACACTTATAGGCAGTGTACCTAATCGTACAGTAGTGTAGTTTTTAGTAAGTCCGGTTCGTTTCACGGGGGAAAAAAAATCTTTAAACAAAGATTAACGCTATATTAGTTTAATTTATAAAAATACAAATATATATATAAGTAATATTATTATTATAAAGGGGGGTTTTTACCGTTTAATGACCGGTTTGTCGATTTTTAAAACTTTAGTCGCAGTTAAAACAAAATGTAAAATATTAAATAAATAAAAGACTTAATTTAAAGCGTAAAGTAAATAACGATAATGAAATTGCGATAAATAAAAGTGCGATGAAATAAAATACAATAAAATAAAGTGCGATAATTAGAAGTGCAATTAAATATAAAATAAAGAAAATTAAATATGAAATAAAAGAATTATGCTTATTTAAACTTCCGTAATCATGATGTTTGACGTGTTGATTTTAGGTTTATGCCCATGGGTTAATTGTTCTTTGTCCTGGATTATTTAATATGTCCATACGGATTTGTCCATAATAGTCCATCAGTCATAAATATAAAGAGCGAAAGCCTTCGTCAAATTATTCTTATTCCCGAAGTCAAATATTCCAACTAATTGGGGATTCGAATTGTAACAAGGTTTTAATACTTTGTTTAATGAATACACCAGGTTATCAACTGCGTGTAAACCAAGGTTTTACTACTTTGTTAACAATTACACCAATTACCCTTGAATGTAATTCACCCCTGTTTCAACAAGTCTATTAACTATTAATCCAGTTCCGTGTCCGGTAAAATGAATAATTATTGGTATTTATAGATATCCCGCCCACCGTACCCAGTCAATCGTATGTGGTTAAATATAAATACGTCAAATTATAAGTTTGTATATTAAATTAACAAGGTATTGTTTAGTTAATATAAAACCCATTAATAGCCCATAATCTAATTTCCACAAGTGTCGTTCTTTTATCCAAACCCCAATTATGGTACAAAGCCCAATTACCCAATCTTAGTAATTAGCCCAACATCATGATTACTTCGATTTAAATAAGCATAATAATAACTTAGCTACGAGACATTAATGAAAATAATATAAACATAACTTACAATGATTAAAAATAGTGTAGCATTACACGGACAGAATTTCGACTTACACCCTTACAACATTCACTAACATACCCTTATTATTAGGATTTAAAATTAAAATTAAAATTAAAATATAAATTATATATATATAATTACGTATATATTGAGAGAGAGATAGATTATATGATATTTTTTACGTCGAACTGCGCTGGCTTTTATAGGAATTTTCGTCCAGGGGATCTCCGCGACTCGCGGCCCTTTCCTTCTTCAAACTCCGCGAGTCGCGGAGTTTGTTTTTACAGCTCACCAAGCCTTGGCTCCTAGCTTGTCGACGGATTATATAAATAAATATAATATATAAATAATTTTAGTAATTATTTAAATATTATATTATATTTATGTGCATAGTTGACTTGTAATTTTTAGTCCGTTGCGTCGAGCGTTGAGCGTTGTGTAAAATTGTATCGTATTTAATAGTATTTTCCTGCTAAAATTTAATAGTATTTTATACCCCCTAGCTTTAACATCAAGTATTTTTGGCGCCGCTGCCGGGGAACTTAAAATCTAGCTTAAAAGCCGGAAGTGTATCGCTATATATATATAAAAAAAAGATTTTTATTTTTAGTTTACTTTTATAAAAATACGTTTTAAATATTCGAAAACATAGAAAAGAAAACAAAAATATAAATATTTTTAAGAGTTTGTTAAATATTTAAGTTTTATAAAGTTTCTTTATTTTTATTTTATAAAAATATAAGTCTTATTTAAATATTTTGTTTTTATTAAAAACATAAAAAAAAACTGAAAGAAAAAATATATATATATATATATATAAATCTAGTTTTAAGATTTTTATTTATAAAATTATAAAATATTTCTATTTTAGTTTTTAAGTATAAGTTTTTATTATATAAATATTTTATTTATTTATTAAAAATATATATATATATATATATATATATATATATATATATATATATATATATATATATATATATATATATATATATATATATATAATTACGTTGAACCTGTCAAACGAAACAACCTGATCTGAAATTTGAAATCCCACGACTCGATGAGTTTTCCAGCTTCGAGAACCGCGACTCACGGAGACACTCTGACACGGGTACACAAAACCCTAATATCGCATTAATTACGGGTTTTTATTTTTATTATTTAAATTTAACCCTAATTAGGTTTAATTATTTTAATTAATTTAGTTTAGTTTATTTAGTATTTAGTATTTTGTATTTTTAATTTTAATTAGTTTAGTTAGTTTATAAAATTAATAGTTTTATAAAATAAATAATATAAAAATAATATTTTTATAAAAATTGTAATTTTTACAACTTTTAGTATATTTTTATAATTTGTTCCTTTTTATTCATTTTAGCGTAACTTTTGTACTTTTCGCTCGTATTTAATTTTAAGCTTAGTTTTTGCCATAGTTATTTTTATTTCTAGATTTTTAGGCTTTGCCGTAAAATCCCTTAAGTGCTTTTTCTTTAGACTAAGATTTAGGTGCTTTAGAATTTTTCGACGCCTTTTACCTATGTATCAATTATCACTCCAATTAGTAATATCAATTTGCGATTATAATTTTAAGTTAGTGATAGTAATAAGGTTGGGTTAGTCGAGTGTTTTTAAGTTTTATAGTCATTTTTTTCTTTCTTATTTTTCGACGCCTTTTATTTTTCGATCTTTTCTTTTTCGACCTTTTTCGACGTGCTCTTTTTCTTTCTTATTTCTCACTATTCTAGTTTTTAGGACTTAGAATTTTCTCTACTTCTTATCTAAATTTCTTAAAATTACGAAAATTTATTTAAGTGGTTAAATTGATAGACATCAAAATTTGCTGGTTCGTAGTAATAGTTGGATTTGTACGTGGACCGGGTTATTGGAGCCAAACAGTCCTCAATTATATTGAGACCAAACGAATACTGCCCCTCTGCTGCATCTTTTGGCTATTCGAAACGTGGGCAAAATCAGAAAAGTCTATTAATTGGATAACTTATATAATTTTTCTTTCCTTTTAAAAAACTAATAGGATATTCAATGAATGCACCGAGCAAGACGTTCACCACCTTTTGTACGTTCACCACCAGTAACTCGATCAAGACATTTAGCAAATATTGTCGCCGTTGATTTTTCTTTAGAATCGTCATCCAGTCAACCAAGTACTCCAATTCAAATTTCCGATAATCCATTTTTTAAACCCGACCTCACAATTGAGAATCCGGAGAATATTCAGGGACGATTCATAGATCCTGAACCATTAATTTTTCCTCCGGAACCACCAATCATTCAAACAGAGATTGTTGAGGAACGAACCATTAAATCAGAATCCTCTAGTGATTCCGATTCAACAAATTCAATTATGGAGAATCTGGAACCTTTAAGCATGGAAGACCGAATGAGAGCTAAACGCACTGGCCAAGGTCACGCAATTACTCATCCTGACATTAATGCGCCAGATTATGAAATTAAAGGACAAATTCTACACATGGTGACTAATCAATGCCAATTTAGTGGTGCGCCGAAGGAAGATCCAAATGAACATCTTCGTACCTTTAATAGGATCTGCACACTATTTAAAATAAGAGAAGTGGAGGATGAACAGATATATCTCATGTTATTTCCCTGGACTTTAAAGGGAGAAGCCAAAGATTGGTTGGAATCGTTACCTGAAGGGGCGATTGATACATGGGACGTTTTACTTGAAAATTTTCTTAAACAATTCTTTCCGGCATCTAAAGCCGTAAGACTTCAAGGAGAAATTGTTACGTTCACACAGAAGCCAAATGAAACTCTATATGAGGCGTGGACAAGATTTGGAAAGTTATTGAGAGGATGTCCGCAACATGGTTTAGACACTTGTCAAATAGTACAAATATTCTACCAAGGATGCGACATCACTACAAGGAAAGACATCGATATAGCAGCTGGTGGTTCTATTATGAAGAAAACCGAAACTGATGCTTACAAAATTATTGATAACACTACTTCCCACTCACATGAGTGGCACCAAGAAAAAGATATCGTTAGATCATCTAAAGCAGCTAGAGCCGATTCTAGCCATGACTTAGATTCCATTTCCGCAAAGATAGATACTGTCGAGAGACGAATGGAAAAGATGACTAAAGATATACACTCAATACGAATTAGTTGTGAGCAATGTGGAGGACCACATTTGACAAAAGATTGTCTCAGTATTGAACTAACAATGGAACAAAGAGAGAATATTTCATACATAAAACAAAGGCCTGGAAATAATTATCAGAATAATTATCAACCGCCAAGACCGATTTACAATCAAAACCAGAATTATAACCGAAATGTTCCATACAACAATCAACAAGGTCCTAGCAATCAACAAATATCCAATAATACTTACAACCAGCAAAGACCTAATTTTCAAAACAAACCACCACAAACCGATGATAAAAAGCCAAATTTAGAAGATATGATGACAAAGCTAGTTGAAACTCAAACGCAGTTTTTCACATCTCAGAAACAAACTAATGAACAAAATGCTCAAGCATTTAGAAATCAACAAGCTTCTATTCAAAATTTAGAACAAGAAGTAAGTAACCTAGCAAGGTTAATAGGTGAAAGAAAACCAGGAAGTCTACCTAGTGATACAAATGCTAACCCCCGGAATGAAACAGCTAAAGCCATTACCACAAGAAGTGGTATTACACTTAAACCACCTGAAATACCTGTAATTTCTGAGGAAGCTATTCCTACTCCACAAGAACCACAACCTGAACAAGATAAGGAAAAAGAACCGGTAGTTGAAAAGGTTAATGAAGATAACACAGTTAAGGCAAAACCTTATGTTAAACCATATCAACCACCACTTCCTTACCCGAGTAAAATGAAAAAAGAGAAACTTGAAGCCGAGCAATCCAAATTCTTGGATATGTTTAAACAGATAAATGTAAATCTTCCTTTCATTGATGTAATTTCAGGAATGCCTAGATATGCTAAATTTCTGAAAGATCTAATCACGAATAGAAAGAAAATGGAAGAACTCTCGGCTGTTACTATGAATGCTAATTATTCAGCAGTGCTGTTGAATAAGATACCAGAAAAATTATCTGATCCAGGAAGCTTCACAATTCCATGTTTTCTGGGTAGTCTTAGTTCAATAGAAGCATTGGCAGACTTAGGTGCTAGTATAAATTTAATGTCGTATTCACTATACGCTAAACTAGACCTTGGAGAATTGAAACCAACAAGAATAAGCAAACAACTAGCCGATCGATCAATAAAATATCCTAGAGGGATAATGGAGAACATGCTAGTTAAAGTTGGTACTTTAGTATTTCCAGTAGATTTTGTTGTTCTGGACATGGAAGAAGATTCTCAAGTTCCTCTCATATTAGGAAGACCATTCTTAAACACGGCTAAAGCAATGATAGACGTGTTTGGTAAGAAACTGACCCTAAGTATAGAGGACGAGAGTGTTACCTTTTCAGTTGATAGAGCAATGCAACAACCGCAATCTGCAGATGATACATGTTATTATATTCAAACTATAGATTCACATGCAGAATTATTAGAAGAATTTCCAGAATTACAAGGAACGGGAGAATGTTCTTTAGGAGAAGGAACTGAACCAATTGATGAAGCTGAAATGTTAGCTACACTAATAGCTAATGGATATGAACCAATAACAGAAGAAATTCAAATGCTAAAAGAAGAAGACAGATATCGATATAAATCATCGATAGAAGAACCTCCGACATTAGAGTTAAAGCCACTTCCAAACCATTTAGAATACGCTTATTTACATGGTGAATCTGAATTACCTGTAATAATATCGTCTTCTCTTACTGAAAATGAGAAATCACAACTCTTTTCTGTGTTGAAAGCTCATAAACCAGCCATTGCATGGAAGATTCATGATATTAAAGGAATAAGTCCTTCGTATTGCACACATAAAATCCTTATGGAAGAAGGTCATAAAACGTATGTGCAACGCCAACGAAGACTAAATCCTAATATGCAAGATGTTGTTAAAAAAGAAATTATTAAACTGCTAGATGCAGGTTTAATTTATCCAATTTCTGATAGTCCATAGGTAAGCCCAGTTCAATGCGTGCCTAAGAAGGGTGGCATGACTGTCATTAAAAATGAGAAAAATGAGCTTATTCCTACTAGAACTGTAACAGGATGGCGTGTTTGTATTGATTATAGAAAATTAAATGACGCCACCAGAAAAGATCACTTTCCCTTACCTTTCATTGATCAAATGTTGGAAAGATTAGCCGGAAACAGTTACTATTGTTTTTTTGATGGATTTTCCGGATACTTTCAAATTCCAATAGCACCCGAAGACCAAGAGAAAACCACATTCATATGCCCGTATGGTACTTTTGCTTACAAACGCATGCCATTTGGACTTTGCAACGCCCCTGCAACCTTTCAAAGGTGCATGATGGCGATTTTTCATGACATGATAGAAGAATGCATGGAAGTTTTCATGGATGACTTTTCAGTCTTCGGTGATACATTTGAATCATGTCTAGCTAATCTTGAACGAATGCTGATTAGATGCGAACAATCAAATCTAGTACTTAATTGGGAGAAATGCCATTTCACGGTTAAAGAAGGCATCGTTCTTGGACATAAAATTTCAAAGGAAGGAATTGAAGTGGATAGAGCTAAAGTAGATGTAATTGCTAAACTTCCACATCCCACCAATGTTAGAGGAGTTAGGAGTTTTCTAGGGCATGCCGGTTTTTACCGACGTTTCATAAAAGATTTTTCTAAAATTGCCACTCCTATGAATAAACTCCTAGAAAAGGATGCTCCATTCATCTTTTCAGATGAATGTATCAAATCTTTTAATATTCTTAAAGAGAAACTCACTAATGCGCCGATCATGATAACACCAAATTGGAATCTACCATTTGAACTAATGTGCGATGCAAGTGATTTTGCAATGGGAGCCGTTTTAGGACAAAGGATTGAAAAACGATTTCAACCTATTTATTACGCTAGTAAAACGTTACAAGGAGCACAAACAAATTACACAACTACTGAAAAAGAACTCCTTTCTATTGTCTTTGCTTTTGAAAAATTTCGTTCATATCTCGTTCTAGCTAAAACGGTGGTCTATACCGACCATTCTGCTCTTAGATACCTATTTTCGAAACAAGATGCTAAACCAAGATTAATCCGTTGGATCTTACTCTTACAAGAATTCGATATTGAAATCCGAGATAAAAGAGGAGCAGAAAATCTCACCGCTGATCATCTTTCTCGTCTTGAAAATCCCGAATTAGAAGTTCTAAATGAATCGGCCATACAAGACAACTTTCCTGATGAATATCTATTGAAGATAGATTATAATGAAATTCCATGGTTTGCAGACTATGCAAACTACTTAGTATGTGGATTCCTTGAAAAAGGATTGTCGTACCAAAAACGAAAGAAATTCTTTAGTGATATAAAACACTATTTCTGGGAAGATCCACATTTTTTTAAAAGTTGTCCAGATGGAATAATACGCCGATGTGTATTCGGAGATGAAGCTAGTAAAATCTTAAACCATTGTCACACAGGACCAACAGGAGGGCATTATGGGCCTCAACTAACAGCAAGAAAAGTTTATGATGCTGGATTCTATTGGCCTACAATTTACAAAGACGCACACCTTCTTTGCAAATCCTGTGATGCTTGTCAAAGGGCCGGAAAAATAAGTCAACGTGATAAAATGCCACAAAATGTCATTCAAGTATGTGAAGTATTTGACATTTGGGGTATTGACTTTATGGGTCCATTTCCAAAATCTCATAATAATCTCTACATTCTCGTAGCCATTGATTATGTATCTAAATGGGCGGAAGCACAAGCTCTCCCAACTAACGATGCACGAGTTGTAGTCAACTTTTTAAAACGTCTTTTTGCAAGGTTTGAAACACCAAAAGCTTTAATAAGTGATCGGGGTACTCATTTATGTAATAATCAACTTGAGAAAGTTCTTAAAAGATATGGAGTAACTCATAAAATCTCCACCGCATATCATCCACAAACAAGTGGACAAGTTGAAAATACTAACCGAGCTTTAAAACGTATTCTAGAGAAAACCATAGGATCAAATCCGAAGGAATGGTCCATTAAATTGGAGGATGCACTCTGGGCTTTTAGAACAGCCTACAAAACTCCAATTGGAACCACACCTTTTAAACTCGTTTATGAAAAAGCATGTCATCTTCCAGTAGAAATTGAACACAAAGCATTTTGGGCTTTGAAGACATGTAATCTTGATTTACATGAAGCTGGACGTCTACGGTTAAGTCAACTAAACGAATTAGAAGAATTAAGACATGAAGCATACGAAAATTCGTTAATCTATAAGGAAAGAACGAAGAAATGGCATGATAAAAGAATCAGAAGTTCAAAAGAATTTAAAGAAGGAGACAGAGTTCTTCTTTTCAATTCACGATTCAAGCTATTTCCTGGAAAATTGAAATCAAGATGGTCTGGACCATTCATAGTCAAAAGAGTTTTCCCATACGGAACGATAGAATTAATAAATTCAAATGGGATTGAATTTAAAGTTAATGGTCACAGAGTTAAACATTACATACATGGTCCGATGGAAGTTGACAATGAAGTTAATCATAATTTCACCACTCAAGAAAACCTTCAAAATGAAAACATAAATATGTTATCAACAACATATGAAAAATAAAAATTAGAATATAGGGAGGATTCAAATTTGAGTGATGAAGAAGAATTCTTATACAAACCTCCCATTCCAAGAAACGAAGAAAAATGTGAACAAGAAGTTCAAATAGAAGTGAAAGAACCAAGAAAAGAATTATTCCTCTTGAAAAGAAAATTTATTTTAAATTAAAATTTATAGTATTTAATATAAAATTCGAACATATATTTCATAGCATTATTCCTCAAGAAAGACAAGCTTTTAGTTGCAATTGTTCTATTTACAAGTGATATTCGTTTAAAATATAAAAGGTGAAGACAAAAGACAGATTCGACGAATTGAAGACGCAAACGACCAAAAAGCTCAAAAGTACAAAATACAATCAAAGAGGTTCCAATTATTGATAAGAAACGTCTCAAAATTACAAGAGTACAAGATTCAAAATGCAAAGTACAAGATATTAAATTGTAAGCAAGGACGTTCAAAAATCCGGAACCGGGACCAGAGTCAACTCTCAACGCTCGACGCAACAGACTAAAAATTACAAGTCAACTATGCACATAAATATAATATAATATTTAAATAATTACTAAAATTATTTATATATTATATTTATTTATATAATCCATCGACAAGCTAGGAGCCAAGGCTTGGTGAGCTGTAAAAACAAACTCCGCGACTCACGGAGTTTGAAGAAGGAAAGGGCCGCGAGTCGCAGAGATCCCCTGGACGAAAATTCCTATAAAAGCCAGCGCAGTTCGACGTAAAAAATATCCATTAATCTATCTCTCTCTCAATATATACGTAATTATATATATATAATTTATATTTTAATTTTAATTTTAATTTTAAATCCTAATAATAAGGGTATGTTAGCGAATGTTGTAAGGGTGTAAGTCGAAATTCTGTCCGTGTAACGCTACGCTATTTTTAATCATTGTAAGTTATGTTTATATTATTTTCATTAATGTCTCGTAGCTAAGTTGCTTATTTAAATCGAAGTAATCATGATGTTGGACTAATTACTAAAATTGAATAATTGGGCTTTGTACCATAATTGGGGTTTGGATAAAAAAACGACACTTGTGAAAATTAGACTATGGGCTATTAATGGGTTTTATATTAACTAAACAATACCTTGTTAATTTAATATACAAACTTATAATTTGACGTATTTATATTTAACCACATACGCTTGACTGGGTACGGTGGGCGGGATATCTATAAATACCAATAATTTTTCATTTTACCGGACATGGAACTGGATTAAAAGTTAATAGACTTGTTGAAATAGGGGTGAATTACATTCAAGGGTAATTGGTGTAATTGTTAACAAAGTAGTAAAACATTGGTTTACACGCAGTCGATAACCTGGTGTATTCATTAAACAGAGTATTAAAACCTTGTTACAATTCGAATCCCCAATTAGTTGGAATATTTGACTTCGGGAATAAGAATAATTTGACGAAGGCTTTCGCTCTTTATATTTATGACTGATGGACTACTATGGACAAATCTGTATGGACATATTAAATAATCCAGGACAAAGAACAATTAACCCATGGGCATAAAACTAAAATCAACACGTCAAACATCATGATTACGGAAGTTTAAATAAGCATAATTCTTTTATTTCATATTTAATTTCCTTTATTTTATATTTAATTGCACTTCTAATTATCGCACTTTATTTTATTGTATTTTATTTCATCGCACTTTTATTTATCGCAATTTCATTATCGTTATTTACTTTACGCTTTAAATTAAGTCTTTTATTTATTTAATATTTTACATTTTGTTTTAACTGCGACTAAAGTTTTAAAAATCGACAAACCGATCATTAAACGGTAAAAACCCCCCTTTATAATAATAATATTACTTATATATATATTTGTATTTTTATAAATTAAACTAATATAGCTTTAAGCTTTGTTTAAAGATTTTTTTTCCCTGTGGAACGAACCGGACTTACTAAAAACTACACTACTGTACGATTAGGTACACTGCCTATAAGTGTTGTAGCAAGGTTTAAGTATATCCATTCTCTAAATAAATAAATATCTTGTGTAAAATTGTATCGTATTTAATAGTATTTTCCTGCTAAAATTTAATAGTATTTTATACCCCCTAGCTTTAACATCAAGTATTTTTGGCGCCGCTGCCGGGGAACTTAAAATCTAGCTTAAAATTCGGAAGCGCATCGCTATATATATATTAAAAAAAAGATTTTTATTTTTAGTTTACTTTTATAAAAATACGTTTTTGTAAAAATACGTTTTAAATATTCGAAAACATAGAAAAGAAAACAAAAATATAAATATTTTTAAGAGTTTGTTAAATATTTAAGTTTTATAAAGTTTCTTTATTTTTATTTTATAAAAATATAAGTCTTATTTAAATATTTTGTTTTTATTAAAAAAATAAAAAAAAACGAAAGAAAATATATATATATATATATATATATATATATATATATATATATATATATATATATATAAATCTAGTTTTAAGATTTTTATTTATAAAATTATAAAATATTTCTATTTTAGTTTTTAAGTATAAGTTTTTATTATATAAATATTTTATTTATTTATTAAATATATATATATATATATATATATATATATATATATATATATATATATATATATATATATATATATATAATTACGTTGAACCTGTCAAACAAAACAACCTGATCTGAAATTTGAAGTCCCGCGACTCGCGGAGTTTTCCAGCTTCGAGAACCGCGACTCGCGGAGACACTCTGACACGGGTACACAGAACCCTAATATCGCATTAATTACGGGTTTTTATTTTTATTATTTAAATTTAACCCTAATTAGGTTTAATTATTTTAATTAATTTAGTTTAGTTTATTTATTATTTTGTATTTTTAATTTTAATTAGTTTAATTAGTTTATAAAATTAATAGTTTTATAAAATAAATAATATAAAAATAATATTTTTATAAAAATTGTAATTTTTACAACTTTTAGTATATTTTTATAATTTGTTCCTTTTTATTCATTTTAGCGTAACTTTTGTACTTTTCGCTCGTATTTAGTTTTAAGCTTAGTTTTTGCCATAGTTATTTTTATTTCTAGATTTTTAGGCTTTGCCGTAAAATCCCTTAAGTGCTTTTTCTTTAGACTAAGATTTAGGTGCTTTAGAATTTTTCGACGCCTTTTACCTATGTATCAATTATCACTCCAATTAGTAATCGCAATTTGCGATTATAATTTTAAGTTAGTGATAGTAATAAGGTTGGGTTAGTCGAGTGTTTTTAAGTTTTATAGTCATTTTTTTCTTTCTTATTTTTCGACGCCTTTTATTTTTCGATCTTTTCTTTTTCGACCTTTTTCGACACGCTCTTTTTCTTTCTTATTTCTCGCTATTCTAGTTTTTAGGACTTAGAATTTTCTCTACTTCTTATCTAAATTTCTTAAAATTACGAAAATTTATTTAAGTGGTTAAATTGATAGACATCAAAATTTTTTGGTTCGTAGTAATAGTTGGATTTGTACGTGGACCGGGTTATTGGAGCCAAACAGTCCTCAATTATATTTAGACCAAACGAATCCTGCCCCTCTGCTGCATCTTTTGGCTATTCGAAACGTGGGCAAAATCAGAAAAGTCTATTAATTGGATAACTTATATAATTTTTCTTTCCTTTTAAAAAACTAATAGGATATTCAGTGAATGCACCGAGCAAGACGTTCACCACCTTTTGTACGTTCACCACCTTTAACTCGATCAAGACATCTAGCTAATATTGTCGCCGTTGATTTTTCTTTAGAATCGTCATCCAGTCAACCAAGTACTACAATTCAAATTTCTGATAATCCATTTTTAAACCCGACCTCACAATTTAGAATCCGGAGAATATTCAGGGACGATTCATAGATCCTGAACCATTAATTTTTCCTCCGGAACCACCAATCATTCAAACAGAGATTGTTGAGGAACGAACCATTAAATCAGAATCCTCTAGTGATTCCGATTCAACAAATTCAATTATGGAGAATCTGGAACCTTTAAGCATGGAAGACAGAATGAGAGCTAAACGCACTGGCCAAGGTCACGCAATTACTCATCCTGACATTAATGCGCCAGATTATGAAATCAAAGGACAAATTCTACACATGATGACTAATCAATGCCAATTTAGTGGTGCGCCGAAGGAAGATCCAAATGAACATCTTCGTACCTTTAATAGGATCTGCACACTATTTAAAATAAGAGAAGTTGAGGATGAAAAGATATATCTCATGTTATATCCCTGGACTTTAAAGGGAGAAGCCAAAGATTGGTTGGAATCGTTACCTGAAGGGGCAATTGATACATGGGATGTTTTAGTTGAAAAATTTCTTAAACAATTCTTTCCGGCATCTAAAGCCGTAAGACTTCAAGGAGAAATTGTTACGTTCACACAGAAGCCAAATGAAACTCTATATGAGGCGTGGACTAGATTTGGAAAGTTATTAAGAGGATGTCCGCAACATGGTTTAGACACCTATCAAATAGTACAAATATTCTACCAAGGATGCGACATCACTACAAGGAAAGACATAGATATTGCAGCTGGTGGTTCTATTATGAAGAAAACCGAAACTGATGCTTATAAAATTATTGATAACACTGCTTCCCACTCACATGAGTGGCACCAAGAAAAAGATATCGTTAGATCATCTAAAGCAGCTAGAGCCGATTCTAGCCATGACTTAGATTCCATTTCTGCAAAGATAGATGCTGTCGAGAGACGTATGGAAAAGATGACTAAGGATATTCACTCAATACGAATTAGTTGTGAGCAGTGTGGAGGACCACATTTGACAAAAGATTGTCTCAGTATTGAACTAACAATGGAACAAAGAGAGAATATTTCATACATAAACCAAAGGCCTGGAAATAATTATCAGAATAATTATCAACCGCCAAGACCGATTTACAATCAAAACCAGAATTATAACCGAAATATTCCATACAACAATCAACAAGGTCCTAGCAATCAACAAGTATCCAATAATACCTACAACCAGCAAAGACCTAATTTTCAAAACAAACCACCACAAACCGATGATAAAAAGCCAAATTTAGAAGATATGATGACAAAGCTAGTTGAAACTCAAACGCAGTTTTTCACATCTCAGAAACAAACTAATGAACAAAATGCTCAAGCATTTAGAAATCAACAAGCTTCTATTCAAAATTTGGAACAAGAAGTAAGTAACCTAGTAAGGTTAATATGTGAAAGAAAACCGGGAAGTCTACCTAGTGATACAAATGCTAACCCCCGGAATGAAACAGCTAAAGCCATTACCACGAGAAATGGTATTACACTTAAACCACCTGAAATACCTGTAATTTCTGAGGAAGCTATTCCTACTCCACAAGAACCACAACCTGAACAAGATAAGGAAAAAGAGCCGGTAGTTGAAAAGGTTAATGAAGATAACACAGTTAAGGCTAAACCTTATGTTAAACCATATCAACCACCACTTCCTTACCCGAGTAAAATGAAAAAAGAGAAACTTGAAGCCGAGCAATCCAAATTCTTGGATATGTTTAAACAGATAAATGTAAATCTTCCTTTCATTGATGTAATTTCAGGAATGCCTAGATATGCTAAATTTCTGAAAGATCTAATCACGAATAGAAAGAAAATGAAAGAACTCTCGGCTGTTACTATGAATGCTAATTGTTCAGCAGTGCTGTTGATTAAGATACCAGAAAAATTATCTGATCCAGGAAGTTTCACAATTCCATGTTTTCTGGGTAGTCTTAGTTCAATAGAAGCATTGGCAGACTTAGGAGCCAGTATAAATTTAATGCCGTATTCACTATACGCTAAACTAGACCTTGGAGAATTGAAACCAACAAGAATAAGCATACAACTAGCCGATCGATCAATAAAATATCCTAGAGGGATAATGGAGAACATGCTAGTTAAAGTTGGTACTTTAGTATTTCCAGTAGATTTTGTTGTTCTGGACATGGAAGAAGATTCTCAAGTTCCTCTCATATTAGGAAGACCATTCTTAAACACGGCTAAAGCAATGATAGACGTGTTTGGTAAGAAACTGACCCTAAGTATAGAGGACGCGAGTGTTACCTTTTCAGTTGATAGAGCAATGCAACAACCGCAATCTGCAGATGATACATGTTATTATATTCAAACTATAGATTCACATGCAGAATTATTAGAAGAATTTTCAGAATTACAAGGAACGGGAGAATGTTCTTTAGGAGAAGGAACTGAACCAATTGATGAAGCTGAAATGTTAGCTACACTAATAGCTAATGGATATGAACCAACAATAGAAGAAATTCAAATGCTAAAAGAAGAAGACAGATATCGATATAAATCATCGATAGAAGAACCTCCGACATTAGAGTTAAAGCCACTTCCAAACCATTTGGAATACGCTTATTTACATGGTGAATCTGAATTACCTGTAATAATATCGTCTTCTCTTACTGAAAATGAGAAATCACAACTCATTTCTGTGTTGAAAGATCATAAACCAGCCATTGCATGGAAGATTCATGATATTAAAGGAATAAGTCCTTCGTATTGCACACATAAAATCCTTATGGAAGAAGGTCATAAAACGTATGTGCAACTCCAACGAAGACTAAATCCTAATATGCAAGATGTTGTTAAAAAAGAAATTATTAAACTGCTAGATGCAGGTTTAATTTATCCAATTTCTGATAGTCCATGGGTAAGCCCAGTTCAATGCGTGCCTAAGAAGGGTGGCATGACTGTCATTACAAATGAGAAAAATGAGCTTATTCCTACTAGGACTGTAACAGGATGGCGTGTTTGTATTGATTATAGAAAATTAAATGACGCCACCAGAAAAGATCACTTTCCCTTACCTTTCATTGATCAAATGTTGGAAAGATTAGCCGAAAATAGTTACTATTGTTTTCTTGATGGATTTTCCGGATACTTTCAAATTCCAATAGCACCCGAAGACCAAGAGAAAACCACATTCACATGCCCTTATGGTACTTTTGCTTACAAACGCATGCCATTTGGACTTTGCATGCCCCTGCAACCTTTCAAAGGTGCATGATGGCGATTTTTCACGACATGATAGAAGAATGCATGGAAGTTTTCATGGATGACTTTTCAGTCTTCGGTGATACATTTGAATCATGTCTAGCTAATCTTGAACGAATGCTGATTAGATGCGAACAATCAAATCTAGTACTTAATAGGGAGAAATGCCATTTCATGGTTAAAGAATGCATCGATCTTGGACATAAAATTTCAAAGGAAGGAATTGAAGTGGATAGAGCTAAAGTAGATGTAATTGCTAAACTTTCACATCCCACCAATGTTAGAGGAGTTAGGAGTTTTCTAGGGCATGCCAGTTTTTACTGACGTTTCATAAAAGATTTTTCTAAAATTGCCACTCCTATGAATAAACTCCTAGAAAAGGATGCTCCATTCATCTTTTCAGATGAATGTTTCAAATCTTTTAATATTCTTAAAGAGAAACACACTAATGCGCCGATCATGAGAACACCAAATTGGAATCTACCGTTTGAACTAATGTGCGACGCAAGTGATTTTGCAATGGGAGCCGTTTTAGGACAAAGGATTGAAAAACGATTTCAACCTATTTATTACGCTAGTAAAACGTTACAAGGAGCACAAACAAATTACACAACTACTAAAAAAGAACTCCTTGCTATTGTCTTTGCTTTTGACAAATTTTGTTCATATCTCGTTCTAGCTAAAACGGTAGTCTATACCGACCATTCTGCTCTTAGATACCTATTTTTGAAACAAGATGCTAAACCAAGATTAATCCGTTGGATCTTACTCTTACAAGAATTCGATATTGAAATCCGAGATAAAAGAGGAGCAGAAAATCTCGCCGTTGATCATCTTTCTCGTCTTGAAAATCCCGAATTAGAAGTTCTAAATGAATCGGCCATACAAGACAACTTTCCTGATGAATATCTATTGAAGATAGATTATAATGAAATTCCATGGTTTGCAGACTATGCAAACTACTTAGTATGTGGATTCCTTGAAAAAGGATTGTCGTACCAAAAACGAAAGAAATTCTTTAGTAATATAAAACACTATTTCTGGGAAGATCCACATTTGTTTAAAAGTTGTCCAGATGGAATAATACGCCGATGTGTATTTGGAGATGAAGCTAGTAAAATCTTAAACCATTGTCACACAGGACCAACAGGAGGGCATTATGGGCCTCTACTAATAGCAAGAAAAGTTTATGATGCTGGATTCTATTAGCCTACAATTTACAAAGACGCACACCTTCTTTGCAAATCCTGTGATGCTTGTCAAAGGGCCGGAAAAATAAGTCAACGTGATGAAATACCACAAAATGTCATTCAAGTATGTGAAGTATTTGACATTTGGGGTTTTGACTTTATGGGTCCATTTCCAAAATCTCATAATAATCTCTACATTCTCGTAGCCATTGATTATGTATCTAAATGGGCGGAAGCACAAGCTCTCCCAACTAACGATGCACGAGTTGTAGTCAACTTTTTAAAACGTCTTTTTGCAAGGTTTGGAACACCGAAAGCTTTAATAAGTGATCGGGGTACTCATTTCTGTAATAATCAACTTGAGAAAGTTCTCAAAAGATATGGAGTAACTCATAAAATCTCCACCGCAAATCATCCACAAACAAGTGGACAAGTTGAAAATACCAACCGAGCTTTAAAACGTATTCTAGAGAAAACCATAGGATCAAATCCGAAGGAATGGTCCATTAAATTGGAGGATGCACTCTGGGCTTTTAGAACAGCCTACAAAACTCCAATTGGAACCACACCTTTTAAACTCGTTTATGGAAAAGCATGTCATCTTCCAGTAGAAATTGAACACAAAGCATTTTGGCCTTTGAAGACATGTAATCTTGATTTACATGAAGCTGGACGTCTACGGTTAAGTCAACTAAACGAATTAGAAGAATTAAGACATGAAGCATACGAAAATTCGTTAATCTATAAGGAAAGAACGAAGAAATGGCATGATAAAAGAATCAGAAGTTCAAAAGAATTTAAAGAAGGAGACAGAGTTCTTCTTTTCAATTCATGATTCAAGCTATTTCCTGGAAAATTGAAATCAAGATGGTCTGGACCATTCATAGTCAAAAGAGTTTTCCCATACGGAACGATAGAATTAATAAATTCAAATGGGATTGAATTTAAAGTTAATGGTCACAGAGTTAAACATTACATACATGGTCCGATGGAAGTTGACAATGAAGTTAATCATAATTTCACCACCCAAGAAAACCTTCAAAATGAAAACATAAATATGTTATCAACAACATATGAAAAATCAAAATTAGAATATAGGGAGGATTCAAATTTGAGTGATGAAGAAGAATTCTTATATAAACCTCCCATTCCAAGAAACGAAGAAAAATGTGAACAAGAAGTTCAAATAGAAGTGAAAGAACCAAGAAAAGAACACCCGAAAAAGGTTTACAAACCAACTCGACTTACTAAAGCAGGAGACCCGGGTGAATTTATCATTTCTTCCTTGCTTAATGATGGTGCTGTATATAATGGACTCGCAGATTTAGGAGCAAGTGCAAATATTATGCCTCTTTCCTTATACAAAAGATTAGGCATGGGTAAATTAAAACCAACCAAAATAGGTGTTCAATCATTTGACCAAACCATTAAACACCCGGTTGGAATAGCAAATAATTTACTTGTTAACGTGGGAAGTTTGACCTTTGTTGCAAACTTCATAGTGATTAATATGGAGAAAAACCTTGATATTCCTCTAATTCTAGGTCGCCCATTTTTAGCAACCACCGAGGCATTCATTGATGTAAGAGAAGGTAGAATGACACTTAGGGATGGTGATACATCGATCACCTTTGTGAACCGGAAGTTTAGATCTCCACCAACCAAAACTGTTAGACCAATAAAAACGCATAATTGTGGGGAAGATGAAGAAACACTTAATGATGATCCAATCACAAAGAATGCCGTTGATGATACGAAATTAGATGAACCCATTTTTAACAGTTCAACGAAGAAACTTTATAAACGGATTCACGATGCTAAGATTAAAGGAAACTTTAAGTTATGTAACCGATTATTATCCAATTTATCGCCAAAAGAAAAGCCGATGTTAGTTGAATTTGTGAAAGTTACGGAGGAAATCAACAAATGGATTGAAGTAAAAGTCAAAGATATACAAGTTGTTGATGATTCAATTGAAAACGAAGTTAATCACAATTTCGATACCACATCTAACTAAGTGTGGGGAGAATCAAGTCTTTAAAGGTTTATGTATTTTTGTTAGAGTTAGATTTTTTGTTTTCGTGTAGTTCAAGAAAATGGAACCCGAATGGTCTTTCCCTAGCAGACCCTAAAGAACTAGTCTTCTCCCCCATTCTGAATTTTTATTTTTTTAGGTTTTTTCGAAATGAAGACTTCCTGTGAACTAAACCAAGGTCTAATGCTACACGCTTTGATCACTAAACGTAATAATGACACACTTCCGAGTGAAATAGTATCAGTAATCAGAGAAAAATTGGACGGAGTAAGAAAAGAATCCAGATGCGAAGATAATAAGTTACAATTTGGTAAAGGAAAATCAAAATCCGCAGCGAAAAGAAGAGCACGACATCTTGAAAAATGTCACAAATGCGGAAAATGGTCACGTGGAGGTAAATGTTCAAATAATCAAACTTATTCAAACACCGAATTTGTTACTTTATGCAGAGACGGACCGTTCATATGTTTAGAAGAAAAAACACTGAATGCTCGAGGTTACGCCTATGTAGCTATGGAAAACCAATTAAACCGACTATCTTATGAGTGGGATAGATCGTATCACTAAGAATACTATCTCACAGGTAAGTCTGTACAGTTTTTATTTTTATTTTTATTTTTAACCTTTTGATAATAAACGCTAATTTGTTCGCTATAAAATATTAAATTGGTATTGAATAAAATTAGGTTTGGCGACCGAAATTATTGATATCATTCAAAAATTTATTACATCACTGCGAAATTTAACTTTATTCTTAAGGTATAAATATCTTTAATCAATCAAACCAAAATATTTCAAAAATTCGTCATGAGTTAAATTAGGTCATTGAACCGAAATTACTTTATCGAAAAGAGGGGCGTATATTTTTGATAATATTTGATTGATTAAAGTGGGATAAAAGACCAAAAAGATTTTTAATTTTATTTTTACCATGTTTTTAAAATTAATATATAAATATTAAATTAATATTGTAAACTTTTTAAATTAATATATTTAAAATTATAAATATTTGAACAATTGATATTTTTAAGTTTGTATGTATAAAAACAAAAATATAATATAAGTTTGGAGTGAATTTATAATATGAATCTTTAATTAAGTTTGGTGTGAATTTTTAATTTTAAATATGAATTTTGAATTTTATATTTAAGTTGTGTGAATTTAAAAACCAAAATTTACTTTTTCTCATTAAGTTAAAAATATGATTTTTAAAAATTCGTCGTAAGTTGAAGACTAGGTCGTTGAACCGAAATTGCTTTACCCGAGGGAGGGACGAGAACTTTTATTATCATTATTTTTAATCTTATTGAATTAAAGTATGCCAAAAACATTAAAAAAAACCCAAAAAAAAATCTTAGCTTTTAAAACAATCGCTACAAAAAGACAAATTTTAAAATTTTGTCGAAGGACGGACTAGGACATCGATCCGAAACGACCTCGTCCTAAAACAAAGGAAAACAAAATTTTAAATTTATTTTATATTTGTTTTATAAGTTAAGGCTTATTTAAAAAAAAAAATCGACGCGACTCGCGGAGTTTGAAGTGAAAAACCAGCGCGACTCGCGGAGCTTGCGAAATCCAGAAAAAAAAAATAAAACGAGCTGAACAGACAGCTCCTTCCCCATTTCACAAAATACTGCGAAATACACACACAAACACATTTCAAATTCGCAATTTTTCACCATTTTTCATCAAATCTTTTACAAAATCATGTTGAGAAGGATTCTATCAAGGAATTACTCAAGAAAAACGGTAAATTTCTACACCTAAACACCATTTAATCCGAAAATTAGTGTTCTTGAGCAAATTTTATACCCAATTCGATTTTGATGCTTTTTAGTGTAATTATGCTTAAATTGCTTATGTATTATGCTTGTATAACCTAGATTGATGCTATTTAACATGATTAGAAACCTTAAACTTCAAATTTTGAGTAATCTAGGGTTTGTGTTCTTGAGCAAATTTGGGGCTTTTTGATATAAACAGGTTATGGCCGATTTTTGTCATGAATTATTGCTAAATTAAGTAGTGTAACATGTTTAGGTAGTTAAATGATCCAAACATTGAGCCTAAACATGATTTTTGAGAATTAAAGTGGACTTTTTCAAGTCTAAAATTCATGAACTTGATTTTTGAGAGATAATGCCATTTGAAACTTGTTTAATTGCTAGTAATGATTATTTTGACATGTTATTTGAGTTGAATGCTTATGAACTTGACGAACATTTTCGTATATGCTTATTTGAAAAAGTGTAGATTTGATAAAAATATAAAAATGAGCATAAGTTTGATATAAATTGGACATGTCATTGTAATTATTTTGATTGATGATTTTGCTGACACTAATGCATATTTGGATGCACAAAAATTGTGTTTGATGTGTTTTGCAGACTGAAAGGGGTGAATCTTCATCCCAAGCTCGCAATGCTCTTCCTGAGAATGCGGAACAACAGGATGTTGATAGCTATTACAAATAAGATATACCTCACCCAGTTATGACATTTTCAGATATGCACGTGGAAAATTTTCACCCAAACTTGAGAATAGACAGACGTTGGATAGATTATCCAAAATACCAAAGGGCCTTGCATTCTCTTCATTCTAAAGCTGTTGAAGTACCTAGGGTAATAGAATGGGCACCGTTAGAAGCTGTAGAATTGGCCGAGCCAATTAGGGAATTACTTACACAGAGGTATGGTAATTCTACTTTTAACGATTGGGTACGATTATTCAACATGCGTAGACCTGTATATAAAGTATGGTATGAAGAATTATTGTGTAGTATAGAAATAAATGATCGGGTAGTTAGTTTAACCGATCGATCTTTTATTAGATTTTTGTTAGGATGTTCGATGCGCCACATGCCTTTACTAGACATAGCTCAGGCCTTACGTATATATACGCCTGAGGAGTTAGCATCTGCCGATTGTAGAGGGTTGATATTGAACGGTAGGAAAATTGATGAAAATTTTGATACGCATGGTGTATGGAGTCAAATGACTAGCCATCACCGATTTAAAGGGGGAAATTACTCTTATTTGGATATAGATAGAGCAGAGTTAAGAGTAATTCATAGGTTTTTAGCTAATTCGATTACACAAAGAGGTAAGAATAAGGAAAAGGTAAATGAACAGGATTTGTTTTATCACATGTGTATTCGAGACCCACAAAGCGCTGTAAGTATACCTTATTGTGTGGGTTATTATTTATCAGCTATGGTTAGGGGGATGAGACCGCACAGTATAATAGGAGGTGGTATATTTATAACTTTGATTGCTGAATATCTCAATGTGGATATAAGTCGGGGGGGATTATTAATCGAAGAACCAGAACCCCGCGATACAATTGGTTTAAATGTATACCATGGTGCTAAAGTTTTGAAGAGGCGAAATAACGCCGCAGTACGATATAATGGTAGACATCCACAGGTTGAGAGAAACCAACAGCAAGGTAATGTGGGAGGGGGAAATGAAATGACAGAAATGCAAAGGTTTATAGCTTCTCAAGAGTATGAAAATGCTAGACATCGAGCATTTGAAGATTGGCAAGTTCATCAAAACCAAATCATAGCTCATTGCCAACATGTAGGTAGAAACTATATTCCTACTCCATCGCCCATATTTCCTCCCTGGTCTATAGAGATGCAACCACCGTATCCTACTTATAACCCAGCTGAAGCATTTTATAACACATATGGTTATGCATGGAACCCCTACTGGTATCAGTATCATCCCTAGTTTATTTAGTTTTATTTATTTTATTATTTGTAATGTTGATACATTTAATACTTATGTTAATATTGTAATAGTTTTTATAATTTTCTAACTTTTATTATTAGATTTTAATAATTTTTGAATGTGGGGTAATATACCAAACTTCAAAAATATGTATATATGTTTGCAGTTTATCTTATGTACACAACAGGGTAAAACAACGCATTTTCAAAGACTGGCATTAAGTTCAGCAAAAGCAACTAATTTTGACGACAAGATGAAAAATAAATGTGATGTAACAACAAGACGGAATGAACAAATGATATGCACCATTATCATTCAGCAAACAAACGCCAATATGTTTGGAAACTTTGGTAAAATTTAATCATTTCTACGCTAATCACCCTCAATAATTTAAATTGTTACTGATTTCTTGCAAATGAGGGCATTGCAAGATCTTAAGTGTAGGAAGGGGTTAAATTCTTTCGGAATTTTTAAAATTTTTATCTTAAACACTTGGTTACCATTAGAAATACTAGTAAAGTAGTAGTTGTATTAGAATCTAGTGCTCTCTGATAACAAAGAACAGCCCTAGTCTTATATACTGACTACCCAATTCTAGTAAAAAATTTTAAAATTTTCAATTAAATGAACTCAAAATCATGTTTATACATATTTATGAACAATAAAACTAGGTGTTAACACCGAAATTATTGTTACCTCGGAAAGGACATAAATTGAGAAACAAACTAAAATGTTAGAATTCATTTAAGAATGGAATAGAGGAAAATAAAAAGGCAAAGAAAAGAAAATAAAGGCCAAGTGTGGGAAATTTTTACCAAGTTATTCAAAATATATATCACATATTTCTGTAACAAATAATTGAAAATACTTTTGTTTTGAACGATAATTAACTATTTTACCCGATTTACTGTAAGAAAGATGGATCTACACAATGAATCAATTCCATCATTAAAAGGAAGTAAAGTCTTCCGAAAAAGAAACGCGCTTCTTGATTTAGGTCATGAAGTTGTCGTCCAGACCAGCTGTAGGTTGATGAAAAATCTAGAAAAGTCATCACTAAAATCAGCAGGAAATCCACGGACCTCAGCATCAAACAGGGTCGCCAAGTGGTCAGACTTATCCTAACCATGAGAGGATCTGTCTTGTAAAATGGGGAGGACGCCGTGCAAATTAGCTGGATAAGACTAATGAATCAGATCCCCAGAAAGGATAATCTCCTTAAAAATCAAAAATCAGCTTTTAAGACTGATATTACTCAATCCTAGAGATTAACCTTAAAGATTGAGAATTCAAACTCATGGAATTCGATGATATCTAAACTCGAGCTTGAACGAGAAAATATTTTGATCAAATTAAAACCGATTTGTTTTCTGAAAACCCATTTTTAATGCGTTCATTACCATTGAACGTAAAATCCTAGGAATTCACCTGGAATTCATTAGGTCACCTGAACCAAATCGGGTGTCAACCGTAAGAACGGTGGTTGCATAGTATGGTCAAAGACAGGACCTTGTGCCAGACCGAAAAATTATAAGGGTGAGCTTTACTATTGCTCCTACAAAGGATAGTAATTGCGTCCGACACGTTATAGACCATAATTAAAAGCATGTCAGGGGACATTGCCTTAAACAGTGCTTGTTCAACGCTTTCCTTTACAACCGGACGGTAGTTTACCGAAAGGTAATATACGGAACAAGTAAACTGTATGTGTTGCTTTCCCAATACAAGGTTAGCAAGTGGGTGACACAAAACCACAAGTTTTGAGCTAAAATTTCAAATCTGAAACCCACCAAACCCACAAAAAGAATTTGCAAACACCGGTGAAGGGTTATTCCGGAAAACTTATCTAGGGTAAAAGCTAGACTGAATTTTCAAAAAGATCAAATGTTTTCATAAAGATCCAATTTCCTTAAAGGATCTAAATTTTATAGTCATGTGGGACTGTAAACCACATCGTTACTAACATTGTTTATACCACCGTAAAGAAATCACTGATGTACAAAGTGTGAAGAATAAAGAAGTGATTCTAGTATTTCAAGACTATATTGTTTGAGGACAAGCAACACTCAAGTGTGGGAATATTTGATAATGCTAAAAACGAACATATATTTCATAGCATTATTCCTCAAGAAAGACAAGCTTTTAGTTACAATTGTTCTATTTACAAGTGATATTCGTTTAAATAATAAAAGGTGAAGACAAAAGACAGATTCGATGAATTGAAGACGCAAACGACCAAAAAGCTCAAAAGTACAAAATACAATCAAAGAGGTTCCAATTATTGATAAGAAACGTCTCAAAATTACAAGAGTACAAGATTCAAAACGCAAAGTACAAGATATTAAATTGTACGCAAGGACGTTCGAAAATCCGGAACCGGGACTAGAGTCAACTCTCAACGCTCGACGCAACGGACTAAAAATTACAAGTCAACTATGCACATAAATATAATATAATATTTAAATAATTACTAAAATTATTTATATATTATATTTATTTATATAATCCGTCGACAAGCTAGGATCCAAGGCTTGGTGAGCTGTAAAAACAAACTCCACGACTCGCAGAGTTTGAAAAAGGAAAGGGCCGCGAGTCGCGGAGATCCCCTGGATGAAAATTCCTATAAAAGCCAGCGCAGTTCGACGTAAAAAATATCCATTATTCTATCTCTCTCTCAATATATACGTAATATATATATATTTTAATTTAAATTTAAATCTTAAATCCTAATAATAAGGGTATGTTAGCGAATGTTGTAAGGGTGTAAGTCGAAATTCTGTCCGTGTAACGCTACGCTATTTTTAATCATTGTAAGTTATGTTTATATTATTTTCATTAATGTCTCGTAGCTAAGTTATTATTATGTTTATTTAATACCGAAGTAATCATGATGTTGGTCTAATTACTAAAATTGGGTAATTGTGCTTTGTACCATAATTGGGGTTTGGATAAAAGAACGACACTTGTGGAAATTAGACTATGAGCTATTAATGGGTTTTATATTAACTAAACAATACCTTGTTAATTTAATATACAAACTTATAATTTGACGTATTTATATTTAACCACATACGCTTGACTGGGTACGGTAGGCGGGATATCTATAAATACCAATAATTATTCATTTTACCGGACACGGAACTGGATTAATAGTTAATAGACTTGTTGAAACAGGGGCGAATTACATTCAAGGGTAATTGGTGTAATTGTTAACAAAGTAGTAAAATCTTGGTTTACATGCAGTCGATAACCTGGTGTATTCATTAAATAAAGTATTAAAATCTTGTTACAATTTGAATCCCCAATTAGTTGGAATATTTGACTTCGGGAATAAGAATAATTTGACGAAGGCTTTCGCTCTTTATATTTATGACTGATGGACTATTATGGACAAATCCGTATGGACATATTAAATAATCCAGGACAAAGAACAATTAACCCATGGGCATAAAACTAAAATCAACACGTCAAACATCATGATTACGGAAGTTTAAATAAGCATAATTCTTTTATTTCATATTTAATTTCCTTTATTTTATATTTAATTGCACTTCTAATTATCGCACTTTATTTTATTGTATTTTATTTCATCGCACTTTTATTTATCGCAATTTCATTATCGTTATTTACTTTACGCTTTAAATTAAGTCTTTTATTTATTTAATATTTTACATTTTGTTTTAACTGCGACTAAAGTTTTAAAAATCGACAAACCGGTCATTAAACAGTAAAAACCCCCCTTTATAATAATAATATTACTTATATATATATTTGTATTTTTATAAATTAAACTAATATAGCGTTAAGCTTTGTTTAAAGATTTTTTTTTCCCTGTGAAACGAACCGGACTTACTAAAAACTACACTACTGTACGATTAGGTACACTGCTTATAAGTGTTGTAGCAAGGTTTAAATATATCCATTCTCTAAATAAATAAATATCTTGTGTAAAATTGTATCGTATTTAATAGTATTTTCCTGCTAAAATTTAATAGTATTTTATACCCCCTAGCTTTAACATCAAGTACACCTTGTTCTATTTACAAGGGATATTCGTTTAAAATATAAAAGGTGAAGACAAAAGACAGATTCGACGAATTGAAGACGCAAACGACCAAAAAGCTCAAAAGTACAAAATACAATCAAAGAGGTTCCAATTATTGATAAGAAACGTCTCGAAATTACAAGAGTACAAGATTCAAAATGCAAAGTACAAGATATTAAATTGTACGCACGGACGTTCAAAAATCCAGAACCGGGACCAGAGTCAACTCTCAACGCTCGACGCAACGGACTAAAAATTACAAGTCAACTATGCACATAAATATAATATAATATTTAAATAATTACTAAAATTATTTATATATTATATTTATTTATATAATCCGTCGACAAGCTAGGAGCCAAGGCTTGGTGAGCTGTAAAAACAAACTCCGCGACTCGCGGAGTTTGAAGAAGGAAAGGGCCGCGAGTCGCGGAGATCCCCTGGACGAAAATTCCTATAAAAGCCAGCGCAGTTCGACGTAAAAAATATCATATAATCTATCTCTCTCTCAATATATACGTAATTATATATATATATATATATATATATATATATATATATATAATTTATATTTTAATTTTAATTTTAATTTTAAATCCTAATAATAAGGGTATGTTAGCGAATGTTGTAAGGGTGTAAGTCGAAATTCTGTCCGTGTAACGCTACGCTATTTTTAATCATTGTAAGTTATGTTTATATTATTTTCATTGACGTCTCGTAGCTAAGTTATTATTATGCTTATTTAAATCGAAGTAATCATGATGTTGGACTAATTACTAAAATTGGGTAATTGGGCTTTGTACCATAATTGGGGTTTGGATAAAAGAACGACACTTGTGAAAATTAGACTATGGGCTATTAATGGGTTTTATATTAACTAAACAATACCTTGTTAATTTAATATACAAACTTATAATTTGACGTATTTATATTTAACCACATACGCTTGACTGGGTACGGTGGGCGGGATATCTATAAATATCAATAATTATTCATTTTACCGGACACGGAACTGGATTAATAGTTAACAGACTTGTTGAAACAGGGGTGAATTACATTCAAGGGTAATTGGTGTAATTGTTAACAAAGTAGTAAAACCTTGGTTTACACACAGTCGATAACCTGGTGTATTCATTAAACAAAGTATTAAAACCTTGTTACAATTCGAATCCCCAATTAGTTGGAATATTTAACTTCGGGAATAAGAATAATTTGACGAAGGCTTTCGCTCTTTATATTTATGACTGATGGACTATTATGGACAAATCTGTATGGACATATTAAATAATCCAGGACAAAGAAAAATTAACCCATGGGCATAAAACTAAAATCAACACGTCAAACATCATGATTACGGAAGTTTAAATAAGCATAATTCTTTTATTTCATATTTAATTTCCTTTATTTTATATTTAATTGCACTTCTAATTATCGCACTTTATTTTATTGTATTTTATTTCATCGCACTTTTATTTATCGCAATTTCATTATCGTTATTTACTTTACGCTTTAAATTAAGTCTTTTATTTATTTAATATTTTACATTTTGTTTTAACTGCGACTAAAGTTTTAAAAATCGACAAACCGGTCATTAAACGGTAAAAACCTCCCTTTATAATAATAATATTACTTATATATATATTTGTATTTTTATAAATTAAACTAATATAGCTTTAAGCTTTGTTTAAAGATTTTTTTTTCCCTGTGGAACGAACCGGACTTACTAAAAACTACACTACTGTACGATTAGGTACAATGCCTATAAGTGTTGTAGCAAGGTTTAAGTATATTCATTCTCTAAATAAATAAATATCTTGTGTAAAATTGTATCGTATTTAATAGTATTTTCCTGCTAAAATTTAATAGTATTTTATACCCCCTAGCTTTAACATCAAGTATTTTTAGCGCCGCTGCCGGGGAACTTAAAATCTAGCTTAAAAGCCGGAAGCGTATCGCTATATATATATATATAAAAAAAGATTTTTATTTTTAGTTTACTTTTATAAAAATACGTTTTTGTAAAAATACGTTTTAAATATTCGAAAACATAGAAAAGAAAACAAAAATATAAATATTTTTAAGAGTTTGTTAAATATTTAAGTTTTATAAAGTTTCTTTATTTTTATTTTATAAAAATATAAGTCTTATTTAAATATTTTGTTTTTATTAAAAACATAAAAAAAACCGAAAGAAAAAATATATATATATATAAATCTAGTTTTAAGATTTTTATTTATAAAATTATAAAATATTTCTATTTTAGTTTTTAAGTATAAGTTTTTATTATATAAATATTTTATTTATTTATTAAAATATATATTATATATATATATATATATATATATATATATATATATATATATATATATATATATATATATATATATATATATATATACGTTGAACCTGTCAAACGAAACAACCTGATCTGAAATTTGAAATCCCGCGACTCGCGGAGTTTTCCAGCTTCGAGAATCGCGACTCACGGAGACACTCTGACACGGGTACACAGAACCCTAAAATCGCATTAATTACGGGTTTTTATTTTTATTATTTAAATTTAACCCTAATTAGGTTTGATTATTTTAATTAATTTAGTTTAGTTTATTTATTATTTTGTATTTTTAATTTTAATTAGTTTAATTAGTTTATAAAATTAATAGTTTTATAAAATAAATAATATAAAAATAATATTTTTATAAAAATTGTAATTTTTACAACTTTTAGTATATTTTTATAATTTGTTCATTTTTATTCATTTTAGCGTAACTTTTGTACTTTTCGCTCGTATTTAGTTTTAAGCTTAGTTTTTGTCATAGTTATTTTTATTTCTAGATTTTTAGGCTTTGCCGTAAAATCCCTTAAGTGCTTTTTCTTTAGACTAAGATTTAGGTGCTTTAGAATTTTTCGACGCCTTTTACCTATGTATCAATTATCACTCCAATTAGTAATCTCAATTTGCGATTATAATTTTAAGTTAGTGATAGTAATAAGGTTGGGTTAGTCGAGTGTTTTTAAATTTAATAGTCATTTTTTTTTCTTTCTTATTTTTCGACGCCTTTTATTTTTCGATCTTTTCTTTTTCGACCTTTTTCGACGCGCTCTTTTTCTTTCTTATTTCTCGCTATTCTAGTTTTTAGGACTTAGAATTTTCTCTACTTCTTATCTAAATTTCTTAAAATTATGAAAATTTATTTAAGTGGTTAAATTGATAGACATCAAAATTTTCTGGTTCGTAGTAATAGTTGGATTTGTACGTGGACCAGGTTATTGGAGCCAAACAGTCCTCAATTATATTGAAACCAAACGAATCCTGCCCCTCTGCTGCATCTTTTGGCTATTCGAAATGTGGGCAAATTCAGAAAAGTCTATTAATTGGATAACTTATATAATTTTTCTTTCCTTTTAAAAAACTAATAGGATATTCAATGAATGCACCGAGCAAGACGTTCACCACCTTTTGTACGTTCACCACCAGTAACTCGATCAAGACATTCAGCAAATATTGTCGCCGTTGATTTTTCTTTAGAATCGTCATCCAGTCAACCAAGTACTCCAATTCAAATTTCCGATAATCCATTTTTTAAACCCGACCTCACAATTGAGAATCCGGAGAATATTCAGGGACGATTCATAGATCCTGAACCATTAATTTTTCCTCCGGAACCACCAATCATTCAAACAGAGATTGTTGAGGAACGAACCATTAAATCAGAATCCTCTAGTGATTCCGATTCAACAAATTCAATTATGGAGAATCTGGAACCTTTAAGCATGGAAGACCGAATGAGAGCTAAACGCACTGGCCAAGGTCACGCAATTACTCATCCTGACATTAATGCGGAAGATTATGAAATCAAAGGACAAATTCTACACATGGTGACTAATCAATGCCAATTTAGTGGTGCGCCGAAGGAAGATCCAAATGAACATCTTCGTACCTTTAATAGGATCTGCACACTATTTAAAATAAAAGAAGTTGAGGATGAACAGATATATCTCATGTTATTTCCCTGGACTTTAAAGGGAGAAGCCAAAGATTGGTTGGAATCGTTACCTGAAGGGGCAATTGATACATGGGATGTTTTAGTTGAAAAATTTCTTAAACAATTCTTTCCGGCATCTAAAGCCGTAAGACTTCAAGGAGAAATTGTTACGTTCACACAGAAGCCAAATGAAACTCTATATGAGGCGTGGACTAGATTTGGAAAGTTATTAAGAGGATGTCCGCAACATGGTTTAGACACATGTCAAATAGTACAAATATTCTACCAAGGATGCGATATCACTACAAAGAAAGACATAGATATTGCAGCTGGTGGTTCTATTATGAAGAAAACCGAAACTGATGCTTATAAAATTATTGATAACACTGTTTCCCACTCACATGAGTGGCACCAAGAAAAAGATATCGTTAGATCATCTAAAGCAGCTTGAGCCGATTCTAGCCATGACTTAGATTCCATTTCTGCAAAGATAGATGCTGTCGAGAGACGTATGGAAAAGATGACTAAGGATATTCACTCAATACGAATTAGTTGTGAGCAGTGTGGAGGACCACATTTGACAAAAGATTGTCTCAGTATTGAACTAACAATGGAACAAAGAGAGAATATTTCATACATAAACCAAAGGCCTGGAAATAATAATCAGAATAATTATCAACCGCCAAGACCGATTTACAATCAAAACCAGAATTATAACCGAAATGTTCCATACAACGATCAACAAGGTCCTAGCAATCAACAAGTATCCAATAATACTTACAACCAGCAAAGACCTAATTTTCAAAACAAACCACCACAAACCGATGATAAAAAGCCAAATTTAGAAGATATGATGACAAAGCTAGTTGAAACTCAAACGCAGTTTTTCACATCTCAGAAACAAACTAATGAACAAAATGCTCACGCATTTAGAAATCAACAAGCTTCTATTCAAAATTTGGAACAAGAAGTAAGTAATCTAGCAAGGTTAATAGGTGAAAGAAAACCGGGAAGTCTACCTAGTGATACAAATGCTAACCCCCGGAATGAAACAGCTAAAGCCATTACCACAAGAAGTGGTATTACACTTAAACCACCTGAAATACCTGTAATTTCTGAGGAAGCTATTCCTACTCCACAAGAACCACAACCTGAACAAGATAAGAAAAAAGAACCGGTAGTTGAAAAGGTTAATGAAGATAACACAGTTAAGGCTAAACCTTATGTTAAACCATATCAACCACCACTTTCTTACCCGAGTAAAATGAAAAAAGAGAAACTTGAAGCCGAGCAATCCAAATTCTTAGATATGTTTAAACAGATAAATGTAAATCTTCCTTTCATTGATGTAATTTCAGGAATGCCTAGATATGCTAAATTTCTGAAAGATCTAATCACGAATAGAAAGAAAATGGAAGAACTCTCGGCTGTTACTATGAATGCTAATTGTTCAGCAATGCTGTTGAACAAGATACCAGAAAAATTATCTGATCCAGGATGTTTCACAATTCCATGTTTTCTGGGTAGTCTTAGTTCAATAGAAGCATTGGCAGACTTAGGTGCTAGTATAAATTTAATGCCGTATTCACTATACGCTAAACTAGACCTTGGAGAATTGAAACCAACAAGAATAAGCATACAACTAGCCGATCGATCAATAAAATATCCTAGAGGGATAATGGAGAACATGCTAGTTAAAGTTGGTACTTTAGTATTTTCAGTAGATTTTGTTGTTCTGGACATGGAAGAAGATTCTCAAGTTCCTCTCATATTAGGAAGACCATTCTTAAACACGGCTAAAGCAATGATAGACGTGTTTGGTAAGAAACTGACCCAAAGTATAGAGGACGAGAGTGTTACCTTTTCAGTTGATAGAGCAATGCAACAACCGCAATCTGCAGATGATACATGTTATTATATTCAAACTATAGATTCACATGCAGAATTATTAGAAGAATTTCCAGAATTACAAGGAACGGGAGAATGTTCTTTAGGAGAAGGAACTGAACCAATTGATGAAGCTGAAATGTTAGCTACACTAATAGCTAATGGATATGAACCAACAACAGAAGAAATTCAAATGCTAAAAGAAGAAGACAGATATCGATATAAATCATCGATAGAAGAACCTCCGACATTAGAGTTAAAGCCACTTTCAAACCATTTGGAATACGCTTATTTACATGGTGAATCTGAGTTACCTGTAATAATATCGTCTTCTCTTACTGAAAATGAGAAATCACAACTCATTTCTGTGTTGAAAGCTCATAAATCAGCCATTGCATGGAAGATTCATGATATTAAAGGAATAAGTCCTTCGTATTGCACACATAAAATCCTTATGGAAGAAGGTCATAAAACATATGTGCAACGCCAACGAAGACTAAATCCTAATACGCAAGATGTTGTTAAAAAAGAAATTATTAAACTGCTAGATGCGGGTTTAATTTATCCAATTTCTGATAGTCCATGGGTAAGCCCAGTTCAATGCGTGCCTAAGAAGGGTGGCATGACTGTCATTACAAATGAGAAAAATGAGCTTATTCCTACTAGGACTGTAACAGGATGGTGTGTTTGTATTGATTATAGAAAATTAAATGACGCCACCAGAAAAGATCACTTTCCCTTACCTTTCATTGATCAAATGTTGGAAAGATTAGCCGGAAACAGTTACTATTGTTTTCTTGATGGATTTTCCGGATACTTTCAAATTCCAATAGCACCCGAAGACCAAGAGAAAACCACATTCACATGCCCTTATGGTACTTTTTCTTACAAACGCATGCCATTTGGACTTTGCAACGCCCCTGCAACCTTTCAAAGGTGCATGATGGCGATTTTTCATGACATGATAGAAGAATGCATGGAAGTTTTCATGGATGACTTTTCAGTCTTCGGTGATACATTTGAATCATGTCTAGCTAATCTTGAACGAATGCTGATTAGATGCGAACAATCAAATCTAGTACTTAATTGGGAGAAATGCCATTTCATGATTAAAGAAGGCATCGTTCTTGGACATAAAATTTCAAAGGAAGGAATTGAAGTGGATAGAGCTAAAGTAGATGTAATTGCTAAACTTCCACATCCCACCAATGTTAGAGGAGTTAGGAGTTTTCTAGGGCATGCCGGTTTTTACCGACGTTTCATAAAAGATTTTTCTAAAATTGCCACTCCTATGAATAAACTCCTAGAAAAGGATGCTCCATTCATCTTTTCAGATGAATGTATCAAATCTTTTAATATTCTTAAAGAGAAACTCACTAATGCGCCGATCATGATAACACCAAATTGGAATCTACCGTTTGAACTAATGTGCGATGCAAGTGATTTTGCAATGGGAGCCGTTTTAGGACAAACGATTGAAAAACGATTTCAACCTATTTATTACGCTAGTAAAACGTTACAAGGAGCACAAACAAATTACACAACTACTGAAAAAGAACTCCTTGCTATTGTCTTTGCTTTTGACAAATTTCGTTCATATCTCGTTCTAGCTAAAACGGTGGTCTATACCGACCATTCTGCTCTTAGATACCTATTTTCGAAACAAGATGCTAAACCAAGATTAATCCGTTGGATCTTACTCTTACAAGAATTCGATATTGAAATCCGAGATAAAAGAGGAGCAGAAAATCTCGCCGCTGATCATCTTTCTCGTCTTGAAAATCCCGAATTAGAAGTTCTAAATGAATCGGCCATACAAGACAACTTTCCTGATGAATAACTATTGAAGATAGATTATAATGAAATTCCATGGTTTGCAGACTATGCAAACTACTTAGTATGTGGATTCCTTGAAAAAGGATTGTCGTACCAAAAACGAAAGAAATTTTTTAGTGATATAAAACACTATTTCTGGGAAGATCCACATTTGTTTAAAAGTTGTCCAGATGGAATAATACGTCGATGTGTATTCGGAGATGAAGCTAGTAAAATCTTAAACCATTGTCACACAGGACCAACAGGAGGGCATTATGGGCCTCAACTAACAGCAAGAAAAGTTTATGATGCTGGATTCTATTGGCCTACAATTTACAAAGACGCACACCTTCTTTGCAAATCCTGTGATGCTTGTCAAAGGGCTGGAAAAATAAGTCAACGTGATGAAATACCACAAAATGTCATTCAAGTATGTGAAGTATTTGACATTTGGGGTATTGACTTTATGGGTCCATTTCCAAAATCTCATAATAATCTCTACATTCTCGTAGCCATTGATTATGTATCTAAATGGACGGAAGCACAAGCTCTCCCAACTAACGATGCACGAGTTGTAGTCAACTTTTTAAAACGTCTTTTTGCAAGGTTTGGAACACCGAAAGCTTTAATAAGTGATCGGGGTACTCATTTCTGTAATAATCAACTTGAGAAAGTTCTTAAAAGATATGGAGTAACTCATAAAATCTCCACCGCATATCATCCACAAACAAGTGGACAAGTTGAAAATACCAACCGAGCTTTAAAACGTATTCTAGAGAAAACCATAGGATCAAATCCGAAGGAATGGTCCATTAAATTGGAGGATGCACTCTGGGCTTTTAGAACAGCCTACAAAACTCCAATTGGAACCACACCTTTTAAACTCGTTTATGGAAAAGCATGTCATCTTCCAGTAGAAATTGAACACAAAGCATTTTGGGCTTTGAAGACATGTAATCTTGATTTACATGAAGCTGGATGTCTACGGTTAAGTGAACTAAACGAATTAGAAGAATTAAGACATGACGCATACGAAAATTTGTTAATCTATAAGGAAAGAACGAAGAAATGGCATGATAAAAGAATCAGAAGTTCAAAAGAATTTAAAGAAGGAGACAGAGTTCTTCTTTTCAATTCACGATTCAAGCTATTTCCTGGAAAATTGAAATCAAGATGGTCTGGATCATTCATAGTCAAAAGAGTTTTCCCATACAGAACGATAGAATTAATAAATTCAAATGGGATTGAATTTAAAGTTAATGGTCACAGAGTTAAACATTACATACATGGTCTGATGGAAGTTGACAATGAAGTTAATCATAATTTCACCACCCAAGAAAACCTTCAAAATGAAAACATAAATATGTTATCAACAACATATGAAAAATCAAAATTAGAATATATGGAGGATTCAAATTTGAATGATGAAGAAGAATTCTTATACAAACCTCCCATTCCAAGAAACGAAGAAAAATGTGAACAAGAAGTTCAAATAGAAGTGAAAGAACCAAGAAAAGAACACCCGAAAAAGGTTTACAAACCAACTCGACTTACTAAAGCAGGAGACCCGGGTGAATTTATCATTTCTTCCTTGCTTAATGATGGTGCTGTATATAATGGACTCGCAGATTTAGGAGCAAGTGCAAATATTATGCCTCTTTCCTTATACAAAAGATTAGGCATGGGTAAATTAAAACCAACCAAAATAGGTGTTCAATCATTTGACCAAACCATTAAACACCCGGTTGGAATAGCAAATAATTTACTTGTTAACGTGGGAAGTTTGACCTTTGTTGCAAACTTCATAGTGATTAATATGGAGAAAAACCTTGATATTCCTCTAATTCTAGGTCGCCCATTTTTAGCAACCACCGAGGCATTCATTGATGTAAGAAAAGGTAGAATGACACTTAGGGATGGTGATACATCGATCACCTTTGTGAACCGAAGTTTAGATCTCCACCAACCAAAACTGTTAGACCAATAAAAACGCATAAGTGTGGGGAAGATGAAGAAACACTTAATGATGATCCAATCACAAAGAATGCCGTTGATGATACGAAATTAGATGAACCCATTTTTAACAGTTCAACGAAGAAACTTTATAAACGGATTCACGATGCTAAGATTAAAGGAAACTTTAAGTTATGTAACCGATTAATATCCAATTTATCGTCAAAAGAAAAGGCGATGTTAGTTCAATTTGTGAAAGTTACGGAGGAAATCAACAAATGGATTAAAGTAAAAGTCAAAGATATACAAGTTGTTGATGATTCAATTGAAAATAATGTTAATCACAATTTCAACTAAGTATAGGGAGGTTTATGTATTTCTGTTAGAGTTAGATTTTCTGTTTTCGTGTAGTTCTCGAAAATGGAACTCGAATGGTCTTTCCCTAGCAGACCCTAAAGAACTAGTCTTCTCCCCCCATTCTGAATTTTTATTTTTTTTAGGTTTTTACGAAATGAAGACTTCCTGTGAACTAAACCATGGTCTAATGCTACACGCTTTGATCACTAAACGTAATAATGACACACTTCCGAGTGAAATAGTATCATTAATCAGAGGTAAATTGGACGGAGTAAGAAAAGAATCCAGATACGAAGATAATAAGTTACAATTTGGTAAAGGAAAATCAAAATCCGCAGCGAAAAGAAGAGCACGACACCTTGAAAAATGTCACAAATGCGGAAAATGGTCACATGGAGGTAAATGTTCAAATAATCAAACTTATTCAAACACCGAATTTGTTACTTTATGCAGAGACGGACCGTTCATATGTTTAGAAGAAAAAACACTGAATGCTCGAGGTTACGCCTATGTAGCTATGGAAAACCAATTAAACCGACTATCTTGTGAGTGGGATAGATCGTATCACTAAGAATACTATCTCACAGGTAAGTCTGTACAGTTTTTATTTTTATTTTTATTTTTAACCTTTTGATAATAAACGCTAATTTGTTCGCTATAAAGTATTAAATTGGTATTGAATAAAATTAGGTTTGGCGACCGAAATTATTGATATCATTCAAAAATATATTACATCACTGCGAAATTTAACGTTTATTCTTAAGGTATAAATATCTTTAATCAATCAAACCAAAATATTTCAAAAATTCGTCATGAGTTAAATTAGGTCATTGAACCGAAATTACTTTACCGAAAAGAGGGGCGTATATTTTTGATAATATTTGATTGATTAAAGTGGGATAAAAGACCAAAAAGATTTTTAATTTTATTTTTACCATGTTTTTAAAATTAATATATAAATATTAAATTAATATTGTAAACTTTTTAAATTAATATATTTAAAATTGTAAATATTTGAACAATTGATATTTTTAAGTTTGTATGTATAAAAACAAAAATATAATATAAGTTTGGAGTGAATTTATAATATGAATCTTTAATTAAGTTTGGTGTGAATTTTTAATTTTAAATATGAATTTTTAATTTTATATTTAAGTTGTGTGAATTTAAAAACTAAAATTTACTTTTTCTCATTAAGTTAAAAATATGATTTTTAAAAATTCGTCGTAAGTTGAAGACTAGGTCGTTGAACCGAAATTGCTTTACCCGAGGGAGGGACGAGAACTTTTATTATCATTATTTTTAATCTTATTGAATTAAAGTATGCCAAAAACATTAAAAAACCCAAAAAAAAATCTTAGCTTTTAAAACAATCGCTACAAAAAGACAAATTTTAAAATTTTGTCGAAGGACGGACTAGGACATCGATCCGAAACGACCTCGTCCTAAAACAAAGGAAAACAAAATTTTAAATTTATTTTATATTTGTTTTATAAGTTAAGGCTTATTTAAAAAAAAAAATCGACGCGACTCGCGGAGTTTGAAGTGAAAAACCACCGCGACTCGCGGAGCTTGCGAAATCCAGGAAAAAAAAATAAAACGAGCTGAATAGACAGCTCCTTCCCCATTTCCACAAAATACTGCGAAATACACACACAAACACATCTCAAATTCGCAATTTTTCACCATTTTTCATCAAATCTTTTACAAAATCATGTTGAGAAGGATGCTATCAAGGAATTACTCAAGAAAAACGATAAATTTCTACACCTAAACACCATTTAATCCGAAAATTAGTGTTCTTGAGCAAATTTTATACCCAATTCGATTTTGATGCTTTTTAGTGTAATTATGCTTAAATTGCTTATGTATTATGCTTGTATAACCTAGATTGATGCTATTTAACATGATTAGAAACCTTAAACTTCAAATTTTGAGTAATCTAGGGTTTGTGTTCTTGAGCAAATTTGGGGCTTTTTGATATAAACAGGTTATGGCCAATTTTTGTCATGAATTATTGCTAAATTAAGTAGTGTAACATGTTTAGGTAGTTAAATGATCCAAACTTTGAGCCTAAACATGATTTTTGAGAATTAAAGTGGACTTTTTCAAGTCTAAAATTCATGAACTTGATTTTTGAGAGATAATGCCATTTAAAACTTGTTTAATTGCTAGTAATGATTATTTTGACATGTTATTTGAGTTGAATGCTTATGAACTTGGCGAACATTTTCGTATATGCTTATTTGAAAAAGTGTAGATTTGATAAAAATATGAAAATGATATAAGTTTGATATAAATTGGACATGTCATTGTAATTATTTTGATTGATGATTTTGCTGACACTAATGCATATTTGGATGCACAAAAATTGTGTTTGATGTGTTTTGCAGACTGAAAGGGGTGAATCTTCATCCCAAGCTCGCAATGCTCCTCCTGAGAATGCGGAACAACAGGATGTTGATAGCTATTACAAACAAGATATACCTCACCCAGTTATGACATTTTCAGATATGCACGTGGAAAATTTGCACCCAAACTTGAGAATAGACAGACGTTGGATAGATTATCCAAAATACCAAAGGGCCTTGCATTCTCTTCATTCTAAAGCTGTTGAAGTACCTAGGGTAATAGAATGGGCACCGTTAGAAGCTGTAGAATTGGCCGAGCCAATTAGGGAATTACTTACACAGAGGTATGGTAATTCTACTTTTAACGATTGGGTACGATTATTCAACATGCGTAGACCTGTATATAAAGTATGGTGTGAAGAATTATTGTGTAGTATAGAAATAAATGATCGGGTAGTTAGTTTAACCGATCGATCTTTTATTAGATTTTTGTTAGGAGGTTCGATGCGCCACATGTCTTTACTAGACATGGCTCAGGCTTTACGTATATATACGCCTGAGGAGTTAGCATCTGCCGATTGTAGATGGTTGATATTGAACGGTAGGAAAATTGATGAAAATTTTGATACGCATGGTGTATGGAGTCAAATGACTAGCCATCACCGATTTAAAGGGAGAAATTACTCTTATTTGGATATAGATAGAGCAGAGTTAAGAGTAATTCATAGGTTTTTAGCTAATTCGATTACACAAAGAGGTAAGAATAAGGAAAAGGTAAATGAACAGGATTTGTTTTACCACATGTGTATTCGAGACCCACAAAGCGCTGTAAGTATACCTTATTGTGTGGGTTATTATTTATCAGCTATGGTTAGGGGGATGAGACCGCACAGTATAATAGGAGGTGGTATATTTATTACTTTGATTGCTGAATATCTCAATGTGGATATAAGTCGGGGGGGATTATTAATCGAAGAACCAGAACCCCGCGATACAATTGGTTTAAATGTATACCATGGTGCTGAAGTTTTGAAGAGGCGAAATAACGCCGCAGTACGATATAATGGTAGACATCCACAGGTTGAGAGAAACCAACAGCAAGGTAATGTGGGAGGGGGAAATGAAATAACAGAAATGCAAAGGTTTATAGCTTCTCAAGAGTATGAAAATGCTAGACATCGAGCATTTGAAGATTGGCAAGTTCATCAAAACCAAATCATAGCTCATTGCCAACATGTAGGTAGAAACTATATTCCTACTCCATCGCCTATATTTCCTCCCTGGTCTATAGAGATGCAACCATCGTATCCTACTTATAACCCAGCTGAAGCATTTTATAACACATATGGTTATGCATGGAACCCCTACTGGTATCAGTATCATCCCTAGTTTATTTAGTTTTATTTATTTTATTATTTGTAATGTTGATACATTTAATACTTATGTTAATATTGTAATAGTTTTTATAATTTTCTAACTTTTATTATTAGATTTTAATAATTTTTGAATGTGGGGTAATATACCAAACTTCAAAAATATGTATATATATTTGCAGTTTATCTTATGTACACAACAGGGTAAAACAACGCATTTTCAAAGACTGGCATTAAGTTCAGCAAAAGCAACTAATTTTGACGACAAGATGAAAAATAAATGTGATATAACAACAAGACGGAATGAACAAATGATATGCACCATTTATCATTCAGCAAACAAACGCCAATATGTTTGGAAACTTTGGTAAAATTTAATCATTTCTACGCTAATCACCCTCAATAATTTAAATTGTTACTGATTTCTTGCAAATGAGGGCATTGCAAGATCTTAAGTGTGGGAAGGGGTTAAATTCTTTCGGAATTTTTAAAATTTTTATCTTAAACACTTGGTTACCATTAGAAATACTAGTAAAGCAGTAGTTGTATTAGAATCTAGTGCTCTCTGATAACAAAGAACAGCCCTAGTCTTATATACTGACTACCCAATTCTAGTAAAAAATTTTAAAATTTTCAATTAAATGAACTCAAAATCATGTTTATACATATTTATGAACAATAAAACTAGGTGTTAACATCGAAATTATTGTTACCTTGGAAAGGACATAAATTGAGAAACAAACCAAAATGTTAGAATTCATTTAAGAATGGAATAGAGAAAAATAAAAAGGCAAAGAAAAGAAAATAAAGGCCAAGTGTGGGAAATTTTTACCAAGTTATTCAAAATATATATCACATATTTCTGTAACAAATAATTGAAAATACTTTTGTTTTGAACGATAATTAACTATTTTACCCGATTTACTGTAAGAAAGATGGATCTACACAATGAATCAATTCCATCATTAAAAGGAAGTAAAGTCTTCCGAAAAAGAAACGCGCTTCTTGATTTAGGTCATGAAGTTGTCGTCCAGACCAGCTGTAGGTTGATGAAAAATCTAGAAAAGTCATCACTAAAATCAGCAGGAAATCCACGGACCTCAGCATCAAACAGGGTCGCCAAGTGGTCAGACTTATCCTAACCATGAGAGGATCTGTCTTGTAAAATGGGGAGGACGCCGTGCAAATTAGCTGGATAAGACTAATGAATCAGATCCCCAGAAAGGATAATCTCCTTAAAAATCAAAAATCAGCTTTTAAGACTGATATTACTCAATCCTAGAGATTAACCTTAAAGATTGAGAATTCAAACTCATGGAATTCGATGATATCTAAACTCGAGCTTGAACGAGAAAATATTTTGATCAAATTAAAACCGATTTGTTTTCTGAAAACCCATTTTTAATGCGTTCATTACCATTGAACGTAAAATCCTAGGAATTCACCTGGAATTCATTAGGTCACCTGAACCAAATCGGGTGTCAACCGTAAGAACGGTGGTTGCATAGTATGGTCAAAGACAGGACCTTGTGCCAGACCGAAAAATTATAAGGGTGAGCTTTACTATTGCTCCTACAAAGGATAGTAATTGCGTCTGACACGTTATAGACCATAATTAAAAGCATGTCAGGGGACATTGCCTTAAACAGTGCTTGTTCAACGCTTTCCTTTACAACCGGACGGTAGTTTACCGAAAGGTAATATACGGAACAAGTAAACTGTATGTGTTGCTTTCCCAATACAAGGTTAGCAAGTGGGTGACACAAAACCACAAGTTTTGAGCTAAAATTTCAAATCTGAAACCCACCAAACCCACAAAAAGAATTTGCAAACACCGGTGAAGGGTTATTCCGAAAAACTTATCTAGGGTAAAAGCTAGATTGAATTTTCAAAAAGATCAAATGTTTTCATAAAGATCCAATTTCCTTAAAGGATCTAAATTTTATAGTCATGTGGGACTGTAAACCACATCGTTACTACCATTGTTTATACCACCGTAAAGAAATCACTGATGTACAAAGTGTGAAGAATAAAGAAGTGATTCTAGTATTTCAAGACTATATTGCTTGAGGACAAGCAACGCTCAAGTGTGGGAATATTTGATAATGCTAAAAACGAACATATATTTCATAGCATTATTCCTCAAGAAAGACAAGCTTTTAGTTGCAATTGTTCTATTTACAAGTGATATTCGTTTAAAATATAAAAGGTGAAGACAAAAGACAGATTCGACGAATTGAAGACGCAAACGACCAAAAAGCTCAAAAGTACAAAATACAATCAAAGAGGTTCCAATTATTGATAAGAAACGTCTCGAAATTACAAGAGTATAAGATTCAAAACGCAAAGTACAAGATATTAAATTGTACGCAAGGACGTTCAAAAATCCGGAACCGGGACCAGAGTCAACTCTCAACGCTCGACGCAACGGACTAAAAATTACAAGTCAACTATGCACATAAATATAATATAATATTTAAATAATTACTAAAATTATTTATATATTATATTTATTTATATAATCCGTCGACAAGCTAGGAGCCAAGGCTTGGTGAGCTGTAAAAACAAACTCCGCGACTCGCGGAGTTTGAAAAAGGAAAGGGCCGCGAGTCGCGGAGATCCCCTGGACGAAAATTCCTATAAAAGCCAGCGCAGTTCGACGTAAAAAATATCATATAATCTATCTCTCTCTCAATATATACGTAATTATATATATATAATTTATATTTTAATTTTAATTTTAATTTTAAATCCTAATAATAAGGGTATGTTAGCGAATGTTGTAAGGGTGTAAGTCGAAATTCTGTCCGTGTAACGCTACGCTATTTTTAATCATTGTAAGTTATGTTTATATTATTTTCATTAATGTCTCGTAGCTAAGTTATTATTATGCTTATTTAAATCGAAGTAATCATGATGTTGGGCTAATTACTAAAATTGGGTAATAGGGCTTTGTACCATAATTGGGGTTTGGATAAAAGAACGACACTTGTGGAAATTAGACTATGGGCTATTAATGGGTTTTATATTAACTAAACAATACCTTGTTAATTTAATATACAAACTTATAATTTGACGTATTTATATTTAACCACATACGCTTGACTGGGTACGGTGGGCGGGATATCTATAAATACCAATAATTATTCATTTTACCGGACACGGAACTAGATTAATAGTTAATAGACTTGTTGAAACAGGGGTGAATTACATTCAAGGGTAATTGGTGTAATTGTTAACAAAGTAGTAAAACCTTGGTTTACACGCAGTCGATAACCTGGTGTATTCATTAAACAAAGTATTAAAACCTTGTTACAATTCGAATCCCCAATTAGTTGGAATATTTGACTTCGGGAATAAGAATAATTTGACGAAGGCTTTCGCTCTTTATATTTATGACTGATGGACTATTATGGACAAATCCGTATGGACATATTAAATAATCCAGGACAAAGAACAATTAACCCATGGGCATAAAACTAAAATCAACACGTCAAACATCATGATTACAGAAGTTTAAATAAGCATAATTCTTTTATTTCATATTTAATTTCCTTTATTTTATATTTAATTGCACTTCTAATTATCGCACTTTATTTTATTGTATTTTATTTCATCGCACTTTTATTTATCGCAATTTCATTATCGTTATTTACTTTACGCTTTAAATTAAGTCTTTTATTTATTTAATATTTTACATTTTGTTTTAACTGCGACTAAAATTTTAAAAATCGACAAACCGGTCATTAAACGGTAAAAACCCCCCTTTATAATAATAATATTACTTATATATATATTTGTATTTTTATAAATTAAACTAATATAGCGTTAAGCTTTGTTTAAAGATTTTTTTTCCCTGTGGAACGAACCGGACTTACTAAAAACTACACTACTGTACGATTAGGTACACTGCCTATAAGTGTTGTAGCAAGGTTTAAGTATATCCATTCTCTAAATAAATAAATATCTTGTGTAAAATTGTATCGTATTTAATAGTATTTTCCTGCTAAAATTTAATAGTATTTTATACCCCCTAGCTTTAACATCACCTACCACAAGTAAGATTTTGATCCCCGTTTAGTGAGCATTTTTGTGTATCGAAGATACTCCCATACCAGTTAGCGATTGCTTTGAAAGTCGATTCCTGCCAATTCAAGACTGGCACTCCCATGATTGAAAGCCAAGTTAAACGACCTGGATTTTTAGTCATTTTCCCCTACTTCTTGATATTACTGACCCATCTTCGGATGTTATGACCCTCATTGTTGATTAGCATATTGGCCATCTCCTCCGAGTCACATATCAGCATCACATCTAATCCTCCCAAAAATTTAATATCCACGTTTCTCATCCCCTCAACTTCGCATATGGTGCGAAGTTGAAGGAGTACTTCAACACTTTTGACCTCTCCCATAACAGCTTTCTCGAGGTATTCCATGTTATGATTATCTTCAGCTAAAGTAATGACTCTTTCTTTTCCTGCGAATGAGTAACTTTGTATGTGTGGTTGCTCCTCTGTCAGGTTCTTTTTTACCCATTGTTGTCTACCTTTGTTGAGGTTATTGCCCACAACCTCGTTATATCCCCTATGATCAGTATATGCATTGTTGCCCTCCACCCAAGCAGATTTTTGTCCACCTTGATTCGCCTCGTTGTTTTTCTTTTCAAAAGGTTTCTGCTTATCTTCCTGAAATCCAGCATCAATCTTCTTCCTCTCATTTGCTTTGAATGCATGTAAAGGCCACTCATCGATGAAAAGATTGTTCAGTCTTTTTAGGAAAGTGATTTCATCATTTATCCCCTCAAATCTCAGGAATGCAAACCTGTGACCGTTTTGTAACCTCTTCTTTGCAATATACACGTCTCTAAACCCTCCTTGTGGCTTGAAGAATTTCCAGAAATCTGAGATGCCCCATGACTCCGGAAAATTGTACACCATGAACGATGATATCCTTGAGTTATCTGACCACATAAATCGATCTTTATAGCCGTTACCGTTGTACTTCCTCCGATTACCAGCATCCTGTTGTTCATCATTTAACTTAGATTTGTTTCGATTTCTCCTTGATACAGTTTCCCACCCACTCTCTTGGTTTTCTCTCTCAAGATTTTCTCTCTCAAGGTTGTCTCTCTCACACATTTTCTCTCTCTTTTCCAAGTTTTTTTTTTTTTTCGAAACTCAAATGTTTTTTCATTATAGTGCATTATGGATAATAATATTTTTACTTTCATTATTAATAAAAAATTCATTATTAATGCGCATTATGTATTTGTACTATATAAATGCCTAATGGTAATAGATCTATTAAAATTGTTAGTGGAGAACTGGAGATATTATCATTCTAATAAGAATATGGGTTTGAATCATTTTAAGATAATTTAGTGGTTGGACTCTAAACTCTTTGTGAGAAGTCGCGTGTTTAAATTTGAGGTGCCAAGAAAAGGTTCGGAAATGATTATGGACTATTCCAAATGATCCGAACAATGTGTGTTTTGAACATTAAATTTATCTTGGTTTTCTTATTACAAGTTACAACTCCATAACCATACACAAATTGGATACGTTGTTTCTTTTGTCCTCTTTTATCCTTCGATTATGACTTTTTTAATGTCATAAGATTATCCTGGTTGTCACAATGTAAAGAAAAATGTGGCGCTTGGCTAACCATTCACCCAAATTTTATCTAGTTGCGGATCTAAAAATTTAGAGTAGAATATGCAATTTATGATTACATGTTTAATTTTTCATAATTGAAAGCCTTTTTGGGTATGGATTATGTGGGTATATAGACTTGTTTATTCGAATGATACTCAAAGAATGATTTATTACTTTAAACATTTTTTTTTAAGGCGAAAAACATCATATATTAATTGAAAGATCTTCATCAAAACAATGAAGATACATACAATACAAAGGCGGATTGATCACGGCCCAATTGAAAATACAAACTTATAAGGAAGCTAAAAACATAATAAACGTGGATTATCCATCCAAACATAAGATTGTGCTCCGTTGCAAAGCTTGAGATTCGAGGCCCAAAGGAACGTTTTGAGCTTGATGTTACGAACCAAGACCGAACGACACATAAACTTCTCATTGAAAACAAAGTCATTACGTGCCAACCAAATTGCCCAAATAGTCGCGGGACCAATTAGCTTCCAAAACTTTGAAGCCTTAATTCCCATGCCATAAAACCAATCAAACGAAAAAAGCTCGATTGACCCCGGAATCACCCAATAGATTTTCCACCATCTAAACAAATCCGCCCAAATTTTAGACGACCACTTACAATGAACTAAAAGATGGTTGACCGTTTCCACTTCTTCCAAACACCAAATACATAAATTCGATTGAGACGAAGGCAAAATGTGCCTATTAATAAGCACATCTTTAATCGGAATACTATTACGAATTGCGAGCCAATGAAATAACATAACCTTGGACAGAACATTATTTCCCCAAATAACTTTTGGCCAAGATGGAGATGAAACAATATTAGATTGAACAAGTAAGCGAACTGCATCAGAAACTGAAAAGACCCCGTCGGCAGAGGCTGTCCAAACCAGGAGGTCTTCACGATCCAAATTACCCACAACAGGAGCCAACCATCCCATTAGTTCCAACATTTTGATTGAATTATTAAGGGACAGAGGGTGATTTAAATGCAGATCCCACAGCCTCTTATCTTGCTGCTGAGCACGACAGGAACGAAACAGAGAAACAGTAGCAAAAGGGAGAGAGCACTCATCAAACAACGAAGGGAAACGATCTTTTAACACGCACCCATTAAGCCACATATCATGCCAAAACAAAATTAAGTCTCCTTTTCCTAACTTCCACTTCCACACATTCGACCCAACGATACTTTGAAGAGAGGTATCTTGTTGCATATGCACCAAATCTCTCCAAATAGGAGAAATTTGAGAAAAATTAAGAGACGACACATTTAGTGAAAGATTTCTTCCAAAAGCAACCCCAAAAGAAGACGTCACAATGGATTTCCAAAGGCTAGACTTATTAGAATTAAACTTCGCCCACCATTTAGCAAGCATTGCTAAGTTTTTAATACGAAGCGGAGTAACCCCTAACCCGCCCAAATCTTTGGGAAGACACACCGTATCCCACTTCACAAGACATGTTTTCTTTTTGAGGCAATCACCCCCCCCCCCCCCAAAGAAAATTTCGTCGTAATCTTTCTAATTGTTTGATAATAGCCACCGGAGCCTTGTACATAGCCATATAATGAATTGGGAGATTAAAAATCACCGCATTGACCATAACCAATCGACCACCAAACGAAAGACAACGACCTTTCCACCCGGCGAGTTTCTTTTTGAACTTTTTAACAATTGGATCCCACATTGAAATTCTACTAGAATTGAACCCAATCGGAATACCAAGATATTCCAATGGAAGCACCCCCACTTTGCAATCGAAAATATGTGAAAAACTAATCATGTCCTCTTTAGAAACATGAATGCCATAAAGCGTTGTTTTAATAGCATTCATTTGGAGCCCGGATAGTTGGAAAAACACACCCATAATATATTTAATACGATTCAATTCTCGGGTATTGGGTTGTGCAAATATAATCGTGTCATCCGCAAATTGCGAATGGTTAACAAGTAAGTTATTACCAAAATTGCAACCCGTTAGAAAACCATTAAGTAAATCTCTTGAAAGAAGTTTACTTAGAATTTCGGCAATAATAGTAAACAAAAAAGGCTACAACGGATCACCTTGCCGTAAACCTCGATTCATTACTCCTTCCCGAGAAGGAGATCCATTTAAAAGCACCGAGAAATTAATATTAGAAACACAAGTAACGATCCAAGAAATAAACTTTGACCCGAATCCCATTCTATGTAAAACCAAGAAAAGAAACTCATGCGATACACAGTCATAAGCTTTTGAAAAATCAATTTTGATCAAAATTAAAGGATTCTTTTTTACCTTAGCCATGTGAACGACTTCATTAACCACCATAACACCGTCCGTTAAAAGTCTTGAAGGCACAAAACCATTTTGATTCTCGCTTATAATTGAAGGGAGTGCAACCTTTAGTCTGTTAGCAATAGTCTTGGCTAGAATTTTATACGGGGCGTTAATCAAGCTAATCGGACGCATTTGATCCATATTTCTCGAGGCATTGGATTTTGGAATCAACATGATGAAAGACGAATTGAAACCTTTTGGAAAAGAGGCTTCTTCGTGAAATTGAGAAAACACTTCCATTACATCATCTTCTAAAAAACCCCACCCTTTTTAAAGAATTGTAACGAATAACCATCCGGGCCAGGAGTTTTATTACCATCGAACAACTTGACAACATAGGATACTTCAAAAACAGAGAAAACATCTTCTAAACAGCTGTTAATGTGATCCGGAATTTGGGCCAGGTTAAGAGAAGCCCATTCGATATCTATAACATCTGACCTAGAAGGAACAACAGTGAACAATTTTTCGAAAAAACTTACAGCGTGTTCCTTTACAACCAGGGGATCTTCAACCCATGCACCATTGATTTGCATCCCCGCAAATAAGAAGCTTGTTGCCTAATACGAGAGACAAGGTGAAAGAACCTCGAGTTTTTGTCACCAAGTTTTAACCAATGAGATCTTGAGTGCAAACGTCTTTTTGATTCAATCTTGATAGCTATTTTTTTTTAAAACTCTTAAGGGCTGCTAAATCGCCCAGCTCTGTATGAGTTAGATCACGGCATTTATAACAGGTTTTTAAACGTTTTATCTCGTTTTCGATCTCCTTAAGGCACGTCACATCTTTATCTTGGTGAGACTCGCCCCAAATCTTTAAATCACCTTTTAACAGTCTCATCTTCTTACCAATTCTAAAGGCTGCCCAACCAAAGACAGAATACCCAAACCACAAACTTTCACAAAAACGAATAAACCCTGGTTTATTGAGCCAACTGTTATTAAACCTAAAAGGTCTAGGGCCCCAATATAGCAACTTTTTGGCCCAAATGATGGGTTTATGGTCAGACCGATCCGGTTGATCAGTAACAAGAATTGCATCGGGCCACAGCATATTCCATTTGCTATTGATGAACACTCTATCTATACGGGAAAACTTACCCATTGCACCTTCTCTGGTAAAATCATCATTGAATAAACACTGGTCGAAAATATTGGCTTGAGTAATAAAACGATTAAAAGAATCAATGCTATTGGTATCTATGACCTCCCGCAATCTTTCTTCCGGAAAGCAAACCGAATTAAAATCACCCAAGAAGCATAAAGGACCCGACCAAATGTTTGCAATACGAATTAATTGAGCCCAAAGAGCTTTTTTCTTTTGCTCATTATGAGGTGCATACACATTCACTATAAGAACAATTTGGTTGTTAGGAATATACCTCAAGATAGATGCAATCCAATGTTTTCTTGTCCATCCTTGGATTAACGAGAAGAAATCTAATCTCCAAATCGAAAGAAGACCACCCGACCTCCCATTAGCTTCCATTTGCAATGAATCAAACGCATAGTGTCTCCAAATTTCATTCAAATTTGGTTGATCGACCACCTTAACCATAGTTTCTTGTATAGCTAAAAATTGAATTTGAAAGCGGTTGACTAACGAACCCGCCATACGACCTCTCGACATGTTACCGAGGCCACGGGTATTCCACGAGGCAATCCTCATGGTTTGGTTTTCAAGGATGGAGTATCCTCATCCTTCATATCTTGCATTAAAATTCCAAAATCGGCCAATTCCTCCTTAAAAAAAGGTTTTTCCCCCCAAACGGGTTTCGACTTTGTTTATTCTGTTTCGACACAGCCCCATCACCCACCACATATGCAATTTCACTTTCAGTATCAAAGGCACTGGAAAGATTTGAAATAAAATCAGTCCCTAAACTACCAACAGGAACATTCTTACTCTTAGAATTTTGAGCTTTGCCTTCACCTTCTTTCTTGTCTAAACTTGAATCAGGCACACACCTTTTCTTGATCTTATCACACGAGTCCTTGCACCCCAGGTTAATACACTGATCACTCTTAAGCGGACTGGAGCATTTAAGTTTAGAAGCAAAAGAAAATTTATTATCAGAAGAGATCGGATTCTGGGAATTGGAAGGGTCAGATTTAATTAGTGAATCTGAAGAAATGGTAGGGTAGTCATTTAAATCAAGGTTAAAATTGCCACGCTGTAAAGGGGAGTTGGGAACCGAATTGGACTTTTCAACTTTTGCACCCTTGTCACTACTTTGACCCTTATCTTTTGTCTTGAAAAGGGACCACTTTATTTCATCCTCTGCTGTACTGAATGCATTTGACTTTTCCTTCTGTACTTTCATAGCTTTGGTGACCTTTTCCATAGAATTGTGTACCACCTTTGGCATGCTTACCATCTGTGGCACACTTGACTTTAGAGGCGATTTGAAATTCAAATTCAAACCGGTAACGGGTATCTCTCCTTCTTCCAACAACTCATCAACAACTACCGGCGTAAAATCCAGTACCGGAATATTCTCATTAAAACCGAATTATTGAGCTTTAGACTCCTTAATATCTTCTTGTAGCACCAGATTGTACTCACTGATAATAGTATCGCTCACCAATTCCATGAACTCATCTTCAAACACCTCCTCAACCCATACTTTACCAATATCACTGTTATTGATTTTAGCCTGCACAAGTTGATTAATTGGCTCCGGATCATTAGACTCTATTAGAGCTTGCAAAATATCTGCTCGTTGGAGATTATGAGAAAAAGAATCGATGTGAATAACTCTTCCAAACACGCTTGCAGCTTCAATGGCACAGTTGGAAGAACTACAATTAAAGGGGATCCCTTTGATGGCCACTTTTGCAATTCTAGAAAATTTGTTTTTGTAGTTAATCATTGGAATCACCTCAATGAATTCAGATTCATTTGGAGTGGGACCTCTTGTCATACTTTTGAAACTATCCTTGTCTGCACAACATACAATATACCCATATGAACCCCAAGAGGAAACCGATACAATAGCTATGGCTCTACTTTTTAACCATTGGAACAATTTTAATGCCTTAATTGGAACCTTATCCAAAATTAACGCAGTCAAATCTAGTCGTTGGGTGGCTTCTTGATTAGCCGACAAATTGATCACATGCAACGAATTTTTTGGTGTTTTCAGAAAAGAAGACTGATGTACAACCTTTGAAAATTGGTTAACAGCGGCTTTTGGCATGATTTTGATATTAAGATCTTTTTTAGCATACCCTATGAACATAACTCGACCATTAATGATCTTGCCATTCATCTCATTCATAGCCCTTTTAGCTTGATTTAAAGATTGAAACTTTACAAAGGCAAAATTATGATTCTGTTTCCAGGCTACTCCTTCAATCAGCCCAAGATTGCAAAACGTATTATTAATGGTTTCTTGATTAGTGAATCTTGATAACCCACCTAAAAACAAAGTAGATTTTGGGGAAAAGACATAATTAGTGTTATAGTTATGAACTCGGAATTTTTGAGTAGAAGGGAATTTTGATTCTTTAGTGGGATTGAGTTAGGGAAGGTAGGTTTAAAATTTGGATTTGAAGATTGAAAATTTTGGGGAACGGATAGATAGTCATTGAGAGAGTTTGATTTATTACTTTAAAACATGTAAATCATAAATCACCAATCTTAATTCATCATTCATAATTCATACGGAATAATAATTATCTAAAGGGATTGTGGTTTCTGATAATCACTCATACGTGTCCATATCCATCATTCGCCTATCTCATCAAACCAAACAAGTTATAGTTACGTGTGGTTCATATCCTGTTCACTTCTATATCTATTTTTTTGTATATATAAATAATAATAATAATAATAATAATACACACAACAAACAAAACCTTCAAAAATCAAATAATTATTTTAATTTAAAATAAAAAAGAAAATGGGAACAGAAGCTAACCTCACTAACGGAACCACCGTTACCGGAGACCAAACCACCACCACCTCCCCTTACAAGCTAGTCGGCTTCAAAAACTTCATCCGTAAAAACCCTAACTCCGACAAATTCTCCGTCATTAACTTCCACCACATTGAGTTCTGGTGCTCCGACGCCACCAACACCGCCCGCCGCTTCTCATGGGGACTCGGCATGCCTATCCTTCAAAAATCCGATCTCTCCACCGGAAACTCAACTCACGCCTCTTACCTACTCCGTTCCGGCGAACTTAATTTCCTCTTCACTGCACCTTATTCTCCTTCCATCTCCACCGGAGAAACCGCCACCGCTTCCATCCCGTCGTTTTCTCACACCGACTGCCGGAGCTTCTCCGCCGTACACGGCCTCGCCGTTAGATCAATTGCGATTGAAGTCGAAGACGCCGAAATCGCGTTTTCGGTTAGTGTATCGCACGGTGCTAAACCCTCGTTTGCTCCGGTCACACTTGGAAACAACGACGTCGTTTTATCTGAAGTTAAACTCTACGGCGACGTCGTTTTACGATACGTGAGCTATAAGAATCCTAATTATAAGTCCACCTGTACGTTTTTACCAGGTTTTGAACCTACTGAAAAAACGTCGTCGTTTCACGAGCTAGATTACGGCATTCGCCGTCTCGATCACGCCGTCGGAAACGTACCGGAGCTTGCTCCGGCCGTCGATTACGTGAAATCCTTCACCGGATTTCACGAATTCGCCGAATTCACAGCTGAAGACGTCGGAACGAGCGAAAGCGGACTCAATTCGGTAGTGTTAGCGTGCAATAGCGAGAAGGTTTTAATTCCGATGAACGAACCGGTGTACGGAACGAAGCGAAAGAGTCAGATTCAGACGTATTTAGAACATAATGAAGGTGCTGGTGTTCAGCATTTGGCATTGGCTAGTGAGGATATATTTAGGACATTGAGAGAAATGAGGAAACGTAGTTATATCGGCGGATTCGAGTTTATGCCGGCGCCACCGCCGACTTATTACCGGAATTTGAAGAATAGAGCTGGTGATGTGTTGAGTGATGAACAGATTAAAGAGTGTGAGGAATTAGGGATTTTGGTTGATAGGGATGATCAGGGAACTTTACTTCAGATTTTCACCAAACCTGTTGGTGACAGGTACTATTTTTTATACACAAAAATTATTATACACGTTAAGATCATTTTTAACAATGTGCTTATATTCATGTTAGTTACTGTGATTAATGTATATGTGGTTAAGATTCTTTATGATATTATTAGTCTAAGTGTGATAAGTGTTCTAAACGACGTCTCTTGCGTCCGTTTTGACGCCCGATGCAGCGATTTGATGACTAAGTCCGTCTCGACCCCGTCCCGTCTTCTAATAATCGGTCAACGGTCAAAAGTCGGGTCAAATGCTGGAAAGGTCGGGTTAATACCGATCAAAAGTTAAAATCGGTCAAAAGTCGGTCAAATAGATTAAAATTGACGTTTTTAGTATTATTGTTTTTGTATTATATCAACGATAATAGCGATTATAGGTACAAACTTGTCAACGAAGATTTTTGGCTTTAAATTATGTATATATATATATATATATATACCTCGTCTCGAGTGCGTCTTTTTCAACCTTAAGTGTGATTGAATTGAACTGAGTATTAAAGTGTGAGATAAAACTGTATTTGGACTAGGTCTTTAACCTGATGATAAGCAGGTGTCCTTTTTCAAAACAATGTTTCTTTTTATTTAATTGTTTCATATTTAATTATTTTCCTTTTCTTTAATGCTTTGAGTTTGCTATCAACCTAGGGGTATAATTCTTGCATTTTCAAGTTGCAAATAATCAGCTTGTAGTGTGGCAGTGTAAATGTTGTGTTTTAATGTAGGGTTCATAACTTCTTCATGAGTAAACGGATAAAGTTTTCCTTGTTCGGACTACAAGGAGGGCGAGTATTTTTACTCTCATGTATGCGACCTAACCAAGTTATCCCGTGACCGATTTTGATCTTTTTCTTGTTCACCCCAAGATATGCTAGTAGTTCGGGATGGTAATGAATGTTCGATCCATCGGCTATCCATCTGTTCCGATCCATTTAAATGGATATGGATGATAAGCGGATATGGATATGGATATGAATGATGTGAAAAATTAATGGATAGGATATGGATGACATTTGATCATCCATTGATATATCCATTTATCACCTGAAATACATAAATACATACATATAAATATACACATTTTTACTTAAATATATGATTATACATTTATATATCCTTATACATGTACATTATAAGCTCCTTAAATGTCATCGAAAATATAGATTTTCCATATACAACTATGCGAATAGTATTAAATTCTTATATCTTAGTTTCACTATGCGAATATAGATTTTTCATAATAAGAATATCTTTAGAAATATTTAACATCCAACGGATATCTGTTATGCAGCTTGATCCAACGGATATGGATATGGATTAAAAATTATTTTTAAATGGATATGGATTTTTAAAAATTAAATGGATATGGATATGGATATGGATATGGATACGGGATCCATATCCATTTCCTTGAGGACCTTTGACTTCTGAGGATAATAGTACCCCAACCGATAGTTAATGAACTTATGATTATGGGTTCTGAACTTTTGATTATCTAATTGTTTAGCACTTGAGTAATCAGTTTTGGAGTAGCCATAAGAAAGCTAATTCTGATCAATTTATTGGTTATTTGGTTAATAATATATATTAAATGATTTATCAAAACTACAAACTGAATAAGCACATCCAAACACCATTCCTGCTACTTATTTTATTTGGTCTATAATCCATAAGGTCTGTTTTGAATGTGTGTGCGCTCTTTTGATGTTTGATTTAATTTTGGTATGAATGGTTTGAATAGGCCAACAATATTCATAGAGATAATTCAGAGAGTAGGGTGCATGTTAAAAGATGACGAAGGCAAGGAGCAGCAGAAAGCAGGATGTGGAGGATTTGGCAAGGGCAACTTCTCGGAGCTCTTTAAATCTATCGAGGAATATGAGAAGACGCTTGAAGCACGAAACACAACTGAACCAACTGCTGCCGTATGATAACTGCCCATTGGTAATGTTCATATCTGGTCGATTGAGATCTCACTTGATTATCAACATATGTATGTGGTAGAAAATTGAGTCCTCAAAACTCATGAAATGAACTTTGTAACATCTGTAACGTTATTTATATGGAATAACAACAGTTGTCATTATTGTCTGTTTTAGTTTTCTTTTCTTGGTTTTTCGTTGCAATTTCAGTTTGTGAAACAAACGGTTTAATAACAATATATGAAACCACCATCGAAGGATCGGATCTATCGAGCAATAACATTGGGGAAACTCTTTCTTTGCTGTGTTTTCGACCATCATGTTTAGCATTGTTTACACTTTTATCAGATTTTCTACACCCGAACACCTTCACAAGCCTAAAATTTGTATACTTGCATTTTCGGTTTTGCCTGTGCGTGAGCTAGTTTATCGGTTTTCACCTACCATTCAATATAGACATATATATAAGGATGAGATGATTTGCTTTTGCTGGTGTGACCTATTTAGTTTTATTTACAATATGAAATGATAATACCAAATTATGACCTATTTTCTTTTGCGTTGTAATGAACGTATAATTGTTAGGAATGAAAATGCGGGTTAGATTGATATACAACATTCACGTATGGTCCATAAACTAATGGGGATTATAGTAGTGAAAATATACTGACAAATCTCCAGCTTTGTGTTTTCATTGAGACTAATCTGGTCAAGTCCACAATATTAGAGTGTAGCAATGGTACTCTGAGAAAGTAAAGATTGGCAACATTTTTCCCTTTTCGGCCATGACCGTTCAAACCCTTATTTGGCAATCACAAAAATTGAACCCGAGATTTTTGTAAGAATCACTCATATTTCTTCTCACGTAGTCCATCACTCAGACATACAATTCTCCTCATTGTTCATTCTCCTCTGAAATTACAGCTTGCAATCATAAAATGGCTTTCGACCCAACCCGTTTGGACCCGACCTGTTCACACCATTTGAATTTGAGAACCGTCAGACCCATGACCTGTTTTGACCCAAACCCATTTGAGTCTCGACCCAACCCGACCCGTTTGCTAGGCTTATCTGAAAGTAATAGAGAGCGCTTTTTGGTGTGTGTTTGTGAGAGAGATATTTGCAGTGTTTGGATAACACATTTTAGGAGTTTTACGATAGCTTAAAAATGTAGAGGTTATATTAATATTAGTGATCTTATGATTTTAAGCTTTGTTTAGTGGTATAAAATAATTATAGATCATGATAAGATGTAGAATTAATTTAAAATTAAAGTTTCCCTAACTAGCTTCTCTAAAAAAAAGTAAAACTTACAAAGAGTAAAATTACTAATACGGTTTTTATAGTGTTTTACATATTATATTTGAGTCCTTCTAAGTCAATTCATAACTATAAGCTCCCGCTACTTTACTGACACTAGTAAAAAATTAACTTCAACTTTTCGCTATAAAAAAATAAATAAATTCAATCTATTAAGCTTTGAGCTAGATGAGTCAAACACACCCAAAGCCAATATTATTTAGCAAAAACTTCATATATAAGAATTCATCAACTAACTTGACTTCATTTACAAGCTAGACCTCGTCAACTATATTGATTGTAGAAGGAAATGCATTTAGCACCACCGATTAAACAGTGCAATCCTGTAACTCAATCAGCAACTATAGATTTCTTAATTCCCTATAGATGATGAACAATAAGACTTACATGAACAGAGTAACCTAAACACAAGTTCCACATATCCGATAGTCTAATACACCAACACACAAACAAAATTCCAGCAAACTAGCTGGAAATAAATCTTCAGGCGAAAACCAAAATTACTTCATCTCACATCAGAGATTACACCATGCTAATGCCCATACCAAAACAGAACGTGTTTAACGTCTACGCAACCCTCTTCCACGTCCATCACGCATTTGACCACCACGTCCTCTGCCCATACCAACAACATTTCCTTGTGCTCTCTTAGACTGCAACGCAAAGAGACACACACATCAGCAAACTGTTGGAGGTTTTATTGAAATTTCGTGTAGGGTAAAATAATCGATAGCCGGATAAATCACTGAATCGTGGTATCACTTTCCGAAAGTAATTATTCGACCCTTATTGCCTGGGTTACACGAATATCACTTTGGGATAAGACAGAGATTAGTTCTTGTTATTGGCAGTAAACAAGAACTCTTTTGCATAAGAGTATTAAGGTGTTTTTCGTATATCTTATTCTCATAAATGATAGTCCTTATTTATAGGCACCCAAAAATAAGTATTATTCCACGATGGAGATGTTTCACTAACTAATTTCGTTTTCAAATCTAAAACAAATCATTTACATAAAGTTGTTTGTTTTATTTCCAACAACCAAATCAAGAAAATCGTTTTCAAATCTAAACAAATCCTTTACATAAAGTTTGTTTTATTTCCAACAACCAAATCAAGGAAATCGTTTTCAAATCTAAAACAAATCATTTACATAAAGTTGTTTGTTTTATTTCCAACAACCAAATCTAGGAAATCGTTTTCAAATCTAAAACAAATCCTTTACATAAAGTTGTTTGTTTTATTTCCACGATGGAGATGTTTCACCTAGTGCAGGAATAATACTTCCGTAATCACTCAAATTTGTGATAATGGAAAACCACTTTCGGGTCCGGGCAATCTATCACTTAATGGGTGTACACTCCGTACCTCCTAACCCGTTTACAAGTGTAGATTAAATCCCTCAATTACACTAAATTTCCAACAATCCTCCCCAATTTAGTGCAATTCGTTTCATGAGAATTAAACAAATTAAAACAAAAACTTATGCATAAATGAAAATATCTTGAAGATTGAATTTTCATCTTAGTACATTACACATTCCAAATATTCGAGAATCAGGGTGTTCTAAGAATTGAACCCTTCAACCCATTTGAATAACTGAAAATAATATACACATAAGTTTTCAAATACTCTAAAGCTATCCTGACACTTTACAAGCCATGTGTCCATATCCTTTCATGAATGTATCCAAAGCTAAAAGTCTAAGCTTTGTTGAAGCGGCAAAACTTCACATTCACATAGGTAGTTCACTTCAGTCATGCACCTGCTCTTGCACTTTTTCAAATGAACTGTTAAGAAGCTAGACTTCAACCTCACCTTCAGCAGGTCCGAGTACATACCTTACCTTGGGATGATATAAAATTTATGTACTCCAAATTTCTAAATATAAGCCTTCCGCATTGAATTCAACTTCTAATTTTCATTGGAAGGGAATTGGGTATCTTATAATTAGAAATTTATGTGGACTTTAAACCCATCCCCACAGCAGACTTGTTCACCAAGTCTCTTGCCAATCCCTTCGTCAAGTGATCAGCTAAATTATGTTGTGACCTCACGAACACTATAGAAATCACCCCATTCATGATGAGTTCACGAATCATGCTATGTCTGACACCTAAGTGTCTAGACTTTCCATTGTACATCTGGCTATAAGCCTTTGCCAATGTCGCAGCACTATCACAATGGATAGACATGGGTGCTATAGGTTTAGGCCATAATGGTATCTAATGGATCAAGTTTCTAAGCCATTCTGCTTCTTTACCAGCAGCAGCTAAAGCAACAAACTCAGATTCCATCGTTGAGTTGGTAATACATGTCTGCTTCTTAGAAGCCCATGAAATAGCACCTCCCCCAAGCAAGAACACCCAACCACTCGTTGAAGAATGATCTTCAATATTGGTTATCCAACTCGAATCAGAATATCCTTCTATTACTGAAGGAAACCCATTATAAGATAAACTATAGTCCATAGTTTTCTTCAAGTACTTCAGTACCCGCCTAATTGCTTGCCAGTGATAAGTACTAGGATTACTAGTATATCTACTCAGTTTTCCCACAGCAAAAGCAATATCCGGCCTTGTACAAGTCATGGCGTACATCAAACAGCCAATCACCTGAGAATACTCAAGTTGTGATACAGCTTCACCTTGATTAGGTATAAGCTTCTCACTTGGATCAACAGGGGTACTCACAGGATTACATTCAAAGCAATTGAACTTTTTCAACACCTTCTCAATATAATGAGATTGACAAATCGAAATTCCTTTGCTTTCACGTTTGATCCTAATGCCAAGGATAACGTCAGCCTCCCCCATATCTTTCATGGAGAATTTTGATGACAAAAATTCTTTTGTTAAATCAACCTGACTTTGGTCAGTCCCAAAGATTAACATGTCATCAACATATAGACAAATTATAACTCCTTTACCAGAATCATCAAATTTACTATATACACATTTATCTGCTTGGTTTAATTTAAAACCACTAGATAAAATCACTTCATCAAACTTTTGATGCCATTGCTTAGGTGCTTGTTTCAAACCATATAAGGATTTCACAAGTTTGCACACCTTGCCTTCATTTCCTGGCATGACAAAGCCCTGAGGTTGGTTCATATAAACCTCCTCATCCAATTCACCATTCAAGAATGCTGTCTTCACATCCATCTGGTGAATAACTAGATTGTGAATCGTAGCCAAAGCAATCAGCAGTCTAATGGTAGTGATACGTGCCACGGGAGCATAAGTATCAAAATAGTCAATTCCAGACTTTTGTCTAAAGCCTTGAATGACTAACCTTGCCTTGAACTTTTCAATAGTTCCATCCACCTTCATCTTCTTTTTGAAAATCCATTTGCAACCCAATGGTTTGCAACCAGGAGGTAGATCAGCTAACACCCAAGTGTTATTGCCCATGATAGAATCTATCTCATCATTAATTGCCTCTTTCCAGAATGCAACATCCTGAGACCTCATTGCTTCATCATATGTTTTAGGATCATCATCAACATTGAAACAATACGAATATTGGGTAGAAACATCATCCCTAGAACCTTCAACTAAGTATAGTTGAAAATCTGGTCCAAATGATTTAGGTTTCCTTTTTCTTTTGCTTTTCCGAAGCTCAAGTGACTGATCAACAGCCTTTTCAGAGACTTCATCATTACAATCCTTATTGATTCCATTGTTACTTGGAAGCATATCCTTTGGTCTAGGTATAGATGAAAATCGATTTTCATCAAAGATTGCATCCCTTGAATCAATCACAGAATTGATTGAGACAAACTCATTAGGCTCTATTACATAGAACCTATAAGCCTTGGAATGTTCAACATATCCAACAAATATGCAATCTATACCTCTTTCACCTAAACTTTTCTTCTTGGGATCAGGTAGTCTTACAACCGCCCTACAGTCCCATACCCGAAGATAATTCAAGTTAGGTTTCCTTTTATTCCAAAGTTCATAAGGTGTAATCTTGTTTCTTTGTTAGGAACTCTATTAAGCAAATAACAAGCTGTTAACATAGCTTCCCCCCAAAATCCTTCACTTAAACCCGAATAGGATAACATGGAATTAACCATTTCCTTAAGGACCCTATTCTTCCTTTCAGATATACCATTTTGTTGTGGAGTATAAGGAGCTGTGGTCTCATGGATAATACCAACGGATTGGAAATACGATTGGTCAATGTATTCACCTCCCCTATCTGTTCTAAGTCTTTTAATCAAAGCCTTTTGTTGTAATTCTACTTCAGTTTTAAATATTTTAAATTTATCTAATGCTTCATCCTTAGTATGTAACAAATAAACATAGCAAAATCTAGAAGCATCATCAATAAAAGTCACAAAATATTTATTGTTCCCTAAAGTAGGAGTAGCATGCAAATCACATAAATCACTATGTATTAATTCCAAAATTTCAGTATCACGATGTACATTTTGAAATGGTTTCTTAGTGATCTTTGTTAACATACACGTTTTACACTTTTCATTGTTCATGTCAAAAGCCGGTATTAATCCATCTTTAGACATATCTTGCATTCTTTTAAAGTGTATATGTCCTAGTCTAGCATGTCAAAGTGTAGAATTATTTATGCTAGAAGTAGATATAAAAGCAAAATTAACATTCAAGTGATTAATGTTAAGTCTAAACATTCTATTGCATAAATAACCAAAACCAACAAACATACCATGTTTTGACAAAACAAACTTATCAGATTCAATCACTTGTTTATAACCACAACAATTTAACACACTACTGGAAACCAAATTTTTTCTTATTTGTGGTACATGCAAAACATCAAACAAACAAATAGTTTTTCCAGAACTAAAACACAAATCCACACTTCCACGTCCATGAACAGAGGCTGTTGACTCATTTTCCATATGAAGAATTGATCCATCAGTCACGGACTCGTAAGTCTTGAACCAAAATCTATCCTTGCATACATGGGTGGTGGCTCCCGAGTCAACCCACCACGCAACATCATCATCCTGCACAAAATAAGCCTCAGATATATATGAAACATAATAATTCTCATTTGAATTATTAAATATATTCTGACCTTTCGAGTTGTGGTTGTTTAAACCATTTCCCGAACCGCTTGTGCTAGATCCTTTGGCATTATTATTACCAAAAATAACCTTGCAATCCTTTTTCATGTGTCCAGTTTTACCACACTTCCAACAAGTCAATTTAGACTTCTTGTTCGGATTAGCCTTGTTATAACCTTGATGTTTACGTTTGCCCTTTTTGTCATTATTACTAGTGAACTTTTTATGTTCCACCATATTGACAACAGACGTACCAGCAACTTCGTTGCTCTTTGGCTTGTCATTATCCTGCAACCTGAGGGATTCCTCAATACGCAGATGACTACCCAACTCAACAAGAGTTAACTCCTCCTTCTTATGTTTCAAAGAATGTTTAAATTTTTTCCAAGATGGAGGTAGTTTATCAATTATGCTTGAGACTTGAATAGACTCATCCATGTTCATCTTATGTTGTGTGAATTGACCAAGTATACGAATGAGCTCATTGTATTGTTCCAAGACCGGTCTAGAATCGACCATCTTGTAATTATTAAAATTACTCACAAGGAACTTTTTACTAGAAGCATCCTCAGACATATACTTGATTTCTAAACAGTCCCATAGTTCTTTAGAAGATTCAACATTTAGGTAAATATCAAAAAGGGAATCAGCCATACCATTGAGGATTAAACCTCTAGCGATGTAGTCATCGTTCTCCCACTTGCACCTTTTCCGAATTTGTTCAACAGTAGCATCATCACCATGATCTTCAGGAATTGGTGTGCTGAGTACGTACACCACACTCATGCTGCTCAGAAAGAAGTGCATCTTCTTTTGCCATCTCCTAAAATCAATTCCCTCAAACTTATCAAGTTTGGAGAAATTCGCCGTCATGTGTTTCATCGTAGCCGCCATCGATTATAACGAATAATTACTTTCCATTGTTGGAGGTTTTATTGAAATTTCGTGTAGGGTAAAATAATCGATAGCCGGATAAATCACTGAATCGTGGTATCACTTTCCGAAAGTAATTATTCGACCCTTATTGCTTGGGTTACACGAATATCACTTTGGGATAAGACAGAGATTAGTTCTTGTTATTGGCAGTAAACAAGAACTCTTTTGCATAAGAGTATTAAGGTGTTTTTCGTATATCTTATTCTCATAAATGATAGTCCTTATTTATAGGCACCCAAAAATAAGTATTATTCCACGATGGAGATGTTTCACTAACTAATTTCGTTTTCAAATCTAAAACAAATCCTTTACATAAAGTTGTTTGTTTTATTTCCAACAACCAAATCAAGGAAATCGTTTTCAAATCTAAACAAATCCTTTACATAAAGTTGTTTGTTTTATTTCCAACAACCAAATCAAGGAAATCGTTTTCAAATCTAAAATAAATCATTTACATAAAGTTGTTTGTTTTATTTCCAACAACCAAATCTAGGAAATCGTTTTCAAATCTAAAACAAATCCTTTACATAAAGTTGTTTGTTTTATTTCCACGATGGAGATGTTTCACCTAGTGCAGGAATAATACTTCCGTAATCACTCAAATTTGTGATAATGGAAAACCACTTTCGGGTCCGGGCAATCTATCACTTAATGGGTGTACACTCCATACCTCCTAACCCGTTTACAAGTGTAGATTAAATCCCTCAATTACACTGAATTTCCAACACAAACAAGTATCAAATTAACACTCAAATTTTTTATAGTATGAATGCTGTTTTGTGATCATAGTTAACAGTCCACATTAATTATTATTAATATAAATGCCACAAAAAGAGTTAAGAGAGAGAGAGAGAGAGAGAGAGAGAGAGAGAGAGAGAGAGAGAACAGGTTTACCTTCGGGTTCTTCACCGTTTCAACCAGAATTTTAGCAGTAGCAGGATGAACAATATGAAGCAATTTCATGATTGTAGCACGGTCATTAGAAATAGTAGTGTTACACTTATAATTATGGATAAATTTATCCATTCCTCTAGGACCTAGGGCCCTGCGGACGGCATCAGCTACAGCCATAGCCGCATTAATGTTTGCTCACTAACTGCCGTCTCCCTTGTGACGACGTATCTGTACCTTCTTTAACCAATATGATCTGAGGTTGCTGTTTAATTACACAAAGTTAACAACAATTCACAAATTAAGTTACTCATAAAATCAAAAATGAAAAAATCTACGTAAGCATAAACAATAGATATATTGAATTGAAATATGAAATTGTAATTACAATCATAGAAGCCATTGTTTGATGAAAATTACGGTTTTGACGAGAGAAGACTGAAGTATGTTAAATTATCCGGTATTGAACCGTCTCCGAGAATAAAGGAGTGATAGTGATTTATTTTGCTTGATTCACTCAACCGCAACAAATTGTGGGTGTACATTTTGTTATCTCCTGCATGTGGCCGGGCTAGTGGAATGATAGTGATTTAGGGTGAGTTTGTTTACCTTTTAATGAAATGATTTAGCTGAATGCTGAACTATTCAATATTCAGTGCGTTTGTTTGGAACTCTGAATGAGATATGGTGTTGAATGGTTCACCATTCAGTGCTAAACCATTCAGAGTTGAAACACTCTCTTAACCATTAAGAGGCTAAATTTTATGTAATATTCTTCTTAAATCGTATCCAGAACACTTATCAAATAAGTATATTTAAGTTTTTGTTAATGTTAAACGATAACAAGTTTATTTAATTGATTCATATTGTTTATGCAAAATGATTATCAAACAGCTTATTGTCATTCAGAACTAAATTCTTTCAGTCTCTGAACCATTTAGATTATGAACCATTCAACGTTAAATCATTCAGTTTTATCAAACACACCCTTATTTTGCTTCATTTGCTTGAGATCTCCTGCACGTGGCTGAGGCCCCTTTATTATAAAGATATTTTAGTTAGGGTTCGTTCCTACTTCTTTATCGGAGTTCGAATCAGTTGAGATCTTAGAGTTTGAGGACAATCAGCTTTATCCGAGTAAAGGGGTATTTGTTGGTTCCTCTTCGAACCCGTGTCATGTTAAGGGTGCTCAAGAAGAGGTTGTGAATGTGGATAGTGGTGGTGTTGGTTCTGTTGCACAAGAGGCCATGGGTTTGGATTTTGCGTCCGTTACCCCTAAATTCGATAAAGTTCATGAGAAAAAATAAATGTCCGAGGTGGCGTTCGCGACTTTCGATGAAATGATGAAGAACGTAGAGGGCGAACTGGTGAAGGCTGCTCTTATCAACTCTAGCGATCCTCCTAAGGTGTCGATTAAAGATAAAAATAAAAATAAAAATAATAATAATAATAAAAGAAGAAAAGACCGGGTCAGGGCGCCGAGAGGAATAATAATTCGGTGAGTTCATCAAAGACATTTGAGCTCGGATTCGCCGGTTTCATTTAGTTTGGTTTATCTCGATTAAGACGGTTTCTAAGCTTTCGCTCGATTGGGTGGATTGAACACCTTCTTTCGTATCGTGTTTTGGTTTAGTTTGCTTGCAATGTTGTGGATTGCTTTTGGTCTTGTTCGTTAGTAGTTTGTTTATCGTCGTGAGCTTAGGTTGTTAAAGAAAAGTACCAAAAGGAGTTGGAGCAGGGTCGTACTGTTAATTTCATGGGCCATGTTCATTAAATAAAAATGGACCCTTTATATACGAATTTTTTTTCATATATAATAATAAATTCAATAATACTTATCAAATCATATGTACTATGATCAATCAAAATAACAATTATATTAACAAATGAACCTAGGTATTCAATATGATTTGACTAATTTTTTTGGGCCCCTGTATATATATTGGGCCATGTGCGGCTGCACGCCTTGCACATCCTAATATCCAGCTCTGAGTTGGAGAGCCCAAAAGATGTTGAAAATGATAAGGTTGTAGGTATTGGTGTATGTTTGATGTCTTGCGATCACAGAAAGGCTACAATTAAATGTATTGCAGGAAGGTTAGTTAAAAAAGGTGGAATGGGTGCTTGATCCAGAATATATTAGCCATTGATTTGTCAATAATAGATTTTCTTAATAGTTTATAATGTAGTTAAATACAAATGATATTTTTGTCGGAGTTTGAATTAGTTTCGTGGTCATTCAATCTCGTAGCGAAGCGTTAATCACTTACCTAGTTGTCTACTATTAAATGAATGACGGTGGACACAATGATCCTTAGTAAAAACATTGTACCAATTGATTAATGATCGTAAAAATAAGATCAACTTATAAAGCGCAAGTGAGTAGATTATATATGGATGGTAGTTTTGACAAAATGAGTGGCTGAATAAGGATAAAAACCATAAGATTTTAGAGTGACCCAGTAATCCCTCAAAATGAAAATTAATAAAAATATGTAAATGATAAAAATGCCCTCATTTGATATATACTTAACGGAAAAAGTTAAAAGAGAGTTGAGGACCAGACTATCCACGAAAAAATGCAAACTAATGGACTATCCAAGTAAAAAGAAAATTAAATGAAGTATTCACGCAGTATATGACAAACCATAAGGGCTATCCATGTAATTTTGTCTTTGTAATATGACACATAATCTGATCTGGCACACTCTTTGAGATAAAGAATTCATTAACCTGGCTTCATTTAAATATGATACAGTCTAGACCACTGTTGCAAAAAAAAAAAAAAACCGATTATTCACCGATTAATCCTCGATTAATTATTTTTTAAGAGTAATCCGTTTCGATTTTCAAAAATCTATTTAGTTAAACGGTCAATGTCAATTGATGAGTCAAAATCGAATTTGGTAATCAAAGTCGGTCAAAGTAAAAAATGATTAACATTTTTACATTATTTTAAACTAGAATCTTATAATTTTTGAGCAAAATGAATAATTTTAGACAATTATGTTAAAATTTATTTTTATATTTATGATTTTTTTTCTATATTTACACATAATTTTAAAAATTTAATATTTAAATGTATAAAGTACAATTCGATTAATCCCCGAATTACCAATTAATTCTTCTAAAGTCCCGACCGATTAATCCACGAATAGCGAATTTTGCAACCTTGGTCTAGACTTCACAACTAAATTGATTGTAATTGTGAAATGCATTTAGCACCATCGATTAAAAAGTGCAATCCTACAACTCGAATCAGCAACTAAAGATTTGACAATACACGGTCCACAAAAACAATAAGAATGACATGAACAGACATATGATGCTCAACTTTAAAATACCCTATAGATTCCCAACTACAAAACACAAGTTCCACATATCTAATACATCGAAACAAAAAAAATTCCAGCAAACTAGCTGCAAACAAATATTCAAGCAAAGACCAAAATTACTTCATCTCACATCAGAGATTACACCATGCTAATGCCCATAACAAAACGGAACGTGTTTAACGTCTACGCATCCCTCTTCCACGCCCACCACGCATGCCACCACCACCACGTCCTCTACCCATACCAGCAGCGTCTCCTTGTGCACTCTCCGACTGCAATGCAAACATACACACATCACCAAACAAGTACTATCAAATTAACACGACCTCCTAAATCGATGTATAAATGGTGTTTTGTGATCATAGTTAACACTTTTTTAATTTAATTATAAAGTAAAAGATTTTAACAAAAAGTTAGAAAATAGGAACAGGTTTACCTTCGGGTTCTTAACTGTTTCATCAACGCTTAAGATAAGACAGGCTGCCTCGGTTGCAGCGTTTATAGCATTGATCTGTAGCAAAGATGAAGTAAGCAAGCTTCCTACAAACTTAAAACAAAGGTGTTGTTTGTTTTTCTGTCTGCAGATCTTATTATGTCTAATATCTGCGGGCGCACATACGTTTTCACCAGCAAACGGTTTTATTATGTCTGACTTAGAAATATTTGCAGATATAAACACAAACAGTCTTAACTATTCATCATACAGATCTTCAGACCACATCTTTACAGACATGGTCCGAAGATCTTCACACAAAAAATCTTAATAAACAAACAGCACCAAAATCAACGCATAACTAATACAGCAAATGACCATTATTACCTTTACCACTGCTGGCTCCCACACAAAGTTGGCAAACGAATCAGATATGCCACCTGTGTTGATATCTACTCCATAAAGAGCACCTTCACCTGTTTATATAAAAATAATTATAAAAAAACTAAATCATGTTAATGTTGTAGGTAATGGGCAAATTTTATATTCAGAACAAGGGACTCTAGAAATTCAAAATACATTAGGAAAACATGATATAACGCAAATAACCAACCAGATGATGATTGTGCATGTTTTTGTCTCAGTTTGTTAAGTACATCAGTTGCATCAAATCCAGCATTATCGCAAAGTTGTCGTGGGATAACCTGTTCACAAATCCAGTAATTATCGCAAAGTTTATTATGCAACTAAAGAAACTTAACGAAAAACCTACCTCGAGTGCTTTAGCGAAGGCATTGACAAATAACTGAGACTTTCCAGCTATACTACGTGCATGTTGCCGCAGGTACCGACTTATCTCCATCTGCAGTTAAAAATAGTAAATCGTGATGTGATAAACAACAATGAGTTAATTTTTACTCTAACAAGGTAGACTTTTTTTTCTCCGTTGGTCCCTGTATTATACCCCGTATTGCTAACAGCGCCCCTCGGGTTTTTTTTGCCTTTAGAATCCTTTATTTTACAAAACTTTGCAATCAGCATCCCTCCATCAAACTTCTGTTAAATAAGTCCGTTAGTCTTAGACATGTGCAATGCAATCGCCAAAGGATTTGTGTCAGTCGTGAGCTTCACCGGCGTTCGTCAATGGAGCTTCACTGATGTTTTTCATCATCTCTTTTAGCAAATCCTCACATGCATTGCACATGTCAAGACTTAACAGACTTATTTAACAAAAGTTTGACAGAAGGATGCTGATTGCAAATTTTTTAAAAACAAAGAATTCTAAAGGCAAAAAAAAACTCGAGGGGCGCCGTTAGCAATATGGGGTATAATACAGGGACCAACGGAGCAAAAAAGTCTAACAAGGTAAGAAACAAACATACATCTATTGCACCACCACCAGCAACCACTGTGGAATTCTTCATGGCCCTCCTCACAATCATGATGGCATCATGCAAACTCCTCTCAGCTTCCTCAATAAACTATTATTAAAATAAAATTACAATTAGTATATCATTGTAGATATCCAAAGATGAATACACAACTACAAGTGTTGCATTTACAAGGTAGAAAAGAAATCATGATTATTTTTTGGGACACAAGTTTGATGAGAATTTATGAGCATTCCGTAATTAAGTTAATGATGTGCGGCAATGTATTATTTTAGAAAGGATAGATCCAGATTAATCAAACTATACCTTTGTTTTCTAAAGAAAAAAATATCTTAATTATATTTAAAAATTAAATTGATTTAAAAAAAGAACCTGATCAGCTCCACCTCGAAGAACAATAGTGGCTGTCTGGCCTGAAGGACATCCACTAAATATGTTAAAACGTTCATTTCCAACTTGCTTTTCTTCAAAGACCTCGCAAGATCCAAGAACCTTTTCCAGGTACAAAAAAATGTAAGATATTTTAAATAATTAAAGCGGAAAATAACAGTAAAGACCAATTGATGACAAAATATAACCTCGTCTATAACATTGTTGACCGACGTCTGCACAGTACCGCCAGTTGCAGCTGCAACACGATGCAGATCATCTTCAGCAACTCGACCCGCACAAAAGATATCTCGGTCTGCAAAATACTGTTGACAAAAAAAAACACTCAAGTCAAATGTTTGAACTTTCTAGATGCTACAGATAAAACCACAATTTTTTATTTTTATTGAGTAATCGAGTTTCATTAACCTGTGTTGCCAAATCACCAATAGCCAAACGGGACAAAATAATTTTGGCACCACTCTTTACACACTTATCCAACTTATCATATATGATATTCCATTCTGCATCTACTATGGACTGATACTGCAAGGGATCTGAAAGTCTGTTGATGAGGAAGAAAATATGTCAGAACATAATAATTAAAGATATACATGAAAAAATTATAATATGCAACACGAATAATAAAGTATCTACCTTATCTCAGCATTTTCTTTTTCTGATTTTAGTTCCAATTCAATGTTCAACAGTAGGATCTTTGGATTTAAGAACTTCTTGGGCTGCTGCTCGAACCCTGCATATGAGAAGGTCTTCTTAAATGCAACACCATTCACAAGAAATGAGTCACGCATTGTACCACCAGGAACCTAGAAAAAAGGAACTCGTATTATATCAATTGGAGATTGGAGATATACAAACAGAAAAAGGCCATTACATGCAAAACAATATCATGCCTCAATGATATGAATAAGTATTTTTTGTTTTCTGAACGCAATGAATGTGAACAAGTACTAGCTGAGATATTAATAGATTAAATTATAAAGCTTAGTAATATGTAAATATGTATAAGTATTCATTGCAAACTCAGTAGTCCCATTTCTATCTTTTAAAGGGCTTCAACAAAACATTACAATACTTTACCTCACTGTTAGTAAATTAGAGAAACAAATTTCTTTAACTCAACAAATAGCAACAATTTCTATTGTGGTATAGAAGTAACGGTTTCACATCACACAACTATCTATACGTCTCCATCACCCATACACTATATGTGATTGCATTAAGTGAAGGAGGATCTGAAATTAGATTTAACACCCTAATATATTCTCATATTTAATCATTGGTAAATAAAAACTATCACTTTCAACAACAAATTTTAATAGTAAGCTAGCAAAGCTTTAAGAAACTAAACTCCAGGGTTAAGCATATGCATACCTTCTTTATTCCAATCATGTTCAATCTATCATCATTTCCAATTGCAACGACAGCATCCACAACCATAGTTGCAAAAAAGCCTTTCTCCCCACCAATTAGCTTTGATGAGAGTGTTGTAGCAGCACATTTAGCTAACAAGCTTCTCTTTTCATCTAAACTTTTTCCCTCTATGCTTACAGCCAACTCTTTAACCTTCTCAACTGCCTGTATCACAAATTTAAATATGAACAAACCAAATCCAAATCAGATATTAATTACTATTTCATATGTGTTATAAGAACATAAAGCATTCACGAATTATACCATATAAGAAGCAGTTCTGAAACTTCTTATCAGATTTTGAGGATGAACACCGTCTTCAATGAACGGCTTGGCCTCTCTCAAAAACTCACCTGCAAGAAGAACCACAGTGGTGGTTCCATCACCAACCTACACCAAATAAATAGAAATTAGAAATTAGGTATTAAAGTTGTAACTAAATACACATTTACTTTCTATGAACCCACCCTAGTGGTCCAGTGGTTCATCCCTTTACACTTGTGTATTGGGATGGGGCTGGGGAGGTCTCAAATTCGAGTCCCTCCCCTTAAAAATATCCGTGGGATTTATTTCCTAAAACCCGGATTGCCCCGAGGAGGTTTTACCGACCCGTATTCAGGACCCGGGTCCGACCCACCTGCCCCTCAGGATGGTTTAAGATTCGGATCTCTGTAATGCGGTTAAGGTTTCCGCCCGAAAGCGCGTGCGTGCGTGGCAAATGAGAGTATTCGATGCCAACAACTTGCCTTTTAAAAAAACACATTTACTTTCTATAGCATAATTACTTCGTATCAACAAATTACACAAATGCAAATTATACTATAGTGGAGTACTTATCTACCTCCGAATCTTGTGATCTGGCGATATCAACGAGAATCTTAGCAGCGGGATGAACGATATCAAGCAATTTCATGATAGTAGCACCATCATTCGAAATAGTAGTGTTACCCTTATCATCATGGATCAATTTATCCATACCTCTAGGTCCTAGGGTTGTACGTACTACATCAGCTACAGCCATACACGCATTAATGTTGCTCACTAACTGCGGTTTTCCTTGTGACGTGTCTGTACCTTCTTTAAGCAGTATGATCTGAGGTTGCTGTTGTATTTACACAAAATTAACACATTAAGTTAGTCATAATATCAATAAAGATGAAATCTACGTAAACATAAACAATAGATACGGTGAATTGATGTATGAAATTGTGATTACCATCATGGAAGCCATTGTGAGTGGCGCTAGGGTTTTGGATTTGTCGTTTTGCTTTGGAACGAGATTTTGGCAAAACCTAGATCAGAAATGAATGAGATTAATTTGAAATTGAAATGATAGATAATAATATGAGAAGAATAAGTGTGAATGAGAAATGAACCTGAGGATGTACGGATCGAGAGAGTGAGTGTGACGTAGGGTTCGGAGATGGAAGGTTTGATGGAAATTTGAGAGGGAGGACGGCACAGGGGGAGAGTGAGGTAGGGTTTTGGCGAGAGAAAACTGCAGTTAGAGTTGAACTAGGGTTTGTGATGAATGGGAGGTTTAGCCGCGATCCACGAGAGATGGTGCGATTGACGAATGTAGAACTCTCTCACACTCGGATTTGGGCGTGCATGGGTTAAGATTTGGGCGTTTTTGAGTTCGGATAGGTGGAGGTTGGTATGGGTAAGGTTTTAAATCTGCTTGTTTTTGTTCAAGAGATTCCCGAAATCTTGTCTTTGAAAGAAAGTCGAGACGAGATATCCATCTCGCGAGATTTCTCGACAAACATGGTCAAACTTGATCAAAATCACGATTTTCTTGAATTTATCGCCCATTTCTCTTAAAATATCGTAATTTCTTGAATTTTTTTGTAAAATCTCGTAAAAATGCACACACACGGGGGAAGCAAATTTTTTTTTTTTTTGAAAAAACTTTGTTCACGAACATTATAAATTGGATGAAAATATGAACATTTAATAAAGACAATTTATGATAAATGTTTTTATTTTGCCGGGAAAACGCTCGAAAAATTAATATATAACAATTATCGTGTTTTTCGAGCGTATGTTGAGGTTTAGATATTAGGGTTTAGATATTAGGGTTTAGAAATTTAGGGTTTAGATTTAGGGTTTAGATTGAGTTTTTAACACGAACGGTTTATAGTTTAGGGTTTTGGGTTTAGGGACAAAACCCAAAACCCAAAACCCTAAACTCTAAATCGGGCTAAATTTTACTTCACAAAACATGAAAAAAAACGTTAACATTCTTCACGATCAATATTATCTTGAATGTTATTTTTGTCGATCGTTTTCCCGCCTAAATAACATTCATCACGAAGTGTCTTTTCTAAATGTTCATATTTTCGTGTGATCTTGATGCCTGAAAAAAAAAAATTCAAAAACGAAAAAAAAAAATTTTTTGCTTCCCCACGCTTCCCCCGATTGGTTACTTCCCTATTGATCCTGCCATATATATATATATATATATATATATATATATATATATATATATATATATATATATATATATATATATATATATATATATATATATATATATATATATATATATATTTATTTATTTATTTAAAAACCTCAAAAGTCAACATCCGAGATCTCCCCAAAATTGTCCAAACGAGATATTCTCGAGATCCGATTTCTCCGAGACCTTGGGTATGGGGATGGCTTTCAATTTTTTCGCTGGTCCAAGTCTAAGTCCGAGGATGGTTTTAGACACAAACCCGATTATCCGACTCGTATACTCTGAAAAAACACGAGTTTCTTATACCATGCTTGTAACAACTCGTCCCATAACGGCTACACATTGAAAGTATTTGTCCCTTATAAGCTTAGAGTTGTGGCTACTTAGTATCTCCCACCATGATTTTTAGTTGAAACCTGGAGATACCCGGTTAGTTCACTGCTTACGCTTAGGAGGGGCGATTGTCTCTCGGGTTGCGACGGGCACTAGGCTCGTGCATCTCTTGGGGCCGATTCGAGGGTCGTTTCACGGATCGTAATACCCGATTACTCGAACCGTTTACCCGAAAAAATACTCAAATGTTCGTGAAAAAACCCACCTTACCCAATAGTTCGTAAGTAATTATGGACCTGAATACCCGTGAGGAAACTCGTTTACCGCTAGTTAGTAACTAATGGGAACCCGTCTGGGTCCAGTTTGCGATGAATTTTTCTAATCGGGTTCGGGTCCAGGATTACCTAAACCCGATCCAAACCCTGGCTGATGTCATCCCTATTTATAAATGAGCTCGATTAACTTGTAATTTTCTTTGGTGAGTTAATCACGTGTCAGGTCACTAGTAGTTTTCTTTGGTGAGTTGTTTCGTTTCTTTGGTGAGTTGTTTCATCATCGTCAATGGTCAATTTCCATTTTGACCCCGGCTAGGAGAAGCTTACTGTTTGTTTTGGTTTGTTGTCCCGGTTGAGGTTTTGTGAATGACAGTTTGATGAGGTTATTGGGTGGTTCCTTGTCTAGGTTTAGTTTGTGGTTTGCGGTACTAGTCTTCGACAGGTTTCTACTTTTCATGTCGATTTAGGGATTTCCGTGGTGCTTGATCGACGTTCGCAATCGGCCCCAAGAGATGCACGAGCAGAGTGCCCGTAGCAACTCGAGAGACAATCGCCCCTCCTAAGCGTAAGCAGTTAACTAACCGGGTATCTCTAGGTTTCAACTAATCGGGTTCGGGTCCAGGATTACCTAAACCCGACCCAAACCCTGGCTGATGTCATCCCTGTAGTGATCCGAACTTTTCCATGTTTATATATATTAATTGAGATTGATATTTACATGATTAAATGTTTCCAACATGTTAAGTAATCAAACTTGTTAAGACTTGATTAATTGAAATATGTTTCATATAGACAATTGACTACCCAAGTTGACCGGTGATTCACGAACGTTAAAACTTGTAAAAACTATATGATGACATATATATGGATATATATATAGTTAACATGATACTATGATAAGTAAACATATCATTAAGTATATTAATAATGAACTACATATGTAAAAACAAGACTACTAACTTAATGATTTTTAAACGAGACATATATGTAACGATTATCGTTGTAAAGACATTTAATGTATATATATCATATTAAGAGATATTCATACATGATAATATCATGATAATATAATAATTTAAAATCTCATTAGATATAATAAACAATGGGTTAACAACATTAATTGAGATCGTTAACTTAAAGGTTTCAAAACAACACTTACATGTAACGACTAACGATGACTTAACGACTCAGTTAAAATGTATATACATGTAGTGTTCTAATATGTATTTATATACTTTTGAAAGACTTCAATACACTTATCAAAATACTTCTACTTAACAAAAATGCTTACAATTACATCCTCGTTCAGTTTCATCAACAATTCTACTCGTATGCACCCGTATTCGTACTCGTACAATACACAGCTTTTAGATGTATGTACTATTGATATATACACTCCAATGATCAGCTCTTAGCAGCCCATGTGAGTCACCTAACACATGTGGGAACCATCATTTGGCAACTAGCATGAAATATCTCATAAAATTACAAAAATATGAGTAATCATTCATGACTTATTTACATGAAAACAAAATTACATATCCTTTATATCTAATCCATACACCAATGACCAAAAACACCTACAAACACTTTCATTCTTCAATTTTCTTCATCTAATTGATCTCTCTCAAGTTCTATCTTCAAGTTCTAAGTGTTCTTCATAAATTCCAAAAGTTCTAGTTTCATAAAATCAAGAATACTTTCAAGTTTGCTAGCTCACTTCCAATCTTGTAAGGTGATCATCCAACCTCAAGAAATCTTTGTTTCTTACAGTAGGTTATCATTCTAATACAAGGTAATAATCATATTCAAACTTTGGTTCAATTTCTATAACTATAACAATCTTATTTCAAGTGATGATCTTACTTGAACTTGTTTTCGTGTCATGATTCTGCTTCAAGAACTTCGAGCCATCCAAGGATCCGTTGAAGCTAAATCCATTTTTCTCTTTTCCAGTAGGTTTATCCAAGGAACTTAAGGTAGTAATGATGTTCATAACATCATTCGATTCATACATATAAAGCTATCTTATTCGAAGGTTTAAACTTGTAATCACTAGAACATAGTTTAGTTAATTCTAAACTTGTTCGCAAACAAAAGTTAATCCTTCTAACTTGACTTTTAAAATCAACTAAACACATGTTCTATATCTATATGATATGCTAACTTAATGATTTAAAACCTGGAAACACGAAAAACACCGTAAAACCGGATTTACGCCGTCGTAGTAACACCGCGGGCTGTTTTGGGTTAGTTAATTAAAAACTATGATAAACCTTGATTTAAAAGTTGTTATTCTGAGAAAATTATTTTTATTATGAACATGAAACCATATCCAAAAATTATGGTTAAACTCAAAGTGGAAGTATGTTTTCTAAAATGGTCATCTAGACGTCGTTCTTTCGACTGAAATGACTACCTTTACAAAAACGACTTGTAACTTATTTTTCTGACTATAAACCTATACATTTTCTGTTTAGATTCATAAAATAGAGTTCAATATGAAACCATAGCAATTTGATTCACTCAAAACGGATTTAAAATGAAGAAGTTATGGGTAAAACAAGATTGGATAATTTTTCTCATTTTAGCTACGTGAAAATTGGTAACAAATCTATTCCAACCATAACTTAATCAACTTGTATTGTATATTATGTAATCTTGAGATACCATAGACACGTATACAATGTTTCGACCTATCATGTCGACACATCTATATATATTTCGGAACAACCATAGACACTCTATATGTGAATGTTGGAGTTAGCTATACAGGGTTGAGGTTGATTCCAAAATATATATAGTTTGAGTTGTGATCAATACTGAGATACGTATACACTGGGTCGTGGATTGATTCAAGATAATATTTATCGATTTATTTCTGTACATCTAACTGTGGACAACTAGTTGTAGGTTACTAACGAGGACAGCTGACTTAATAAACTTAAAACATCAAAATATATTAAAAGTGTTGTAAATATATTTTGAACATACTTTGATATATATGTATATATTGTTATAGGTTCGTGAATCAACCAGTGGCCAAGTCTTACTTCCCGACGAAGTAAAAAATCTGTGAAAGTGAGTTATAGTCCCACTTTTAAAATCTAATATTTTTGGGATGAGAATACATGCAGGTTTTATAAATGATTTACAAAATAGACACAAGTACGTGAAACTACATTCTATGGTTGAATTATCGAAATCGAATATGCCCCTTTTTATTAAGTCTGGTAATCTAAGAATTAGGGAACAGACACCCTAATTGACGCGAATCCTAAAGATAGATCTATTGGGCCTAACAAACCCCATCCAAAGTACCGAATGCTTTAGTACTTCGAAATTTATATCATATCCGAAGGGTGTCCCGGAATGATGGGGATATTCTTATATATGCATCTTGTTAATGTCGGTTACCAGGTGTTCACCATATGAATGATTTTTATCTCTATGTATGGGATGTGTATTGAAATATGAAATCTTGTGGTCTATTATTATGATTTGATATATATAGGTTAAACCTATAACTCACCAACATTTTTGTTGACGTTTTAAGCATGTTTATTCTCAGGTGATTATTAAGAGCTTCCGCTGTCGCATACTTAAATAAGGACGAGATTTGGAGTCCATGCTTGTATGATATTGTGTAAAAACTGCATTCAAGAAACTTATTTTGTTGTAACATATTTGTATTGTAAACCATTATGTAATGGTCGTGTGTAAACAGGATATTTTAGATTATCATTATTTGATAATCTACGTAAAGCTTTTTAAAATCTTTATCTATGAAATAAAGGTTATGGTTTGTTTTAAAAATGAATGCAGTCTTTGAAAAACGTCTCATATAGAGGTCAAAACCTCGCAACGAAATCAATTAATATGGAACGTTTTTAATCAATAAGAACGGGACATTTCAGTTGGTATCCGAGCGTTGGTCTTAGAGAACCAGAATTTTGGATTAGTGTGTCTTATCGAGTTTGTTAGGATGCATTAGTGGGTCTGGACTTCGACCGTGTTTACTTGAAAAATGATTGCTTAACAAATTTTGTTGGAAACTATATATTTTTAACATGTGAATATTATGTGATATATTAATCTCTTAACGCGTTTGATATTATGTGATAGATGTCTACCTCTAGAACAAGTCCCATTGACTCACCTAATAATAATGAAGAGTCAAATGTAAATTGGAATGATTCGTGGACTGATTCACAAGTTCCCGAAGAGGAACCGGAAGAAGAGTCGGAACCGGAAGAAGAATCGAAACCGGAAGAAGAATCGGAACCGGATGAAGAAATAGAACCGGTGGGGGAAATAATAAAACGGTTAAGTAAAAGAAAATCCTCAACCAACCGACCAAGGTTAATTATGGTCAATGGTGTTTCCGCCAAGGAAGCAAAATATTGGGAGGATTACCAATTCTCCGATGAATCGGATTCCGACGAGAATTCCGATGATGTTATAGAAATTACCCCAACTGAATTTAAAAAGGCAAAAGAAAATAATAAGGGAAAGGGCATAAAAATAGAGAAATCTAATTCCAACCCCGATGAACTTTATATGTATCGTCAACCCCCGAAGTCCTTAAGTTGTAACAATGACCCGGGAACCTCTAAACCACCAGGTTTTTCTAAACTAATGTGGAAAACGACGGCTCGTATTAGGGGAACATCATATATCCCTAGAAACTTGGCAAAACGAACCAAAACCGAAGAAGAAGAAACAAGCGAGTCGGAATAAGATAGTTGTATTCGTGTGGTGTAATATATGTAATATAGTGTGCTTATGCTTTATGATATATGTAAAAATTGCTTGTATTAATAAGTATTTTTTTTTATGAATCTAACACTTGTCTATTTTACAGTATAAAAACACAAAATGGATAGACAACCCAATATTTTAAGAGACCTACCCGGAGACATGATTGATGAAATCTTGTCTAGAGTCGGTCAGAATTCTTCAGCACAACTATTTAAGGCGAGATCAGTTTGTAAGACATTTGAAGAACGTTCCAAGAATGCCTTGGTTTATAAAAGGCTTTCGTTCGAAAGATAGGGGATATCACATTGGGAAATCCGTAAGTTACGATGTGTTTACTTTGACGCATATATTGCGGGGAACCCAAATGCTATTTTACGCAATGGGTTAAGAAATTATTTTGACTCAATATATCCGAATATTGGACTTCGTGATTTAGAAAAAGCGGCTAACATGCAACATAAAGAAGCATGTTATGCTTACGGATTAGTAATGTTCGCTTCTCACCAAAGTGAGAACAAGAACATCGGGCTACAACTATTAAACAAAACGTTCCCCCAAGTGACGGAGTCGGTAATTGGGGTAAGAAATGAGGTTTTTAGATTGTTACGGGACTGTTGGACATTACGTAACCCTCGTCCCTTTGACGACGTTACAACACGCTGTCTTATCAACGGCCATAACGGTTATGTTCCACAAGACCAAGGATGGGAAGTAATCCTAGTAAAACCAGAATGCATGACTTGTTTCTGGATGTATGAATTACGTGTCTTTATTGCCTTTGCTGAATGACTTGTGTACTAGGTAGAATTATCTTCACAACCATCTTGTATCAAATTTATTGTGTGCTATATTTCATTCTATATGTAAAATAAGCGGTATTGTAAGTTTGTAAAATATTGTGTAAAAGTTTGAACGCGAAATATTATTATAATCAGTTTTTCATATAGAATTGTAGTAGTTGAATTGTATATTAGCTACTAAGTATGAACTTAACGGGTAGGTACTACCCGAATTTAAACTTATAAAACGCTAATATGAAGAAAAAGCTTTTATAAATGAGTTCATATTATGCTACGAAATACTATTAACTACTCTTAATATTCTGTATGATTAACTTGTTCCATTTGACTATTTTGAAGGAAATGGCACCGACTACTCGACACACCGTGAATTTGAATGAAGAGGAATTCCGTACTTTTCTAGCTTCAAACATAGCCGCAGTACAGGCTGCGCTACATACCAACAATAACCTTGGATCTAGCAGTACAGAAAATCGTGTAGGATGCACCTACAAAGAATTCATTGCCTGTAAACCTTTGGAATTTGATGGAACCGAAGGACCGATTGGATTGAAATGGTGGACCGAGAAGGTCGAATCGGTGTTTGCCATAAGTAAGTGTACTAAAGAGGACAAAGTGAAGTACGCTACGCATACCTTCACAGGTTCTGCGTTAACATGGTGGAATACCTATCTAGAGCAAGTGGGACAAGACGATGCGTACGCACTACCGTGGTCAGCATTCAAGCACTTGATGAACGAGAAGTACCGTCCCAGAACCGAGGTCAATAAGCTCAAGACAGAACTTAGAGGGTTACTAACCCAAGGATTTGATATTACCACGTACGAAAGACGATTCACAGAATTGTGCCTATTGTGTCCGGGAGCATTCGAAGATGAGGAAGAGAAGATCGACGCGTTTGTGAAAGGATTACCGGAAAGAATCCAAGAAGATATAAGTTCACACGAGCCCGCCTCCATACAACAGGCATGTAGAATGGCTCACAAACTAGTGAACCAGATTGAGGAAAGAATTAAAGAACAGACGGCTGAAGAGGCCAATGTGAAGCAAGTCAAAAGAAAGTGGGAGGAAAATGGTGATAAGAATCACCAATACAACAACAACAGCAATTACAATAATAATCGCAATAATTATCCCAACAATCGCAACATCAATCACAACTACAACAAACGGCCCAACAACAACAACAACAACAACAACAACAGCAACTACAACAATCATCCCAACAACAATAACAACCGAAATAACAACAACAATCAGAAGCAGCTATGCCAAAGGTGTGAAAAGTATCACTCGGGGTTCTGCACCAAATTTTGCAACAAGTGTAAAAGAAATGGTCATAGCGCGGCGAAGTGTGAGGTCTACGGACCAGGGGTTAACAGAATGAAAGGAACAAATGGTGTCGGAACGAGTAATGGCGGAGCAAGTAGTGTCGGAGCAAGTTATGCCAATGTAGTTTGTTATAAATGTGGAAAACCGGGCCACATTATTAGAAATTGCCCGAACCAGGAGAACACGAATGGACAAGGCCGCAGAAGAGTTTTCAATATTAATGCGGCAGAGGCACAGGAAGACCCGGAGCTTGTTACGGGTACGTTTCTTATTGACAATAAATCTGCTTACGTTTTATTTGATTCGGGTGCGGATAGAAGCTATATGAGTAGAGATTTTTGTGCTAAATTAAGTTGTCCATTGACGCCTTTGGATAGTAAATTTTTACTCGAATTAGCAAATGGTAAATTAATTTCAGCAGATAATATATGTCGGAATCGAGAAATTAAACTGGTTAGCGAAACATTTAAGATTGATTTGATACCAGTAGAGTTAGGGAGTTTTGATGTGATAATCGGTATGGACTGGTTGAAAGAAGTGAAAGCAGAGATCGTTTGTTACAAAAATGCAATTCGCATTATACGAGAAAAAGGAAAACCCTTAATGGTGTACGGAGAAAAGGGCAACACGAAGCTACATCTTATTAGTAATTTGAAGGCACAAAAACTAATAAGAAAAGGTTGCTATGCTGTTCTAGCACACGTCGAGAAAGTACAAACTGAAGAAAAGAGCATCAATGATGTTCCCATTGCAAAAGAATTTCCCGATGTATTTCCGAAAGAATTACCGGGATTACCCCCACATCGATCAGTTGAATTTCAAATAGATCTTGTACCAGGAGCTGCACCAATAGCTCGTGCTCCTTACAGACTCGCACCCAGCGAGATGAAAGAACTGCAAAGCCAATTACAAGAACTTTTAGAGCGTGGTTTCATTCGACCAAGCACATCACCGTGGGGAGCTCCTGTTTTGTTTGTCAAGAAGAAAGATGGTACATTCAGGTTGTGTATCGACTACCGAGAGTTGAACAAACTTACCATCAAGAATCGCTACCCACTGCCGAGAATCGACGACTTATTTGATCAACTACAAGGCTCGTCTGTTTATTCAAAGATTGACTTACGTTCCGGGTATCATCAAATGCGGGTGAAAGAAGATGATATTCCAAAGACTGCTTTCAGAACACGTTACGGTCATTACGAGTTTATGGTCATGCCGTTCGGTTTAACTAATGCACCAGCTGTGTTCATGGACCTTATGAACCGAGTGTGTGGACCATACCTTGACAAGTTTGTCATTGTTTTCATTGATGACATACTTATTTACTCAAAGAATGACCAAGAACACGGTGAACATTTGAGAAAGGTGTTAGAAGTATTAAGGAAGGAAGAATTGTATGCTAAGTTTTCAAAGTGTGCATTTTGGTTGGAAGAAGTTCAATTCCTCGGTCACATAGTGAACAAAGAAGGTATTAAGGTGGATCCGGCAAAGATAGAAACTGTTGAAAAGTGGGAAACCCCGAAAACTCCAAAACACATACGCCAGTTTTTAGGACTAGCTGGTTACTACAGAAGGTTCATCCAAGACTTTTCCAGAATAGCAAAACCCTTGACTGCATTAATGCATAAAGAGAAGAAATTTGAATGGAATGATGAACAGGAGAAAGCGTTTCAGTTATTGAAGAAAAAGCTAACTACGGCACCTATATTGTCATTTCCTGAAGGGAATGATGATTTTGTGATTTATTGTGACGCACCAAAGCAAGGTCTCGGTTGTGTATTAATGCAACGAACGAAGGTGATTGCTTATGCGTCTAGACAATTGAAGATTCACGAACAAAATTATACGACGCATGATTTGGAATTAGGCACGGTTGTTTTTGCATTAAAGACTTGGAGGCACTACTTATATGGGGTCAAAAGTATTATATATACCGACCACAAAAGTCTTCAACACATATTTAATCAGAAACAACTGAATATGAGGCAGCGTAGGTGGATTAAATTATTGAATGATTACGACTTTGAGATTCGTTACCACCCGGGGAAGGCAAATGTGGTAGCCGATGCCTTGAGCAGGAAGGACAGAGAACCCATTCGAGTAAAATCTATGAATATAATGATTCATAATAACCTTACTACTCAAATAAAGGAGGCGCAACAAGGAGTTTTAAAAGAGGGAAATTTAAAGGATGAAATACCCAAAGGATCGAAGAAGCATCTTAATATTCGGGAAGACGGAACCCGGTATAGGGCTGAAAGAATTTGGGTACCAAAATTTGGAGATATGAGAGAAATGGTACTTAGAGAAGCTCATAAAACCAGATACTCAATACATCCTGAAACGGGGAAGATGTACAAGGATCTTAAGAAACATTTTTGGTGGCCAGGTATGAAAGCCGATATTGCTAAATATGTAGGAGAATGTTTGACGTGTTCTAAGGTCAAAGCTGAACATCAGAAACCATCAGGTCTACTACAACAACCTGAAATCCCGGAATGGAAATGGGAAAACATTACCATGGATTTCATCACTAAATTGCCAAGGACTGCAAGTGGTTTTGATACTATTTGGGTAATAGTTGATCGTCTCACCAAATCAGCACACTTCCTGCCAATAAGAGTAGATGATAAGATGGAGAAGTTAGCACGACTGTATTTGAAGGAAGTCGTCTCCAGACATGGAATACCAATCTCTATTATCTCTGATAGGGATGACAGATTTATTTCAAGATTCTGGCAGACATTACAGCAAGCATTAGGAACTCGTCTAGACATGAGTACTGCCTATCATCCACAAACTGATGGGCAGAGCGAAAGGACGATACAAACGCTTGAAGACATGCTACGAGCATGTGTTATTGATTTCGGAAACAGTTGGGATCGACATCTACCGTTAGCAGAATTTTCCTACAACAACAGCTACCATTCAAGCATTGAGATGGCGCCGTTTGAAGCACTTTATGGTAGAAAGTGCAGGTCTCCGATTTGTTGAAGTGAAGTGGGGGATAGACAGATTACGGGTCCGGAGATTATACAAGAAACTACCGAGAAGATCATCCAAATTCAACAACGGTTGAAAACCGCCCAAAGTCGACAAAAGAGCTACGCTGACATTAAAAGAAAAGATATAGAATTTGAAATTGGAGAGATGGTCATGCTTAAAGTTGCACCTTGGAAAGGCGTTGTTCGATTTGGTAAACGAGGGAAATTAAATCCAAGGTATATTGGACCATTCAAGATTATTGATCGTGTCGGACCAGTAGCTTACCGACTTGAGTTACCTCAACAACTCGCGGCTGTACATAACACTTTCCACGTCTCGAATTTGAAGAAATGTTTTGCTAAAGAAGATCTCACTATTCCGTTAGATGAAATCCAAATCAACGAAAAACTCCAATTCATCGAAGAACCCGTCGAAATAATGGATCGTGAGGTTAAAAGACTTAAGCAAAACAAGATACCAATTGTTAAGGTTCGATGGAATGCTCGTAGAGGACCCGAGTTCACCTGGGAGTGTGAAGATCAGATGAAGAAGAAATACCCGCATCTATTTTCAGAAGATTCGTCAACACATTCAACAGCTTAAAATTTCGGGACGAAATTTATTTAATGGGTAGGTACTGTAGTGACCCGAACTTTTCCATGTTTATATATATTAATTGAGATTGATATTTACATGATTAAATGTTTCCAACATGTTAAGTAATCAAACTTGTTAAGACTTGATTAATTGAAATATGTTTCATATAGACAATTGACCACCCAAGTTGACCGGTGTTTCACGAACGTTAAAACTTGTAAAAACTATATGATGACATATATATGGATATATATATAGTTAAAATGATACTATGATAAGTAAACATATCATTAAGTATATTAATAATGAACTACATATGTAAAAACAAGACTACTAACTTAATGATTTTTAAACGAGACATATATGTAACGATTATCGTTGTAAAGACATTTAATGTATATATATCATATTAAGAGATATTCATACATGATAATATCATGATAATATAATAATTTAAAATCTCATTAGATATAATAAACAATGGGTTAACAACATTAATTGAGATCGTTAACTTAAAGGTTTCAAAACAACACTTACATGTAACGACTAACGATGACTTAACGACTCAGTTAAAATGTATATACATGTAGTGTTCTAATATGTATTTATATACTTTTTAAAGACTTCAATACACTTATAAAAATACTTCTACTTAACAAAAATGCTTACAATTACATCCTCGTTCAGTTTCATCAACAATTCTACTCGTATGCACCCGTATTCGTACTCGTACAATACACAGCTTTTAGATGTATGTACTATTGGTATATACACTCCAATGATCAGCTCTTAGCAGCCCATGTGAGTCACCTAACACATGTGGGAACCATCATTTGGCAACTAGCATGAAATATCTCATAAAATTACAAAAATATGAGTAATCATTCATGACTTATTTACATGAAAACAAAATTACATATCCTTTATATCTAATCCATACACCAATGACCAAAAACACCTACAAACACTTTCATTCTTCAATTTTCTTCATCTAATTGATCTCTCTCAAGTTCTATCTTCAAGTTCTAAGTGTTATTCATAAATTCCAAAAGTTCTAGTTTCATAAAATCAAGAATACTTTCAAGTTTGCTAGCTCACTTCCAATCTTGTAAGGTGATCATCCAACCTCAAGAAATCTTTGTTTCTTACAGTAGGTTATCATTCTAATACAAGGTAATAATCATATTCAAACTTTGGTTCAATTTCTATAACTATAACAATCTTATTTCAAGTGATGATCTTACTTGAACTTGTTTTCGTGTCATGATTCTGCTTCAAGAACTTCGAGCCATCCAAGGATCCGTTGAAGCTAAATCCATTTTTCTCTTTTCCAGTAGGTTTATCCAAGGAACTTAAGGTAGTAATGATGTTCATAACATCATTCGATTCATACATATAAAGCTATCTTATTCGAAGGTTTAAACTTGTAATCACTAGAACATAGTTTACTTAATTCTAAACTTGTTCGCAAACAAAAGTTAATCCTTATAACTTGACTTTTAAAATCAACTAAACACATGTTCTATATCTATATGATATGCTAACTTAATGATTTAAAACCTGGAAACACGAAAAACACCGTAAAACCGGATTTACGCCGTCGTAGTAACACCGCGGGCTGTTTTGGGTTAGTTAATTAAAAACTATGATAAACCTTGATTTAAAAGTTGTTATTCTGAGAAAATTATTTTTATTATGAACATGAAACCATATCCAAAAATTATGGTTAAACTCAAAGTGGAAGTATGTTTTCTAAAATGGTCATCTAGACGTCGTTCTTTCGACTGAAATGACTACCTTTACAAAAACGACTTGTAACTTATTTTTCTGACTATAAACCTATACATTTTCTGTTTAGATTCATAAAATAGAGTTCAATATGAAACCATAGCAATTTGATTCACTCAAAACGGATTTAAAATGAAGAAGTTATGGGTAAAACAAGATTGGATAATTTTTCTCATTTTAGCTACGTGAAAATTGGTAACAAATCTATTCCAACCATAACTTAATCAACTTGTATTGTATATTATGTAATCTTGAGATACCATAGACACGTATACAATATTTCGACCTATCATGTCGACACATCTATTTATATTTCGGAACAACCATAGACATTCTATATGTGAATGTTGGAGTTAGCTATACAGGGTTGAGGTTGATTCCAAAATATATATAGTTTGAGTTGTGATCAATACTGAGATACATATACACTGGGTCGTGGATTGATTCAAGATAATATTTATCGATTTATTTCTGTACATCTAACTGTGGACAACTAGTTGTAGGTTACTAACGAGGACAGCTGACTTAATAAACTTAAAACATCAAAATATATTAAAAGTGTTGTAAATATATTTTGAACATACTTTGATATATATGTATATATTGTTATAGGTTCGTGAATCAACCAGTGGCCAAGTCTTACTTCCCGACGAAGTAAAAAATCTGTGAAAGTGAGTTATAGTCCCACTTTTAAAATCTAATATTTTTGGGATGAGAATACATGCAGGTTTTATAAATGATTTACAAAATAGACACAAGTACGTGAAACTACATTCTATGGTTGAATTATCGAAATTGAATATGCCCCTTTTTATTAAGTCTGGTAATCTAAGAATTAGGGAACAGACACCCTAATTGACGCGAATCCTAAAGATAGATCTATTGGGCCTAACAAACCCCATCCAAAGTACCGGATGCTTTAGTACTTCGAAATTTATATCATATCCGAAGGGTGTCCCGGAATGATGGGGATATTCTTATATATGCATCTTGTTAATGTCGGTTACCAGGTGTTCACCATATGAATGATTTTTATCTCTATGTATGGGATGTGTATTGAAATATGAAATCTTGTGGTCTATTATTATGATTTGATATATATAGGTTAAACCTATAACTCACCAACATTTTTGTTGACGTTTTAAGCATGTTTATTCTCAGGTGATTATTAAGAGCTTCCGCTGTCGCATATTTAAATAAGGACGAGATTTGGAGTCCATGCTTGTATGATATTGTGTAAAAACTGCATTCAAGAAACTTATTTTGTTGTAACATATTTGTATTGTAAACCATTATGTAATGGTCGTGTGTAAACAGGATATTTTAGATTATCATTATTTGATAATCTACGTAAAGCTTTTTAAAACCTTTATCTATGAAATAAAGGTTATGGTTTGTTTTAAAAATGAATGCAGTCTTTGAAAAATGTCTCATATAGAGGTCAAAACCTCACAACGAAATCAATTAATATGGAACGTTTTTAATCAATAAGAACGGGACATTTCAATCCCTATTTATAAATGAGCTCGATTAACTTGTAATTTTCTTTGGTGAGTTAATCACATGTCAGGTCACTAGTAGTTTTCTTTGGTGAGTTGTTTCATCATCGTCAATGGTCAATTTCCAACTTGACCCCGGCTAGGAGAAGCTCATTGTTTGTTTTGGTTTGTTGTCCCGGTTGAGGTTTTGTGAATGACAGTTTGATGAGGTTATTGGGTGGTTCCTTGTCTAGGTTTAGTTTGTGGTTTGCGGTACTAGTCTTCGACAGGTTTCGACTTTTCATGTCGATTTAGGGATTTCGGTGGTGCTTGATCGACGTTTTGAAGGTGTCACTGAGTGGTTCGGGTGGAAAATCACCACCCAAACAACCCACAACCATAAGAAGAGCATTCGGTTCTAAATAAGGCGAAAATCCAGGGTTGTCATCCTTTCGGAAAAAGGGTAATTTGAAGTCACCACCCAAAATACGCAAAACAAATATCAAGAAAGAAAACATCACATAGAAGAAAAGACAACCGCCGAAACACGTCCCCGACCAATCTCATGATATAGTGAAAACACCATACTCGCACCTGAAAACGGCGGTGAATGAAGTGGCGGATATAGTTCGTAGTCACGGGTGTCACTAGCTAAAAACTCACAAAAATTTACACTATCCTTTGGTGTTACTAAAAATTTACATTATTCATTAGTGTTACTAGTTAAAAGCCTCATAAAAATTCACTAGATAGCTTATTTCACTGGTAGCTCGTGTTACCACTGAATAAGTACATCCGCCCTGGATAAAGGCCACAAAAACATAACCGGAACCCAACATCTAATGAACGATATGTGAGGGATGATGAAGGATAAATAGGAAAAGAGGAAACGGAGAGAGAAGAATAAGGGTAACCTCGACACAAACATGAAACAAGAGATTTAAATTTTCAGAAAGCGTCTAAGGAGTGAGAAATTTTTCATAACTGAACCATAGATTCTTTTTAATGGTAATAATCTGATCGGGTGTAAATGGTTTTTGTGGGGTATAGTGGTGATGTGTCAATGTGATTAGAGAAAAGTAAATAGTGAGAAGAATGTGATGGAGTGTGATAGATAGTCCTACCATTTTTTTGTTTTGTTTTTAGAATGGTTCTCAAAAATGGCTTCTCAAATTTGATTAGTTTCCTCAATCATAGCGCATGCGATCTCTTTCATGACCCAATCAATGACGTCGCATTAATGACGTGATGAATATGTAATGGTGGTGATACTGTTTGACCGCACTGAAAGGACCCGTTCATATATATTATAAACGATTCACAATAGTTGATTACATTGCGAGGTATTTGACCTCTATATGATACATTTTACAAACATTGCATTCGTTTTTAAAAGACAATATTTCTTTACATCAAAAATTGACAGGCATGCATACCATTTCATAATATCCACTATCCAACTATAAATTGATTTAATAATAATCTTTGATGAACTCAATGACTCGAATGCAACGTTCTTCGAAATATGCTATGAAAGACTCCAAGTAATATCTTTAAAATGAGCAAATGCACAGCGGAAGATTTCTTTAACACCTGAGAATAAACATGCTTTAAAGTGTCAACCAAAAGATTGGTGAGTTCATTAGTTTATCATAATCATTTATTTCCATCATTTTAATAGACCACAAGAATTTCATTTCCAGTTCTCATAAATATACGTCCCATGCATAGAGACAAAAAATAATCATTCATATGGTGAACACCTGGTAACCGACATTAACTAGATACATATAAGAATATCCCCTATCATTCCGGGATCCTCCTTCGGACATGATATAATTTCGAAGTACTAAAGCATCCGGTACTTTGGATGGGGTTTGTTAGGCCCAATAGATCTATCTTTAGGATTCGCGTCAATTAGGGTGTCTGTTCCCTAATTCTTAGATTACCAGACTTTAATAAAAAGGGGCATATTCGATTTCGATAATTCAACCATAGAATGTAGTTTCAATTACTTGTGTCTATTTCGTCAAACATTTATAAAAGCGCATGTATTCTCAGTCCCAAAAATATAAAGGGTAAAAAGGTAAATGAAACTCACCATACTGTATTTCGTAGTAAAAATACATATAACGTCATTGAACAAGTGCAAGGTTAGCCTCGGATTCACGAACCTAAATTAATTATATATATTTATGTGTTGGTCAATATTTGTCTAACAAATTAGGTCAAGTCATAGTGTACCACAATCCTAATGCTCGAGACTAATATGCAAAAGTCAACAAAAGTAAATTTGACTCAAAATAATTTCCAAAAATCTATATGATTAATATATAGTTTAAATATCGTCGTTTTATATTTTTAAATATTTTTAAAAGATTTATTAGAGTAAATAATATAATTTATTTATTAATAAATAAAATTTTATATTATATTTATATAATAAAATATACTTTTATATATATTAAGTAATAAAATTTATAGGGTTCATTTAATATTATAAAGATAATATGATAGGTATTATTAAAGTAAGTTATTACACGTAGTAAAATATGTTTGTATCAAATATTTATTTGATAAAATAATATCTATAATGATAGTAAGTAAAAGTTGTATTATTTTGTAATAATAATTATTATTATAAAAATATCAATATTTATAATTACTAAGATGACATTATGATAAAACGATAATTCTAATTATGATAACTTTAATATTTACGATAATTTTTAATATTATCTTTAAAATAATAATTCTATTTAAAATAATAATAATAATGATATTTTATAGTAACAATGACATTTCTATTAAAATGATAATTTTTGTTAAAATGATAGTTTTAATACTAACGATAATTTTAATAATAATAGTAATGATAAAAATATTAAGAACGATAATTTTATCTAAATCAATATCTTATAATATTTTAATTTCATCATGATACTCTTACCCATTATTTCCTAATCGTTTCGTTTAATAGCTTTTAATCGTCTTTTATATCGTGTTCGTAATAATGATAATAATAGTAATCAAAATAATTAGGTGTTACAAATATTTGTTTTAATTACACTAATATTAATAATGATAGTTACTATAACATTATTAACGATAATACTAATAATTATCTTAATGATAATATAGTAATAATAATAATAACAATAACAATAACCATTTTTAAATAATGATATATATATATTAATAATGATAATAATAATAATAATAATACCAATAATAATAATAATAATAATAATAATAATAATAATAATAATAATAATAATAATTGGATAATAATAATAATACTAATTATAACTTTAACGATAATAACGATAGTAATAATAATAAAAATAACAATTTTTAATGATAAATCCTTTTATTGATAAAGATAATAATAATAATAATAAGATAAAACTAGAACGACGATAATAACGACGATAATAATAATCATTTTTAATAATAATACAAAAATTCGATGGACTATAACTTCAAATCCGTTCATCGAAATCATTCGATATCTAAATGAAAAGTTCTTAATTTTTCGCTAGCTTTCCAACGACATGCATATCTTATACCTTATCTCAGTTGCATATATAACTAATTCAGGATTCAACATAACCTAACTAAAGGCAATATCAAAAGTACAAACATGCATAATCCTATATACTCGAGCACTAGTCAGGGATACACTATTAGTATGTAAAAGTTAAATTATGAGTACTCACGTATCAATATTGAGATTCAATATTGCAGGAAAGGTACGTAGACGCAGCGGAGATGATAAACACTATATTGATCTCACGAGCATACCCATGAACCATACCCAATCACCTCCATAGCTATAACCCATAATTTCCTTAATCCAATCCCACTCGAAACACAATTTTGAAATCACTCGGACAGCACTCTGACGTAATATTTTATGTATACTAATAATATCTTGAAATAATACGGAGTAAATATATATATGTAAATCGATTGAGAGAGTTTAGAGAAAAATATTTTCAAGTTTCTTATGATATAATGAAACCTATTGAATTCTATTTATAATAGATTTTTTAATTATTAAAGTAAATTATTAAAGTATGAATTATTAAAGTGAATTATTAAAGTATGAATTATTAAAGTGAATTATTAAAGTATGAATTATTAAAGTGAATTATTAAAGTATGAATTATTAAAGTGAATTATTAAAGTATGAATTATTAAAGTGAATTATTAAAGTATGAATTATTAAAGTGAATTATTAAAGTTAAAGTAAAGTAAAAATAAAGTAAAGGTAAAGTTTAAGTATAGTAAAAGTATAAAACTATGTACGTATAATACGCGTATAAATATATATAATATTAATTTAAATCGTTATATATATTTAATAAAATAAAATATAAATATCGTTATCTTTATCATACTGGTTAAGTAATGAGTTGTCAAAAGTGGTTCTAGATATTTATAAAAGTTATATACATTTTAATAATAAAGTTCTTTTTAAACTGAAAACGTTTTTGTACGTTTGAAACTAAATCAAATAAATATAATAATTTTGTTTTCCAAAACCAAATATATTTTTAAGAATCATTTTGTTTAAAGGTTAAAATAATGGAAATCATTATATCATAAAATGTTTTAGAAAAGTAGAATCATATATATTCAATAGGTTTCAAGTTTTTAAATTACAGTTTGTTGGTGAAGCATGGGATAAAGTTCAAAGGTTAAATAAACGTATGAAATCATCTTAATGAAAAATATCGAGTTACATAACTTGTCGATATCCAACATCTAAGTTATTTACACTTCACGTTCTTACTTATAAATCACTTTACCATTTTCCGAATGTTGTCAAAAAGAATAGATTTCTTAAATCACAGTGGATCTCATAACATAGACCCGTAATCATATCATAATGTATCTGATAAATCAATCATTTGATATTATCTTCTAATTCCATCGATAAACATATTGAAACAAATACGTTCATGTAAAGTATTATACGTTTAATACTTTATTAATATTCTCAAGTTATAATATATATATACATATTTATTTATATATAACGGTTCGTGAATCGTCGGAATTTGGTCGAGGTTATAATGAATGTATGAACACAATTTAAAATTCTTGAGATTTAACTTAACAAACTTTGTTTATCGTGTCGGAATAATATAAAGATAAAGTTTAAATTTGGTTGGAAATTTCCAGGTTGTCACACGCACTGCGTTAAAAAGAGTCTTAATCACATGACTCATGATTCATGATCAGTAACAAGGTTTGCTGATATTGAATTCAAATTTCAACGTAACTCAGCAGGAGAAAACATAATGATTCATTTCGATGCTTTTGAAAGCAAAAATTAAGAACTTCGAATCGTTGCTCCACAACGACCACAATGGTCACTGTGCGGCCGTTGTGGCTAGCGACGTTGTGCCGTTGTGGGCTGGAATCACGGTCGTGGAAACGGTCGTTTAGGGCAGCTAGTGTCGATGATTGGCTATCAATTATATCCGTTGCATTGCATGTTCGAATATTTTTTTAACTAATTTAATATATATATATAAATACTAAACTCCATATATATTTATCACACTCATTTTCTTCTTCACACTCATTTTCTTCATCTTTTTCATTATTATATCTATAAAAATTATACAAATGGATAAAGGAAACCAAGTTGAAAAAGACTACGAGATTTTTAATTACGTAATGAAATCGGATTCGGATGATGAAGAAGTCGTTCAATTCAGAAAAGAATACATCAAGAAGCCGACCCGAGCAATAAGATTTAATAAACTAAAAGAATACATGAATACTTGTATTTTGTTGCATAATATGATTCAAGAAGATAACGGTTTTCAAATTAGCTCAATCGAAGAAGCAATGCTTGCTGATCCAAATAATCGTCCAAGAAGGAATATCAGAAATAGATCAAGAGATCGGGATACGATTAATAGAGAGATACGCGATCAGAGAGAGCACCATCAACTTCGAGAAGACCTTACCGAGCACATTTGGAACTTGCCAGCAAACTTTCGTAGTGTTAACTAAAATTTCAATCTATGTAATTTTTATTTTAAGCATTTGAAATAATTGTATCATTGGTCCCTCTATTTTACCCCAAAAAGCTAACAGCGTCCCTCAAGTTTTTTTTTTGGCTCACAGCGTCCCTTCATTATCACATTTTAAGATACCGAGTCCCTCCGTCAATTTGCCGTTAAAAAAATCCGTCAACCCTTGACATGTGCATTACATGTGAGGGTAAATTCGTCCTTTACGATTTTCTTCATCTGAATCTGAAACTGTAACATCCCGCATTTTTCCGTTAAATTTATTTTAACACCGTCTTTTTCTTTTCAGATAATATCTTCCGTTATCTAAATTCGTACCTTTCGTTAACTAACGTTCCTAATATTCCCGTTATTTAATTATAACATCTCACGTTTACTCTAGCGTTTTTTTTTAAATATTCGTTCGGTAAATTTCCGCACCCGCTTTTAAACTCGAGGGACCAACTTTGCCAATTGACCAATGTGGTAACTAGGTCAAATGGTCAAAGTCACCACCCACCACTCATTTCCATCTTCCACCATTTCTCTCTTTTTCTTACTTCCATATTTTCTCCATCTTCTTCTTTTGTAAAGAATCATCATCTAAATCTCATCTAGCAAGTAAACATCAAAACAAATTACATTTTCGTGATCCTCTCATCATCCTCTACATTTTGGTACTAATTTCATCTCGTTTGGGTAACATTTCTAAAACTCTAGATTTTATGTTCTTAGTGTTTTTGACTAGAAATGGTGTTAATTAGTGTCTATGGCTCAAGTCTAACATGAATATGTGTTTGGTTTGCTCGATTTGTTGTTTTGAGTAACTAGTTTGAATATGAAAAATGGGTGTGTTTGAGTGATTAAATGTTGTTTAAATGTTAAAGTTCATGTATTAAATGTGTTACTAGCATCATTAGCTTCAATTTGATGTGTTGGATGATTTAGAAAAGCTTCATTTGCAAAATGGTTGAATTCATGATATTGGTTAGGGTTTGATGAACTTTAAAACGAACTTTTGACGCATTGAATGCTATGAAATGTTGTTAGTAAGTGTTTAGTTGTATTGTATGTTTCATTACCTTCAAAATGGCGTATCGTATGCGTAAATTGAATTCCCGAATCACCGTTTGCATTTTTGAGCTTGAAACGTTAAATAATGATCATTTATTGAGGTTTTCATTATTGTTAATGATGGATTTGATTGATGAAATGTGTTTAGTTGTATTCCTCTTTAAATTACCTTTCCAACGATATAAGATACGTGTTTTGAATATTTACGGTTCATAAGTTATGGTTGTTTGAAGTTGAATTCGTGTTTGAGTGTTCAAAAACTGCCAGACTTGCTGAATAGCCATTCTGAGCGCCGCTCAGGGTTCTGGAGCGCCGCTCCGGGCCCCGGCTGTCCAAAAATACGCATTTTCGTTTAATTCTAACTATGCTACGTACCCCCGATCAACATGAAACTTGGCCAACATGCTTATATATGATTAAAAACCTCAGAAAAATTGTCGGATACCCGACCCGGCCCCGTTGACTTTTTCATTGACTTTGACCAAGTTTGACTTTTAGTCAATGTAACGACCCTGGATTTTCCAACGTTTATTTATTAATAATTGTTATTATTAATACGTGTGATAAAACGAATGTATGTTATTACATTTACATGTTGCCATGATTGCCCGAACTTGACTTTAATTGCCCGAAACGTCTTTGTGACACCCGGAACTTTCACGAATAATATTTTTAGATATTATTTGCATTCATGATTAATTTTATTAATCATTTTAATTAACTATGGTGATTAGTTAGTTACATGGGCTTTATTTGGATTCATTTGTTAATTACACACAACTTGGGCTTTTAATTGAACATGGGCTTATAAAGCCCACCCTACACTCCTTAGTTGAACTAGTTAGCCCATCTAGATATGTAAGTAATACTTGTAAGTATCATTTTAAGTGTAACTTGTTAGTTAGAAGACTTGGAATCTAGTTAACTTGTTATCCCCATGCATGCACCCTTAATATCCACACTTTTAAGCTTTAGCATGAAAGTAACCAAATAACACTTGCCTTCCCCTTTTTTTTGAGCTGCTGGCTGTGAGCCTAGGGTGGCTTGAAGAGCATTTTGGTTTCATTTTTTTTCCATTACTACATGCTCACTTGTTTACTCTCTCAAAAACACACACTTACTTGCTTCATCTTTTCTCTCTTTTCTCTAGTTCTTGTAAGTAAACTTGAAGACTTTTCTCTTCTTCTTTTCTTTCTAAAACCGAATTACATATGCACATAATCATCATCATCACTTGTTCTTTGATTATTGTTTTGTTACTTGTAGTTGTTGTTACTTTGTTACTTACTTACATATACAAGAATCAAACTCATTAGTTTCATTCTTCATAATATCTTGTATTTATCAAGAACACAAGAACATAAACTTACTAGTTTATGATTCTACTTTTAAAGTTTCAAAGACTTAAGTTCATGTGTTGTGAAAACATACTTGTAAGTCATGTTAGTAAACTTTAAAGTTTACTTTCTTAAAGATCAAACTTTGGTTTGAATCTTTAAAGTATGAAATCCATGAACTCATTTACTTGTTTATTTAGTATTACTTGCACTTTAATTTTATGATTTTCGTTGTTGTTGCTCAAGTACTACAAGTTAGTCTTGATCTCATTAATCTTGAACTAAAAGTTAACTTTGAAAGTTCAAGAACACACAAATAAGTTTTCTTTAAATATAACCTTGTATACTTATGCTTGATCTAGACTTTTGAGTCTTGGATCTTTAAGATCTAACTAAGAACTATGTTCTACATTTTAAGATCTTGATTAGTTAGTTTACTTTCAAGTTTGTAACATGTTATTAGCTTTAAAGTTCATATATGTGTTAGATCTAAGACTTTGATGTAACTTTGGTTCATCAAAACACTTGCAACACTTAAGTGAGTTGTGCTTCATGTCTTAGACTTGCACTTGGGTTATGATGGTCAAATCTTGGTCAAGATGATGCAAACACATCAACAAGTTGTACACTTGAAGCTATATGCATCAAGGATGAGAACCGTGATAAGCATCGAACACCGGAACCCATTATTTTACTGCTTTCTGTCTTATACCTACTGTTTTGGTGATTCTGTAACAGACCAGTAGACCTGGGCTGTTGTGATTATGATTTTCAAATATCTCTTTTCGACTAGATAACTTTTCATTTAAGACTCGTCTTCATCCGAGTTACAGTTTAGGATTTATGGACCTCCAATCGTCACTATGTCCTTTTAACGTTGTGCAGAAATTTCTGACCTACTCGCACTTAGACCGTCGCCACGGTCAAACGAAGATGAGTTTGCTTCTGTAAATTTTACCACACTTAAAGGACTCATATATGGAGCCATGGCCACTGGTCTCACCTTAATTCAGTAAGGGTAGAGGCCGTGGTGACTGACTGAAGTCAGCCTTTGTTTTAAACTACTTTCATAAACGAAACTTACTTTACACCTTTTGTTAAATGATGAATGATGATGACCCTTAAGACCTTATTTACATACTTTTAAACCTATTAAGACGATTTACTGACTTAGTACTATTTTCCTTAGGTTGAGGACCTTCGGACCGATTACTTGCACACCTTTTCCGAACCGACTTTACGACTACATTATCATTGTGAGTTATAGCATTCCCTTTTTACTTTAACTTATTTTGGGAACTGAGAATACATGCGGATTTTATGTTTTACATACTAGGCACGAGTACTTAAACTTATATATGTGTGGGTTATACAACGGCATAAACATTCCCTTTAGCTCGGTAACGTTTAATCATTGGTTTTTGAACCGTGAACGCGAATCTTAGATATGGATCCATAGGGTTTGACATCCCCACTCGGGCTAGTAGCGATAGCATTTAACGAGTGTTTAATACTTTATATACATACGCACTTGCCAAGTATACTTTCAGGGGGTATAAACTTTAAGTTAGTTACCAAGTGCCCACGGTTAACATATACTTTATCATACTGTTTTGAAACGCTCTTTGTAGCACTGAAATCTCGTGGCCTACCTTACTTACCGTTATACTTAAACTATAGCTCACCAACCTTTGTGTTGACGTTTTTAAGCATGTTTTTCTCAGGTGCTTGAGGTTAGCTTCCGCTGTGTACTAGTCGTGCTGTAGACACCCGCTGCTTAGAGTTGTCAACGCATGAACTACTTTACCTTGCATTCAAACTTTAGTACTTTTGAACTATGACTTGTACGACCGTTGTGGTCACATACACTTATTATTTGCTTCTACTTAGTGAAGCATGCTTTTGGATTGTAAAATATTCGATGTTGGTTTAGACATCACTTTATTTATGATGCAAACTCTTTTTGAAAATGCATATAGTACTTAACCTTGTAATGATCCTGTTGTTGATGATTCGTACACGATGGTTTTGTACGAGGCATCACATTTGGTATCAGAGCATTGGTTGTAGGGAATTAGGTTGCATTAGTGAGTCTAAGACCGACCCGAGTAGGATTCACTAATAGGACTAATCTACAACTTGCTAGTTTACGTGCTTTCGCTGAACTTACTGCATGCTGCTGCTTGCTTTTACTGCTATATGCCGTATGCTATTACATGATTTCACTACTGCATGATATTACTTGCTTTCGATTGCATGCTACATCTGTACGATTCATTATTATTGCCATGCTACTTATTGTTATACACGATTTAAACTGTTGGCCTAATATGTGCTTGCTTTATGACTTACTGACATGGAAAATTTATTTTTCCTTGTTCAGATGTCGGATGTACCACCTGCTAGCATTTTGGGCAGTTTAGACTCTTTATCTACTCCACCTACCACCGTTGCCGATCCACCAATCCCGATACGCACGAGTGACCCCTGCGCTTCATCTTCCGGGACTAGCAGCCAGCCGCCTGCACCAGTGGCTACTATTGACGGACACATGGACCCTGCGGAGATTCCAGCTCCGTCTGCTCCCGGATCCTCGGAGTTACAGCCCCGCATCGGTGGTGTTGTGATCCCCGCGGAGTTCGGGGAAGGGCCATTCCGTAACCATATGCGCTTGCCGTGCCGACGCGCTCCAGATGGACGTTTAGTGCTGATTCCGCCATTCAGACACAGAGAGATGTTGGCCGCCTTCGGACTGCCAGTTCAGCCACCCGTGTCACCACCACATGATTCGGATGACTCATCATCCGCCGATTCTTCATCAGATGATTCTTCATCAGACTCCAGTGACGACGAGGACCTTGCTGATATACCTATTCAGGCACCCTCCACCCCGCCGAAGAAGCGGTACCGTCCTGATGGCACCGTCATTCCAGGGGTGAATGGAGGTCGTGCTTTCACTGACACTTTTGGTCGGCATCGAAGGGTTACTGCCCGTAAGCGGCTTGTGCCGTACCCTGCCGACCCACTCATACGTAAGGCACCTCGTTACGTGCTGACTATTTCTGGAGCCGGGACATCTGCACCCCGCTTCGTGCGGTCTGCATCACCCGCTCCACCTGCACCATCGGCAGCACCAGCACCATCCGCTCTACCGGCCCCACCTGCACCACCAGCACCGCCTGCCCCACCAACTCCCACTGTCGAAGAATTGACAAGGGAGGTGGGAATCCTCCGAGCTCGGGTTACTGAGCTCGAGGAGCAGTTGGCTCAGGTTTTAGACATCCTTCACCCACCTTCACCGTAGGACTTTTGTATTTAGATTTCGTTATGTAATCTAGTTGTAGTTTTATGTTTCACTTATGTATTGTACGGACTTATTCAGATGTATGAAACTTATTATTATTAATGAATGGAACTTTGCGTTATTTAATTCTTGCACGATGTTCTATTTACATTACTGTACGATGATTCTGTGGTATTTGTACCTAGATGCGTTATTTAAATAACATGTGATGTTTTGATTCCATGTTGGTTACTATATACTGTATTATTACTATATTGAATACTGGATTTTGACTTGAGTCAAAAATTTTGTTTAGAACATCATGGCTAACGGTCGATCCGCACCTACTGCTGCTCAAATTGAAGAGATGATCCAAGAACATGTAGCTGCAGCCCTAGCAGAAAGAAATCTCCAAGCTCCACCGCCACCACCACCGGTTATCCCACCCGTTCGAAATGGGTGTACTTACAAGGAATTCCAGAGCTACAAACCACATAACTTCAGTGGAACCGAGGGACCGGTTGGTCTCACTAGATGGTTCGAGAAACTTGAATCAGTATTCCGAGTTAGCAACTGTTCGGAGGACAATAAGACCAAGTTTGCTTCGTGCACACTATCTGACGGCGCACTAACGTGGTGGAACACATTAGCTCAAGTGAAAGGCATCGATGAGGCGTATGCTACGCCATGGGAGGAATTCAAAGCTGCTATGATTGATGAGTATTGTCCGAGAACTGAAATCCAGAAGATGGAAATCGAATTTATGCAGTTAAAGGCCGTTGGGAATGACCTTGATGGTTACAACAGGAGGTTTCTTGAGTTAGCTCTTATGTGTCCGACAATGGTCACCCCGAAATTCAAACGTATGGAGAGATACTTCTGGGGACTCCCTAAGTCCATCAAAGGAAACGTCACATCGTCTAAACCACCGAATGTTCCTGCAGCAATGCGCATGGCGCACACCCTCATGAATCAGATTCTTATTGATGAGCCCGAGAAGGCTAAGTTTGAAGCTGGTAGTAGCGAAAAGCGAAAGTGGGATAATAACAACAACAACAATAACAACCACCACAACAATAGGGGGAGAACCTATGACCAGACCCCCGCCAAGAGGCACAACAACGGTGGAAACCCCAACCCCAACAACAACACCAACTCCAACCCGAACTACAAGGGAACCCTACCTCAATGCAAGCGGTGTTACAAACACCACACTGGGTATTGCAATGTTGTTTGCGAGAAGTGCCAACGGTCTAGGCATGTTGGAAAAGACTGCAAGGTCACCACTTTGAATGGGAAGCCGAACCCCACAGGGCCGAGGAAGTGTTACGAATGCGGACAGACGGGCCATTTCAGAAATGCGTCTCCAAATAAGCGAAAAGATGGCGAACCACCGCGCCCTAGAGCTTTCAATATTAATGCAAGGGACGCACGCGAAAACCCCAAATTGGTGACAGGTATATTCAAAATCAACAATCTTTTAGCTTCTGTCTTGTTTGATACTGGTACGGATAGAAGTTATGTATGTAGACATTTTTGCGATAAGATCAATTGGTCATTAGTCCCGTTAAAAGAGAGTATGCTTGTCGAGGTCGCCAATGGAAAACTTGAAAAAGTTGACCATATTAGTCGAGGAGCTATTATCAACATAGCTGGTGCAGATTTCAAAATTGATTTGATACCTATCAAACTGGGAAGTTTTGACGTGATCGTCGGTATGGATTGGTTGAGCAAGATAAGGGCTGATATTATCTGCGGAGATAAAGCACTTCGCATACCACAAGGAGATGGCGAACCACTGGTTATCTATGGAGAAAGATGTACCTCGAAGTTGAACCTCATTAGTTGCGTGAAAGCGCAAAAGATTATGAAGAAGGGACGTTTTGCTGTCCTAGCACATGTGAAAGCGGTAGAAACTGAGGTGAAGAGCGTGAACGATGTTCGAATCGTGAACGAATTTTCCGATGTCTTCCCTGAAGAATTGCCTGGATTATCACCGCCGAGAGCCGTAGAGTTTCAGATTGACTTAGTGCCAGGAGCTGCACCTGTAGCTCGCGCACCTTATAGACTTGCACCTTCCGAGATGCAAGAATTACAGAGCCAACTACAAGAATACTTGACCGTGGATTTATCCAACCAAGTTTCTCGCCTTGGGGTGCACCTGTGTTTTTTGTAAAGAAGAAGGATGGATCCTTCCGTATGTGTATCGACTACCGTGAGCTCAATAAATTGACTATCAAGAATCGGTATCCTCTTCCACGAATTGACGATCTTTTTGATCAACTACAAGGATCGAGGGTTTACTCAAAGATCGATTTGCGATCCGGTTATCACCAGTTGAGGGTGAAGGAAAGTGACGTGATGAAAACTGCATTCAGGACCCGTTATGGTCATTATGAGTTTCTCGTGATGCCATTCGGTTTGACAAATGCACCTGCCGTGTTCATGGACCTCATGAATCATGTCTGCAAGCCGTACTTGGGTAAGTTTGTTATCGTCTTCATAGATGATATCCTCATCTACTCTAAGAGCGAAGAAGAGCATGAGCAACACCTCCGACTAGTACTTGAACTCTTGAGACAAGAGCAACTTTATGCCAAATTCTCCAAGTGCGAATTTTGGTTGAAGGAAGTACAATTTCTGGGTCATGTTGTGAGCGACCAGGGTATCAAAGTTGATCCCACCAAGATTGAAGCTATCAGCAAGTGGGAGACCCCCACTACTCCAACTCACATTCGCCAATTCCTAGGTCTCGCCGGTTATTACCGAAGATTCATCGAAGGATTTTCTCTGATTGCGCGTCCTTTGACCGCGCTGACTCACAAGGGCAAGAAGTTCATTTGGGAACCCGCACACGAATCAGCATTCCAAACTTTGAAGAAGAAGTTAACCTCCGCACCTATCCTATCACTTCCTGAAGGTAGTGACGACTTTGTTGTTTATTGCGATGCGTCGAAAAGTGGTTTTGGTTGTGTACTAATGCAACGATCAAAGGTTATTGCCTATGCTTCTCGACAACTGAAGATTCACGAGCAGAACTACACTACGCATGATCTTGAGCTTGGAGCCGTTGTCTTTGCGCTCAAATTGTGGAGACATTATTTGTATGGAACTAAGAGCACTATCTTCACCGATCACAAGAGTCTCCAGCACATCTTTGATCAAAAGCAACTGAATATGAGACAGTGCCGATGGATTGAGACGCTCAACGACTACGATTGTGAACTCTGTTATCACCCTGGCAAGGCCAATGTTGTAGCTGACGCTTTAAGCCGAAAGGAGAGGACGGCACCTCTTCGTGTTAGGGCTCTGAACATCACCATCCATTAGAACCTCAACAGTCAGATCCGAGTAGCCCAAGATGAGGCTCTCAAGGAGGAGAACATAGCTCACGAACATTTGAACATACTTGTCTCTCGATTCGAGGTTAAGGAGTCTGGACTCCGATGTTATGCCGGAAGAATTTGGGTACCTCTTTATGGAGATCTACGGAATCTTATACTTGATGAAGCACATAAATCGAGATATTCGATTCATCCTGGAGCGGGCAAGATGTACCACGACCTTAAAGAACAGTATTGGTGGCCGAATCTTAAGAAGGACGTTGCGACTTATGTTGGTAAATGTTTGACTTGCTCGAAGGTTAAAGCCGAGCATCAGAGACCTTCTGGGTTACTTCAGCAACCGGAGATCCCACAATGGAAGTGGGAAAGGATCACAATGGATTTCATCACCAAGCTACCCAAGACGGTGGGCGGATACGATACTATTTGGGTTATTGTTGACCGCCTTACCAAATCTGCACACTTCCTAGCGATGAAGGAAACTGATACAATGGAAAGACTTGCTCAGCTATACATCAAAGAGGTTGTATCTCGTCATGGTAATTCTACTTTTAATGACTGGGTACGTTTATTCACCATGCGTAGACCTGTATATAAAGTATGGTGTGAAGAATTATTGTGTAGTATAGAGTTGAATGATCGGGTAGCTAGTTTAACCGATCGTTCTTTTATTAGATTTTTTGTTAGGCGGTTCGATGCGCCACATGTCTTTACTAGACATGGCTCAGGCTTTACGTATATATACGCCTGAGGATTTAGCATCTGCTGATTGTAGAGGGTTGATACTAAACGGTAGAAAGATAGATGAAAATTTTGATACACACGGTATGTGAAGTCAAATGACAAGTCATCACCGTTTCAAAGGGGGAAATTACTCTTATTTGGATATAGATAGAGCTGAATTAAGAGTAATTCATAGGTTTTTAGCTAATTCGATTACACAAAGGGGTAAGAACAAGGAAAAAGTAAATGAACAGGATTTGTTTTACCATATGTGTATTCGAGACCCACAAAGCGCTGTAAGTATACCGTATTGTGTGGGTTATTATTTATTAGCTATGGTTCGGGGGATGAGACCGCATAGCATAATAGGAGGTGGTATTTTTATTACTTTGATTGCTGAATATCTCGGTGTGGATATAAGTCGGGGGGGGGGGGATTATTAGTGGAAGAACCAGAACCCCGCGATACTATAGGTTTAAATGTATACCATGGTGCGAAAGTTTTGAAGAGGCGAAATAACGCCGCAGTACCATACCATGGTAGACATCCACAGGTTGAGAGAAACCAACATCAAGGTAATGTAGGAGGGGGGAATGAGATGCAAGAAATGCAAAGGTTTATAGCTTCTCAGGAGTACGAAAATGCTAGACAGAGAGCATTTGAAGATTGGCAAGTTCATCAGAACTAAATCATAGCTCATTGCCAACATATAGGTAGAAACTATATTCTTACACCGAAACCCATCTTCCCTCCCTGGTCTATAGAGATGCAGCCACCGTATCCTACGTATAACCCTGCCGAAGCATTCTATAGCACCTATGGTTATGCCTGGAACCCCTATTGGTATCAATATCATCCCTAGTCTATTTTTTATTTTATTTTTATTTTGTAATTTGTAATGATTGATACGTTTAATACTTTTGTTAATACTGTAATCATTTTTATAATTGTCTAACTTTTATTCTTAGATTTTAATAATTTTTGAATGTGGGGTAATATACCAAACTTCAAAAATATGTATATATGTTTGCAGTTTATCTTATGTACACAACAGGGTAAAACAACGCATTTTCAAAGACTGGCATTAAGTTCAGCAAAAGCAACTAATTTTGACGACAAGATGCAAAAAATATGTGAAATAACAACAAGAAGGAATGAACAAATGATGTGCACCATTTATCATTCAGCAAACAAACGCCAATATGTTTGGAAACTTTGGTAAAATTTAATCATTTTCACACAAATCACCCTCAATAATTTAAATTGTTACTGATTTCTTGCAAATGAGGGCATTGCAAGATCTTAAGTGTGGGAAGGGGTTAAATTCTTTCGGATTTTAAAATTTTTTACTTTATACACTTGGTTACCATTAAAAATACTAGTAAAGTAGTAGTTGTATTAGAATCTAGTGCTCTCTGATAATAAAGAACAGCCCTAGTCTTATATACTGACTATCCAATTCTAGTAAAATTTTTAAAAAAATTTTCAATTAAATGAACTCAAAATCAAGTTTATACATATTTATAAACGATAAAACTAGGTGTTAACACCGAAATTATTGTTACCTCGGAAAGGACATAAATTGAGAAACAAACTAAAATGTTAAAATTCATTTAAAATGGAATAGAGGACGATAAAAAGGAAAATAAAAGCCAAGTGTGGGAATATTTACCAAGTTATCTTAAACATATGTCACATATATCTGTAACAAATAACTGAAAATACTTTTGCTTTGGACTAAACTAAACTGTTTTATCCGATGAAAGAAAAGAAAGATGGATCTACACGATGAATCAATTCCATCATTAAAAGGAAGTAAAATCTTCCGAAAAAGACACGCGCTTCTTGATTTAGGTCATGAAGTTGTCGTCCAGACCAGCTGTAGGTTGACGAAAAATCTAGAAAAGTCATCACTAAAATCAGCAGGAAATCCACGGACCTCAGCATTAAACAGGGTCGCCAAGTGGTCAGATTTATCCTAACCATGAGAAGGATTTATCTTGTAAAATGGGGGGCACCATGCAAATTAGCTGGATAAGACTAATGAATCAGATCCCCAGAAAGGATAATCTCCTTAAAGATTAAAAAACAGCTTTTAAGACTGATATTACTCAATCCTAGAGATTGACCTTAAAGATTGAGAATTCAAACTCATGGAATTCAATGATATCTAAACTCGAGCTTGAACGAGAAAATATTTTGATCAAAATTACAAACCGATTTGTTTTCTGAAAACCCTATTTTCAATGCGTTCATTACCATTGAACGTAAAATCCTAGGAATTCACCTGGAATTCATTAGGTCACCTGAACTAAATCGGGTGTCAACCGTAAGAACGGTGGTTGCATAGTGGTCAAAGACAGGACCTTGTGCCATACCGAAAAATTATAAGGGTGAGCTTTACTATTGCTCCTACCAAGGATAGTAATTGCGTCCGACACGTTATATGAAATGTCCCATTCTTATTGATTAAAAATGTTCCATATTAATTGATTTCGTTGCGAGGTTTTGACCTCTATATGAGACATTTTTCAAAGACTGCATTCATTTTAAAACAAACCATAACCTTTATTTCATCAATAAAGGTTTAAAAAGCTTTACGTAGATTATCAAATAATGATAATCTAGAATATCCTGTTTACACACGACCATTACATAATGGTTTACAATACAAATATGTTACAACAAAATAAGTTTCTTGAATGCAGTTTTTACACAATATCATACAAGCATGGACTCCAAATCTCGTCCTTATTTAAGTATGCGACAGCGGAAGCTCTTAATAATCACCTGAGAATAAACATGCTTAAAACGTCAACAAAAATGTTGGTGAGTTATAGGTTTAACCTATATATATCAAATCATAATAATAGACCACAAGATTTCATATTTCAATACACATCCCATACATAGAGATAAAAATCATTCATATGGTGAACACCTGGTAACCGACATTAACAAGATGCATATATAAGAATATCCCCATCATTCCGGGACACCCTTCGGATATGATATAAATTTCGAAGTACTAAAGCATCCGGTACTTTGGATGGGGTTTGTTAGGCCCAATAGATCTATCTTTAGGATTCGCGTCAATTAGGGTGTCTGTTCCCTAATTCTTAGATTACCAGACTTAATAAAAAGGGGCATATTCGATTTCGATAATTCAACCATAGAATGTAGTTTCACGTACTTGTGTCTATTTTGTAAATCATTTATAAAACCTGCATGTATTCTCATCCCAAAAATATTAGATTTTAAAAGTGGGACTATAACTCACTTTCACAGATTTTTACTTCGTCGGGAAGTAAGACTTGGCCACTGGTTGATTCACGAACCTATAACAATATATACATATATATCAAAGTATGTTCAAAATATATTTACAACACTTTTAATATATTTTGATGTTTTAAGTTTATTAAGTCAGCTGTCCTCGTTAGTAACCTACAACTAGTTGTCCACAATTAGATGTACAGAAACTACACTAAAAACTACAAACTACACTACTGTACGATTAGGTACACTACTGTACGAACCGGACTTACTAAAAACTACACTACTGTACGATTAGGTACACTACTGTACGATTAGGTACACTACTGTACGAACCGGACTTACTAAAAACTACACTACTGTACGATTAGGTACACTGCCTATAAGTGTTGTAGCAAGGTTTAAGTATATCCATTCTATAAATAAATAAATATCTTGTGTAAAATTGTATCGTATTTAATAGTATTTTCTGCTAAAATTAATAGCTATTTTATACCACTCCGCTACCACATCAAGTATTTTTGGCGCCGCTGCCGGGGAACTTCTTAAACGCCGGAAGCGCAACGCTAATAGAAAAAAAAAATTTAGTTTACTTTTATTAAAATTCGTTTTTATAAAAATACGTTTTAAAAAAATTCGAAAATATAAAAAGAAAAACAAAAATATAAATACTTTTAGAAGTTTGATAAATATTTAAGTTTTAAAAAGTTTCTTTAGTTTGTAAAAATAGAAGTTTTATTTAATTTATTTTATAAATAAAAAAAACCGAAAAAAGTATATAAATATATATAAATCTATTTTTTTATTGTTATAAAGTATTTTATTTTTATCTTATTTATTAAAGATAAGTTGTATTTAAATTATATAAATATTTTAATTAATATAAACAGAAAATATAAAAACAGAAAACAGAAAATAAAAAAAAAAAAATAAAGAAAAACGCGTCGAATTTTAAACCTGTCATTTAAATTTCTGAACCCCGCGACTCGCGGAGGTTTACAGCTTTAAATACCGCAACTCGCGGAGTAAACCTGACACGCTGACAGAAACCCTAATTCTGTATTAATTACGAGTAATTATTAATAATTATTATTTTAAACCCTAATTAACTATTATTATTATAATTAGTTTTATTATAATTAGTTTTACTTTTTATTTAATTTGTTTTATTTAGTTAAATTAGTTTAATTAAATTATAAAATTAGTAGTTTTATTAAATAAATAATATAAAAATAATATTTTTATAAAAATTGTACTTTTTACAACTTTTTGTATATTTTTATATTTTGTCCCTTTTCAATCGTTGTAGCGTAATATTTGTATTTTTAGCTAGTTTTTAGTTTTGAACTCAGTTTTTGCCATAGTTATTTCTACTTCTAGATTTTTAGGCTTTGCCGTAGAATTCCTTAAGTGCTTTTTCTTTAGACTAAGATTTAGGTGCTTTAGAATTTTGCGACGCCTTTTTAAGTTTTAGTTTCTTTTTAAGTTATTTTCATTTGGGATATAGTTTTTCCTGTAAGCTTTAATATTTTTAGACACCTTTTACTATGTACCAATTATCATTCCAATTAGTTATTTCAATTTGCGATTATAATTTTAAGTTAGTTGTAGTAATAAGGTTAGGTTAGTCAAGTATTTTTAAGTTTTATAAGTTTCTTTAATTTTTCCGTCACCTTTTATTTTTCAACCATTTTTATTTTTCGACCTTTTTCCGACGAACTCTTTTTCTTTCTTATTTCTCGCTATTTTAGTTTTAGGACATAGATTTTTATTCTACTTCTTATCTAAATTTTCTTAAAATTACGAAAATTTATTTTAAGTGGTTAAATTGATAGACATCAAAATTTTCTGGTTCGTAGTAATAGTTGGATTTGTACGTGGACCGGGTTATTGGAGCCAAACAGTCCTCAATTATATTGAGACCAAACGAATCCTGCCCCTCTGCTGCATCTTTTGGCTATTCAAAACGTGGGCAAAATCAGAAAAGTCTATTGGTTGGATAACTTATTATAATTTTTCTTTCCTTTTAAAACTAATAGGATATTCAGTGAATGCACCGAGCAAGACGATCACCACCTTTTGTACGTTCACCACCTGTAACTAGATCAAGACATTTAGCAAATATAACCGCCGTTGATTTTTCTTTAGAATCGTCATCCAGTCGACCAAGTACTTCAGTTCAAATTTCCGATAATCCATTTTTGAACCCGACCTCACAATTGAGAATCCGGAGAATATTCAGGAACGGTTCGTAGATCCTGAACCATTAAACTTTCCTCCGGAACCACCAATCATTCAAACAGAGATTGTTGAGGAACGAACCATTAAATCAGAATCCTCTAGTGATTCCGATTCAACAAATTCAATTATGGAGAATCTGGAACCTTTAAGTATGGAAGACCGAATGAGAGCTAAACGCACTGGCTAAGGTCACGCAATTACTCATCCAGACATTAATGCGCCAGATTATGAAATCAAAGGACAAATTCTACACATGGTGACTAATCAATGCCAATTTAGTGGTGCGCCGAAGGAAGATCTAAATGAACATCTACGTACCTTTAATAGGATCTGCACACTATTTAAAATCCGAGAAGTTGAGGATGAACAGATATATCTCATGTTATTTCCTTGGACTTTAAAGGGAGAAGCCAAAGATTGGTTGGAATCGTTACCTGAAGGGGCGATCGATACATGGGATGTTTTAGTTGACAAATTTCTTAAACAATTTTTTCCGGCATCTAAAGCCGTAAGACTTCAAGCAGAAATTGTTACGTTCACACAGAAACCGAATGAAACTCTATATGAGGCGTGGACAAGATATGGAAAGTTATTAAGAGGATGTCCGCAACATGGTTTAGACACCTGTCAAATAGTACAAATATTCTACCAAGGATGCGACATCACTACAAGGAAAGACATAGATATAGCAGCTGGTGGTTCTATTATGAAGAAAACCGAAACTGATGCTTACAAAATTATTGATAACACTGCTTCCCACTCACATGAGTGGCACCAAGAAAAAGATATCGTTAGATCATCTAAAGCAGCTAGAGCCAATTCTAGCCATGACTTAGATTCCATTTCCGCAAAGATAGATGCTGTGGAGAGACGAATGGAAAAGATGACTAAAGATATTCACTCAATACGAATTAGTTGTGAGCAGTGTGGAGGACCACATTTGACAAAAGATTGTCTCAGTATTGAATTAACAATGGAACAAAGAGAGAATATTTCATACATAAACCAAAGGCCTGGAAATAATTATCAGAATAATTATCAACCGCCAAGACCAATTTACAATCAAAACCAGAATTATAACCGAAATATTCCATACAACAACCAACAAGGTCCTAGCAATCAACAAGTATCCAATAATAATTACAATCAGCAAAGACCTAATTTTCAAAATAAACCACCACAACAAACCAATGATAAAAAGCCAAATTTAGAAGATATGATGACGAAGCTAGTTGAAACTCAAACACAGTTTTTCACATCTCAGAAACAAACCAATGAATAAAATGTTCAAGCATTTAGAAATCAACAAGCTTCTATTCAAAATCTAGAACAAGAAGTAAGTAACCTAGCAAGGTTAATAGGTGAAAGAAAACCGGGAAGTCTACCTAGTGATACAAATGCTAACCCCCGGAATGAAACAGCTAAAGCCATTACCACAAGAAGTGGTACAACACTTAAACCACCTGAAATACCTGTAACTTCTGATGAAACTATTCCTACTCCACAAGAACCACAACCTGATCAAGATAAGGAAAAAGAACCGGTAGTTGAAAAGGTTAATGAAGATAACACAGTTAAGGCTAAACCTTATGTTAAACCATACCAACTACCACTTCCTTACCCGAGTAAAATGAAGAAAGAGAAACTTGAAGCCGAGCAATCCAAATTCTTGGATATGTTTAAACAGATAAATGTAAATCTTCCTTTCATTGATGTGATTTCAGGAATGCCTAGATATGCTAAATTCTTGAAAGATCTAATCTCAAATAGAAAGAAAATGGAAGAACTCTCGGCTGTTACTATGAATGCTAATTGTTCAGCAGTGCTGTTGAATAAGATACCAGAAAAACTATATGATCCAGGAAGTTTCACAATTCCATGTTTTCTGGGTAGTCTTAGTTCAATAGAAGCATTGGCAGACTTAGGTGCTAGTATAAATCTAATTCCGTATTCACTATACACTAAACTAGACCTTGGAGAATTGAAACCAACAAGAATAAGCATACAACTAGCCGATAGATCAATAAAATATCCTAGAGGGATAATGGAGAACATGCTAGTTAAAGTTGGTACTTTAGTATTTCCAATAGATTTTGTTGTTCTGGACATGGAAGAAGATTCTCAAGTTCCTCTCATATTAGGAAGACCATTCTTAAACACGGCTAAAGCAATGATAGACGTGTTCGGTAAGAAACTGACCCTAAGTATAGAGGATGAGAGTGTTACCTTTTCAGTTGATAGAGCAATGCAACAACCACAATCTGCAGATGATACATGTTATTATATTCAAACTATAGATGCACATGCAGAATTATTAGAAGAATTTCCAGAATTACAAGGAACAGGAGAATGTTCTTTAGGAGAAGGTAATGAACCAATTGATGAAGCTGAAATGTTAGCTACACTTATAGCTAATGGATATGAACCAACAACAGAAGAAATTCAAATGCTAAAAGAAGAAGACAGATATCGATATAAATCATCGATAGAAGAACCTCCGAAATTAGAGTTAAAGCCACTTCCAAACCATTTGGAATACGCTTATTTACATGGTGAATCTGAATTACATGTAATAATATCGTCTTCTCTTACTGAAAATGAGAAATCACAACTCATTTCTGTGTTGAAAGCTCATAAACCAGCCATTGCATGGAAGATTCATGATATTAAAGGAATAAGTCCTTCGTATTGCACACATAAAATCCTTATGGAAGAAGGTCATAAAACGTATGTGCAACGCCAACGAAGGCTAAATCCTAATATGCAAGATGTAGTTAAGAAAGAGATTATTAAACTGCTAGATGCAGGTTTAATTTATCCAATCTCTGATAGTCCATGGGTAAGCCCAGTTCAATGCGTGCCTAAGAAGGGTGGCATGACTGTCATTACAAATGAGAAAAATGAGCTTATTCCTACTAGGACTGTAACAGGATGGCGTGTATGTATTGATTATAGAAAATTAAATGACGCCACCAGAAAAGATCACTTTCCCTTACCTTTCATAGATCAAATGTTGGAAAGATTAGCCGGAAACAGTTACTATTGTTTTCTAGATGGATTTTCCGGATATTTTCAAATTCCAATAGCACCCGAAGATCAAGAGAAAATCACATTCACGTGCCCTTATGGTACTTTTGCTTACAAACGCATGCCATTTGGACTTTGCAACGCCCCAGCAACCTTTCAAAGGTGTATGATGGCGATTTTTAACGACATGATAGAAGAATGCATGGAAGTATTCATGGATGACTTTTCAGTCTTCGGTGATACATTTGAATCGTGTCTAGTTAATCTGGAACGAATGCTAATTAGATGCGAACAATCAAATCTAGTTCTTAATTGGGAGAAATGCCATTTCATGGTTAAAGAAGGCATCGTTCTTGGTCATAAAATTTCAAAAGAAGGAATTGAAGTGGATAGAGCTAAAGTAGATGTAATTGCTAAACTTCCACATCCCACCAATGTTAGAGGAGTTAGGAGTTTTCTAGGGCATGCCGGTTTTTACTGACGTTTCATAAAAGATTTTTCTAAAATTGCCACTCCTATGAATAAACTCCTAGAAAAAGATGCTCCATTCATCTTTTCAGATGAGTGTATCAAAACTTTTAATATTCTTAAAGAAAAACTAACTAATGCGCCGATCATGATAACACCAAATTGGAATCTACCATTTGAACTAATGTGCGATGCAAGTGATTTTGCAATGGGAGCCGTTTTAGGACAAAGGATTAAAAAACGATTTCAACCTATATATTATGCTAGTAAGATGTTACAAGGAGCACAAATGAACTATACAACTACTGAAAAAGAACTCCTTGCTATTGTCTTTGCTTTTGACAAATTTCGATCATATCTCGTTCTAGCAAAAACGGTGGTCTATACCGACCATTCTGCTCTTAGATACCTATTTTCAAAACAAGATGCTAAACCAAGATTAATCCGTTGGATCTTACTCTTACAAGAGTTTGATATTGAAATCCGAGATAAAAGAGGAGCAGAAAATCTCGCCGCTGATCATCTTTCTCATCTTGAAAATCCCGAATTAGAAGTTCTAAATGAATCGGCCATACAAGAAAACTTTCCTGATGAATATCTATTGAAGATAGATTATAAAGAAATACCATGGTTTGCAGACTATGCAAACTATTTAGTATGTGGATTCCTTGAAAAAGGATTATCGTACCAAAGATGAAAGAAATTCTTCAGTGATATAAAACACTATTTTTGGGAAGATCCATATCTGTTTAAAAGTTGTCCAGATGGAATAATACGCCGATGTGTATTTGGAGATGAAGCTAGTAAAATATTAAACCATTGTCACACAGGACCAACAGGAGGGCATTATGGGCCTCAACTAACAGCAATAAAAGTTTATGAAGCTGGATTCTATTGGCCTACAATTTACAAAGATGACACATTCTTTGCAAATCCTGTGATGCTTGTCAAAGGGCCGGAAAAATAAGTCAACGTGATGAAATGCCACAAAATGTCATCCAAGTATGTGAAGTATTTGACATTTGGGGTATTGACTTTATGGGTCCATTTCCAAAATCTCATAATAATCTATATATACTCGTAGCCATTGATTATGTATCTAAATGGGCGGAAGCACAAGCTCTCCCAACTAACGATGCACGAGTTGTAGTCAACTTTTTAAAACGTCTTTTTGCAAGGTTTGGAACACCGAAAGCTTTAATAAGTGATCGGGGTACTCATTTCTGTAATAATCAACTTGAGAAAGTTCTTAAAAGATATGGAGTAACTCATAAAATCTCTACCGCATATCATCCACAAACAAGTGGACAAGTTGAAAATACAAACCGAGCTTTAAAACGTATTCTAGAGAAAACCGTAGGATCAAATCCGAAGGAATGGTCCATTAAATTGGAGGATGCACTCTGGGCTTTTAGAACAGCCTACAAAACTCCAATTGGAACCACACCTTTTAGACTTGTTTATGGAAAAGCATGTCATCTTCCAGTAGAAATTGAACACAAAGCATTTTGGGCTTTGAAGACATGTAATCTTGATTTACATGAAGCTGGACGTCTACGATTAAGTCAACTAAACGAATTAGAAGAATTAAGACATGAAGCATAGAAAATTCGTTAATCTATAAGGAAAGAACGAAGAAATGGCATGATAAAAGAATCAGAAGTTCAAAAGAATTTAAAAAAGGAGACAGAGTTCTTCTTTTCAATTCACGATTCAAGCTATTTCCTGGAAAATTGAAATCAAGATGGTCTGGACCATTCATAGTCAAAAGAGTTTTCCCATACGGAACGATAGAATTAATAAATTCAAAAGGGATTGAATTTAAAGTTAATGGTCACAGAGTTAAACATTACATACATGGTCCGATGGAAGTTGACAACGAAGTTAATCACAATTTCGACACCACAGCTAACTAAGTGTGGGGAGAATCAAGTCTTTAAAGGATAATATGTATTTCTGTTAGAGTTAGATTATCTGTTTTCGTGTAGTTCTCGAAAATGGAACCCGAATGGTCTTTCCCTAGCAGACCCTAAAGAACTAGTCTTCTCCCCCCATTCTGAATTTTTATTTTTTTTAGGTTTTTACGAAATGAAGACTGCCTGTGAACTAAACCATGGTCTAATGCTACACGCTTTGATCACTAAACGTAATAATGACATACTACCGAGTGAAATAGTATCAGTAATCAGAGAAAGAATGGACGGAGTTAGAAAAGAATCCAGATACGAAGATAATAAGTTACAATTTGGTAAAGGAAAATCAAAATCCGCAGCAAAAAGAAGAGCACGACACCTAGAACGATGTCACAAATGCGGAAAATGGTCACATGGAGGTAAATGTTCAAATAATCAAACCTATTCAAATACCGAATTTGTTACTTTATGCAGAGACGGACCGTTCATATGTTTAGAAGAAAAGACACTGAATGCTCGAGGTTACGCCTATGTAGCCATGGAAAACCAATTAAACTGACTATCTTATGAATGGGATAGATCATATAACTAAGAAATCTATTTCACAGGTAAGTCTGTACAGTTTTTATTTTATTTTATTTTTATTTTTAACCTTTTGATAATAAACGCTAATTTGTTCGCTAAAAAGTATTAAATTGGTATTAAATAAAATTAGGTTTGGCGACCGAAATTATTGATATCATTCAAAAATTTATTACATCACTGCGAAATTTAACGTTTATTCTTAAGGTATAAATATCTTTAATCAATCAACCCAAAATATTTCAAAAATTCGTCATGAGTTAAATTAGGTTTTGGAACCGAAATTACTTTACCGAAAAGAGGGGCGCATATTTTTGATAATATTTGATTGATTAAAGTGGGATAAAAAGCCAAAAAGATTTTTAATTTTATTTTTACCATGTTTTTAAAATTAATATTTGAATCTTAAATTAATATTGTAAACTTTATAAAATCAATATTTTTAAAATTGTAAATATTTGAACCATAATATAAGTTTGGTGTGAATTTATAATATGAAAAATTAAAATAAGTTTGGTGTGAATTTATAATATGAATTTTTAAATTAAGTTTGGTGTGAATTTATAATATGAAAAATTAAAATAAGTTTGGTGTGAATTTATAATATGAATTTTTAAATTAAGTTTGGTGTGAATTTATAATATGAATTTTTAAATTAAGTTTGGTGTGAATTTTTAAAATACGAATTTTTAATTTTATGCATTTTAAATTTTAAGTTTGGTGTGAATTTTTAATATTAATTTTGAATTTCATATTAAAGTTGTGTGAATTTAAAAACAAAAATTTACTTTATCTCATTAAGTTAAAAATATGATTTTTAAAATTCGTCGTAAGTTGAAGACTAGGTCTTTGAACCGAAATTGCTTTACCCGAGGGAGGGACGAGAACTTTTATTATCATTATTTTTAATCTTATTGAATTAAAGTATGCCAAAAACATTAAAAAAACCCAAAAATCTTAGCTTTTAAAACAATCGCTACAAAAAGACAAATTTTAAAATTTTGTTGAGGGACAGACTAGGACATCAATCCGAAACGACCTCGTCCTCAATAATAAGGGAAACAAAATTTTAAAAATTATTTACTTAATTGTTTTATAAGTTAAAGATTATATATAAAATTAAAAAAAAAATAGCAAACTCCGCGACTCGCGGAGTTTGAAGCTCTAAACACCGCGACTCGCGGAGATATCGGATATCAGAAAAAAAAATAAAGAGCTGAAACTAATCAGTTCACTCCCCACAACAGAAAACACAGCGAAAAACCTGCGAAAATACACGAAAAAACACCCCCAAAATCACAATTTTTAACCGTTAATCATCAAATCTTTCACTAAAATCATGTTGAGAAGGATGCTATCAAGGAATTACTCAAGAAAAATGGTAAATTTCTACACCTAAACACCATTTAATCCGAAATTAGTGTTCTTGAGCAATTTTTTCCCCAATTTGATTTTGATGCTTTTTAGTGTAATTAGGCTTAAATTGTTTATGTATTATGCTTGTATAACCTAGATTGATGCTATTTAACATGATTAGAAGCCTTAAACTTCAAATTTTGAGTAATCTAGGGTTTATGTTCTTGAGCAAATTTGGGACTTTTTGATATAAACAGGTTATGGCATATTTTTGTCATGAATTGTTGCTAAATTAAGTAGTGTAACATGTCTAGGTAGTTAAATGATCCAAACTTTGAGCCTAAACATGATTTTGAGAATTAAAGTGGACTTTTTCAAGTCTAAAATTCATGAACTTGATTTTTGAAAGATAATGCCATTTGAAACTTGTTTAATTGCTAGTAATGATTATTTTGACATGTTATTTGAGTTGAATGCTTATGAAGTTGGCAAACATTTTCGTATATGCTTATTTGAAAAAGTGTAGATTTGATGAAAATATGAAAATGAGCTTAAGTTTGATATAAATTGATCATGTCATTGTAATTATTTTGATTGATGATTTTGCTGACACTAATGCATATTTGGATGCACAAAAATTGTGTTTGATGTGTTTTGCAGACTGAAAGGGGTGAATCTTCATCCCAAGCTCGCAATGCTCCTGCTGAGAATGCGGAACAACAGGAGGTGGATAACTACTACAAGCAGGATATACCTCATCCGGTCATGATATTTTCTGATATGCACTTGGAAGAGTTGCACCCGAACCTGAGATTTGACAGACTTTGGATAGATTATCCAAAATACCAAAGGGGTTTGCATACTCTTCATTCTAAGGTTGTTGAGGTACCGAGGGTCATAGAATGGGGACCTTTAGAAGCTGTAGAATTGGCCGGGCCAATTAGGAAATTACTTGTACAGAGGTATGGTAATTCTACTTTTAATGACTGGGTACGTTTATTCACCATGCGTAGACCTGTATATAAAGTATGGTGTGAAGAATTGTTGTGTAGTATAGAGTTGAATGATCGGGTAGCTAGTTTAACCGATCGTTCTTTTATTAGATTTTTGTTAGGCGGTTCGATGCGCCACATGTCTTTACTAGACATGGCTCAGGCTTTACGTATATATACGCCTGAGGAGTTAGCATCTGCTGATTGTAGAGGGTTGATACTAAACGGTAGAAAGATAGATGAAAATTTTGATACACACGGTGTGTGGAGTCAAATGACAAGCCATCACCGTTTCAAAGGGGGAAATTACTCTTATTTGGATATAGATAGAGCTGAATTAAGAGTAATTCATAGGTTTTTAGCTAATTCGATTACACAAAGGGGTAAGAACAAGGAAAAGGTAAATGAACAGGATTTGTTTTAACATATGTGTATTCGAGACCCACAAAGCGCTGTAAGTATACCGTATTGTGTGGGTTATTATTTATCAGCTATGGTTCGGGGGATGAGACCGCATAGCATAATAGGAGGTGGTATTTTTATTACTTTGATTGGTGAATATCTCGGTGTGGATATAAGTTGGGGGGGATTATTAATAGAAGAACCAGAACCCCGTGATACTATAGGTTTAAATGTATACCATGGAGCAAAAGTTTTGAAGAGGCGAAATAATGCCGCAGTACCATACCATGGTAGACATCCACAGGTTGAGAGAAACCAACAGCAAGGTAATGTAGGAGGGGGAAATGAGATGCAAGAAATGCAAAGGTTTATAGCTTCACAGGAGTACGAAAATGCTAGACAGAGAGCATTTGAAGATTGACAAGTTCATCAGAACCAAATCATAGCTCATTGCCAACATATAGGTAGAAACTATTTTCCTACACCGAAACCCATCTTCCCTCCCTGGACTATAGAGATGCAACCACTGTATCCTACGTATAACCCTGCCGAAGCATTCTATAGCACCTATGGTTATGCTTGGAACCCCTATTGGTATCAATATCATCCATAGTCTACTTATTTTTATTTATTTTGTAATTTGTATTGTTGATACGTTTAATACTTATGTTAATATTGTAATAGTTGTTATAATTTTCTAACTTTTATTCTTAGATTTTATTAATTTTTGAATGTGGGGTAATATACCAAACTTCAAAAATATGTATATATGTTTGCAGTTTATCTTATGTACACAACAGGGTAAAACAACGCATTTTCAAAGACTGGCATTAAGTTCAGCAAAAGCAACTAATTTTGACGACAAGATGCAAAATATATGTGAAATAACAACAAGAAGGAATGAACAAATGATGTGCACCATTTATCATTCAGCAAACAAACGCCAATATGTTTGGAAACTTTGGTAAAATTTAATCATTTTCACACAAATCACCCTCAATAATTTAAATTGTTACTGATTTCTTGCAAATGAGGGCATTGCAAGATCTTAAGTGTGGGAAGGGGTTAAATTCTTTCGGATTTTAAAATTTTTTACTTTATACACTTGGTTACCATTAAAAATACTAGTAAAGCAGTAGTTGTATAAGAATCTAGTGCTCTCTGATAATAAAAAACAGCCATAGTCTTATATACTGACTACCCAATTCTAGTAAAATTTTTAAAAAATTTTTCAATTAAATGAACTCAAAATCATGTTTATACATATTTATGAACGATAAAACTAGGTGTTAACACCGAAATTATTGTTACCTCGGAAAGGACATAAATTGAGAAACAAACTAAAATGTTAAAATTCATTTAAAATGGAATAGAGGACGATAAAAAGGAAAATAAAAGCCAAGTGTGGGAATATTTACCAAGTTATCTTAAACATATGTCACATATATCTGTAACAAATAACTGAAAATACTTTTGCTTTGGACTAAACTAAACTGTTTTACCCGATGAAAGAAAAGAAAGATGGATCTACACGATGAATCAATTCCATCATTAAAAGGAAGTAAAGTCTTCCGAAAAAGACACGCGCTTCTTGATTTAGGTCATGAAGTTGTCGTCCAGACCAGCTGTAGGTTGACGAAAAATCTAGAAAAGTCATCACTAAAATCAGCAGGAAATCCACGGACCTCAGCATTAAACAGGGTTGCCAAGTGGTCAGATTTATCCTAACCATGAGAAGGATTTATCTTGTAAAATGGAGGGGGGGGGGGGCACCATGCAAATTAGCTGGATAAGACTAATGAATCAGATCCCCAGAAAGGATAATCTCCTTAAAGATTAAAAATCAGCTTTTAAGACTGATATTACTCAATCCTAGAGATTGACCTTAAAGATTGAGAATTCAAACTCATGGAATTCAATGATATCTAAACTCGAGCTTGAACGAGAAAATATTTTGATCAAAATTACAAACCGATTTGTTTTCTGAAAACCCTATTTTCAATGTGTTCATTACCATTGAACGTAAAATCCTAGGAATTCACCTGGAATTCATTAGGTCACCTGAACTAAATCGGGTGTCAACCGTAAGAACGGTGGTTGCATAGTGGTCAAAGACAGGACCTTGTGCCATACCGAAAAATTATAAGGGTGAGCTTTACTATTGCTCCTACCAAGGATAGTAATTGCGTCCGACACGTTATAGACCATAATTAAAAGCATGTCAGGGGGCATTGCCTTAACAGTTGCTTGTTCAACGCTTTCCTTTACAACCGGACGATTGTTTACCGAAAGGTAATATACGGGACAAGTAAACTGGACGTGTTGCTTTCCAAATACAAGGTTAGCAAGTGGGTGACACAAAACCATAAATTTTGAGCTAAAATTTTCAAATCTGAAACCCACCAAACCCACAAAAATATTTTGCAAACACCGGTAAAGGGTTATTCCGGAAAACTTATCTAGGGTAAAAACTAGATTTAATTTTTAAAAGATCAAATGTTTTCATAAAGATCCAATTTCCTTAATGGATCTAAATTTTTATAGTCATGTGGGACTGTAAACCATATCGTTACTACCATTGTTTATACCACCGTATAGAAATCACTGATGTACAAAGTGTGAAGAATAAAGAAGTGATTCTAGTATTTCAAGACAATATTGCTTGAGGACAAGCAACGCTTAAGTGTGGGAATATTTGATAATGCTAAAAACGAACATATATTTCATAGCATTATTCCTCAAGAAAGACAAGCTTTTAGTTGCAATTGTTCTATTTACAAGTGATATTCGTTTAAATAATAAAAGGTGAAGACAAAAGACAGATTCGACGAATTGAAGACGCAAACGACCAAAAAGCTCAAAAGTACAAAAGACAATCAAAGAGGTTCCAATTATTGATAAGAAACGTCTCGAAATTACAAGAGTACAAGATTCAAAACGCAAAGTACAAGATATTAAATTGTACGCAAGGACGTTCGAAAATCCGGAACCGGGACCAGAGTCAACTCTCAATGCTCGACGCAACGGACTAAAAATTACAAGTTAACTATGCACATAAATATAATATAATATTTAAATAATTCTTATAATTATTTAATATATTATATTTATTTAAAACCGTCGGTAAACAAAGAGCCAAACTCCTCTGAGCTGTAATTTCAAACTCCGCGACTCGCGGAGTTTGAAGGCAAAATTGGCCGCGAGTCGCGGACCCCCAAAATGAGAAACTGCCTATAAAGCCAACCGAATTCTGAGCATTTTTCATCATCTTTTTCTTCTTCTCTCATAATACTACGTAAATATTTATATTTATATTTTAATTTTAATTTTAATTTTAATTTTTATTATAATTCTAATAATAAGGGTATGTTAGCGAATATTGTAAGGGTGTAAGTCGAAATTCTGTCCGTGTAACGCTACGCTATTTTTAATCATTGTAAGTTATGTTCAACCTTTTTACATTAATATCTCGTAGCTAAGTTATTATTATGCTTATTTAAAACGAAGTAATCATGATGTTGGGCTAATTGCTAAAATTGGGTAATTGGGCTTTGTACCATAATTGGGGTTTGGACAAAAGAACGACACTTGTGAAAATTAGACTATGAGCTATTAATGGGCTTTATATTTGTTTAACTAAATGATAGTTTGTTAATGTTAATATAAAGATTTACAATTGGGCGTCCCTATAAATTACCATATACACTCAATCGGACACGATGGGCGGGGTATTTATATGTATGAATAATCGTTCATTTAACCGGACACAGGAATGGATTAATAGCCACTAGAATAATTAAAACAGGGGTGAAATTATGTACAAGGACACTTGGTATAATTAATAACAAAATATTAAAACTTTGGGTTACACTCAGTCGACATCCTGGTGTAATTATTAAACAAAATATTAAAATATTGTTACAGTTGAAGTCCCCAATTAGTTGGAATATTTAACTTCGGGTATAAGGATAATTTGACGAGGACACTCGCACTTTATATTTATGACTGATGGATTGTTATGGACAAAACCAGACGGACATATTAAATAATCCAGGACAAATGACAATTAACCCATGGGCATAAAACTAAAATCAACACGTCAAACATCATGATTATGGAAGTTTAAATAAGCATAATTCTTTTATTTCATATTTAATTTCCTTTATTTTATATTTAATTGCACTTCTAATTATCGCATTTTTATTGTTATTTTATTTAATTGCACTCTTAATTATCGTACTTTTTAATTATCGCAAGTTTATTTTATCGCACTTTTATTATTCGCAATTTCATTACCGTTATTTACTTTACGCTTTAATTTAAGTCTTGTATTTATATTTATATTTATTATTTTACATTTGGTTTTAATAAACTAATATAGCGTTAAGCTTTGTTTAAAAAGATTCCCTGTGAAACGAACCGGACTTACTAAAAACTACACTACTGTACGATTAGGTACACTGCCTATAAGTGTTGTAGCAAGGTTTAAGTATATCCATTCTATAAATAAATAAATATCTTGTGTAAAATTGTATCGTATTTAATAGTATTTTCTGCTAAAATTAATAGCTATTTTATACCACTCCGCTACCACATCAAGTATTTTTTATTTGATAATGCTAAAAACGAACATATATTTCATAGCATTATTCCTCAAGAAAGACAAGCTTTTAGTTGCAATTGTTCTATTTACAAGTGATATTCGTTTAAATAATAAAAGGTGAAGACAAAAGACAGATTCGACGAATTGAAGACGCAAACGACCAAAAAGCTCAAAAGTACAAAAGATAATCAAAGAGGTTCTAATTATTGATAAGAAACGTCTCGAAATTACAAGAGTACAAGATTCAAAACGCAAAGTACAAGATATTAAATTGTACGCAACGACGTTCGAAAATCCGGAACCGGGACCAGAGTCAACTCTCAACGCTCGACGCAACGGACTAAAAATTACAAGTTAACTATGCACATAAATATAATATAATATTTAAATAATTCTTATAATTATTTAATATATTATATTTATTTAAAACCGTCTGTAAACAAAGAGCCAAACTCCTCTGAGCTGTAATTTCAAACTCCGCGACTCGCGGAGTTTGAAGGCAAAGTTGGCCGCGAGTCGCGGACCCCCAAAATGAGAAACTGCCTATAAAGCCAACCGAATTCTGAGCATTTTTCATCATCTTTCTTCTCCTCATTCATACGTAAAATATATATATATATTTATAATTTATATTTTAATTTTAATTATAATTCTAATAATAAGGGTATGTTAGCGAATGTTGTAAGGTTGTAAGTCGAAATTCTGTCCGTGTAACGCTACGCTATTTTTAATCATTGTAAGTTATGTTCAACCTTTTTATATTAATGTCTTGTAGCTAAGTTATTATTATGCTTATTTAATCCGAAGTAATCATGATGTTGGGCTAATTACTAAAATTGGGTAATTGGACTTTGTACCATAATTGGGGTTTGGACAAAAGAACGACACTTGTGGAAATTAGACTATGGGCTATTAATGGGCTTTATATTTGTTTAACTAAATGATAGTTTGTTAATGTTAATATAAAGATTTACAATTGGGCGTCCCTATAAGTTACCATATACACTCGATCGGACACGATGGGCGGGGTATTTATATGTACGAATAATCGTTCATTTAATCGGACACGGGAATGGATTAATAGTCACTAGAATAATTAAAACAGGGGTGAAATTATATACAAGGACACTTGGTATAATTGATAACAAAATATTAAAACCTTGGGTTACACTCAGTCGACATCCTGGTGTAATTATTAAACAAAGTATTAAAATCTTGTTACAGTTTAAGTCCCCAATTAGTTGGAATATTTAACTTTGGGTATAAGGATAATTTGACGAGGACACTCGCACTTTATATTTATGACTGATGGACTGTTATGGACAAAAACCAGATGGACATATTAAATAATCCATGATAAAGGACAATTAACCCATGGGCATAAAACTAAAATTAACACGTCAAACATCATGATTATGGAAGTTTAAATAAGCATAATTCTTTTATTTCATATTTAATTTCCTTTATTTTATATTTAATTGCACTTCTAATTATCGCATTTTTATTGTTATTTTATTTAATTGCACTCTTAATTATCGTACTTTTTAATTATCGCAAGTTTATTTTATCGCACTTTTATTATTCACAATTTCATTACCGTTATTTACTTTACGCTTTAATTTAAGTCTTGTATTTATATTTATTATTTTACATTTGGTTTTAACTGCGACTAAAGTTTTAAAATCGACAAACCGGTCATTAAACGGTAAAAACCCCCCTTTATAATAATAATATTACTTATATATATATATTTGTATTTTTATAAAAGTGTTGTAACTAATATCCGGAACGATAGAATTAATAAATTCAAAAGGGATTGAATTTAAAGTTAATGGTCACAGAGTTAAACATTACATACATGGTCCGATGGAAGTTGACCACGAAGTTAATCACAATTTTGACACCACAGCTAACTAAGTGTGGGGAGAATCAAGTCTTTAAAGGATAATATGTATTTCTGTTAGAGTTAGATTATCTGTTTTCGTGTAGTTCTCGAAAATGGAACCCGAATGGTCTTTCCCTAGCAGACCCTAAAGAACTAGTCTTCTCCCCCCATTCTGAATTTTTATTTTTTTTAGGTTTTTACGAAATGAAGACTGCCTGTGAACTAAACCATGGTCTAATGCTACACGCTTTGATCACTAAACGTAATAATGACATACTACCGAGTGAAATAGTATCAGTAATCAGAGAAAGAATGGACAGAGTTAGAAAAGAATCCAGATACGAAGATAATAAGTTACAATTTGGTAAAGGAAAATCAAAATCTGCAGCAAAAAGAAGAGCACGACACCTAGAACGATGTCACAAATGCGGAAAATGGTCACATGGAGGTAAATGTTCAAATAATCAAACCTATTCAAATACCGAATTTGTTACTTTATGCAGAGACGGACCGTTCATATGTTTAGAAGAAAAGATACTGAATGCTCGAGGTTACGCCTATGTAGCCATGGAAAACCAATTAAACCGACTATCTTATGAATGGGATAGATCATATAACTAAGAAATCTATTTCACAGGTAAGTCTGTACAGTTTTTATTTTATTTTATTTTTATTTTTAACCTTTTGATAATAAACGCTAATTTGTTCGCTAAAAAGTATTAAATTGGTATTAAATAAAATTAGGTTTGGCGACCGAAATTATTGATATCATTCAAAAATTTATTACATCACTGCGAAATTTAACGTTTATTCTTAAGGTATAAATATCTTTAATCAATCAACCCAAAATATTTCAAAAATTCGTCATGAGTTAAATTAGGTTTTGGAACAGAAATTACTTTACCGAAAAGAGGGGCGCATATTTTTGATAATATTTGATTGATTAAAGTGGGATAAAAAGCCAAAAAGATTTTTAATTTTATTTTTACCATGTTTTTAAAATTAATATTTGAATCTTAAATTAATATTGTAAACTTTGTAAAATCAATATTTTTAAAATTGTAAATATTTGAACCATAATATAAGTTTGGTGTGAATTTATAATATGAAAAATTAAAATAAGTTTGGTGTGAATTTATAATATGAATTTTTAAATTAAGTTTGGTGTGAATTTATAATATGAAAAATTAAAATAAGTTTGGTGTGAATTTATAATATGAATTTTTAAATTAAGTTTGGTGTGAATTTATAATATGAATTTTTAAATTAAGTTTGGTGTGAATTTTTAAAATATGAATTTTTAATTTTATGCATTTTAAATTTTAAGTTTGATGTGAATTTTTAATATTAATTTTGAATTTCTTATTAAAGTTGTGTGAATTTAAAAACAAAAATTTACTTTATCTCATTAAGTTAAAAATATAATTTTTAAAATTCGTCGTAAGTTGAAGACTAGGTCTTTGAACCGAAATTGCTTTACCCGAGGGAGGGACGAGAACTTTTATTATCATTATTTTTAATCTTATTGAATTAAAGTATGCCAAAAACATTAAAAAAACCTAAAAATCTTAGCTTTTAAAACAATCGCTACAAAAAGACAAATTTTAAAATTTTGTTGAGGGACAGACTAGGACATCGATCCGAAACGACCTCGTCCTCAATAATAAGGGAAACAAAATTTTAAAAATTATTTACTTAATTGTTTTATAAGTTAAAGATTATATATAAAATTAAAAAAAAAAATAGCAAACTCCGCGACTCACGGAGTTTGAAGCTCTAAACACCGCGACTCGCGGAGATATCGGATATCAGAAAAAAAAATAAAGAGCTGAAACTGATCAGTTCACTCCCCACAACAGAAAACACAGCGAAAATCCTGCGAAAATACACGAAAAAACACCCCCAAAATCACAATTTTTAACCGTTAATCATCAAATCTTTCACTAAAATCATGTTGAGAAGGATGCTATCAAGGAATTACTCAAGAAAAATGGTAAATTTCTACACCTAAACACCATTTAATCCGAAATTAGTGTTCTTGAGCAATTTTTTCCCCAATTTGATTTTGATGCTTTTTAGTGTAATTAGGCTTAAATTGTTTATGTATTATGCTTGTATAACCTAGATTGATGCTATTTAACATAATTAGAAGCCTTAAACTTCAAATTTTGAGTAATCTAGGGTTTGTGTTCTTGAGCAAATTTGGGGCTTTTTGATATAAACAGGTTATGGCCGATTTTTGTCATGAATTGTTGCTAAATTAAGTAGTGTAACATGTCTAGGTAGTTAAATGATCCAAACTTTGAGCCTAAACATGATTTTGAGAATTAAAGTGGACTTTTTCAAGTCTAAAATTCATGAACTTGATTTTTGAAAGATAATGCCATTTGAAACTTGTTTAATTGCTAGTAATGATTATTTTGACATGTTATTTGAGTTGAATGCTTATGAACTTGGCGAACATTTTCGTATATGCTTATTTGAAAAGGTGTAGATTTGATGAAAATATGAAAATAAGCTTAAGTTTGATATAAATTGATCATGTCATTGTAATTATTTTGATTGATGATTTTGCTGACACTAATGCATTTTTGGATGCACAAAAATTGTGTTTGATGTGTTTTGCAGACTGAAAGGGGTGAATCTTCATCCCAAGCTCGCAATGCTCCTGCTGAGAATGCGGAACAACAGGAGGTGGATAACTACTACAAGCAGGATATACCTCATCCGGTCATGACATTTTCTGATATGCACTTGGAAGAGTTGCACCCGAACCTGAGATTTGACAGACTTTGGATAGATTATCCAAAATACCAAAGGGGTTTACATACTCTTCATTCTAAGGTTGTTGAGGTACCGAGGGTCATAGAATGGGGACCCTTAGAAGCTGTAGAATTGGCCGGGCCAATTAGGGAATTACTTGTACAGAGGTATGGTAATTCTACTTTTAATGACTGGGTACGTTTATTCACCATGCGTAGACCTGTATATAAAGTATGGTGTGAAGAATTGTTATGTAGTATAGAGTTGAATGATCGGGTAGCTAGTTTAACCGATCGTTCTTTTATTAGATTTTTGTTAGGCGGTTCGATGCGCCACATGTCTTTACTAGTCATGGCTCAGGCTTTACGTATATATACGCCTGAGGAGTTAGCATCTGCCGATTGTAGAGGGTTGATACTAAATGGTAGAAAGATAGATGAAAATTTTGATACACACGGTGTGTGGAGTCAAATGACAAGCCATCACCGTTTCAAAGGGGGAAATTACTCTTATTTGGATATAGATAGAGCTGAATTAAGAGTAATTCATAGATTTTTAGCTAATTCGATTACACAAAGGGGTAAGAACAAGGAAAAAGTAAATGAACAGGATTTGTTTTACCATATGTGTATTCGAGACCCACAAAGTGCTGTAAGTATACCGTATTGTGTGGGTTATTATTTATCAGCTATGGTTCGGGGGATGAGACCGCATAGCATAATAGGAGGTGGTATTTTTATTACTTTAATTGGTGAATATCTCGGTGTGGATATAAGTCGGGGGGGGGGGGGGGGATTATTAGTAGAAGAACCAGAACCCCGCGATACTATAGGTTTAAATGTATACCATGGTGCGAAAGTTTTGAAGAGGCGAAATAACGCCGCAGTACCATACCATGGTAGACATCCACAGGTTGAGAGAAACCAACAACAAGGTAATGTAGGAGGGGGAATGAGATGCAAGAAATGCAAAGGTTTATAGCTTCTCAGGAGTACGAAAATGCTAGACAGAGAGCATTTGAAGATTGGCAAGTTCATCAGAACCAAATCATAGCTCATTGCCAACATATAGGTAGAAACTATATTCCTACACCGAAACCCATCTTCCCTCCCTGGTCTATAGAGATGCAGCCACCGTATCCTACGTATAACCCTGCCGAAGCATTCTATAGCACCTATGGTTATGCCTGGAACCCCTATTGGTATCAATATCATCCCTAGTCTATTTTTTATTTTTTTTTATTTTGTAATTTGTAATGATTGATACGTTTAATACTTTTGTTAATATTGTAATCATTTTTATAATTGTCTAACTTTTATTCTTAGATTTTAATAATTTTTGAATGTGGGGTAATATACCAAACTTCAATAATATGTATATATGTTTGCAGTTTATCTTATGTACACAACAGGGTAAAACAACGCATTTTCAAAGACTGGCATTAAGTTCAGCAAAAGCAACTAATTTTGATGGCAAGATGCAAAATATATGTGAAATAAAAACAAGAAGGAATGAACAAATGATGTGCACCATTTATCATTCAGCAAACAAACGCCAATATGTTTAGAAACTTTGGTAAAATTTAATCATTTTCACACAAATCACCCTCAATAATTTAAATTGTTACTGATTTCTTGCAAATGAGGGCATTGCAAGATCTTAAGTGTGGGAAGGGGTTAAATTCTTTCGGATTTTAAAATTTTTTACTTTATACACTTGGTTACCATTAAAAATACTAGTAAAGTAGTAGTTGTATTAGAATCTAGTGCTCTCTGATAATAAAGAACAGCCCTAGTCTTATATACTGACTACCCAATTCTAGTAAAATTTTTAAAATTTTTTTTAATTAAATGAACTCAAAATCATGTTTATACATATTTATGAACGATAAAACTAGGTGTTAACACCGAAATTATTGTTACCTCGGAAAGGACATAAATTGAGAAACAAACTAAAATGTTAAAATTCATTTAAAATGGAATAGAGGACGATAAAAAGGAAAATAAAAGCCAAGTGTGGGAATATTTACCAAGTTATCTTAAACATATGTCACATATATCTGTAACAAATAACTGAAAATACTTTTGCTTTGGACTAAACTAAACTGTTTTACCCGATGAAAGAAAAGAAAGATGGATCTATACGATGAATCAATTCCATCATTAAAAGGAAGTAAAGTCTTCCGAAAAAGACACGCGCTTCTTGATTTAGGTCATGAAGTTGTCGTCCAGACCAGCTGTAGGTTGACGAAAAATCTAGAAAAGTCATCACTAAAATCAGCAGGAAATCCACGGACCTCAGCATTAAACAGGGTCGCCAAGTGGTCAGATTTATCCTAACCATGAGAAGGATTTATCTTGTAAAATAGGGGGGCACCATGCAAATTAGCTGGATAAGAATAATGAATCAGATCCCCAGAAAGGATAATCTCCTTAAAGATTAAAAATCAGCTTTTAAGACTGATATTACTCAATCCTAGAGATTGACCTTAAAGATTGAGAATTCAAACTCATGGAATTCAATGATATCTAAACTCGAGCTTGAACGAGAAAATATTTTGATCAAAATTACAAACCGATTTGTTTTCTGAAAACCCTATTTTCAATGCGTTCATTACCATTGAACGTAAAATCCTAGGAATTCACCTGGAATTCATTAGGTCACCTGAACTAAATCGGGTGTCAACCGTAAGAACGGTGGTTGCATAGTGGTCAAAGACAGGACCTTGTGCCATACCGAAAAATTATAAGGGTGAGCTTTACTATTGCTCCTACCAAGGATAGTAATTGCGTCCGACACGTTATAGACCATAATTAAAAGCATGTCAGGGGACATTGCCTTAACAGTTGCTTGTTCAACGCTTTCCTTTACAACCGGATGATTGTTTACCGAAAGGTAATATACGGGACAAGTAAACTGGACGTGTTGCTTTCCAAATACAAGGTTATTCCGGAAAACTTTTCTAGGGTAAAAACTAGATTTAATTTTTAAAAGATCAAATGTTTTCATAAAGATCCAATTTCCTTAATGGATCTAAATTTTTATAGTCATGTGGGACTGTAAACCATATCGTTACTACCATTGTTTATACCACCGTATAGAAATCACTGATGTACAAAGTGTGAAGAATAAAGAAGTGATTCTAGTATTTCAAGACAATATTGCTTGAGGACAAGCAACGCTTAAGTGTGGGAATATTTGATAATGCTAAAAACGAACATATATTTCATAGCATTATTCCTCAAGAAAGACAAGCTTTTAGTTGCAATTGTTCTATTTACAAGTGATATTCGTTTAAATAATAAAAGGTGAAGACAAAAGACAGATTCGACGAATTGAAGACACAAACGACCAAAAAGCTCAAAAGTACAAAAGACAATCAAAGAGGTTCCAATTATTGATAAGAAACGTCTCGAAATTACAAGAGTACAAGATTCAAAACGCAAAGTACAAGATATTAAATTGTACGCAAGGACGTTCGAAAATCCGGAACCGGGACCAGAGTCAACTCTCAACGCTCGACGCAACGGACTAAAAATTACAAGTTAACTATGCATATAAATATAATATAATATTTAAATAATTCTTATAATTATTTAATATATTATATTTATTTAAAACCGTCGGTAAACAAAGAGCCAAACTCCTCTGAGCTGTAATTTCAAACTCCGCGACTCGCGGAGTTTGAAGGCAAAATTGGCCGCGAGTCGCGGACCCCCAAAATGAGAAACTGCCTATAAAGCCAACCGAATTCTGAGCATTTTTCATCATCTTTCTTCTCCTCATTCATACGTAAAATATATATATATATATGTTTATAATTTATATTTTAATTTTAATTATAATTCTAATAATAAGGGTATGTTAGCGAATTTGTAAGGTTGTAAGTCGAAATTCTGTCCGTGTAACGCTACGCTATTTTTAATCATTGTAAGTTATGTTCAACCTTTTTATATTAATGTCTTGTAGCTAAGTTATTATTATGCTTATTTAATCCGAAGTAATCATGATGTTGGGCTAATTACTAAAATTGGGTAATTGGACTTTGTACCATAATTGGGGTTTGGACAAAAGAACGACACTTGTGGAAATTAAACTATGGGCTATTAATGGGCTTTATATTTGTTTAACTAAATGATAGTTTGTTAATGTTAATATAAAGATTTACAATTGGGCGTCCCTATAAGTTACCATATACACTCGATCGGACAAGATGGGCAGGGTATTTATATGTACGAATAATCGTTCATTTAACCGGACACGGGAATGGATTAATAGTCACTAGAATAATTAAAACAGGGGTGAAATTATGTACAAGGACACTTGGTATAATTGATAACAAAATATTAAAACCTTGGGTTACACTTAGTCGACATCCTGGTGTAATTATTAAACAAAGTATTAAAATCTTGTTACAGTTTAAGTCCCCAATTAGTTGGAATATTTAACTTTGGGTATAAGGATAATTTGACGAGGACACTCGCACTTTATATTTATGACTGATGGACTGTTATGGACAAAAACCAGACGGACATATTAAATAATCCAGGACAAAGGACAATTAACCCATGGGCATAAAACTAAAATCAACACGTCAAACATCATGATTATGGAAGTTTAAATAAGCATAATTCTTTTATTTCATATTTAATTTCCTTTATTTTATATTTAATTGCACTTCTAATTATCGCATTTTTATTGTTATTTTATTTAATTGCACTCTTAATTATCGTACTTTTTAATTATCGCAAGTTTATTTTATCGCACTTTTATTATTCGCACTTTTATTATTCGCAATTTCATTTTTATTGTTACTTTTTAAAAGTGCGATAAAATAAACTTGCGATAATTAAAAAGTACGATAATTAAGAGTGCAATTAAATAAAATAACAATAAAAATGCGATAATTAGAAGTGCAATTAAATATAAAATAAAGGAAATTAAATATGAAATAAAAGAATTATGCTTATTTAAACTTCCATAATCATGATGTTTGACGTGTTGATTTTAGTTTTATGCCCATGGGTTAATTGTCCTTTGTCCTGGATTATTTAATATGTCCGTCTGGTTTTTGTCCATAACAGTCCATCAGTCATAAATATAAAGTGCGAGTGTCCTAGTCAAATTATCCTTATACCCGAAGTTAAATATTCCAACTAATTGGGGACTTAAACTGTAACAATATTTTAATATTTTGTTTAATAATTACACCAGGATGTCGACTGAGTGTAACCCAAGGTTTTAATATTTTGTTATTAATTATACCAAGTGTCCTTGTACATAATTTCACCCCTGTTTTAATTATTCTAGTGGCTATTAATCCATTCCTGTGTCCGGTTAAATGAACGATTATTCGTACATATAAATACCCCGCCCATCGTGTCCGATTGAGTGTATATGGTAATTTATAGGGATGCCCAATTGTAAATCTTTATATTAACATTAACAAACTATCATTTAGTTAAACAAATATAAAGCCCATTAATAGCTCATAGTCTAATTTTCACAAGTGTCGTTCTTTTGTCCAAACCCCAATTATGGTACAAAGCCCAATTACCCAATTTTAGTAATTAGCCCAACATCATGATTACTTCGTTTTAAATAAGCATAATAATAACTTAGCTACGAGACATTAATGTAAAAAGGTTGAACATAACTTACAATGATTAAAAATAGCGTAGTGTTACACGGACAGAATTTCGACTTACACCCTTACAATATTCGCTAACATACCCTTATTATTAGAATTATAATTAAAATTAAAATTAAAATATAAATATAAATATTTACGTAGTATTATGAGAGAAAAAGAAAAAGATGATGAAAAATGCTCAGAATTCGGTTGGCTTTATAGGCAGTTTCTCATTTTGGGGGTCCGCGACTCGCGGCCAATTTTGCCTTCAAACTCCGCGAGTCGCGGAGTTTGAAATTACGGCTCAGAGGAGTTTGGCTCTTTGTTTACCGACGGTTTTAAATAAATATAATATATTAAATAATTATAAGAATTATTTAAATATTATATTATATTTATGTGTATAGTTAACTTGTAATTTTTAGTCCGTTGCGTCGAGCGTTGAGAGTTGACTCTGGTCCCGGTTCCGGATTTTCGAATGTCCTTGCGTACAATTTAATATCTTGTACTTTGCGTTTTGAATCTTGTACTCTTGTAATTTCGAGACGTTTCTTATCAATAATTGGAACCTCTTTGATTGTCTTTTGTACTTTTGAGCTTTTTGGTCGTTTGCGTCTTCAATTCGTCGAATCTGTCTTTTGTCTTCACCTTTTATTATTTAAACGAATATCACTTGTAAATAGAACAATTGCAACTAAAAGCTTGTCTTTCTTGAGGAATAATGCTATGAAATATATGTTCGTTTTTAGCATTATCAAATATTCACACACTTAAGCGTTGCTTGTCCTCAAGCAATATTGTCTTGAAATACTAGAATCACTTCTTTATTCTTCACACTTTGTACATCAGTGATTTCTATACGGTGGTATAAACAATGGTAGTAACGATATGGTTTACAGTCCCACATGACTATAAAAATTTAGATCCATTAAGGAAATTGGATCTTTATGAAAACATTTGATCTTTTAAAAATTAAATCTAGTTTTTACCTTAGAAAAGTTTTCCGGAATAACCCTTTACCGGTGTTTGCAAAATATTTTTGTGGGTTTGGTGGGTTTCAGATTTGAAAATTTTAGCTCAAAATTTATGGTTTTGTGTCACCCACTTGCTAACCTTGTATTTGGAAAGCAACACGTCCAGTTTACTTGTCCCGTATATTACCTTTCGGTAAACAATCGTCCGGTTGTAAAGGAAAGCGTTGAACAAGCAACTGTTAAGGCAATGCCCCCTGACATGCTTTTAATTATGGTCTATAATGTAGTGACCCGAACTTTTCCATGTTTATATATATTAATTGAGATTGATATTTACATGATTAAATATTTCCAACATGTTAAGCAATCAAACTTGTTAAGACTTGATTAATTGAAATATGTTTCATATAGACAATTGACCACCCAAGTTGACCGGTGATTCACGAACGTTAAAACTTGTAAAAACTATACGATGACATATATATGGTTATATATATAGTTAACATGTTTTTATTATAAGTATGTATCTCATTAGGTATTTTAACAATGAGTTATATACATAAAAATGAGACTATTAATTTAAGAAACTCGAAAACGATATATATAACGATTATCGTTATAACAACGTCTTACTAGGTACATATGAATCATATTAAGATATTGATACACTTGGTTAATTATATTAAATGATAAGTAAATATATTATTAAGTGTATTAACAATGAAATACATATGTAAAAATAAGACTACTAACTTAATGATTTCGAAACGAGACATATATGTAACGATTATCGTTGTAACGACATTTAACTGTATATACATCATACTAAGATATATTATATATCATAATATCATGATAATATAATAATTTAACATCTCATTTGTTATAATAAACAATGGGTTAACAACATTCAACAAGATCGTTAACCTAAAGGTTTCAAAACAACATTTACATGTAACGACTAACGATGACTTAACGACTCAGTTAAAATGTATATACATGTAGTGTTTTAATATGTATTTATACACTTTTGAAAGACTTCAATACACTTATCAAAAATACTTCTACTTAACAAAAATGCTTACAATTACATCCTCGTTCAGTTTCATCAACAATTCTACTCGTATGCACCCGTATTCATACTCGTACGATACACAGCTTTTAGATGTATGTACTATTGGTATATACACTCCAATGATCAGCTCTTAGCAGCCCATGTGAGTCACCTAACACATGTGGGAACCATCATTTGGCAACTAGCATGAAATATCTCATAAAATTATAAAAATATGAGTAATCATTCATGACTTATTTACATGAAAACAAAATTACATATCCTGTATATCTAATCCATACACCAACGACCAAAAACACCTACAAAAACTTTCATTCTTCAATTTTCTTCATCTAATTGATCTCTCTCAAATTCTATCTTCAAGTTCTAAGTGTTCTTCATATATTTTACAAGTTCTAGTTACATAAAATCAAGAATACTTTCAAGTTTGCTAGCTCACTTCCAATCTTGTAAGGTGATCATCCAACCTCAAGAAATCTTTGTTTCTTACAGTAGGTTATCATTCTAATACAAGGTAATAATCATATTCAAACTTTGGTTCAATTTCTATAACTATAACAATCTTATTTCAAGTGATGATCTTACTTGAACTTGTTTTCGTGTCATGATTCTGCTTCAAGAACTTCGAGCCATCCAAGGATCCGTTGAAGCTAGATCCATTTTTCTCTTTTCCAGTAGGTTTATCCAAGGAACTTAAGGTAGTAATGATGTTCATAACTTCATTCGATTCATACATATCAAGCTATCTTATTCGAAGGTTTAAACTTGTAATCACTAGAATATAGTTTAGTTAATTCTAAACTTGTTCGCAAACAAAAGTTAATCCTTCTAACTTGACTTTTAAAATCAACTAAACACATGTTCTATATCTATATGATATGCTAACTTAATGATTTAAAACCTGGAAACACGAAAAACACCGTAAAACCGGATTTACGCCGTCGTATTAACACCGCGGGCTATTTTGGGTTAGTTAAATAAAAACTATGATAAACTTTGATTTAAAAGTTGTTATTCTGAGAAAATGATTTTTATTATGAACATGAAACTATATCCAAAAATTATGGTTAAACTCAAAGTGGAAGTATGTTTTCTAAAATGGTCATCTAGACGTCGTTCTTTCGACTGAAATGACTACCTTTACAAAAACGACTTGTAACTTATTTTTTTGACTATAAACCTATACTTTTTCTGTTTAGATTCATAAAATAGAGTTCAATATGAAACCATAGCAATTTGATTCACTCAAAACGGATTTAAAATGAAGAAGTTATGGGTAAAACAAGATTGGATAATTTTTCTCATTTTAGCTACGTGAAAATTGGTAACAAATCTATTCCAACCATAACTTAATCAACTTGTATTGTATATTATGTAATCTTGAGATACCATAGACACGTATACAATGTTTCGACCTATCATGTCGACACATCTATATATATTTCGGAACAACCATAGACACTCTATATGTGAATGTTGGAGTTAGCTATACAGGGTTGAGGTTGATTCCAAAATATATATAGTTTGAGTTGTGATCAATACTGAGATACGTATACACTGGGTCGTGGATTGATTCAAGATAATATTTATCGATTTATTTCTGTACATCTAATTGTGGACAACTAGTTGTAGGTTACTAACGAGGACAGCTGACTTAATAAACTTAAAACATCAAAATATATTAAAAGTGTTGTAAATATATTTTGAACATACTTTGATATATATGTATATATTGTTATAGGTTCGTGAATCAACCAGTGGCCAAGTCTTACTTCCCGAAGAAGTAAAAATCTGTGAAAGTGAGTTATAGTCCCACTTTTAAAATCTAATATTTTTGGGATGAGAATACATGCAGGTTTTATAAATGATTTACAAAATAGACACAAGTACGTGAAACTACATTCTATGGTTGAATTATCGAAATCGAATATGCCCCTTTTTATTAAGTCTGGTAATCTAAGAATTAGGGAACAGACACCATAATTGACGCGAATCCTAAAGATAGATCTATTGGGCCTAACAAACCCCATCCAAAGTACCGGATGCTTTAGTACTTCGAAATTTATATCATATCCGAAGGGTGTCCCGGAATGATGGGGATATTCTTATATATGCATCTTGTTAATGTCGGTTACCAGGTGTTCACCATATGAATGATTTTTATCTCTATGTATGGGATGTGTATTGAAATATGAAATCTTGTGGTCTATTATTATGATTTGATATATATAGGTTAAACCTATAACTCACCAACATTTTTGTTGACGTTTTAAGCATGTTTATTCTCAGGTGATTATTAAGAGCTTCCGCTGTCGCATACTTAAATAAGGACGAGATTTGGAGTCCATGCTTGTATGATATTGTGTAAAAACTGCATTCAAGAAACTTATTTTGTTGTAACATATTTGTATTGTAAACCATTATGTAATGGTCGTGTGTAAACAGGATATTCTAGATTATCATTATTTGATAATCTACGTAAAGCTTTTTAAACCTTTATTGATGAAATAAAGGTTATGGTTTGTTTTAAAATGAATGCAGTCTTTGAAAAATGTCTCATATAGAGGTCAAAACCTCGCAACGAAATCAATTAATATGGAACGTTTTTAATCAATAAGAATGGGACATTTCATATAACGTGTCGGACGCAATTACTATCCTTGGTAGGAGCAATAGTAAAGCTCACCCTTATAATTTTTCGGTATGGCACAAGGTCCTGTCTTTGACCACTATGCAACCACCGTTCTTACGGTTGACACCCGATTTAGTTCAGGTGACCTAATGAATTCCAGGTGAATTCCTAGGATTTTACGTTCAATGGTAATGAACGCATTGAAAATAGGGTTTTCAGAAAACAAATCGGTTTGTAATTTTGATCAAAATATTTTCTCGTTCAAGCTCGAGTTTAGATATCATTGAATTCCATGAGTTTGAATTCTCAATCTTTAAGGTCAATCTCTAGGATTGAGTAATATCAGTCTTAAAAGCTGATTTTTAATCTTTAAGGAGATTATCCTTTCTGGGGATCTGATTCATTAGTCTTATCCAGCTAATTTGCATGGTGCCCCCCCATTTTACAAGATAAATCCTTCTCATGGTTAGGATAAATCTGACCACTTGGCGACCCTGTTTAATGCTGAGGTCCGTGGATTTCCTGCTGATTTTAGTGATGACTTTTCTAGATTTTTCGTCAACCTACAGCTGGTCTGGACGACAACTTCATGACCTAAATCAAGAAGCGCGTGTCTTTTTCGGAAGACTTTACTTCCTTTTAATGATGGAATTGATTCATCGTGTAGATCCATCTTTCTTTTCTTTCATCGGGTAAAACAGTTTAGTTTAGTCCAAAGCAAAAGTATTTTCAGTTATTTGTTACAGATATATGTGACATATGTTTAAGATAACTTGGTAAATATTCCCACACTTGGCTTTTATTTTCCTTTTTATCGTCCTCTATTCCATTTTAAATGAATTTTAACATTTTAGTTTGTTTCTCAATTTATGTCCTTTCCGAGGTAACAATAATTTCGGTGTTAACACCTAGTTTTATCGTTCATAAATATGTATAAACATGATTTTGAGTTCATTTAATTGAAAAAATTTTTAAAAATTTTACTAGAATTGGGTAGTCAGTATATAAGACTAGGGCTGTTCTTTATTATCAGAGAGCACTAGATTCTAATACAACTACTGCTTTACTAGTATTTTTAATGGTAACCAAGTGTATAAAGTAAAAAATTTTAAAATCCGAAAGAATTTAACCCCTTCCCACACTTAAGATCTTGCAATGCCCTCATTTGCAAGAAATCAGTAACAATTTAAATTATTGAGGGTGATTTGTGTGAAAATGATTAAATTTTACCAAAGTTTCCAAACATATTGGCGTTTGTTTGCTGAATGATAAATGGTGCACATCATTTGTTCATTCCTTCTTGTTGTTATTTCACATATATTTTGCATCTTGTCGTCAAAATTAGTTGCTTTTGCTGAACTTAATGCCAGTCTTTGAAAATGCGTTGTTTTACCCTGTTGTGTACATAAGATAAACTGCAAACATATATACATATTTTTGAAGTTTGGTATATTACCCCACATTCAAAAATTATTAAAATCTAAGAATAAAAGTTAGACAATTATAAAAATGATTACAATATTAACAAAAGTATTAAACGTATCAATCATTACAAATTACAAAATAAAAAAAAATAAAAAATAGACTAGGGATGATATTGATACCAATAGGGGATCCAGGCATAACCATAGGTGCTATAGAATGCTTCGGCAGGGTTATACGTAGGATACGGTGGCTACATCTCTATAGACCAGGGAGGGAAGATGGGTTTCGGTGTAGGAATATAGTTTCTACCTATATGTTGGCAATGAGCTATGATTTGGTTCTGATGAACTTGCCAATCTTCAAATGCTCTCTGTCTAGCATTTTCGTACTCCTGAGAAGCTAAAAACCTTTGCATTTCTTGCATCTCATTCCCCCCTCCTACATTACCTTGCTGTTGTTTTCTCTCAACCTGTGGATGTCTACCATGGTATGGTACTTCGGCGTTATTTCGCCTCTTCAAAACTTTCGCACCATGGTATACATTTAAACCTATAGTATCGCGGGGTTCTGGTTCTTCCACTAATAATCCCCCCCGACTTATATCCACACCGAGATATTCAGCAATCAAAGTAATAAAAATACCACCTCCTATTATGCTATGCGGTCTCATCCCCCGAACCATAGCTGATAAATAATAACCCACACAATACGGTATACTTACAGCGCTTTGTGGGTCTCGAATACACATATGGTAAAACAAATCCTGTTCATTTACTTTTTCCTTGTTCTTACCCCTTTGTGTAATCGAATTAGCTAAAAACCTATGAATTACTCTTAATTCAGCTCTATCTATATCCAAATAAGAGTAATTTCCCCCTTTGAAACGGTGATGGCTTGTCATTTGACTCCACACACCGTGTGTATCAAATTTTTCATCTATCTTTCTACCGTTTAGTATCAACCCTCTACAATCAGCAGATGCTAACTCCTCAGGCGTATATATACGTAAAGCCTGAGCCATGTCTAGTAAAGACATGTAGCGCATCGAACCGCCTAACAAAAATCTAATAAAAGAACGATCGGTTAAACTAGCTACCCGATCATTCAACTCTATACTACACAACAATTCTTCACACCATACTTTATATACAGGTCTACGCATGGTGAATAAACGTACCCAGTCATTAAAAGTAGAATTACCATACCTCTGTACAAGTAATTCCCTAATTGGCCCGACCAATTCTACAGCTTCTAAGGGTCCCCATTCTATGACCCTCGGTACCTCAACAACCTTAGAATGAAGAGTATGCAAACCCCTTTGATATTTTAGATAATCTATCCAAAGTCTGTCAAATCTCAGGTTCGGGTGCAACTCTTCCAAGTGCATATCAGAAAATGTCATGACCGGATGAGGTATATCCTGCTTGTAGTAGTTATCCACCTCCTGTTGTTCCGCATTCTCAGCAGGAGCATTGCGGGCTTGGGATGAAGATTCACCCCTTTCAGTCTGCAAAACACATCAAACACAATTTTTGTGCATCCAAATATGCATTAGTGTCTGCAAAATCATCAATCAAAATAATTACAACGACATGATCAATTTATATCAAACTTAAGCTTATTTTCATATTTTCATCAAATCTACACTTTTTCAAATAAGCATATAAGAAAATGTTCGCCAAGTTCATAAGCATTCAACTCAAATAACATGTCAAAATAATCATTACTAGCAATTAAACAAGTTTCAAATGGCATTATCTTTCAAAAATCAAGTTCATGAATTTTAGACTTGAAAAAGTCCACTTTAATTCTCAAAATCATGTGTAGGCTCAAAGTTTGGATCATTTAACAACCTAGACATGTTACACTACTTAATTTAGCAACAATTCATGACAAAAATCGGCCATAACCTGTTTATATCAAAAAGCCCCAAATTTGCTCAAGAACACAAACCCTAGATTACTCAAAATTTGAAGTTTAAGGCTTCTAATCATGTTAAATAGCATCAATCTAGGTTATACAAGCATAATACATAAAAAATTTAAGCCTAATTACACTAAAAAGCATCAAAATCAAATTGGGGAAAAAATTGCTCAAGAACACTAATTTCGAATTAAATGGTGTTTAGGTGTAGAAATTTACCGTTTTTCTTGAGTAATTCCTTGATAGCATCCTTCTCAACATGATTTTAGTGAAAGATTTGATAATTAACGGTTAAAAATTGTGATTTTGGGGGTGTTTTTTCGTGTATTTTCGCAGGTTTTTCGCTGTGTTTTCTGTTGTGGGGAGTGAACTGATCAGTTTCAGCTCTTTATTTTTTTTCTGATATCCGATATCTCCGCGAGTCGCGGTGTTTAGAGCTTCAAACTCCGCGAGTCGCGGAGTTTGCTATTTTTTTTTTAATTTTTAATTTATAAAACAATTAAGTAATTAATTTTTAAAATTTTGTTTCCCTTGTTATTTAGAACGAGGTCGTTTCGGATCGATGTCCCAGTCCGTCCCTCGACAAAATTTTAAAATTTTTCTTTTTGTAGCGATTGTTTTAAAAGCTAAGATTTTTGGGTTTTTTATTGTTTTTGGCATACTTTAATTCAATAAGATTAAAAATAATGATAATAAAAGTTCTCGTCCCTCCCTCGGGTAAAGCATTTTCGGTTCAAAGACCTAGTCTTCAACTTACGACGAATTTTAAAAATCATATTTTTAACTTAATGAGATAAAGTAAATTTTTGTTTTTAAATTCACACCACTTTAATATGAAATTCAAAATTAATATTAAAAATTCACACCAAACTTAAAATTTAAAATGCATAAAATTAAAAATTCATATTTTAAAAATTCACACCAAACTTAATTTAAAAATTCATATTATAAATTCACACCAAACTTAATTTAAAAATTCATATTATAAATTCACACCAAACTTATTTTAATTTTTCATATTATAAATTCACACCAAACTTAATTTAAAAATTCATATTATAAATTCACACCAAACTTATATTATGGTTCAAATATTTACAATTTTAAAAATATTGATTTTACAAAGTTTACAATATTAATTTAAGATTCAAATATTAATTTTAAAAACATGGTAAAAATAAAATTAAAAATCTTTTTGACTTTTTATCCCACTTTAATCAATCAAATATTATCAAAAATATGCGCCTCTCTTTTCGGTAAAGTAATTTCGGTTCCAAAACCTAATTTAACTCATGACAAATTTTTGAAATATTTTGGGTTGATTGATTAAAGATATTTATACCTTAAGAATAAACGTTAAATTTCGCAGTGATGTAATAAATTTTTTTTTGAATGATATCAATAATTTCGGTCGCCAAACCTAATTTTATTTAATACCAATTTAATACTTTTTAGCGAACAAATTAGCGTTTATTATCAAAAGGTTAAAAATAAGAAAAAAAAAATAAAATAAAAACTGTACAGACATACCTGTGAAATAGATTTCTTAGTTATATGATCTATCCCATTCATAAGATAGTCGGTTTAATTGGTTTTCTATGGCTACATAGGCGTAACCTCGAGCATTCAGTGTCTTTTCTTCTAAACATATGAACGGTCCGTCTCTGCATAAAGTAACAAATTCGGTATTTGAATAGGTTTGATTATTTGAACATTTACCTCCATGTGACCATTTTCCGCATTTGTGACATCGTTCTAGGCGTCGTGCTCTTCTTTTTGCTGCGGATTTTGATTTTCCTTTACCAAATTGTAACTTATTATCTTCGTATCTGGATTCTTTTCTAACTCCGTCCATTCTTTCTCTGATTACTGATACTATTTCACTCGGTAGTATGTCATTATTACGTTTAGTGATCAAAGCGTGTAGCATTAGACCATGGTTTAGTTCACAGGCAGTCTTCATTTCGTAAAAACCTAAAAAAAATAAAAATTCAGAATGGGGGGAGAAGACTAGTTCTTTAGGGTCTGCTAGGGAAAGACCATTCGGGTTCCATTTTCGAGAACTACACGAAAACAGATAATCTAACTCTAACAGAAATACATATTATCCTTTAAAGACTTGATTCTCCCCACACTTAGTTAGCTGTGGTGTCGAAATTGTGATTAACTTCGTTGTCAACTTCCATCGGACCATGTATGTAATGTTTAACTCTGTGACCATTAACTTTAAATTCAATCCCTTTTGAATTTATTAATTCTATCGTTCCGTATGGGAAAACTCTTTTAACTATGAATGGTCCAGACCATCTTGATTTCAATTTTCCAGGAAATAGCTTGAATCGTGAATTGAAAAGAAGAACTCTGTCTCCTTTTTTAAATTCTTTTGAACTTCTGATTCTTTTATCATGCCATTTCTTCGTTCTTTCCTTATAGATTAACGAATTTTCGTATGCTTCATGTCTTAATTCTTCTAATTCGTTTAGTTGACTTAATCGTAGACGTCCAGCTTCATGTAAATCAAGATTACATGTCTTCAAAGCCCAAAATGCTTTGTGTTCAATTTCTACTGGAAGATGACATGCTTTTCCATAAACAAGTCTAAAAGGTGTGGTTCCAATTGGAGTTTTGTAGGCTGTTCTAAAAGCCCAGAGTGCATCCTCCAATTTAATGGACCATTCCTTCGGATTTGATCCTACGGTTTTCTCTAGAATACGTTTTAAAGCTCGGTTTGTATTTTCAACTTGTCCACTTATTTGTGGATGATATGCGGTGGAGATTTTATGAGTTACTCCATATCTTTTAAGAACTTTCTCAAGTTGATTATTACAGAAATAAGTACCCCGATCACTTATTAAAGCTTTCGGTGTTCCAAACCTTGCAAAAAGACGTTTTAAAAAGTTGACTACAACTCGTGCATCGTTAGTTGGGAGAGCTTGTGCTTCCTCCCATTTAGATACATAATCAATGGCTACGAGTATATATAGATTATTATGAGATTTTGGAAATGGACCCATAAAGTCAATACCCCAAATGTCAAATACTTCACATACTTGGATGACATTTTGTGGCATTTCATCACGTTGACTTATTTTTCCGGCCCTTTGACAAGCATCACAGGATTTGCAAAGAAGGTGTGCGTCTTTGTAAATTGTAGGCCAATAGAATCCAGCATCATAAACTTTTCTTGCTGTTAGTTGAGGCCCATAATGCCCTCCTGTTGGTCCTGTGTGACAATGGTTTAAAATTTTACTAGCTTCATCTCCAAATACACATCGGCGTATTATTCCATCTGGACAACTTTTAAACAGATGTGGATCTTCCCAAAAATAGTGTTTTATATCACTGAAGAATTTCTTTCGTCTTTGGTACGATAATCCTTTTTCAAGGAATCCACATACTAAATAGTTTGCATAGTCTGCAAACCATGGTATTTCTTTATAATCTATCTTCAATAGATATTCATCAGGAAAGTTGTCTTGTATGGCCGATTCATTTAGAACTTCTAATTCGGGATTTTCAAGACGAGAAAGATGATCAGCGGTGAGATTTTCTGCTCCTCTTTTATCTCGGATTTCAATATCAAACTCTTGTAAGAGTAAGATCCAACGGATTAATCTTGGTTTAGCATCTTGTTTTGAAAATAGGTATCTAAGAGCAGAATGGTATAGTTCGTTTGTGCTCCTTGTAACGTCTTACTAGCATAATATATAGGTTGAAATCGTTTTTCAATCCTTTGTCCTAAAACGGCTCCCATTGCAAAATCACTTGCATCGCACATTAGTTCAAATGGTAGATTCCAATTTGGTGTTATCATGATCGGCGCATTAGTTAGTTTTTCTTTAAGAATATTAAAAGATTTGATACACTCATCTGAAAAGATGAATGGAGCATCTTTTTCTAGGAGTTTATTCATAGGAGTGTCAATTTTAGAAAAATCTTTTATGATACGTCGGTAAAAACCGGCATGCCCTAGAAAACTCCTAACTCCTCTAACATTGGTGGGATGTAGAAGTTTAGCAATTACATCTACTTTAGCTCTATCCACTTCAATTCCTTCTTTTGAAATTTTATGATCAAGAACAATGCCTTCTTTAACCATGAAATGGCATTTCTCCCAATTAAGAACTAGATTTGATTGTTCGCATCTAATTAGCATTCGTTCCAGATTAACTAGACACGATTCAAATGTATCACTGAAGACTGAAAAGTCATCCATGAATACTTCCATGCATTCTTCTATCATGTCATGAAAAATCGCCATCATACACCTTTGAAAGGTTGCTGGGGCGTTGCAAAGTCCAAATGGCATGCGTTTGTAAGCAAAAGTACCATAAGGGCACGTGAATGTGGTTTTCTCTTGATCTTCGGGTGCTATTGGAATTTGAAAATATCCGGAAAATCCATCTAGAAAACAATAGTAACTGTTTTCGGCTAATCTTTCCAACATTTGATCTATGAAAGGTAAGGGAAAGTGATCTTTTCTGGTGGTGTCATTTAATTTTCTATAATCAATACATACACGCCATCCTGTTACAGTCCTAGTAGGAATAAGCTCATTTTTCTCATTTGTAATGACAGTCATGCCACCCTTCTTAGGTACGCATTGAACTGGGCTTACCCATGGACTATCAGAGATTGGATAAATTAAACCTACATCTAGCAGTTTAATAATCTCTTTCTTAACTACATCTTGCATATTAGGATTTAGTCTTCATTGGCGTTGCACATACGTTTTATGACCTTCTTCCATAAGGATTTTATGTGTGCAATACGAAGGACTTATTCCTTTAATATCATGAATCTTCCATGCAATGGCTGGTTTATGAGCTTTCAACACAGAAATGAGTTGTGATTTCTCATTTTCAGTAAGAGAAGACGATATTATTACAGGTAATTCAGATTCACCATGTAAATAAGCGTATTCCAAATGGTTTGGAAGTGGCTTTAACTCTAATTTCGGAGGTTCTTCTATCGATTATTTATATCGATATCTGTCTTCTTCTTTTAGCATTTGAATTTCTTCTGTTGTTGGTTCATATCCATTAGCTATAAGTGTAGCTAACATTTCAGCTTCATCAATTGGTTCATTACCTTCTCCTAAAGAACATTCTCCTGTTCCTTGTAATTCTGGAAATTCTTCTAATAATTCTGCATGTGCATCTATAGTTTGAATATAATAACATGTATCATCTGCAGATTGTGGTTGTTGCATTGCTCTATCAACTGAAAAGGTAACACTCTCATCCTCTATACTTAGGGTCAGTTTCTTACCGAACACGTCTATCATTGCTTTAGCCGTGTTTAAGAATGGTCTTCCTAATATGAGAGGAACTTGAGAATCTTCTTCCATGTCCAGAACAACAAAATCTACTGGAAATACTAAAGTACCAACTTTAACTAGCATGTTCTCCATTATCCCTCTAGGATATTTTATTGATCTATCGGCTAGTTGTATGCTTATTCTTGTTGGTTTCAATTCTCCAAGGTCTAGTTTAGTGTATAGTGAATACGGCATTAGATTTATACTAGCACCTAAGTCTGCCAATGCTTCTATTGAACTAAGACTACCCAGAAAACATGGAATTGTGAAACTTCCTGGATCAGATAGTTTTTCTGGTATCTTATTCAACAGCACTGCTGAACAATTAGCATTCATAGTAACAGCTGAGAGTTCTTCCATTTTCTTTCTATTTGAGATTAGATCTTTCAAGAATTTAGCATATCTAGGCATTCCTGAAATCACATCAATGAAAGGAAGATTTACATTTATCTGTTTAAACATATCCAAGAATTTGGATTGCTCGGCTTCAAGTTTCTCTTTCTTCATAATAGAACCACCAGCTGCTATATCTATGTCTTTCCTTGTAGTGATGTCGCATCCTTGGTAGAATATATGTACTATTTGACAGGTGTCTAAACCATGTTGCGGACATCCTCTTAATAACTTTCCATATCTTGTCCATGCCTCATATAGAGTTTCATTCGGTTTCTGTGTGAACGTAACAATTTCTGCTTGAAGTCTTACGGCTTTAGATGCAGGAAAGAATTGTTTAAGAAATTTGTCAACTAAAACATCCCATGTATCGATCGCCCCTTCAGGTAACGATTCCAACCAATCTTTGGCTTCTCCCTTTAAAGTCCAGGGAAATAACATGAGATATATCTGTTCATCCTCCACTTCTCGGATTTTAAATAGTGTGCAGATCCTATTAAAGGTACGTAGATGTTCATTTGGATCTTCCTTCGGCGCACCACTAAATTGGCATTGATTAGTCACCATGTGTAGAATTTGTCCTTTGATTTCATAATCTGGCGCATTAATGTCTGGATGAGTAATTGCGTGACCTTGGCCAGTGCGTTTAGCTCTCATTCGGTCTTCCATACTTAAAGGTTCCAGATTCTCCATAATTGAATTTGTTGAATCGGAATCACTAGATGATTCTGATTTAATGCTTCGTTCCTCAACAATCTCTGTTTGAATGATTGGTGGTTCCGGAGGAAAGTTTAGTGGTTCAGGATCTACGAACCGTTCCTGAATATTCTCCGGATTCTCAATTGTGAGGTCGGGTCCAAAAAATGGATTATCGGAAATTTGAACTGAAGTACTTGGTCGACTGGATGACGATTCTAAAGAAAAATCAACGGCAGTAATATTTGCTAAATGTCTTGATCTAGTTACAGGTGGTGAACGTACAAAAGGTGATGAACGTCTTGCTCGGTGCATTCACTGAATATCCTATTAGTTTTTAAAAGGAAAGAAAAATTATAATAAGTTATCCAATCAATAGACTTTTCTGATTTTGCCCACGTTTCGAATATCCAAAAGATACAGCAGAGGGGCAGGATTCGTTTGGTCTCAATATAATTGAGGACTGTTTGGCTCCAATAACCCGGTCCACGTACAAATCCAACTATTACTACGAACCAGAAAATTTTGATGTCTATCAATTTAACCACTTAAAATAAATTTTCGTAATTTTAAGAAATTTAGATAAGAAGTAGAATAAAAATCTATGTCCTAAAACTAGAATAGCGAGAAATAATAAAGAAAAAGAGTTCGTCGAAAAAGGTCGAAAAAGAAAAATGGTTGAAAAATAAAAGGTGACGGAAAAATTAAAGAAACTTATAAAACTTAAAAGTACTTGACTAACCTAACCTTATTACTACAACTAACTTAAAATTATAATCGCAAATTGAGATTACTAATTGGAATGATAATTGATACATAGGTAAAAGTCGTCTAAAAATATTAAAGCTTACAGGAAAACTAAATCCCAAATGAAAATAACTTAAAAAGAAACTAAAACTTAAAAAGGCGTCGCAAAATTCTAAAGCACCTAAATCTTAGTCTAAAGAAAAAGCACTTAAGGAATTCTACGGCAAAGCCTAAAAATCTAGAAGTAGAAATATCTATGGCAAAAACTGAGTTCAAAACTAAAAACTAGCTAAAAATACAAATATTAGGCTACAACGATTGAAAAGGGACAAAATATAAAAATATACAAAAAGTTGTAAAAAGTACAATTTTTATAAAAATATATTTTTATATTATTTATTTAATAAAACTACTAATTTTACAATTTAATTAAACTAATTTAATTAAATAAAACAAATTACATTTTGAGTAATCTAGGGTTTGTGTTCTTTTAGCATTTGGAATTTATTGATATCATTCAAAAATTTATTACATCTTTCACTAAAATCATGTTGAGAAGGATGCTATCAAGGAATTACTCAAGAAAAACGGTAAATTTCTACACCTAAACACCATTTAATCCGAAATTAGTGTTCTTGAGCAATTTTTTCCCCAATTTGATTTTGATGCTTTTTAGTGTAATTAGGCTTAAATTGTTTATGTATTATGCTTGTATAACCTAGATTGATGCTATTTAACATGATTAGAAGCCTTAAACTTCAAATTTTGAGTAATCTAGGGTTTGTGTTCTTGAGCAAATTTGGGGCTTTTTGATATAAACAGGTTATGGCCGATTTTTGTCATGAATTGCTGCTGAATTAAGTAGTGTAACATGTCTAGGTAGTTAAATGATCCAAACTTTGAGCCTAAACATGATTTTGAGAATTAAAGTGGACTTTTTCAAGTCTAAAATTCATGAACTTGATTTTTGAAAGATAATGCCATTTGAAACTTGTTTAATTGCTAGTAATGATTATTTTGACATGTTATTTGAGTTGAATGCTTATGAACTTGGCGAACATTTTCGTATATGCTTATTTGAAAAAGTGTAGATTTGATGAAAATATGAAAATAAGCTTAAGTTTGATATAAATTGATCATGTCGTTGTAATTATTTTGATTGATGATTTTGCAGACACTAATGCATATTTGGATGCACAAAAATTGTGTTTGATGTGTTTTGCAGACTGAAAGGGGTGAATCTTCATCCCAAGCCCGCAATGCTCCTGCTGAGAATGCGGAACAACAGGAGGTGGATAACTACTACAAGCAGGATATACCTCATCCGGTCATGACATTTTCTGATATGCACTTGGAAGAGTTGCACCCGAACCTGAGATTTGACAGACTTTGGATAGATTATCCAAAATATCAAAGAGGTTTGCATACTCTTCATTCTAAGGTTGTTGAGGTACCGAGGGTCATAGAATAGGGACCCTTAGAAGCTGTAGAATTGGCCGGGCCAATTAGGGAATTACTTGTACAGAGGTATGGTAATTCTACTTTTAATGACTGGGTACGTTTATTCACCATGCGTAGACCTGTATATAAAGTATGGTGTGAAGAATTGTTGTGTAGTATAGAGTTGAATGATCGGGTAGCTAGTTTAACTGATCGTTCTTTTATTAGATTTTTGTTAGGCGGTTCGATGCGCCACATGTCTTTACTAGACATGGCTCAGGCTTTACGTATATATACGCCTGAGGAGTTAGCATCTGCCGATTGTAGAGGGTTGATACTAAATGGTAGAAAGATAGATGAAAATTTTGATACACACGGTATGTGGAGTCAAATGACAAGCCATCACCGTTTCAAAGGGGGAAATTACTCTTATTTGGATATAGATAGAGCTGAATTAAGAGTAATTCATAGATTTTTAGCTAATTCAATTACACAAAGGGGTAAGAACAAGGAAAAAGTAAATGAACAGGATTTGTTTTACCATATGTGTATTCGAGACCCACAAAGCGCTGTAAGTATACCGTATTGTGTGGGTTATTATTTATCAGCTATGGTTCGGGGGATGAGACCGCATAGCATAATAGGAGGTGGTATTTTTATTACTTTGATTGGTGAATATCTCGGTGTGGATATAAGTCGGGGGGGATTATTAGTAGAAGAACCAGAACCCCGCGATACTATAGGTTTAAATGTATACCATGGTGCGAAAGTTTTGAAGAGGCGAAATAACGCCGCAGTACCATACCATGGTAGACATCCACAGGTTGAGAGAAACCAACAGCAAGGTAATGTAGGAGGGGGAAATGAGATGCAAGAAATGCAAAGGTTTATAGCTTCACAGGAGTGCGAAAATGCTAGACAGAGAGCATTTGAAGATTGGCAAGTTCATCAGAACCAAATCATAGCTCATTGCCAACATATAGGTAGAAACTATATTCCTACACCGAAACCCATCTTCCCTCCCTGGTCTATAGAGATGCAGCCACCGTATCCTACGTATAACCCTGCCGAAGCATTCTATAGCACCTATGGTTATGCCTGGAACCCCTATTGGTATCAATATCATCCCTAGTCTATTTTTTATTTTTATTTTTATTTTGTAATTTGTAATGATTGATACGTTTAATACTTTTGTTAATATTGTAATCATTTTTATAATTGTCTAACTTTTATTCTTAGATTTTAATAATTTTTGAATGTGGGGTAATATACCAAACTTCAAAAATATGTATATATGTTTGCAGTTTATCTTATGTACACAACAGGGTAAAACAACGCATTTTCAAAGACTGGCATTAAGTTCAGCAAAAGCAACTAATTTTGACGACAAGATGCAAAATATATGTGAAATAACAACAAGAAGGAATGAACAAATGATGTGCACCATTTATCATTCAGCAAACAAACGCCAATATGTTTGGAAACTTTGGTAAAATTTAATCATTTTCACACAAATCACCCTCAATAATTTAAATTGTTACTGATTTCTTGCAAATGAGGGCATTGCAAGATCTTAAGTGTGGGAAGGGGTTAAATTCTTTCGGATTTTAAAATTTTTTACTTTATACACTTGGTTACCATTAAAAATACTAGTAAAGCAGTAGTTGTATTAGAATCTAGTGCTCTCTGATAATAAAGAACAGCCCTAGTCTTATATAATGACTACCCAATTCTAGTAAAATTTTTAAAAAAATTTTCAATTAAATGAACTCAAAATCATGTTTATACATATTTATGAACGATAAAACTAGGTGTTAACACCGAAATTATTGTTACCTCGGAACGGACATAAACTGAGAAACAAACTAAAATGTTAAAATTCATTTAAAATGGAATAGAGGACGATAAAAAGGAAAATAAAAGCCAAGTGTGGGAATATTTACCAAGTTATCTTAAACATATGTCACATATATCTGTAACAAATAACTGAAAATACTTTTGCTTTGGACTAAACTAAACTGTTTTACCCGATGAAAGAAAAGAAAGATGGATCTACACGATGAATCAATTCCATCATTAAAAGGAAGTAAAGTCTTCCGAAAAAGACACGCGCTTCTTGATTTAGGTCATGAAGTTGTCGTCCAGACCAGCTGTAGGTTGACGAAAAATCTAGAAAAGTCATCACTAAAATCAGCAGGAAATCCACGGACCTCAGCATTAAACAGGGTCGCCAAGTGGTCAGATTTATCCTAACCATGAGAAGGATTTATCTTGTAAAATGGGGAGCACCATGCAAATTAGCTGGATAAGACTAATGAATCAGATCCCCAGAAAGGATAATCTCCTTAAAGATTAAAAATCAGCTTTTAAGACTGATATTACTCAATCCTAGAGATTGACCTTAAAGATTGAGAATTTAAACTCATGGAATTCAATGATATCTAAACTCGAGCTTGAATGAGAAAATATTTTGATCAAAATTACAAACCGATTTCTTTTCTGAAAACCCTATTTTCAATGCGTTCATTACCATTGAACGTAAAATCCTAGAAATTCACCTGGAATTCATTAGGTCACCTGAACTAAATCGGGTGTCAACCGTAAGAACGGTGGTTGCATAGTGGTCAAAGACAGGACCTTGTGCCATACCGAAAAATTATAAGGGTGAGCTTTACTATTGCTCCTACCAAGGATAGTAATTGCGTCCGACACGTTATAGACCATAATTAAAAGCATGTCAGGGGGCATTGCCTTAACAGTTGCTTGTTCAACGCTTTCCTTTACAACCGGACGATTGTTTACCGAAAGGTAATATACGGGACAAGTAAACTGGACGTGTTGCTTTCCAAATACAAGGTTAGCAAGTGGGTGACACAAAACCATAAATTTTGAGCTAAAATTTTCAAATCTGAAACCCACCAAACCCACAAAAATATTTTGCAAACACCGGTAAAGGGTTATTCCGGAAAACTTATCTAGGGTAAAAACTAGATTTAATTTTTAAAAGATCAAATGTTTTCATAAAGATCCAATTTCCTTAATGGATCTAAATTTTTATAGTCATGTGGGACTGTAAACCATATCGTTACTACCATTGTTTATACCACCGTATAGAAATCACTGATGTACAAAATGTGAAGAATAAAGAAGTGATTCTAGTATTTCAAGACAATATTGCTTGAGGACAAGCAACGCTTAAGTGTGGGAATATTTGATAATGCTAAAAACGAACATATATTTCATATCATTATTCCTCAAGAAAGACAAGCTTTTAGTTGCAATTGTTCTATTTACAAGTGATATTCGTTTAAATAATAAAAGGTGAAGACAAAAGATAGATTCGACGAATTGTAGACGCAAACGACCAAAAAGCTCAAAAGTACAAAAGACAATCAAAGAGGTTCCAATTATTGATAAGAAACGTCTCAAAATTACAAGAGTACAAGATTCAAAACGCAAAGTACAAGATATTAAATTGTACGCAAGGACGTTCGAAAATCCGGAACCGGGACCAGAGTCAACTCTCAACGCTCGACGCAACGGACTAAAAATTACAAGTTAACTATGCACATAAATATAATATAATATTTAAATAATTCTTATAATTATTTAATATATTATATTTATTTAAAACCGTCGGTAAACAAAGAGCCAAACTCCTCTGAGCTGTAATTTCAAACTCCGCGACTCGCGGAGTTTGAAGGCAAAATTGGCCGCGAGTCGCGGACCCCCAAAATGAGAAACTGCCTATAAAGCCAACCGAATTCTGAGCATTTTTCATCATCTTTTTCTTCTTCTCTCATAATACTACGTAAATATTTATATTTATATTTTAATTTTAATTTTAATTTTAATTTTAATTATAATTCTAATAATAAGGGTATGTTAGCGAATATTGTAAGGGTGTAAGTCGAAATTCTGTCCGTGTAACGCTACGCTATTTTTAATCATTGTAAGTTATGTTCAACCTTTTTACATTAATGTCTCGTAGCTAAGTTATTATTATGCTTATTTAAAACGAAGTAATCATGATGTTAGGCTAATTACTAAAATTGGGTAATTGGGCTTTGTACCATAATTGGGGTTTGGACAAAAGAACGACACTTGTGAAAATTAGACTATGAGCTATTAATGGGCTTTATATTTGTTTAACTAAATGATAGTTTGTTAATGTTAATATAAAGATTTACAATTGGGCGTCCCTATAAATTACCATATACACTCAATCGGACACGATGGACGGGGTATTTATATGTACGAATAATCGTTCATTTAACCGGACACATGAATGGATTAATAGCCACTAGAATAATTAAAACAGGGGTGAAATTATGTACAAGGACACTTGGTATAATTAATAACAAAATATTAAAACCTTGGGTTACACTCAGTCGACATCCTGGTGTAATTATTAAACAAAATATTAAAATATTGTTACAGTTTAAGTCCCCAATTAGTTGGAATATTTAACTTCGGGTATAAGGATAATTTGACGAGGACACTCGCACTTTATATTTATGACTGATGGACTGTTATGGACAAAAACCAGACGGACATATTAAATAATACAGGACAAAGGACAATTAACCCATGGGCATAAAACTAAAATCAACACGTCAAACATCATGATTATGGAAGTTTAAATAAGCATAATTCTTTTATTTCATATTTAATTTCCTTTATTTTATATTTAATTGCACTTCTAATTATCGCATTTTCATTGTTATTTTATTTAATTGCACTCTTAATTATCGTACTTTTTAATTATCGCAAGTTTATTTTATCGCACTTTTATTATTCGCAATTTCATTACCGTTATTTACTTTACGCTTTAATTTAAGTCTTGTATTTATATTTATTATTTTACATTTGGTTTTAACTGCGACTAAAGTTTTAAAATCGACAAACCGGTCATTAAACGGTAAAAACCCCCTTTTATAATAATAATATTACTCTTAATTTATTTATTTATAGAATGGATATACTTAAACCTTGCTACAACACTTATAGGCAGTGTACCTAATCGTACAGTAGTGTAGTTTTTAGTAAGTCCGGTTCGTTCCACAGGGAATCTTTTTAAACAAAGCTTAACGCTATATTAGTTTACTTTTATAAAAATACAAATATATATATATAAGTAATATTATTATTATAAAGGGGGGTTTTTACCGTTTAATGACCGGTTTGTCGATTTTAAAACTTTAGTCGCAGTTAAAACCAAATGCAAAATATTAAAAATAAATACAAGACTTAAATTAAAGCATAAAGTAAATAACGATAATGAAATTGCGAATAATAAAAGTGCGATAAAATAAACTTGCGATAATTAAAAGTGCAATTAAATACAATAACAATAAATAAAAATGCGATAATTAGAAGTGCAATTAAATATAAAATAAAGGAAATTAAATATGAAATAAAAGAATTATGCTTATTTAAACTTCCGTAATCATGATGTTTGACGTGTTGATTTTAGTTTTATGCCCATGGGTTAATTGTCCTTTGTCCTGGATTATTTAATATGTTCGTCTGGTTTTTGTCCATAACAGTCCATCAGTCATAAATATAAAGTGCGAGTGTCCTCGTCAAATTATCCTTATACCCGAAGTTAAATATTCCAACTAATTGGGGACTTAAACTGTAACAATATTTTAATATTTTGTTTAATAATTACACTAGGATGTCGACTGAGTGTAACCCAAGGTTTTAATATTTTGTTATTAATTATACCAAGTATCCTTGTACATAATTTCACCCCTGTTTTAATTATTCTAGTGGCTATTAATCCATTCCTGTGTCCGGTTAAATGAACGATTATTCGTACATATAAATACCCCGCTCATCGTGTCCGATTGAGTGTATATGGTAATTTATAGGGACGCCCAATTGTAAATCTTTATATTAACATTAACAAACTATCATTTAGTTAAACAAATATAAAGCCCATTAATAGCTCATAGTCTAATTTTCACAAGTGTCGTTCTTTTGTCCAAACCCCAATTATGGTACAAAGCCCAATTACCCAATTTTAGTAATTAGCCCAACATCATGATTACTTCGTTTTAAATAAGCATAATAATAACTTAGCTACGAGACATTAATGTAAAAAGGTTGAACATAACTTACAATGATTAAAAATAGCGTAGCGTTACACGGACAGAATTTCGACTTACACCCTTACAATATTCGCTAACATACCCTTATTATTAGAATTATAATTAAAATTAAAATTAAAATTAAAATATAAATATAAATATTTACGTAGTATTATGAGAGAAGAAGAAAAAGATGATGAAAAATGCTCAGAATTCGGTTGGCTTTATAGGCAGTTTCTCATTTTGGGGGTCCGCGACTCGCGGCCAATTTTGCCTTCAAACTCCGCGAGTCGCGGAGTTTGAAATTACAGCTCAGAGGAGTTTGGCTCTTTGTTTACCGACGGTTTTAAATAAATATAATATATTAAATAATTATAAGAATTATTTAAATATTATATTATATTTATGTGCATAGTTAACTTGTAATTTTTAGTCCGTTGCGTCGAGCGTTGAGAGTTGACTCTGGTCCCGGTTCCGGATTTTCGAACATCCTTGCGTACAATTTAATATCTTGTACTTTGCGTTTTGAATCTTGTACTCTTGTAATTTCGAGACGTTTCTTATCAATAATTGGAACCTCTTTGATTGTCTTTTGTACTTTTGAGCTTTTGGTCGTTTGCGTCTTCAATTCGTCGAATCTGTCTTTTGTCTTCACCTTTTATTATTTAAACGAATATCACTTGTAAATAGAACAATTGCAACTAAAAGCTTGTCTTTCTTGAGGAATAATGATATGAAATATATGTTCGTTTTTAGCATTATCAAATATTCCCACACTTAAGCGTTGCTTGTCCTCAAGCAATATTGTCTTGAAATACTAGAATCACTTCTTTATTCTTCACACTTTCTACATCAGTGATTTCTATACGGTGGTATAAACAATGGTAGTAACGATATGGTTTACAGTCCCACATGACTATAAAAATTTAGATCCATTAAGGAAATTGGATCTTTATGAAAACATTTGATCTTTTAAAAATTAAATCTAGTTTTTACCCTAGAAAAGTTTTCCGGAATAACCCTTTACCGGTGTTTGCAAAATATTTTTGTGGGTTTGGTGGGTTTCAGATTTGAAAATTTTAGCTCAAAATTTATGGTTTTGTGTCACCCACTTGCTAACCTTGTATTTGGAAAGCAACACGTCCAGTTTACTTGTCCCGTATATTACCTTTCGGTAAACAATCGTCCGGTTGTAAAGGAAAGCGTTGAACAAGCAACTGTTAAGGCAATGCCCCCTGACATGCTTTTAATTATGGTCTATAACGTGTCGGACGCAATTACTATCCTTGGTAGGAGCAATAGTAAAGCTCACCCTTATAATTTTTCGGTATGGCACAAGGTCCTGTCTTTGACCACTATGCAACCACCGTTCTTACGGTTGACACCCGATTTAGTTCAGGTGACCTAATGAATTCCAGGTGAATTCCTAGGATTTTACGTTCAATGGTAATGAACGCATTGAAAATAGGGTTTTCAGAAAACAAATCGGTTTGTAATTTTGATCAAAATATTTTCTCGTTCAAGCTCGAGTTTAGATATCATTGAATTCCATGAGTTTGAATTCTCAATCTTTAAGGTCAATCTCTAGGATTGAGTAATATCAGTCTTAAAAGCTGATTTTTAATCTTTAAGGAGATTATCCTTTCTGGGGATCTGATTCATTAGTCTTATCCAGCTAATTTGCATGGTGCCCCCCCATTTTACAAGATAAATCCTTCTCATGGTTAGGATAAATCTGACCACTTGGCGACCCTGTTTAATGCTGAGGTCCGTGGATTTCCTGCTGATTTTAGTGATGACTTTTCTAGATTTTTCGTCAACCTACAGCTGGTCTGGACGACAACTTCATGACCTAAATCAAGAAGCGCGTGTCTTTTTCGGAAGACTTTACTTCCTTTTAATGATGGAATTGATTCATCGTGTAGATCCCTCTTTCTTTTCTTTCATCGGGTAAAACAGTTTAGTTTAGTCCAACCATAGCTGAAAATTTTGATACACACGGTGTGTGGAGTCAAATGACAAGCCATCACCGTTTCAAAGGGGGAAATTACTCTTATTTGGATATAGATAGAGCTGAATTAAGAGTAATTCATAGGTTTTTAGCTAATTCGATTACACAAAGGGGTAAGAATAAGGAAAAAGTAAATGAACAGGATTTGTTTTACCATATGTGTATTCGAGACCCACAAAGCGCTGTAAGTATACCGTATTGTGTGGGTTATTATTTATCAGCTATGGTTCGGGGGATGAGACCGCATAGCATAATAGGAGGTGGTATTTTTATTACTTTGATTGCTGAATTTCTCGGTGTGGATATAAGTCGGGGGGGATTATTAGTGGAAGAACCAGAACCCCGCGATACTATAGGTTTAAATGTATACCATGGTGCGAAAGTTTTGAAGAGGCAAAATAACGCCGCAGTACCATACCATGGTAGACATCCACAGGTTGAGAGAAACCAACAGCAAGGTAATGTAGGAGGGGGGAATGAGATGCAAGAAATGCAAAGGTTTATAGCTTCTCAGGAGTACGAAAATGCTAGACAGAGAGCATTTGAAGATTGGCAAGTTCATCAGAACCAAATCATAGCTCATTGCCAACATATAGGTAGAAACTATATTCCTACACCGAAACCCATCTTCCCTCCCTGGTCTATAGAGATGCAGCCACCGTATCCTACGTATAACCCTGCCGAAGCATTCTATAGCACCTATGGTTATGCCTGGAACCCCTATTGGTATCAATATCATCCCTAGTCTATTTTTTATTTTTTTTTATTTTGTAATTTGTAATGATTGATACGTTTAATACTTTTGTTAATATTGTAATCATTTTTATAATTGTCTAACTTTTATTCTTAGATTTTAATAATTTTTGAATGTGGGGTAATATACCAAACTTCAAAAATATGTATATATGTTTGCAGTTTATCTTATGTACACAACAGGGTAAAATAACGCATTTTCAAAGACTGGCATTAAGTTCAGCAAAAACAACTAATTTTGACGACAAGATGCAAAATATATGTGAAATAACAACAAGAAGGAATGAACAAATGATGTGCACCATTTATCATTCAGCAAACAAACACCAATATGTTTGGAAACTTTGGTAAAATTTAATCATTTTCACACAAATCACCCTCAATAATTAAATTGTTACTGATTTCTTGCAAATGAGGGCATTGCAAGATCTTAAGTGTGGGAAGGGGTTAAATTCTTTCGGATTTTAAAATTTTTTACTTTATACACTTGGTTACCATTAAAAATACTAGTAAAACAGTAGTTGTATTAGAATCTAGTGCTCTCTGATAATAAAGAACAGCCCTAGTCTTATATACTGACTACCCAATTCTAGTAAAATTTTTAAAAAAAATTTCAATTAAATGAACTCAAAATCATGTTTATACATATTTATGAACGATAAAACTAGGTGTTAACACCGAAATTATTGTTACCTCGGAAAGGACATAAATTGAGAAACAAACTAAAATGTTAAAATTCATTTAAAATGGAATAGAGGACGATAAAAAGGAAAATAAAAGCCAAGTGTGGGAATATTTACCAAGTTATCTTAAACATATGTCACATATATCTGTAACAAATAACTGAAAATACTTTTGCTTTGGACTAAACTAAACTGTTTTACCCGATGAAAGAAAAGAAAGATGGATCTACACGATGAATCAATTCCATCATTAAAAGGAAGTAAAGTCTTCCGAAAAAGACACGCGCTTCTTGATTTAGGTCATGAAGTTGTCGTCCAGACCAGCTGTAGGTTGACGAAAAATCTAGAAAAGTCATCACTAAAATCAGCAGGAAATCCACGGACCTCATCATTAAACAGGGTCGCCAAGTGGTCAGATTTATCCTAACCATGAGAAGGATTTATCTTGTAAAATGGGGGGCACCATGCAAATTAGCTGGATAAGACTAATGAATCAGATCCCCAGAAAGGATAATCTCCTTAAAGATTAAAAATCAGCTTTTAAGACTGATATTACTCAATCCTAGAGATTGACCTTAAAGATTGAGAATTCAAACTCATGGAATTCAATGATATCTAAACTCGAGCTTGAACGAGAAAATATTTTGATCAAAATTACAAACTGATTTGTTTTCTGAAAACCCTATTTTCAATGCGTTCATTACCATTGAACGTAAAATCCTAGGAATTCACCTGGAATTCATTAGGTCACCTGAACTAAATCGGGTGTCAACCGTAAGAACGGTGGTTGCATAGTGGTCAAAGACAGGACCTTGTGCCATACCGAAAAATTATAAGGGTAAGCTTTACTATTGCTCCTACCAAGGATAGTAATTGCGTCCGACACGTTATAGACCATAATTAAAAGCATGTCAGGGGGCATTGCCTTAACAGTTGCTTGTTCAACGCTTTCCTTTACAACCGGACGATTGTTTACCGAAAGGTAATATACGGGACAAGTAAACTGGACGTGTTGCTTTCCAAATACAAGGTTAGCAAGTGGGTGACACAAAACCATAAATTTTGAGCTAAAATTTTCAAATCTGAAACCCACCAAACCCACAAAAATATTTTGCAAACACCGGTAAAGGGTTATTCCGGAAAACTTTTCTAGGGTAAAAACTAGATTTAATTTTTAAAAGATCAAATGTTTTCATAAAGATCCAATTTCCCTAATGGATCTAAATTTTTATAGTCATGTGGGACTGTAAACCATATCGTTACTACCATTGTTTATACCACCGTATAGAAATCACTGATGTACAAAGTGTGAAGAATAAAGAAGTGATTCTAGTATTTCAAGACAATATTGCTTGAGGACAAGCAACGCTTAAGTGTGGGAATATTTGATAATGCTAAAAACGAACATATATTTCATAGCATTATTCCTCAAGAAAGACAAGCTTTTAGTTGCAATTGTTCTATTTACAAGTGATATTCGTTTAAATAATAAAAGGTGAAGACAAAAGACAGATTCGACGAATTGAAGACGCAAACGACCAAAAAGCTCAAAAGTACAAAAGACAATCAAAGAGGTTCCAATTATTGATAAGAAACGTCTCGAAATTACAAGAGTACAAGATTCAAAACGCAAAGTACAAGATATTAAATTGTACGCAAGGACGTTCGAAAATCCGAAACCGGGACCAGAGTCAACTCTCAACGCTCGACGCAACGGACTAAAAATTACAAGTTAACTATGCACATAAATATAATATAATATTTAAATAATTCTTATAATTATTTAATATATTATATTTATTTAAAATCGTCGGTAAACAAAGAGCCAAACTCCTCTGAGCTGTAATTTCAAACTCCGCGACTCGCGGAGTTTGAAGGCAAAATTGGCCGCGAGTCGCGGACCCCCAAAATGAGAAACTGCCTATAAAGCCAACCGAATTCTGAGCATTTTTCATCATCTTTTTCTTCTTCTCTCATAATACTACGTAAATATTTATATTTATATTTTAATTTTAATTTTAATTTTAATTATAATTCTAATAATAAGGGTATGTTAGCGAATATTGTAAGGGTGTAAGTCGAAATTCTGTCCGTGTAACGCTACGCTATTTTTAATCATTGTAAGTTATGTTCAACCTTTTTACATTAATGTCTCGTAGCTAAGTTATTATTATGCTTATTTAAAACGAAGTAATCATGATGTTGGGCTAATTACTAAAATTGGGTAATTGGGCTTTGTACCATAATTGGGGTTTGGACAAAAGAATGACACTTGTGAAAATTAGACTATGAGCTATTAATGGGCTTTATATTTGTTTAACTAAACGATAGTTTGTTAATGTTAATATAAAGATTTACAATTGGGCGTCCCTATAAATTACCATATACACTCAATCGGACACGATGAGCGGGGTATTTATATGTACGAATAATCGTTCATTTAACCGGACACAGGAATGGATTAATAGCCACTAGAATAATTAAAACAGGGGTGAAATTATGTACAAGGACACTTGGTATAATTAATAACAAAATATTAAAACCTTGGGTTACACTCAGTCGACATCCTGGTGTAATTATTAAACAAAATATTAAAATATTGTTACAGTTTAAGTCCCCAATTAGATGGAATATTTAACTTCGGGTATAAGGATAATTTGACGAGGACACTCGCACTTTATATTTATGACTGATGGACTGTTATGGACAAAAACCAGACGGACATATTAAATAATCCAGGACAAAGGACAATTAACCCATGGGCATAAAACTAAAATCAACACGTCAAACATCATGATTATGGAAGTTTAAATAAGCATAATTCTTTTATTTCATATTTAATTTCCTTTATTTTATATTTAATTGCACTTCTAATTATCGCATTTTTATTGTTATTTTATTTAATTGCACTCTTAATTATCGTACTTTTTAATTATCGCAAGTTTATTTTATCGCACTTTTATTATTCGCAATTTCATTACCGTTATTTACTTTACGCTTTAATTTAAGTCTTGTATTTATATTTATTATTTTACATTTGGTTTTAACTGCGACTAAAGTTTTAAAATCGACAAACCGGTCATTAAACGGTAAAAACCCCCTTTATAATAATAATATTACTTATATATATATATTTGTATTTTTATAAAAGTAAACTAATATAGCGTTAAGCTTTGTTTAAAAAGATTCCCTGTGGAACGAACCGGACTTACTAAAAACTACACTACTGTATGATTAGGTACACTGCCTATAAGTGTTGTAGCAAGGTTTAAGTATATCCATTCTATAAATAAATAAATATCTTGTGTAAAATTGTATCGTATTTAATAGTATTTTCTGCTAAAATTAATAGCTATTTTATACCACTCCGCTACCACATCAATGGCCGTAAGTGCAGATCCCCTATTTGTTGGGCTGAAGTAGGTGAAAAGCAAATCACCGGACCCGAGGTAGTCCATGAAACGACGGAGAAGATTGCTCAGATTCAAGCTAGACTTAAGACTGCCCGTGATCGCCAAAAGAGTTATGCTGATCTTAAGCGTAAGGACTTTGAATTCAATGTTGGTGATCGTGTAATGTTGAAGGTTGCACCTTGGAAAGGTGTGATTCGTTTTGGAAAGCGTGGGAAGTTGATTCCACGATACATTGGTCCTTTTGAAATCTTGGAACGTGTTGGACCCGTTGCATATCGTTTAGATCTACCAGCACAATTGAGCTCAGTTCATCCTACCTTCCATGTGTCAAACTTGAAGAAGTGTCTTGCTGCACCTGAACTTATCCTACCACTTGAGGAACTTACGATTGACGACAAACTCCACTTCGTGGAAGAGCCTGTTGAGATTATGGATCGTGAGATCAAAACTTTGAAACGCAACAAGATTCCGATCGTCCGAGTGCGATGGAATACCAAACGAGGACCTGAGTTTACTTGGGAGCGAGAGGATCAAATGATGCGGAAGTATCCTCACCTTTTCCCGACTCCTCCATCTACCTCAGCTTAAAATTTCGGGACGAAATTTTCTTTAACAGGTGGGTAATGTAACGACCCTAGATTTTCCAATGTTTATTTATTAATAATTGTTATTATTAATACGTGTGATAAAACGAATGTATGCTATTACATTTACATGTTGCCATGATTGCCCGAACTTGACTTTAATTGCCCGAAACGTCTTTGTGACACCCGGAACTTTCACGAATAATATTTTTAGATATTATTTGCATTCATGATTAATTTTATTAATCATTTTAATTAACTATGGTGATGGTGATTAGTTAGTTACATGGGCTTTATTTGGATTCGTTTGTTAATTACACACAACTTGGGCTTTTAATTGAACATGGGCTTATAAAGCCCACCCTACACTCCTTAGTTGAACTAGTTAGCCCATCTAGATATGTAAGTAATACTTGTAAGTATCATTTTAAGTGTAACTTGTTAGTTAGAAGACTTGGAATCTAGTTAACTTGTTATCCCCATGCATGCACCCTTAATAGCCACACTTTTAAGCTTTAGCATGAAAGTAACCAAAGAACACTTGCCTTCCCCTTTTTTTTGAGCTGCTGGCCGTGAGCCTAGGGTGGCTTGAAGAGCATTTTGGTTTCATTTTTTTTTTCATTACTACATGCTCACTTGTTTACTCTTTCAAAAACACACACTTGCTTGCTTCATCTTTTCTCTCTTTTCTCTAGTTCTTGTAAGTAAACTTGAAGACTTTTCTCTTCTTCTTTTCTTTCTAAAACCGAATTACATATGCACATAATCATCATCATCACTTGTTCTTTGATTATTGTTTTGTTACTTGTAGTTGTTGTTACTTTGTTACTTTGTTACTTACTTACATATACAAGAATCAAACTCATTAGTTTCATTCTTCATAATATCTTGTATTTATCAAGAACACAAGAACATAAACTTACTAGTTTATGATTCTACTTTTAAAGTTTCAAGGACTTAAGTTCATGTGTTGTGAAAACATACTTGTAAGTCATGTTAGTAAACTTTAAAGTTTACTTTCTTAAAGATCAAACTTTGGTTTGAATCTTTAAAGTATGAAATCCATGAACTCATTTACTTGTTTATTTAGTGTTACTTGCACTTTAATTTTATGATTTTCGTTGTTGTTGGTCAAGTACTACAAGTTAGTCTTGATCTCATTAATCTTGAACTAAAAGTTAACTTTGAAAGTTCAAGAACACACAAATAAGTTTTCTTTAAATATAACCTTGTATACTTATGCTTGATCTAGACTTTTGAGTCTTGGATCTTTAAGATCTAACTAAGAACTATGCTCTACATTTTATGATCTTGATTAGTTAGTTTACTTTCAAGTTTGTAACTTGTTATTAGCTTTAAAGTTCATGTATGTGTTAGATCTAAGACTTTGATGTAACTTTGGTTCATCAAAACACTTGCAACACTTAAGTGAGTTTTGCTTCATGTCTTAGACTTGCACTTGGGTTATGATGGTCAAATCTTGGTCAAGATGATGCAAACACATCAACGAGTTGTACACTTGAAGCTATATGTGTAGTGATCCGAATTTTTCCATGTTTATATATATTAATTGAGATTGATATTTACATGATTAAATGTTTCCAACATGTTAAGCAATCAAACTTGTTAAGACTTGATTAATTGAAATATGTTTCATATAGACAATTGACCACCCAAGTTGACCGGTGATTCACGAACGTTAAAACTTGTAAAAACTATATAATGACATATATATGGATATATATATATATTTAACATGATACTATGATAAGTAAACATATCATTAAGTATATTAATAATGAACTACGTATGTAAAAACAAGACTACTAACTTAATGATTTTTAAACGAGACATATATGTAACGATTATCGTTGTAAAGACATTTAATGTATATATATCATATTAAGAGATATTCATACATGATAATATCATGATAATATAATAATTTAAAATCTCATTTTATATTATAAACATTGGGTTAACAACATTTAACAAGATCGTTAACCTAAAGGTTTCAAAACAACACTTACATGTATCGACTAACGATGACTTAACGACTCAGTTAAAATGTATATACATGTAGTGTTTTAATATGTATTTATACACTTTTGAAAGACTTCAACACACTTATCAAAATACTTCTACTTAACAAAAATGCTTACAATTACATCCTCGTTCAGTTTCATCAACAATTCTACTCGTATGCACCCGTATTCGTACTCGTACAATACACAGCTTTTAGATGTATGTACTATTGGTATATACACTCCAATGATCAGCTCTTAGCAGCCCATGTGAGTCACCTAACACATGTGGGAACCATCATTTGGCAACTAGCATGAAATATCTCATAAAATTACAAAAATATGAGTAATCATTCATGACTTATTTACATGAAAACAAAATTACATATCCTTTATATCTATTTCATACACCAACGACCAAAAACACTTTCATTCTTCAATTTTCTTCATCTAATTGATCTCTCTCAAGTTCTATCTTCAAATTCTAAGTGTTCTTCATAAATTCTACAAGTTCTAGTTACATAAAATCAAGAATACTTTCAAGTTTGCTAGCTCACTTCCAATCTTGTAAGGTGATCATCCAACCTCAAGAAATCTTTGTTTCTTACAGTAGGTTATCATTCTAATACAAGGTAATAATCATATTCAAACTTTGGTTCAATTTCTATAACTATGACAATCTTATTTCAAGTGATGATCTTACTTGAACTTGTTTTCGTGTCATGATTCTGCTTCAAGAACTTCGAGCCATCCAAGGATCCGTTGAAGCTAGATCCATTTTTCTCTTTTCCAGTAGGTTTATCCAAGTAACTTAAGGTAGTAATCATGTTCATAACATCATTCGATTCATACATATAAAGCTATCTTATTCGAAGGTTTAAACTTGTAATCACTAGAACATAGTTTAGTTAATTCTAAACTTGTTCGCAAACAAAAGTTAATCCTTCTAACTTGACTTTTAAAATCAACTAAACACATGTTCTATATCTATATGATATGCTAACTTAATGATTTAAAACCTGGAAACACGAAAAACACCGTAAAACCGGATTTACGCCGTCGTAGTAACACCGCGGGCTGTTTTGGATTAGTTAATTAAAAACTATGATAAACTTTGATTTAAAAGTTGTTATTCTGAGAAAATGATTTTTATTATGAACATGAAACTATATCCAAAAATTATGGTTAAACTCAAAGTGGAAGTATGTTTTCTAAAATGGTCATCTAGACGTCGTTCTTTCGACTGAAATGACTACCTTTACAAAAATGACTTGTAACTTATTTTTCTGACTATAAACATATACTTTTTCTGTTTAGATTCATAAAATAGATTTCAATATGAAACCATAGCAATTTGATTCACTCAAAACGGATTTAAAATGAAGAAGTTATGGGTAAAACAAGATTGGATAATTTTTCTCATTTTAGCTACGTGAAAATTGGTAACAAATCTATTCCAACCATAACTTAATCAACTTGTATTGTATATTATGTAATCTTGAGATACCATAGACACGTATACAATGTTTCGACCTATCATGTCGACACATCTATATATATTTCGGAACAACCATAGACACTCTATATGTGAATGTTGGAGTTAGCTATACAGGGTTGAGGTTGATTCCAAAATATATATAGTTTGAGTTGTGATCAATACTGAGATACGTATACATTGGGTCGTGGATTGATTCAAGATAATATTTATCGATTTATTTCTGTACATCTAACTGTGGACAACTAGTTGTAGGTTACTAACGAGGACAGCTGACTTAATAAACTTAAAACATCAAAATATATTAAAAGTGTTGTAAATATATTTTGAACATACTTTGATATATATGTATATATTGTTATAGGTTCGTGAATCAACCAGTGGCCAAGTCTTACTTCCCGACAAAGTAAAAATATGTGAAAGTGAGTTATAGTCCCACTTTTAAAATCTAATATTTTTGGGATGAGAATACATGCAGGTTTTATAAATGATTTACAAAATAGACACAAGTACGTGAAACTACATTCTATGGTTGAATTATCGAAATCGAATATGCCCCTTTTTATTAAGTCTGGTAATCTAAGAATTAGGGAACAGACACCCTAATTGACGTGAATCCTAAAGATAGATCTATTGGGCCTAACAAACCCCATCCAAAGTACCGGATGCTTTAGTACTTCGAAATTTATATCATATCCGAAGGGTGTCCCGGAATGATGGGGATATTCTTATATATATGCATCTTGTTAATGTCGGTTACCAGGTGTTCACCATATGAATGATATTTTTATCTCTATGTATGGGATGTGTATTGAAATATGAAATCTTGTGGTCTATTATTATGATTTGATATATATAGGTTAAACCTATAACTCACCAACATTTTTGTTGACGTTTTAAGCATGTTTATTCTCAGGTGATTATTAAGAGCTTCCGCTATTGCATACTTAAATAAGGACGAGATTTGGATTCCATGCTTGTATGATATTGTGTAAAAACTGCATTCAAGAAACTTATTTTGTTGTAACATATTTGTATTGTAAACCATTATGTAATGGTCGTGTGTAAACAGGATATTTTAGATTATCATTATTTGATAATCTACGTAAAGCTTTTTAAACCTTTATTGATGAAATAAAGGTTATGGTTTGTTTTAAAATGAATGCAGTCTTTGAAAAACGTCTCATATAGAGGTCAAAACCTCGCAACGAAATCAATTAATATGGAACGTTTTTAATCAATAAGAACGGGACATTCCAGCTGGTATCAGAGCGTTGGTCTTAGAGAACCAGAATTTTGCATTAGTGTGTCTTATCGAGTTTGTTAGGATGCATTAGTGAGTCTGGACTTCGACCGTGTTTATTTGAAAAATGATTGCTTAACAAATTTTGTTGGAAACTATATCTTTTTAACATGTGAATATTATGTGATATATTAATCTCTTAACGCGTTTGATATTATGTGATAGATGTCTACCTCTAGAACAAGTCCCATTGACTCACCTAATAATAATGAAGAGTCAAATGTAAATTGGAATGATTCGTGGACTGATTCACAAGTTCCCGAAGAGGAACCGGAAGAAGAGTCGGAACCGGAAGAAGAATCGGAACCGGAAGAAGAATCGGAACCGGAAGAAGAATCGGAACCGGTGGTGGAAATAATAAAACGGTAAGTAAAAGAAAATCCTCAACCAACCGACCAAGGTTAATTATGGTCAATGGTGTTTCCGCCAAGGAAGCAAAATATTGGGAGGATTACCAATTCTCCGATGAATCGGATTCCGACGAGAATTCGGATGATGTTATAGAAATTACCCCAACTGAATTTAAAAAGGCAAAAGAAAATAATAAGGGAAAGGGCATAAAAATAGAGAAATCTAATTCCAACCCCGATGAACTTTATATGTATCGTCAACCCCCGAAGTCCTTAAGTTGTAACAATGACCTGGGAACCTCTAAACCACTAGGTTTTTCTAAACTAATGTGGAAAACGACGGCTCGTATTAGGAGAACATCATATATCCCTAGAAACTTGGCAAAACGAACCAAAACCGAAGAAGAAGAAACGAGCGAGTCGGAATAAGATAGTTGTATTCGTGTGGTGTAATATATGTAATATAGTGTGCTTATGCTTTATGATATATGTAAAAATTGCTTGTATTAATAAGTAATTTTTTTTATGAATCTAACTCTTGTCTATTTTACAGTTTAAAAACACAAAATGGATAGACAACTCAATATTTTAAGAGACCTACCCGGAGACATGATTGATGAAATTTTGTCTAGAGTCGGTCAGAATTCCTCGGTACAACTATTTAAGGTGAAATCAGTTTGTAAGACATTCGAAGAACGTTCCAAGAATGTCTTGGTTTATAAGAGACTTTCGTTTGAAAGATGGGGGATATCACATTGGGAAACCCATAAGTTACGATGTGTTTACTTTGACGCATATATTGCGGGGAACCTAAATGCTATTTTACGCAACGGGTTAAGAAATTATTTTGACTCAATGTATCCGAATATAGGACTTCATGATTTAGAAAAAGCGGCTAACATGCAACATAAAGAAGCATGCTATGCTTACGGGTTAGTAATGTTCGCTTCTCATCAAAGTGAGAACAAGAACATCGGGCTACAACTATTAAACAAAATGTTCCCACAAGTGACGGAGTCGGTAATTGGGGTAAGAAATGAGGTTTTTAGATTGTTACGGGACTGTTGGACATTACGTAACCCTCGTCCCTTTGACGACGTTACAACACGCCGTATTATCAACGGCCATAACGGTTATGTTCCACAAGACCAAGGATGGGAAGTAATCCTAGTAAAACCAGAATGCATGACTTGTTTCTGGACGTATGAATTACGTGTCTTTATTGCCTTTGCTGAACGACTTGTGTACTAGCTAGAATTATCTTCACAACCATCTTGTATCAAATTTATTGTGTGCTATATTTCATGCTATATGTAAAATAAGCGGTATTGTAAGTTTGTAAAATATTGTGTAAAAGTTTGAACGCGAAATATTATTATAATCAGCTTTTCATATAGAATTGTAGTAGTTGAATTGTATATTAGCTACTAAGTATGAACTTAACGGGTAGGTACTACCCGAATTTAAACTTATAAAACGCTAATATGAAGAAAAAGCTTTTATAAATGAGTTCATATTATGCTACGAAATACTATTAACTACACTTAATATTCTGTATGATTAACTTGTTCCATTTGACTATTTTAAAGGAAATGGCACCGACTACTCGACACACCGTGAATATGAATGAAGATGAATTCCGTACTTTTCTAGCTTCAAACATAGCCGCGGTACAGGCTGCGCTACATACCAACAATAACCTTAGATCTAGCAGTACAGGAAATCGTGTAGGATGCACCTACAAAGAATTCACTGCCTGCAAACCTTTGGAATTTGATGGAACCGAAGGACCGATCGGATTGAAACGGTGGACTGAGAAGGTCGAATCGGTGTTTGCAATAAGTAAGTGTACTGAAGAGGATAAAGTGAAGTACGCTACGCATACCTTCACAGTTTCTGCGTTAACATGGTGGAATACCTATCTAGAGCAAGTGGGACAAGACGATGCGTACGCACTACAGTGGTCAGCATTCAAGCACTTGATGAACGAGAAGTACCGTCCCAGAACCGAGGTCAATAAGCTCAAGACAGAACTTAGAGGGTTATGAACCCAAGGATTTGATATTACCACGTACGAAAGACGATTCACAGAATTGTGCCTATTGTGTCCGGGAGCATTCGAAGATGAGGAAGAGAAGATCGACGCGTTTGTGAAAGGATTACCGGAAAGAATCCAAGAAGATATAAGTTCACACGAGCCCGCCTCCATACAACAGGCATGTAGAATGGCTCACAAACTAGTGAACCAGATTGAAGAAAGAATTAAAGAACAGACTGCTGAAGAGGCCAATGTGAAGCAAGTCAAAAGAAAGTGGGAGGAAAACGGTGATAAGAATCACCAATACAATAACAACAGCAATTACAACAATAATCGCAACAATTATCCCAACAATCGCAACATCAATCGCAACTACAACAAACGGCCCAACAACAACAACAACAACAACAACAACAACAACAACAACAACAACTACAACAATCATCCCAACAACAATAATAACCGCAACAACAACAACAATCAGAAGCAGCTATGCCAAAGGTGTGAAAAGTATCACTCGGGGTTCTGAACCAAATTTTTCAACAAGTGTAAAAGAAATGGTCATAGCGCGGCGAAGTGTGAGGTCTACGGACCAGGGGTTAATAGAACGAAAGGAACAAATGGTGTCGGAACGAGTAATGGTGGAGCAAGTAGTGTCGGAGCAAGTTATGCCATTATATATATATTTGTTATAAATGTGGAAAATCGGGCCACATTATTAGAAATTGCCCGAACCAGGAGAACACGAATGGACAAGGCCGCGGAAGAGTTTTCAATATTAATGCGGCAGAGGTACAGGAAGACCCGGAGCTTGTTACGGGTACGTTTCTTATTGACAATAAATCTGCTTACGTTTTATTTGATTCGGGTGCGGATAGAAGCTATATGAGTAGAGATTTTTGTGCTAAATTAAGTTGTCCATTGACGCCTTTGGATAGTAAATTTTTACTCGAATTAGCAAATGGTAAATTAATTTCAGCAGATAATATATGTCGGAATCGAGAAATTAAACTGGTTAGCGAAACATTTAAGATTGATTTGATACCAGTAGAGTTAGGGAGTTTTGATGTGATAATCGGTATGGACTGGTTGAAAGAAGTGAAAGCAGAGATCGTTTATTACAAAAATGCAATTCGCATTATACGAGAAAAAGGAAAACCCTTAATGGTGTACGGAGAAAAGGGCAACACGAAGCTACATCTTATTAGTAATTTGAAGGCACAAAAACTAATAAGAAAATGTTGCTATGCTGTTCTAGCACACGTCGAGAAAGTACAAACTGAAGAAAAGAGTATCAATGATGTTCCCATTGCAAAAAAATTTCCCGATGTATTTCTGAAAGAATTACCGGGATTACCCCCACATCGATCCGTTGAATTTCAAATAGATCTTGTACCAGGAGCTGCACCAATAGCTCGTGCTCCCTACAGACTCGCACCCAGCGAGATGAAAGAACTGCAAAGCCAATTACAAGAACTTTTAGAGCGTGGTTTCATTCGACCAAGCACATCACCGTGAGGAGCTCCTGTTTTGTTTGTCAAGAAGAAAGATGGTACATTCAGATTGTGTATCGACTACCGAGAGTTGAACAAACTTACCATCAAGAACCGCTACCCACTACCGAGAATCGACGACTTATTTGATCAACTATATGGCTCGTCTGTTTATTCAAAGATTGACTTACGTTCCGGGTATCATCAAATGCGGGTGAAAGAAGATGATATTCCAAAGACTGCTTTCAGAACACGTTACGGTCATTACGAGTTTATGGTCATGCCGTTTGGTTTAACTAATGCACCAGCTGTGTTCATAGACCTTATGAACCGAGTGTGTGGACCATACCTTGACAAGTTTGTCATTGTTTTCATTGATGACATACTTATTTACTCAAAGAATGACCAAGAACACGGTGAACATTTGAGAAAGGTGTTAGAAGTATTAAGGAAGGAAGAATTGTACGCTAAGTTTTCAAAGTGTGCATTTTGGTTGGAAGAAGTTCAATTCCTCGGTCACATAGTGAACAAAGAAGGTATTAAGGTGGATCCGGCAAAGATAGAAACTGTTGAAAAGTGGGAAACCCCGAAAACTCCGAAACACATACGCCAGTTTTTAGGACTAGCTGGTTACTACAGAAGGTTCATCCAAGACTTTTCCAGAATAGCAAAACCCTTGACTGCATTAACGCATAAAGGGAATAAATTTGAATGGAATGATGAACAAGAGAAAGCGTTTCAGTTATTGAAGAAAAAGCTAACTACGGCACCTATATTGTCATTGCCTGAAGGGAATGATGATTTTGTGATTTATTGTGACGCATCAAAGCAAGGTCTCGGTTGTGTATTAATGCAACGAACGAAGGTGATTGCTTATGCGTCTAGACAATTGAAGATTCACGAACAAAATTATACGACGCATGATTTGGAATTAGGCGCGGTTGTTTTTGCATTAAAGACTTGGAGGCACTACTTATATGGGGTCAAAAGTATTATATATACCGACCACAAAAGTCTTCAACACATATTTAATCAGAAACAACTGAATATGAGGCAGCGTAGGTGGATTGAATTATTGAATGATTACGACTTTGAGATTCGTTACCACCCGGGGAAGGCAAATGTGGTAGCCGATGCCTTGAGCAGGAAGGACAGAGAACCCATTCGAGTAAAATCTATGAATATAATGATTCATAATAACCTTACTACTCAAATAAAGGAGGCGCAACAAGGAGTTTTAAAAGAGGGAAATTTAAAGGATGAAATACCCAAAGGATCGGAGAAGCATCTTAATATTCGGGAAGACGGAACCCGGTATAGGGCTGAAAGGATTTGGGTACCAAAATTTGGAGATATGAGAGAAATGGTACTTAGAGAAGCTCATAAAACCAGATACTCAATACATCCTGGAACGGGGAAGATGTACAAGGATCTCAAGAAACATTTTTGGTGGCCGGGTATGAAAGCCGATGTTGCTAAATACGTAGGAGAATGTTTGACGTGTTCTAAGATCAAAGCTGAGCATCAGAAACCATCAGGTCTACTTCAACAACCTGAAATCCCGAAATGGAAATGGGAAAACATTACCATGGATTTCATCACTAAATTGCCAAAGACTGCAAGTGGTTTTGATACTATTTGGGTAATAGTTGATCGTCTCACCAAATCAGCACACTTCCTGCCAATAAGAGAAGATGACAAGATGGAGAAGTTAGCACGACTGTATTTGAAGGAAGTCGTCTCCAGACATGGAATACCAATCTCTATTATCTTTGATAGGGATGGCAGATTTATTTCAAGATTCTGGCAGACATTACAGCAAGCATTAGGAACTTGTCTAGACATGAGTACTGCCTATCATCCACAAACTGATGGGCAGAGCGAAAGGACGATACAAACGCTTGAAGACATGCTACGAGCATGTGTTATTGATTTCGGAAATAGTTGGGATCGACATCTACCGTTAGCAGAATTTTCCTACAACAACAGCTACCATTCAAGCATTGAGATGGCGCCGTTTGAAGCACTTTATGGTAGAAAGTGCAGGTCTCCGATTTGTTGGAGTGAAGTGGGGGATAGACAGATTACAGGTCCGGAGATAATACAAGAAACTACCGAGAAAATCATCCAAATTCAACAAAGATTGAAAACCGCCCAGAGTCGACAAAAGAGCTACGCGGACAGTAAAAGAAAAGATATAGAGTTTGAAATTGGAGAAATGGTCATGCTTAAGGTTTCACCTTGGAAAGGCGTTGTTCGATTTGGTAAACGGGAGAAACTAAATCCAAGGTACATTGGACCATTCAAGATTATAGATCGTGTCGGATGTAACGACCCAACCCGTTAACCATCCAAAAACGTGCCACAAAAAAAAATTTTCTGAAACAGTTGATCTGGACGGCATCCAGCTCTTAAGAATGGGACGGCATCCAGACATCTGGGACGGCGTCCAGATGTACTAAAACATTCTGATCAGTTTTTCGAACTCACGCGGGCGAAAACCCGCTTCCCGACACTTTTAAACCAAAACACTTTCACAATATATTACAATAGTTTAAACTAAGAGTTTTTCACAATAAAAACCGAGTTTTACGACACCGAGCCCACATCGACCCAAAATACCATAAGTGACTATTTCGACCCATTAGTTTATACAAAAACATAGACCGAGCATGGGATTGGGGACACGCTACCCAATCCTAATCAAATCCAAAAGCAAGTCTTCTAAAGCAACTACGCAAGTCCACTAGTCCCCGCGCTTACCCGAGCCACCGCATCCGTGCAATCTATTAAAATGTAAACAACGAGAGGGTAAGCTAACGCTTAGTGAATGAGAATATACTACATACATATATATGCATAAAATGAAATGCGCATCGCTAACACACAAATACGAGCCACATACCGCAATCCAAGCATAACTAAGCAATGTTATACCTAACGTACCACCAAGTCAAACCGCAAGATTAGTTACAACAATATGAGTAAATACGCGTACATAAATGGGTAACCAAACTACAAGGTTAACCCCTTAACCTCAATCATACGAACATTGGCCGAACAACCCGAGCCTTAGTGAATTCGCACAACCCGAAATTCACTTCTCTACCAATTCAACAACCGAGGTTGGCCGAACTACCCGAGCCTTAATGAATTCGCACAACCCGAAATCCATCACCTCATAAAAAGGATGACCGAACAACCCGAGTCATCATGAATCCGCACTACCCGAGATTCACTTCCCAAATACCAAAACCCACGGACACGGGATTATAAAATCCACCACATCGGGGTTATCCACATCTCAACAATATCAACCCTTCGCCATTGGGGTTATAACATCCACATCACAACCACGTGTGATCACGTACACTCAAAACGTGTACCACGTCAAGGGTGGTCAACCAAAACGCACAACCGTGCCAATTGGACTCATACACAAGTCCATCAATCCACCTATATGTGAAGTGAGCTCTATAGCCGAGAATCACTTCACCCGACCCGCACCCATTCTACACATACATACGCATATAGGATATTAACACTCACCTTGTCGCCTTGATGAATGCTTCCAAATAATCCGCAACTCGTCAATGGAACGTACCTATTCCATTATCACAATACAATCAACACAATTAGGGTTGACTTACAAACCAACCCAATTGACCCTTAGTGCAAATTCTGTGACGACCCGAAAATTTTCGACCAAATTTAAACTTGATCTTCATTTGTTCCGACACGATAAGCAAAGTCTGTAATGTTGAGTCTCAAAAATTTTGGAAACTATGTTCATATATTCAAATTACCCTTCGATTGTTCTCGACAATTCACGATACGATTGCTTGTAAATGGATATGCATATATTTAAAAATATATATAAAAAAAATATAAGTTTAAATAATAATTTGAAACACATTAATAAAATATAATACGATATATATTTGTTTTTATGTTTTGGACTATGTTAGGACTACTAATAGTTACATTGTGTTTAAAAAAAACATAATATCTATTATTATACTAATTATATAGATGGTTACGTTCTATATAGAGAAAATGTCGGTTAATCCCTATGTACTTTTTATTTCATTCATTCTTTTCTTGACTATTTAATTTAACAGTCATACACACGTATGCATACCAACTTACCCTATTTTACTTTGATCTTTTAATTCTTAATTATAAGCAAAGGGATGTCGATGAGCTGAACCAACAACAATAATGTAATATGAATATAATTTGTGATTTAGTTTATCAAAAGTAAATGGATTGTTATGAGTTTTACATAAAATCCAAGAATAATATATACCATAAATCACGGACCATACTTTGTAGCAGACAAAGTCATTTTCTTTTTAGTCATGACAACACAATTATTTAACTAACATGATTGACTACCTCAACCTTTCCATCCACAATTTATATGTATACAAATATGAAACCCATGCCTAGTTACTCTTCATTTACACAACAAAAGAACACAACTACTCCTTCCCTTGTTTCTTCTTTTCGTGAATTCCTCAATCAAAACCATTCGGTTACTACTCCTGCATTGCTACTGTTATTAGAAGTCACCTGCTATTGTTGTTTCTTGTTCAATCTACACACAACTTCTCGAATGTTAATGTTTCGGGTTCAAGTCGACACCCAAACCAAACTCAAAAGCCCATAGGCTGCTACCATTAACAACTGAAACCATCCTGATCCACTAAACACCATCGCCAATCACATAAAACCCACCATATTCCAAACTCAACAAATATCCAAACCACCACCACTTGTAAATGTTGTTGCTGCGAGCTTATTTTTTTCTTCTATTATCAAATATCCAGAACACCCCATCAAATTCGACACCCTACAACCACCATCACTACTCAATTACCATGTAACCATCACCACTTCATAATCTCCACCTTACATCAACCACCACGACCACCATCACAAACTATAATGTTCATGTTTTGTGTGTAGCTACAAAGACATTGAAAATACTGTTATAGTTTCTGTTCTGGAACCATCGAACACCATCAACAAACACCATCTTTGATCACCATCTCTTGCTTGGTTGAAACCCATTAATCTATCTGCCGTTCGAAGAGCAACCATCATACTATGATCGCTACAGCTGCTATACTTTTATGCTCTTATTTGAAAATATACGATACAAAAGTAACAACAATTATGGAATGAAGAAAAGACGAGTGATGATGATGAAACAATGATGATGGTACGTAAAGGGATAGATAATGATAAGGATTTACATATATAAAAAAAAAGAAACTACTCCACTTACTTTTCCTTTATGCCTCTTTTGATGACCAAACACGTTTACACATCAATTAATTATGTTATCATATATTTTGGAACTCGCTGTAAAGTGTTAGGCCACATATATGTTGGGCCATAGGATTTTTGGGTCGAGAAATCCCTTTCGGTTGGCTTGATTTAATTATTTAGACCGAGATCCAATTTCCTGTGGGCCGAGGTAATATGAACATATAATGATAACTAAGAAGTTGATGTACGTTATTAATAATAAGGATGACATGACGAGGATGATCATAATACATGATGCTATGGTGATCTAACGGGGAGGATGACTAATGAGATGATGGTATGCCGTATGGGTTTAATGTTGTTGTAGCTGAGAACCATGTGCCATCGAACAATCATCAAAGATCACGGCCAAAAATTTGTTCCCTGCCTCTATCGAACGGACCATAAACAGGCTCACATCCTTGAGTATTTTGTTTTGCTTAATGGGCTACTTAGTTATTAGGCTTGCAATTTGGGCTAATGGTATTGGACTTCACATTCAATTTTTATTTGAAAGGTATAACTTAAGAACTTAACTATAAATATCAAATTACTACTTACATTAAGACTCGTTTTTGCATGCATACGTAATCAAAATGAGTGTTAATATAAACTGTTGGGATATATACATACATGTGAATGTGATCACGAATATAGACTAAATACATAATATGGATGGAAAGTCTTAATCTAAATATGAACATGTAATATGATTGATGGCGATGATGATCGATAGAATTAAGATGATGATATTTAAATGTGATAATAGTAATGATAAAGTTATTAAAATGATGATGATGATGATGATTATTATTATTATTATTATTATTATTATTATTATTATTATTATTATTATTATTATTATATTATTATTATTATTAATTATATCATTTTTATTATTATTATTATTAACATCATTAATATTATTGTTGTTATCATTATTGTTAAAAAATATTTTTTTTATAAATATCATTTAGTAAAATTATTATTATTATTATTATATTATTATTAGTATTATTATTAGTTATTACTTATTATTATTATTATCATTATTATCATTACAACATATATTATTTACATAAAATGTATCTAACACATATATAATACCTATGTTAATATTACAAACTATTTTTGTTTTCAAAATAAAATATTATTATTTATTACAAGATAAATATATTTTAATATAATTATATATATAAATATTTATATATCATATACGTTTTAATTAAAATATTTTAATAACAATTCGATATATATAAATATTAACTATGTAATTAAAATATATAAAGTAGATATAATTAATATATTTATTTAGGGTAACATATAAATCATTAATAAAACTAGTATATTAATAATATCAACTTGTTTAAATGTTGTTATATGTTTTAATATATATAACTGATATAGGTTCGTGAATCCGAGGCCAACCCTATACTTGTTCAATGTCGTCATATGTATTTTTACTACAAAATACAGTATGGTGAGTTCATTTGCTCCCTTTTACTCTCTAAATTTTTGGGACTGAGAATACATGCACTGTTTTTATAACTGCTTTATTAAATGCTTTTGAAATATATTTTGAACTGCGAATACATGAAATGCTTTTATAAATGTTTGACGAGATAGACACAAGCAAAACATTCCTCGAATGAATTATTATGCAGACAGAAGTTCTGCGGATTATTATTGAATTATGTGGACATGATAATTACCACCGTTGAAATATGTGGACATGATAATTGCCACCATTGAATTATGTGGACATGATAATTGCCACCAGTTGATATGAATGTTATATATCGAGAGAATGATTTTATACACAGGTTATGTGTATGTTATTTTTGTGCACAAGATATGTGTACGGTTACTATGATTTATGAAAATGGTTTCGTACACGAGAAATATGTACTGTATTTAAAAGATATAGCATGTACATTACAGGTGGGTATAGGATTCGGGCCCATTTGTACCATGCAGGTTTTAATCTTGTGGTCTATCAAAATGATGAATTTTATTGTTTTATGATAAACCTATGAACTCACCAACCTTTTGGTTGACACTTTTAAGCATGTTTATTCTCAGGTACGAATTAAGTCTTCCGCTGTGCATTTGCTCATTTTAAGGACATTATTTGGAGTCGATCATCGCAATGGGACCAAATGTTGGTGACTTCGTCCAGGTGGATAAGGACGGGTCTTCACAGTTGGTATCAGAGCGGTGGTCTTAGCGAACCAGATCTTGCATTAGTGTGTCTAACTGATAGTTGTTTAGATGCATTAGTGAGTCTGGACTTCGACCGTGTCTGCATGTCAAAAGTTTTGCTTATCATTTCAAGTCGGAAATCATCTGCTTATCATCCTTAGGAAATTACCTGCTTATCATTCTTAGTCTAGACACATCTTACTGCAATGATTGCATGAATAGTGTATAGACAAAATTCATATCTTAGCGTATCTGATAATTCATATCTTAGCGTATCTGTTACTGTAGACGTTGCCTGACAGCTTCCGTAGATTTCTCCGTAACTTATGGGATATTAGTATTATATATGCATATGTAAATTATGTATTGCAGGGTACTAATCTACATCCTTTAATCTATTTCTTATCGAAAATCCTTCATCTGATCGTACGAGGTGAATCCTTCAACCAGTTCGAGTCCCTCGAATTCCGATAGTTATTCCGACAGCTATTCCGATATGGAGTTTCACCTAAGCTCCGAAAGCAGTGTCACCAGAATGAATCAACCAATTCATCTGATGGGTTCGTAGCCTACTTAATCATTGGAGACAAAAAGAAGGTGATCCTTTCCAGCAACCAAATTCACCTCTTGGCGAAGAACCTGAAACACTTATCGGTGAACCAGTCCGAAATATCATTTTCACCCTTATTTCCCGAATATCTCGCCACGATTATATTTTATCCACAATTCTAAACCTTATTCATTCGCTCGTTCCTACCGACGATCACCCCGGAATAGTATAAGAAGTCAACGAACTTCGCGCTCGAATAATCAATTTGGAAAATGTGGTGCAAAACATACCAGCTTCAGCAACATCACCGGCACCAACAGTACCATCAGTAACAGTACCCGTACCATCAATAACACACGCCTTAACATCTCATTCTGTACATCGATTATAATCACCAATCTACGTATCATTCTACATTATTTACCTTCGTTCGACATGATGATTATGTAATCCCTAATGTTTTAGAGATTATGTACTCTAGTTCTAACCGAAAGGCAAATGAGTTTAATGTTATATTAACTCATTAAATCCATAATTACATCTGAAGAAAATATATACGTATATATGTTTTCATAAAGATTGTAACTAAAAATTCTTTTATACAAACTGTTAATGGTGAAAATATTTTAACGGGTAGGTAATACCCGATGAATATTTAGATTTCACATTAATAAGTTACAATGTACATTCTTCGAATCTGATTCAACAGTCATTTACTATCCTACTTACTCCACAGATATACGTATCTGTTCACCAAAGAATAACCATTTTCATTCCAATTAAATTTCACATACGAGTTTCTGCCGATCAAAACCCAAGTCAAGATCTGACAAGTGGCATAATGAAGAAAATAATGAACAAAATAAAATTTATTAGTAACCAATTAATTAACTACGTAAAACTTTAAAACTATGTTAACTGTTCCTAGTTAACTGTTACTATATGACGATTTCCTTAAAATATACTAGTTTTGATGGAGCTATTGAACTATTGGAATATTGGACTACTATTATGGACAATTAAAAAAATTATTAAAAGAGTAGGAAATATTAAATACAACACTTTTCGACTTAAAAGATTGTCAATAAATTTCATCTTCTACAGTTAAATATTTCCTCAAGTTGCCACTTGACTTCATCTTAAACCTCATTTGTATCTCGACGATTACAATCTGCGTTCAAACCTTTCATGATTCTTGAAAACACCTCAATCGATAGGATGAACCAACCGCACTTCATCTACGGAAGAAAAGATTTAGGCATACAGTCATGCATCTGAAAACTCTCGAAAACTGAGTAAATGTTTAACGCGTAACTGTGCTAATTCCTTTAGCGTTATTATTACCGAAAATAACTTTTCAATCACTTTCCAAATTAGCCAACTTTATCACAGCTCCAGCAAGTCAACTTCAACTTTTCGTTCAAAACAACCTTATTATGACCTTGATATAAATGCGTGCTCTTTTATTGTTACCGGGGAACCTTTTATATTCCACCATATTACCATTAGTGTTTAATCATCTAAAAACACCATTCTCCTGAAACCACCTCGGATTAATAACCGATGATTCAGATATCGTAGCATTAAATGTAGAGGAAACAGAAAAATTGTAGATGGTTTAAACGGCCAAAAGTTTGATGATAAAGAAGGGAGTGTTAGGAACGCTCAATAGAGAATTTGGTACTGAAAAATGAATTGAGCAAACCATGAAGGAGACCAAGGCCAAATACAAGGACCATACCATATATTCAAAGAATTCAGGTAATTCTGGATCTGATGAAATCTTTAGAGAATATCTTGTTCCGAAGTCATGTTAAAATCTTGCAGAAAATTTTTCTTCATCAACCTTCGAACTTAGAAATTCCAAAATATCATCATAAATATCTTCGATATTTTTGAGGATATTTTCATAAATATTCTTGTCTGAAATTATCTACATCTTCCTGTTTTTCTGTATTCCATTATATTGGAAACTTCTGTAAAATCTAAGTATAAATTATGAATGAATTATGGAGAAGTGTTGGGAATTGAAGCATGTGTTAGTATAATATAATAACGCTTGGCCAAAGTGATTATATTACAGTAAGTCATGCTGAGTTTCTAATGAAACGTGATGATGGTTCACAGCAGATCATACCATCATCATGTGCCATGTTACATAACTCTTTCATTCTAATTAACCTCTAAACATATCAAGAAAATATATTCTTGATAGTTCTATTCTCAGTGATTCTGATAATTTGACAAAATAATTCGTGCTATTACCGTTCCTTTCTGCTTAATATATTATAATAATTTGAAACTCCATACTTATGAATCTTGGACCATTACTCGCTTCACTAGAGGTTGAAAAGAGAATAAAAAGGCAAAGAGCTCCGAAACATAAGGGAAGATATAAAACTCGAAAACAACACAGAAATTACAAACCGTGTACATCAATGCGTATAGCGGTATAAAGATACGGGAAAATTAGAAACACTATAACCCCAAGGTAATAATAGAAGTGAATAGATTCCTTCGGTGGTAAATGGAAATGAAGAATGACAGATACGATAGTCAGAATAAGAACAAGGATCAGAACTGGATTAAGCATTTTCAAAATCTTTAGAAATATGAAATAAGAAAGAAAAGTATAGAATTGATGAAAATAATGGAAACGGAAGAAGTTAATTTATAATAGAAATATCCAACAGAGCAATCGAGATAGATGACTGCATTGAATTAAAGAGATCCTAATCTCCTTGAATCCCGAAGAATCAGATCTTATAGATTTCCTAGATTTCCTTTTTAATTCCTTGAATTCTGGAATTCAACCAAGACAACGTCAAAATTAAAGACGCACCTTATTTTCTAAATTCCACCGTGACTACGTCAAAAGTTAGATCTCTATCTCAATCTATTGTGACAGCTTCATTCGTACGCTTCACCTAATCGAATCGTTTTATCTATATTAGTCAATAGTAATAAAAGTCTATTTATCAGCTCAAATTCGTCATGAAAACATTTTTAATGTTAGCTATGACGACCACGATCAAATTTCGGGACGAAATTTCTTTAACGGGTAGGTACTGTGACGACCCGAAAATTTTTGACCAAATTTAAACTTGATCTTCATATGTTCCGACACGATAAGCAAAGTCTGTAATGTTGAGTCTCAAAAATTTTGGAAACTATGTTCATATATTCAAATTACCCTTCGACTGTTCTCGACAATTCACGATACGATTGCTTGTAAATGGATATGCATATATTTAAAAATATATATAAAAAAAATATAAGTTTAAATAATAATTTGAAACACATTAATAAAATATAATACGATATATATTTGTTTTTATGTTTTGGACTATGTTAGGACTACTAATAGTTACATTGTGTTTAAAAAAAAAACATAATATCTATTATTATACTAATTATATAGATGGTTACGTTCTATATAGATAAAATGTCGGTTAATCCCTATGTACTTTTTATTTCATTCATTCTTTTCTTGACTATTTAATTTAACAGTCATACACACGTATGCATACCAACTTACCCTATTATACTTTGATCTTTTAATTCTTAATTATAAGCAAAGGGATGTCGATGAGCTGAACCAACAACAATAATGTAATATGAATATAATTTGTGATTTAGTTTATCAAAAGTAAATGGATTGTTATGAGTTTTACATAAAATCCAAGAATAATATATACCATAAATCACGGAACATACTTTGTAGCAGACAAAGTCATTTTCTTTTTAGTCATGAAAACACAATTATTTAACTAACATGATTGACTACCTCAACCTTTCCATCCACAATTTATATGTATACAAATATGAAACCCATGCCTAGTTACTCTTCATTTATACAACAAAAGAACACAACTACTCCTTCCCTTGTTTCTTCTTTTCATGAATTCCCCAATCAAAACCATTCGGTTACTACTCCTGCATTGCTACTGTTATTAGAAGTCACCTGCTATTGTTGTTTCTTGTTCAATCTACACACAACTTCTCGAATGTTAATGTTTCGGGTTCAAGTCGACACCCAAACCAAACTCAAAAGCCCATAGGCTGCTACCATTAACAACTGAAACCATCCTGATCCACTAAACACCATCGCCAATCACATAAAACCCACCATATTCCAAACTCAACAAATATCCAAACCACCACCACTTGTAAATGTTGTTGCTGCGAGCTTATTTTTTTCTTCTATTATCAAATATCCAGAACACCCCATCAAATTCGACACCCTACAACCACCATCACTACTCAACTACCGTGTAACCATCACCACTTCATAATCTCCACCTTACATCAACCACCAAGACCACCATCACAAACTATAATGTTCATGTTTTGTGTGCAGCTACAAAGACATCGAAAATACTGTTATAGTTTCTGTTCTGGAACCATCGAACACCATCAACAAACACCATCTTTGATCACCATCTCTTGCTTGGTTGAAACCCATTAATCTATCTGCCATTCGAAGAACAACCATCATACTATGATCGCTACAGCTGCTATACTTTTATGCTCTTATTTGAAAATATACGATACAAAAGTAACAACAATTATGGAATGAAGAAAAGACGAGTGATGATGATGAAACAATGATGATGGTACGTAAAGGGATAGATAATGATAAGGATTTACATATATAAAAAAAAGAAACTACTCCACTTACTTTTCCTTTATGCTTCTTTTGATGACCAAATACGTTTACACATCAATTAATTATGTTATCATATATTTTGGAACTCGCTGTAAATTGTTAGGCCACATATATGTTGGGCCGTAGGATTTTTGGGTCGAGAAATCCCTTTCGGTTGGCTTGATTTAATTATTTAGACCGAGATCCAATTTCCTGTGGGCCGAGGTAATATGAACATATAATGATAACTAAGAAGTTGATGTACGTTATTAATAATAAGGATGACATGACGAGGATGATCATAATACATGATGCTATGGTGATCTAACGGGGAGGATGACTAATGAGATGATGGTATGCCGTATGGGTTTAATGTTGTTGTAGCTGAGAACCATGTGCCATCGAACAATCATCAAAGATCACGGCCAAAAATTTGTTCCCTGCCTCTATCGAACGGACCACAAACAGGCTCACATCCTTGAGTATTTTGTTTTGCTTAATGGGCTACTTAGTTATTAGGCTTGCAATTTGGGCTAATGGTATTGGACTTCACATTCAATTTTTATTTGAAAGGTATAACTTAAGAACTTAACTATAAATATCAAATTACTACTTACATTAAGACTCGTTTTTGCATGCATACGTAATCAAAATGAGTGTTAATATAAACTGTTGGGATATATACATACATGTGAACGTGATCACGAATATAGACTAAATACATAATATGGATGGAAAGTCTTAATCTAAATATGAACATGTAATATGATTGATGGCGATGATGATCGATAGAATTAAGATGATGATATTTAAATGTGATAATAGTAATGATAAAGTTATTAAAATGATGATGATGATGATGATGATTATTATTATTATTATTATTATTATTATTATTATTATTATTATTATTATTATTATTATTAATTATATCATTTTTATTATTATTATTATTAACATCATTAATATTATTGTTGTTATCATTATTGTTAAAAAATATTTTTTTTATAAATATCATTTAGTAAAATTATTATTATTATTATTATATTATTATTAGTATTATTATTAGTTATTACTTATTATTATTATTATCATTATTATCATTACAACATATATTATTTACATAAAATGTATCTAACACATATATAATACCTATGTTAATATTACAAACTATTTTTGTTTTCAAAATAAAATATTATTATTTATTACAAGATAAATATATTTTAATATAATTATATATATAAATTTTTATATATCATATACGTTTTAATTAAAATATTTTAATAAGAATTCGATATATATAAATATTAACTATGTAATTAAAATATATAAAGTAGATATAATTAATATATTTATTTAGGGTAACATATAAATCATTAATAAAACTAGTATATTAATAATATCAACTTGTTTAAATGTTGTTATATGTTTTAATATATATAACTGATATAGGTTCGTGAATCCGAGGCCAACCCTATACTTGTTCAATGTCGTCATATGTATTTTTACTACAAAATACAGTATGGTGAGTTCATTTGCTCCCTTTTACTCTCTACATTTTTGGGACTGAGAATACATGCACTGTTTTTATAACTGCTTTATTAAATGCTTTTGAAATATATTTTGAACTGCGAATACATGAAATGCTTTTATAAATGTTTGACGAGATAGACACAAGCAAAACATTCCTCGAATGAATTATTATGCAGACAGAAGTTCTGCGGATTATTATTGAATTATGTGGACATGATAATTGCCACCGTTGAAATATGTGGACATGATAATTGCCACCATTGAATTATGTGGACATGATAATTGCCACCAGTTGATATGAATGTTATATATCGAGAGAATGATTTTATACACAGGTTATGTGTATGTTATTTTTGTGCACAAGATATGTGTACTGTTACTATGATTTATGAAAATGGTTTCGTACACGAGAAATATGTACTGTATTTAAAAGATATAGCATGCACATTACAGGTGGGTATAGGATTCGGGCCTATTTGTACCATGCAGGTTTTAATCTTGTGGTCTATCAAAATGATGAATTTTATTGTTTTATGATAAACCTATGAACTCACCAACCTTTTGGTTGACACTTTTAAGCATGTTTATTCTCAGGTACGAATTAAGTCTTCCGCTGTGCATTTGCTCATTTTAAGGACATTATTTGGAGTCGATCATCGCAATGGGACCAAATGTTGGTGACTTCGTCCAGGTGGATAAGGACGGGTCTTCACAAATTCGACCCATTTGCACTTCCAAGCACAAACCGCGCTCAAATTAATCAATAATCACTAATACACGTGAAAATGGTCCTAACACACCAATTAAACCCGAACACAAGTGTTAAACACGTGTCATACCCATTTTGACACCAAAACCCTAATTTTGACCCATTTCAAAATTAGTTAACCAAACTCACCCAAAAGTGTTTCACCACTTCCATAATCACTAAACCTAGTGATTAAACTCAAGATCAAACCCTAAACAACGCTAAAACGTCAACCGACCCAAAACCCGCCAAGTGACAAGAATAACTAGTCACCATAAACCCATTTCATCACCTAAAAGGGTTTCACAACAAACTAACTCAAAATCCTAACTTGAATATCAAATTTAACAAATGAAATTCGGAGTTTGAGCTTACCAATATCACCACAACGTAGCTAGGAGCGAGATGAACAACTTTAGAACCCGATCTTTTGCGAGAATCCGACTCCTTCTTCTCCAAATCCACCTCTCTCTCTCTCTAAAACTCTTACTCTCTTACTAGAACAAGATGAGAGTGTTTGTGTGGGTGTTAGTGGAGCAAATGAGGCTCCTAGAACTGATCTTGTGGCCTTAACTCGTTCCATAAGTGAAAATACCATTTTGCCCCTCTAAAAATCTTAAAATAACCCAGCTGGCCCGACAGACAAACTGGACGGCGTCCCAATTTCTGGACGGCGTCCAGCCTTTAACATCTGAACGGCGTCCCACCATCCTGGACGGCGTCCCGAACAACTAAAAAGTCAGAAACAGGATTAGGGTCTTACAAATCTCCCCCACTTAGAATCGATCACGTCCTCGTGATCCTCGTCACTTAACCAAACGGACCACACTCCACGGTCCTCAACATAAGTCCCAATTCGACTTTCCTAGGCAACTCTTCCCAAGGAATCACCTTTAATAACTAAAATCGTCTCCCGCGATTTATCAAACCCACTATCCGAGCACTAAAACCATGCTCACTCCCTATCATCAGGAAAACTCAACCAATCTCGGACCGAGATATCAATCCCCTAGCGTATCCTTACCGAGTACAATGCTAAAAGTAACCAAGTCAACCTAAGGTCAACAACACGAAATGATGGAGACCGAACCAAACGAATCCTTACAGATAACACCAATCACTAAACATCCCTTGTAGTGCGCAATACGACCCATACACAACTACCGTAACATAATAACAAACGGTTAAAACCGATAGCGCCCAAAATGACTATGGCAATGCTAATCCAAAGGTGTACCAAAATCGACAATTCGTCACACCTGTAACAACATGTGATCGAAGCACGGCTATCGCATCACTAATCCTACAACATGGTTCTCACGACCCCACCATCGGTGTATAAATCAACCGATAGTTCACACAACATGGTCCTTACGACCCCATCATTGGTGCATAAAACAACCAATAGATCAAACCAAATGGTCCTTACGACCCCACCATCGGCGTATAAAACAACCGATAGATCACAACTCAACATGGCCGAAACAACCCGAGCCTGAACACATATGGAGGATGGTCGAAACAACCCGAACCTTAGTGAATTCGCACAACCCGAAATTCACCTACCCAATCCATATATCTCACAACGAAATGATCGCACAACCCGAGTCATCGTGAATACGCGCAACCCGATATTCACTACCACCGCCATATAGTATAACCGAGGATGGCCGTACAACCCGAGCCTTAGTGAATCCGAACTACCCGACATTCACTACCTCAAACTATGAGTCCAACCAACAGGGACAATCGTACTACCCGAAATATTGTGAATACGAATAACCCGATATTCACGTCCCGCAACACAACTCAGGAATGGTACTCGCATTTCCCACCGGTACTCGCATTTCCCGATAATGTTACACCATACAACATAACACTACTCCCTTGATGAAGTCAGCGGACCCCGATGGTCATGCTCCACCAATCTCAACACCGGATGAAGTCAGCGGACCCCGAAGGTTATGCTTCACCGATATCACACCTCGCTTATGATGAAGTCAGCGGACCCCGAAGGTCATGCTTCACCAATCGCATACTCCCATGATGAAGTCAGCAGACCGTAAAGGTCATGCTTCATCAATCACCAATATCATGATGAAGTCAGCGGACTCCGAAAGTCATGCTTCATCAATCAACACCCTTTTGGCCTCGAACGATGGGTAGCGTAACATCGCACTCTGTTACGCCATAGTGAATCCTAACGGATACCACTAACCATTCACACACTCCAGCAAGAACTACCTATATCAAACATAAGCACAAGACAATAATTCTCTAGAAGAGAATCCGACACACACCTCCCTTAACCGAAGGATTTCACCTTGCTCACCAAACACGTCCATTATCTCTCAACGAGATTTACCACATTACCACCTCGGTGATGATTCAAATCCAAACCATAAGTACAATTTATCCGAAATTGTAATCTACCACAAATCGACCAAACTAGGTCCCAACACAATTTTCGGATCTTACTAAAACGTTATCCGAAATCTCACACTAAAACTTCCTCGGGCGGGAGTGTAACTCCCCCACTTGGAACTACATCACATAACCGCATCTCTTACAACCGTACCATGCTACCAAAGGTAGACTTTACCAACAATTGGGCTCTCACGACCCATCACCACATCTTGCTCCAACCGAGAGCACACGAAGGATTTAAATCAATCCTCAAACACTTCGAACGAAAAGTGTACTACAATTACACAAACCACACCCTCGCAATCATCCAATTGCTCTAGTTTGTCAATTTCCACCTAGTAACTCATGTACCTAAGGGTTTCACTTCGGTACCCGAAGTACAATGTAACCGCAACACAATCGGAGTTGAACACCACGCTAGTAGGCATAAAAGAGGCACCTAATGTCGCGTCATATAAACTCCATTACCAACATACATCGAGATTCAAAACACTCGATTTCAAGGGTTCCAACTACCCGACGAACCTCATAGTTCATCAACTTCCACATACAAGCGAACACGCGCTTAACAATCGAACACCAAAACCCATTTCCATGGCTTGGTAGAAACATTTCCCAAATACTAAGGAATGCTTGGTTACACCAAGTCTTACGCCCTTCGTCCAAAAATCAATCATTACCATAGGGTACTTCCATTAGGAACGTCACCGTTAACAATAACATGCACAACACAATGCAATAACAAATCCAAACTTAAACGCCACATAAATAAATATTCAAATGACATATTTATTAAAATGAAACGTACCTCAACGTCTCCTTGCGGCATTCGCCGCCAACTCGGGACAATCCGGCTTGCGATGCCCCTCCTTATGACAATAGTAGCACATCCCGTCATCACTTCTCGGCATTGTGCACTCCCACAACTTGTGGTCCCTAATACCACAATTGAAACATCTAGGTGCACGAGAATCCACCGTGCCTTTTCCCACATTACCCGTACTCGCACTTGCACCCTTATTTTTCTTACTCGGGGCGCCGTACGAATCAACCCTCTTCTTACTTGAAGGTTCACACATCTTTGATCGCGTATACGACTCGAAACCTCTAGCCAAGTTGAATAATTCCGCAAACGATTTCGCTTGACCGCGACTAATTTTACTTTTCAAGTCATCATTCATGGTCCGATAGAAATCCCCCATTAACAAACAATCATTCCCCAAATACTCCGGGCAAAAACGAGCCTTCGCCATAAAGATCGTCTTGAGAGTATTCAAATCCATAGATCCTTGCCGCAAATTTCGCAACTCATTACGCAATTCCCACAAATCGGCCGAAGTCCGGAACTCCTCGAAGAATTCCTCCTTAAACTCGTTCCACGATAAGGCCATAAACGTTTCGCCACCGACAAGATCGATCTTACCATCCAACCAATCCCTTGCCCTGCCCCGCAACAGACTAGTAGCGAGTCTCGTCTTTTCTCGGGAGGGCAATCAATAATACGAAAACACCCTTCGACATCCGAAATCCAAGTTGTGCTTACCAAAGGATCCGGTTTCCCGTCATACATCGGGGGTTTAGTCCTCATGAAGCTCTTAAGACAACGCTCCATTTCACTACTACCCCGAAATTCAGAATACTTCCTATCCATTTCTTCTCAAAACGCACTCATTTGCTCCGCAACGGCGGCCGCAACTCTAGAGTTAAACTCTTCGTCATTCGTCTCGATCTCGTTTCGCGTCGTCATTCTAAAGAATGCAAAACGATTAGTCCACGAACGTATAAAACAACACGCATAACACCGCCCCATCTTGCTCAACACTCGTCGTACATCACTTGTTAAACACGATTTGCACCCGTAATAAGGTTTGCAAGTCCTTATTACGCACACACATCGTATCCCCTCGTTAGTACAATGACCATCTTGCTCGATGATATTCGCAACGCAACATAAACATAAACATAACACAATCATATATTAATAATATCCACGTATTAATATACACGTTAGTCCACCTATCAATTAAGGCACTAACCAAATTCCCATTCCGACCCGTAATCCTACAAGTCCCGCAACAAATAAGCACACACAAAATTCTAAGTCTAGGCACCTATCTCAAGTCACCTAAATCCCTTAGACCATGCTCTGATACCACTTGTAACGACCCAACCCATTAACCATCCGAAAACGTGCCACAAATTTTTTTTTCTGAAACAGTTGATCTGGACGGCGTCCAAAAGCTTGGACGGCGTCCAGCTCTTAAGAATGGGACGGCATCCAGACATCTGGGACGGCGTCCAGATGTACTAAAACATTCTGATCAGTTTTTCGAACTCACGCGGGCGAAAACCCGCTTCCCGACACTTTTAAACCAAAACACTTTCACAATATATTACAATAGTTTAAACTAAGAGTTTTTCACAATAAAAACCGAGTTTTACTACACCGAGCCCACATCGACCCAAAATACCATAAGTGACTATTTCGACCCATTAGTTTATACAAAAACATAGACCGAGCATGGGATTGGGGACACGCTACCCAATCCTAATCAAATCCAAAAGCAAGTCTTCTAAAGCAACTACGCAAGTCCACTAGTCCCCGCGCTTACCCGAACCACCGCATCCGTGCAATCTATTAAAATGTAAACAATGAGAGGGTAAGCTAACGCTTAGTGAATGAGAATATACTACATACATATATATGCATAAAATGAAATGCGCATCGCTAACACACAAATACGAGCCACATACCGCAATCCAAGCATAACTAAGCAATGTTATACCTAACGTACCACCAAGTCAAACCGCAAGATTAGTTACAACAATATGAGTAAATACGCGTACATAAATGGGTAACCAAACTACAAGGTTAACCCCTTAACCTCAATTATACGAACATTGGCCGAACAACCCGAGCCTTAGTGAATTCGCAAAACCCGAAATTCACTTCTCTACCAATTCAACAACCGAGGTTGGCCGAACTACCCGAGCCTTAATGAATTCGCACAACCCGAAATCCATCACCTCATAAAAAGGATGACCGCACAACCCGAGTCATCATGAATCCGCACTACCCTAGATTCACTTCCCAAATACCAAAACCCACGGTCACGGGATTATAAAATCCACCACATCGGGGTTATCCACATCACAACAATATCAACCCTTCGCCATTGGGGTTATAACATCCACATCACAACCACGTGTGATCAAGTACACTCAAAATGTGTACCACGTCAAGGGTGGTCAACCAAAACGCACAACCGTGCCAATTGGACTCATACACAAGTCCATCAATCCACCTATATGTGAAGTGAGCTCTATAGCCGAGAATCACTTCACCCGACCCGCACCCATCATACACATATATATGCATATAGGATATTAACACTCACCTTGTCGCCTTGATGAATGCTTCCAAATAATCCGCAACTCGTCAATGGAACGTACCTATTCCATTATCACAATACAATCAACACAATTAGGGTTGACTTACAAACCAACCCAATTGACCCTTAGTGCAAATTCGACCCATTTGCACTTCCAAGCACAAACCGCGCTCAAATTAATCAATAATCACTAATACACGTGAAAATGGTCCTAACACACCAATTAAACCCGAACACAAGTGTTAAACACGTGTCATACCCATTTTGACACCAAAACCCTAATTTTGACCCATTTCAAAATTAGTTAACCAAACTCACCCAAAAGTGTTTCACCACTTCCATAATCACTAAACCTAGTGATTAAACTCAAGATCAAACCCTAAACAACGCTAAAACGTCAACCGACCCAAAACCCACCAAGTGACAAGAATAACTAGTCACCATAAACCCATTTCATCACCTAAAAGGGTTTCACAACAAACTAACTCAAAATCCTAACTTGAATATCAAATTTAACAAATGAAATTCGGAGTTTGAGCTTACCAATACCACCACAACGTAGCTAGGAGCGAGATGAACAACTTTAGAACCCGAGCTTTTGCGAGAATCCGACTCCTTCTTCTCCAAATCCACCTCTCTCTCTCTAAAACTCTTACTCTCTCACTAGAACAAGATGAGAGTGTTTGTGTGGGTGTTAGTGGAGCAAATGAGGCTCCTAGAACTGATCTTGTGGCCTTAACTCGTTCCATAAGTGAAAATACCATTTTGCCCCTCTAAAAATCTTAAAATAACCCAGCTGGCCCGACAGACAAACTGGACGGCGTTCCAATTTCTGGACGGCATCCAGCCTTTAACATCTGAACGGCGTCCCACCATCCTGGACGGCGTCCCGAACAACTAAAAAGTCAGAAACAGGATTAGGGTCTTACATCGGACCAGTAGCTTACCAACTGGAGCTACCTCAACAACTCGCGGCTGTACATAACACTTTCCACGTCTCAAATTTGAAGAAATGTTTTGCTAAAGAAGATCTCACTATTCCATTGGACGAATTCTAAATCAATGAAAAACTTCAATTCATTGAAGAACCCGTCGAAATAATGGATCGTGAGGTTAAGAGACTTAAACAAAACAAGATACCGATTGTTAAGGTTCGATGGAATGCTCGTAGAGGACCCGAATTCACCTGGGAGCGTGAAGATCAGATGAAGAAGAAATACCCGCATCTATTTCCAGAAGATTCGTCAACACCTTCAACAGCTTAAAATTTCGGGACAAAATTTATTTAACGGGTAGGTACTGTAGTGACCCGAATTTTTCCATGTTTATATATATTAATTGAGATTGATATTTACATGATTAAATGTTTCCAACATGTTAAGCAATCAAACTTGTTAAGACTTGATTAATTGAAATATGTTTCATATAGACAATTGACCACCCAAGTTGACCGGTGATTCACGAACGTTAAAACCTGTAAAAACTATATGATGACATATATATGGATATATATATATATATATATATATATATATATATATATATATATATATATATATATATATATATATATTTAACATGATACTATGATAAGTAAACATATCATTAAGTATATTAACAATGAACTACGTATGTAAAAACAAGACTACTAACTTAATGATTTTTAAACGAGACATATATGTAACGATTATCGTTGTAAAGACATTTAATGTATATATATCATATTAAGAGATATTCATACATGATAATATCATGATAATATAATAATTTAAAATCTCATTTGATATTATAAACATTGGGTTAACAACATTTAACAAGATCGTTAACCTAAAGGTTTCAAAACAACACTTACATGTATCGACTAACGATGACTTAACGACTCAGTTAAAATGTATATACATGTAGTGTTTTAATATGTATTTATATACTTTTGAAAGACTTCAATACACTTATCAAAATACTCCTACTTAACAAAAATGCTTACAATTACATCCTCGTTCAGTTTCATCAACAATTCTACTCGTATGCACCCGTATTCGTACTCGTACAATACACAGCTTTTAGATATATGTACTATTAGTATATACACTCCAATGATCAGCTTTTAGCAGCCCATGTGAGTCACCTAACACATGTGGGAACATCATTTGGCAACTAGCATGAAATATCTCATAAAATTACAAAAATATGAGTAATCATTCATGACTTATTTACATGAAAACAAAATTACATATCCTTTATATCTAATCCATACACCAACAACCAAAAACACCTACAAACACTTTCATTCTTCAATTTTCTTCATCTAATTGATCTCTCTCAAGTTCTATCTTCAAGTTCTAAGTGTTCTTCATAAATTCTACAAGTTCTAGTTACATAAAATCAAGAATACTTTCAAGTTTGCTAGCTCACTTCCAATCTTGTAAGGTGATCATCCAACCTCAAGAAATCTTTGTTTCTTACAGTAGGTTATCATTCTAATACAAGGTAATAATCATATTCAAACTTTGGTTCAATTTCTATAACTATGACAATCTTATTTCAAGTGATGATCTTACTTGAACTTGTTTTCGTGTCATGATTCTGCTTCAAGAACTTCGAGCCATCCAAGGATCCGTTGAAGCTAGATCCATTTTTCTCTTTTCCAGTAGGTTTATCTAAGGAACTTAAGGTAGTAATGATGTTCATAACATCATTCGATTCATACATATAAAGCTATCTTATTCGAAGGTTTAAACTTGTAATCACTAGAACATAGTTTAGTTAATTCTAAACTTGTTCGCAAACAAAAGTTAATCCTTCTAACTTGACTTTTAAAATCAACTAAACACATGTTCTATATCTATATGATATGCTAACTTAATGATTTAAAACCTGGAAACACGAAAAACACTGTAAAACCGGATTTACGCCGTCGTAGTAACACCGCGGGCTGTTTTGGATTAGTTAATTAAAAACTATGATAAACTTTTATTTAAAAGTTGTTATTCTGAGAAAATGATTTTTATTATGAACATAAAACTATATCCAAAAATTATGGTTAAACTCAAAGTGGAAGTATGTTTTCTAAAATGGTCATCTAGATGTCGTTCTTTCGACTGAAATGACTACCTTTACAAAAACGACTTGTAACTTATTTTTCCGACTATAAACCTATACTTTTTCTGTTTAGATTCATAAAATAGAGTTCAGTATGAAACCATAGCAATTTGATTCACTCAAAACGGATTTAAAATAAAGAAGTTATGGGTAAAACAAGATTGGATAATTTTTCTCATTTTAGCTACGTGAAAATTGGTAACAAATCTATTCCAACCATAACTTAATCAACTTGTATTGTATATTATGTAATCTTGAGATACCATAGACACGTATACAATATTTCGTCCTATCATGTCGACACATCTATATATATTTCGGAACAACCATAGACACTCTATATGTGAATGTTGGAGTTAGCTATACAGGGTTGAGGTTGATTCCAAAATATATATAGTTTGAGTTGTGATCAATACTGAGATACGTATACACTGGGTCGTGGATTGATTCAAGATAATATTTATCGATTTATTTCTGTACATCTAACTGTGGACAACTAGTTGTAGGTTACTAACGAGGACAGCTGACTTAATAAACTTAAAACATCAAAATATATTAAAAGTGTTGTAAATATATTTTGAACATACTTTGATATATATGTATATATTGTTATAGGTTCGTGAATCAACCAGTGGCCAAGTCTTACTTCCCGACGAAGTAAAAATCTATGAAAGTGAGTTATAGTCCCACTTTTAAAATCTAATATTTTTGGGATGAGAATACATGCAGGTTTTATAAATGATTTACAAAATAGACACAAGTACGTGAAACTACATTCTATGGTTGAATTATCAAAATCGAATATGCCCCTTTTTATTAAGTCTGGTAATCTAAGAATTAGGGAACAGACACCCTAATTGACGCGAATCCTAAAGATAGATCTATTGGGCCTAACAAACCCCATCCAAAGTACCGGATGCTTTAGTACTTTGAAATTTATATCATATCCGAAGGGTGTCCCGGAATGATGGGGATATTCTTATATATATGCATCTTGTTAATGTCGGTTACCAGGTGTTCACCATATGAATGATATTTTTATCTCTATGTATGGGATGTGTATTGAAATATGAAATCTTGTGGTCTATTATTATGATTTGATATATATAGGTTAAACCTATAACTCACCAACATTTTTGTTGACGTTTTAAGCATGTTTATTCTCAGATGATTATTAAGAGCTTCCGTTGTTGCATACTTAAATAAGGACAAGATTTGGAGTCCATGCTTGTATGATATTGTGTAAAAACTGCATTCAAGAAACTTATTTTGTTGTAACATATTTGTATTGTAAACCATTATGTAATGGTCCTGTGTAAACAGGATATTTTAGATTATCATTATTTGATAATCTACGTAAAGCTTTTTAAACCTTTATTGATGAAATAAAGGTTATGGTTTGTTTTAAAATGAATGCAGTCTTTGAAAAATGTCTCATATAGAGGTCAAAACCTCGCAACGAAATCAATTAATATGGAACGTTTTTAATCAATAAGAACAGCACATTTCAATATGCATCAAGGATGAGAACCGTGATAAGCATCGAACACCGGAACCCATTATTTTACTGCTTTCTGTCTTATACCTAATGTTTTGGTGATTCTGTAACATAACATTAGACCTGGGCTGTTGTGATTATGATTTTCAAATAGCTCTTTTCGAGTAGATAACTTTTCATTTAAGACTCATCTTCATCCGAGTTACAGTTTAGGATTTATGGACCTCCGATCGTCACTATGTCCTTTTAACGTTGTGCAGAAATTTCTGACCTACTCGCACTTAGACCGTCGCCACGGTCAAAAGAAGATGAGTTTGCTTCTGTAAATTTTACCACACTTAAAGGACTCATATACAGAGCCATGGCCACTGGTCTCACCTTAATTCAGTAAGGGTAGAGGCCGTGGTGACTGACTGAAATCAGCCTTTGTTTTAAACTACTTTCATAAACGAAACTTACTTTACACCTTTTGTTAAATGATGAATGATGATGACCCTTAAGACCTTATTTACATACTTTTAAACCTATTAAGATGATTTACTGACTTAGTACTATTTGTCTTAGGTTGAGGACCTTCGGACCGATTACTTGCACACCTTTTCCCAACCGACTTTACGACTACATTATCATTGTGAGTTATAGCATTCCCTTTTTACTTTAACTTATTTTGGGAACTAAGAATACATGTGGATTTTATGTTTTACATACTAGGCACGAGTACTTAAACTTATATATGTGTGTGTTATACAACGGCATAAACATTCCCTTTAGCTCGGTAACGTTTAATCATTGGTTTTTGAACCGTGAACGCGAATCTTAGATATGGATCCATAGGGTTTGACATCCCCACTCGGGCTAGTAGCGCTATCATTTAACGAGTGTTTAATACTTCATATACATACGCACTTTCCAAGTGTACTTTCAGGGGGTATAAACGTTAAGTTAGTTACCAAGTGCCCACGGTTAACATATACTTTATCATACTGTTTTGAAACGCTCTTTGTAGCACTAAAATCTCGTGGCCTACCTTACTTACTGTTATACTTAAACTATAGCTCACCAACCTTTGTGTTGACGTTTTTAAGCATGTTTTTCTCAGGTGCTTGAGGTTAGCTTCCGCTGTGTACTAGTCGTGCTGTAGACACCCGCTGCTTAGAGTTGTCAACGCATGAACTACTTTACCTTGCATTCAAACTTTAGTACTTTTGAACTATGACTTGTACGACCGTTGTGGTCACATACACTTATTATTTGCTTCTACTTAGTGAAGCATGCTTTTGGATTGTAAAACATTCGATGTTGGTTTAGACATCACTTTATTTATGAATGCAAACTCTTTTTGAAAACGCATATAGTACTTAACCTTGTAATGATCCTGTGGTTGATGATTCGTACACGATGGTTTTGTACGGGGCATCACAGTCAAACTTAACAAAACACTTATGCAATCGTTCTAATCTTATTTTATACTTGATTCTTGCATGAAACTTGACAACGTGATTCACATGCTACATAATCGAGTCGTAATGAGCCATAGGACTAATTGAACACATTTCGACTGACCATGTGTCGTAACCGGTTAATTGATACGACTTACTTGTTTAGGTCAAGGCTAAGCAACTTTCATGCACACGTTTACTTGTGAAGTACATTTATACTTGTACACTCGAGGTGAGATCATAGTCCCATCTTTTCAACAACTTTTATACTTTTAAATCATGGGATGAGAAACATATACAGTTTTATACTACATACTTTATACTTTGAACACAAGTACGAAAACAAACATTCCACGTGCTAGTTAGAACAAAAAGCCTCAATTCAATTATCATTAGTTACACTTGCAAGGTGTAAACGTGAACTTATATTATGTGATCACATGGGCTTGACGAGCCTCATTCGGACGGTTCGCTACCGTTAGCGGATGAAATATATTTTCGAGTATAGTGTATGTTCTAACACTACGTAACAGGGTACAAAATAGTTAAGTTTGATAATTGGGTGCTCGCGATACAAACAACAACTTTTGGAATGCAAACGATTTGGATAATCAACTATACAAAATCTTGTGGTTCAAAAACAAAGTTTACAAACACCTATGATTTCACCAACGTTTTTCGTTGATAGTTTTCTATATGTTTCTCAGGTTCATGATTGGCTATTTGATACATGCTTTCGCGTACACTCATACTTGCTTGGGGTCAAGCATACATGCATACACTTTGATTACTTGCTTGGAGTCAAGCATACATGCATACGCTAGTGATAGCACCTTTGGATTCAAACAAATGTTTACATACATATTTACGCTATTTATAGCAACCGTGATTTTAAACTAATTGTGTCGCAAGTTATTTCATTTATACTTTATAACTTTTGTAAACTTAAACTTGTTGTCGAACCGTTTGGTAAACTAAACTTTGTAAGTCTTGTACATTTCAAATGAATGCGACATAATTTTGGTCAAACGCGTCTCATATAGGGACTATGACCACGTAACGGGACTTAAGTTAACGGCATCGTCAATGACGATTTTGTCGGGTCACTACAGAAACCATCTTCATTTTCATCTCTAAATTTATTATCTTCAAACCCCCAAAGTAAAAGAAAATTTTAAAAACAAAAAATACAATAATCAATGAATCTAAAATACAGTACTTCGTTCATACTTTTATTTCATCTTCGTTCATCTTCAATTACATATTTCGTTCATCTTCATCTTCGTTCGTTCATCACTCGCTGAAACCATCGATTCAATGGATCGTTACTCTGATGTTTATGGTTACCATCACCACCATACAGTAAACGATTATGACGATGTATAATGATTTACAGCGATGACGATGAATGATGATGATGATTAATCGATGTACGATGTTGCCGGAATTTGTTTTTCGATGGTGACGATGAATTGATGACAGAAAATGATGTACGATGTTTCAGGATGTTAAGAAACCTGCATCCACATTTCATCAATACCACCAAAAAGGAGTTTGTTTAGATCGTCCATCTCGTTTCCAAATCATAAAACAAATTTTGATGGTGTTCATAAACCACCAAATTCAATTCAAAACACCCTATAACCACTATCAATCAAAGAATCAATTCACTTACAGATTCAAAATCGGAGCTCTTCATTAACCTTAAAACAAACACAACATAAAATCCATAATCTACCATGAACAGTTGACAAAAAACTTCATAAGAACTCGAAAAATCAAAGATGAATTCTAGATGTTTTCAGATAAAGAAATCTGAATCAAAGTTGTTTAATATCATTACACGAATGGCGCTACCAACTCTTAACATATGAAAGTTAGTAATTCGTTCCAATTAATTCGTTGACTTTTTGTAAGACCCGAGTATTTGTAGTGTATATAAGTGTAATGTTCGATACTTGAAACGGGGTTTTGGTTATAGATTTAAAAGTAAGAAAGAAGCTGAACTGGAGGTGCCGTGCGCCGCGCGGCCTGATGGTGCGCCGCGCCATCTGTCTGCGACAGATTCACCTCTTCTTTTAAAATAGATATTTTGAGGGCATTTTGGTCAAAACACATTGGAGCCCGAATTTAATGCCTTGGATCAGTTTTGGAGCTTCATTCACTCCATTCCCTACAACCTTATCTTCTCCAATTAAACTCTAGAGAGAGAGTGCAATCCTTGAGAGAGAAAGCTCCATTAAGGGGTGAAAGAGGTTGAATCGGGTCTTGGTGTAAGTTATAAAGCCGTTCATCTAGTCGATAGCTATGTGGTGATTGTGTTGGTAAGTTATAAAACCCGATTTCTTACTTTAATTGCTTTAAGGGTTAGGGTTTGGGCTAGTGATGAACCAAAGACCCATTTTGTTAGTATTTTGGGGATTTTGGGTGAATATGGGTTATGAAGGCTCATTGATGACTAACCTAGGGTTTGAATGTGTTAATTGGACTTTTGAGTCTTAAATTTGGTTAGTTAGTTGCTAGAACACTTTAATAATATGTAAATGGGTGTTATTGGGTATGGATGACCCAAATGGGTGTGTTGACCTTGAAATGGGTCAAATGAGTCTTTAATGACCTAAGTGGCCTAGCAAGTATGAAAACGAGTTAGCCTTGCGACCTAAATGTGTTTTAAACCCATCTTGACGAATGATTAGGGTTTTGGTGTGTGTTGACCCAATTTAGGGTTAAGGGTGCAAATGGGTTGAAATTGCACCTTGGGTCAAAATGGCTTAGAATGGTGAAAAGGGTTTGGTTGACCGACTTGAGTTTGCGTTTGATGATGTGTATTATATGATAGGTACGTTACTTTGAGGTCTTGCAAGCTCGGGTATCTTTTCACAAGACTTTGAGGTGAGTGAAATAATTATATGCGTATGTATATAATGTGTCTATTTGTTGTAGCGTGAAATGTGTAGTGTCGAGGTGCTAAGACACCATGTTTCACGTGAAGAGTGTAGCATCGAGGTGTTAAGATGCCACTCAGGTGTAGCATCGAGGTGTTAAGATGCCACCTAGGAGTGTAGTGTCGAGGTGTTAAGACACCACTCCGTAAATTAATGAGTGATGCATCGAGGTGTTAAGATGCCACTCGGGGTGATGTGCCGAGGTGTTAAGGTGCCACCCTAGGGGTTAGTGGTGCTAGGTGTTAAGTGCCCTAACAGATGTTGTGAACACCGATGGCATTTTCGCGAACGCCGTTCCCTTGTACTATTGGTTAACCATGGTTATTTGTGTTGTAAGCATATTACATTATTCGAGTTATATTCATATGCGGTTATTATGCTAGCTTGTAGTATTGGAGATTTATAGCTTGTTATTGTGACGATAAGCTAAGTGTGTATGCTAGCGTGTTTGCGGTTTGGTGTGTAAGTGTATGCAAGTAGGTATAATTATATATGTATTCGTATAATTATTGCATTCACTAAGCTTTGCTTACCCTCTCATTGTTTACTATTTTTATAGGTTCAGTTGTGGACAAGGGTAAGGGCATTATCATGGAATAGAGATTCCCGCTTTGTTGATTAGGGGACGCTTTTTGGAAGTTTAGTTCTTGGAGTTTGACCGAGACTTGGGTAGTTTAATCCCAAACGCCATGCTCGTAGTGTAGTTTGGTACTTAAACTTTTTGGCGGTCGAAACTCATATTTTGTATTAAACTCGTAAAACGGCCGAAGTGGGCCCCGCTTTGTAAAACTTATTTTACGTTTGAATTGTGTTAGTTTTACATATTTGAATGTGTGGTTAAAAGCGTGTCGTCTAAAAATGTCGGGAACTGGTCGATCTTTTTTGCATTTTGAGACTTTCCGGACAGACCCGAATGGCGCGCCGCGCGGCCATCCTGGCGCGCCGCGCCAGTTCACTGTGCAGCAATTTTTTTTTTTTTTTGTATTTTTCACGTGGTTTTCTCGCGGGTTGGTTTGGGTTGTTACAAATGGTATCAGAGCATGGTCTAAGGGATTTAGGTGACTAGAGATAGGCGCCTAGACTTAGACTTTTTGTGTGTGCGCTATGCGGGACTTGTAGGACCTTGGGTCGGATCGGGATTAGTTTGTGCATAGGTTTATGTAAACTGATCATGCGCTATTTATTATGTATGTTTAGCGAGCATCGAGCGAGATGGACGTTGTACTAGCAAGTTAATGCGATGTGCTCGCGTAACAATGATTAGCTACCATTGTTACGGGCGCAAATCGTGTCAAACAAGTAATGTGCGACGATTATTGAGCGAGATGGAGTAGTGTGGCGTATGTGTATGTATATATATATAATTTATCCTTCCGTTTGGTGGTTTAACCTAATTTGTTTTATAGAATGAAGACGAGAAACGGTCTCGAACATGATAACGGAAGTACAAGCGGGGACGCCGAGTTCTCAACCAAGGTCGAGGCCGTCTTTAAGAAGTTAAAAGCGGATTTTCTTGCGGACGTTCGAAAGGTCTTTCAAGATTCGGTTGATGAGCAAATAACCGATCTAATTAATGAACGAATGAAGGCCACTATCGAATAGGCCCTTGACGCTAGGAATATCTATCCTCGCGGTGAAGGAGGTGAAGGAAGGCGGGACTTCCACTACAAGAACTTCAAGGATGCTCAACCCCCGATGTTTAATGGGGTGCGGGATCCTTTAAAAAGTACATGTTAGATCTCCGATATTGAGGGAGCTTTCCGTACCGCGGAATGTCCTCCCGAAAAGAAGACGAGGTATGGTTCTAGCATGTTACGCGAAGAAGCTAAGTTGTGGTGGGACGATAAAATCAACTTGTATAGTGAAGAACAATGTATGGGCTTGACATGGGAGGAGTTCAAGAAAGAATTTTTCAGAGAATACCGAACTTCATTCTATCTCGATAGAATCCGGGACGAGTTGCACCGTTTGCAACAAGGGTCAATGGACTTGGTTACACTCAAGTCTACATTCTTGGCAAAGACTCGTTTTTGCCCGGAATATGTGGGTGATGATCATAAGCTCATGAAGGATTTCTACCGTACTTTGAATGATGAGTACAAGGGGAAGATTAGTCGGGGTATGGCTAAGTCTTTTGATGAATTTTTCGAGTTGGCTCGGGGTTTTGAGCCGGAGGTTCCAAGAAAGAGTGATTTCATGTTTTCCAAAAGAAAATTTGAAGGTTTTAGTTACTCTAACGCCTCAAGCAAGAAGAGCAAGAGCAAGAGGGGGGCTGAAAGTGTCAATAGTGCAAAGAAGGGCACTACCAGCGGGTTTTCTTATACGTGCTACAATTGTGGGCAACCGGGTCATATGGCTCGTGAGTGTCCGAAACCATCTTCCGGAAACAAAGTCACTTGTTTTAATTGCGGCAAAGAGGGGCATAAGAAGCCGGAGTGTCCCGATTTGCGAAATGATAATGTGAAGCGGTTAGAGAAGGCGGCGGGTACGGCTAGGGGTCGCAACTACTTGATGACTAATGATGAAACCAAACAATTGAACGAAGTTGTCTCAGGTACTTTCATGGTTAATTCTAATCCGGCGAGGATTCTTTTTGATAGCGGTGCAAATTTGTCGTTTGTGTCTCCTAGATTTGTGCCTAAACTTGATAGACCGTTAGCTAAGTTAAGTCGTCCGGTAGAAGTCGAAATAGCAAACGGCAAGACGGTGCTAGTGGTCGATGTGTGTGAAAATTGTGATGTTGTTTTTGGTGCCGAAGCCTTTAAAATTGATCTTATTCCAATGACCTTGGGCGACTTTGATATTGTCGTTGGTATGGATTGGCTCGATCGTTATAGAGCCGATATTACATGCCATGATAAGTTTATTCGTGTGAAGACCCCAAGTGGGGGAGAGTTGGTTATTTATGGTGATAGGCGAAGGAGACCAGTGCCGATTTGCACTTTTGCACGGGCACGTCGTCTTGTTGTTACCGGTGGCATGGCTTTCCTTGCTCATGTTGTCGATACTCGTAATGAGCCACCACCCATTCGTGAAATTCTGGTGGTTAATGAATTTGAAGACGTTTTTTCGGATGAGTTACCGGGTGTTCCGGCGGAAAGACAAGTTGAATTTCGCATTGAGTTGGTTCCGGGGGCTACCCCCATTGCTAAAACTCCTTATCGTTTAGCACCGACGGAAATGCAAGAGTTGTTAAATCAAATCCAAGAGTTACTCGAAAAGGATTTTATTCGACCGAGTGCTTCGCCGTGGGGCGCTCCGGTATTGTTCGTAAAGAAGAAAGATGGTAGTATGCGTATGTGCATTGATTACCGTGAGTTGAATAAAGTGACGATCAAGAATCGTTATCCATTACCTAGGATTGACGATTTATTTGATCAACTCCAAGGTGCAATGTATTTCTCTAAAATCGACCTACGGTCCGGCTATCACCAAATGCGGGTCCGTGAGGAAGACATCGAGAAAACGGCCTTTCGAACACGTTATGGGCATTTTGAATTTGTGGTGATGCCGTTTGGTCTTACGAATGCACCGGCGGCATTCATGGATCTTATGAACCGAGTGTGCCAACCTATGTTGGACAAGTCGGTAATAGTGTTCATCGACGACATACTAGTCTATTCGAAAAGAACGAACATGAACGTCATTTGCGTGAAGTATTGAAGACCTTACGAAAGGAGAAGTTGTATGCTAAGTTCTCCAAATGTGAATTTTGGCTAAGGGAAGTCCAATTCCTTGGTCATATTGTGAACAAAGAAGGTATTCAAGTAGATCCGGGGAAGATAGAGACGGTGAAGAGTTGGGGACGACCGACTACGCCTACGAAAATCCGAAGTTTCCTCGGATTGGCCGGTTATTATCGTCGGTTTATCCAAGACTTTTCTAAGATTGCTTCTCCATTAACGAAGTTGACCAGAAAGAATGCTAAGTTTAATTGGGAGAACGAGCAAGAAATTGCTTTTCAATTATTAAAAGAGAAGTTGTGTCAAGCTCCGGTGTTAGTATTACCGGAAGGTGTGGAAGATATGACGGTTTATTGTGATGCTTCGCTAAATGGGCTCGGGTGTGTTCTGATGCAAAGAGGTAAAGTCATCGCTTATGCCTCTCGACAATTAAAGGAACACGAAACGAGATATCCGACTCATGATCTTGAGTTGGCGGCGGTTGTGCATGCGTTGAAAATTTGGCACCATTACTTGTATGGTGTCAAGTGTACGATTTATTCAGATCATAAGATTTTGAAACATCTCTTTAATCAACGAGATTTGAATTATCGCCAACGTAGGTGGATGGATGTGGTGAAAGACTACGATTGTGAAATACTTTATCATCCGGGTAAGGCGAATGTTGTTGCGGATGCGTTGAGTCGAAAGAGTCAACATCCGGCGATAAAAGTGGGGTCGTTACGTTTGATTATTTCCAACGATTTTCTTGAGAAGCTTGGCGAGATTCAAATAGAGGCTTACGTTCACAATAAGCATGTGGAACGAATCGTGGGCCAATCGGAGTTCATTACTATAGGCCCGCGTGGTTTGTTGTCTTTTCAAGGAAGGGTGTGGGTGCCTAAGATGGGTGATTACCGACGGGTGCTACTTGATGAAGCACATAAGTCAAAATATTCCATTCATCCGGGCGCGACAAAAATGTATCATGACTTGAAGAAAGATTATTGGTGGCCGGGCATGAAACGTGATGTTGTGAAGTATGTTGAGCAATGTGTCACGTGTTTACAAGTAAAAGCCGAACACCAAAAGCCGTATGGTAAGTTGCAACCGTTAGAAATCCTGAAGTGAAAATGGGAACACATTACCATGGATTTCATTACAAAGTTACCTAAAACGGCGAGAACCCAATTCGATTCGATTTGGGTTATAGTTGACCGATTGACAAAAAGCGCTTTGTTTCTTCCCATTAAAGAAGTGATATCGTCGGAGGCCTTGGCTAAGTTGTTTATCAAGGAAGTGGTCTCGCGACATGGGGTTCCTATATCTATTATTTCGGATCGAGATACCCGTTTTACATCTCGGTTTTGGGAAAAGTTTCGTGAAGATATGGGTACGCAATTGAAGTTGAGCACGGCGTATCATCCTCAAATGGACGGTCAAAATGAACGTACGAATCAAACTTTGGAAGATATGCTACGGGCGTGCATCATTGACTTCGGTGGTAGTTGGGATGAGCATTTGCCTTTGGTGGAATTCTCGTACAATAATAGTTATCATACTAGTATCGGGATGCCACCTTACGAAATGCTTTATGGGCGTAGGTGTCGAACTCCCGTTTGTTGGGGGGAAGTGGGTCAAAGAGAGATCGGGAGTACCGATTTAGTTTTAGAGACTAATAGCAAGATCGATTTGATCCAGGAACATTTGAAGAAGGCTCAAGATAGGCAAAAGTCGTATGCCGATAGACGTAGGCGATCGATTGAGTTCCAAGAAGGCGATATGGTGATGCTTAAGGTTTCGCCATGGAAGGGTATTATTTGATTTCGAAAACGGGGAAAGTTAGCTCCTCGGTTTATTGGGCCGTTCAAGGTTTTAGCTCGTGTTGGTGAAGTTGCATATCGATTGGAATTACCCGAAGAGCTTGCGGGGATCCATAATACATTTCATGTTTCCCACCTCCGTAAGTGTCTTGCGGATGATTCCTCATGGATGCCTTTAGACGAGATCGAGCTAAACAACAAGTTAGAATATGTCGAGGAACCGATTGCTATCCTTGACGAGAAGGTGAAAATGTTGAGGAATAAAGAGGTGAGAACTTTCAAGGTTCAATGGCGGCGAAGTAAAGGTTCCGAGTTCACTTGGGAGCCCAAAGAGTTCGTGTTAGTTTATCTTCCCTCGTGTCATGCGGCTTGGATTGCGAGGACGCAATCCGAATAAGTGGGGGAGAGTTGTAAGACCCGAGTATTTGTAGTGTATATAAGTGTAATGTTCGATACTTGAAACGGGGTTTTGGTTATAGATTTAAAAGCAAGAAAGAAGCTAAACTGGAGGTGTCGCGCGCCGCGCGGCCTGATGGCGTGCCGCGCCATCTGTCTGCGACAGATTCACCTCTTCTTTTAAAATAGATACTTTGAGGGCATTTTGGTCAAAACACATTGGAGCCCGAATTTAATGCCTTGGATCAGTTTTGGAGCTTCATTCACTCCATTCCCTACAACCTTATCTTCTCCAATTAAACTCTAGAGAGAGAGTGCAATCCTTGAGAGAGAAAGCTCCATTAAGGGGTGAAAGAGGTTGAATCGGGTCTTGGTGCAAGTTATAAAGCCGTTCATCTAGTCGATAGCTACATGGTGATTGTGTTGGTAAGTTATAAAACCCGATTTCTTACTTTAATTGCTTTAAGGGTTAGGGTTTGGGCTAGTGATGAACCAAAGACCCATTTTGTTAGTATTTTGGGGATTTTGGGTGAATATGGGTTATGAAGGCTCATTGATGACTAACCTAGGGTTTGAATGTGTTAATTGGACTTTTGAGTCTTAAATTTGGTTAGTTAGTTGCTAGAACACTTTAATAATATGTAAATGAGTGTTATTGGGTATGGATGACCCAAATGGGTGTGTTGACCTTGAAATGGGTCAAATGAGTCTTTAATGACCTAAGTGGCCTAGCAAGTATGAAAACGAGTTAGCCTTGCGACCTAAATGTGTTTTAAACCCATCTTGACGAATGATTAGGGTTTTGGTGTGTGTTGACCCAATTTAGGGTTAAGGGTGCAAATGGGTTGAAATTGCACCTTGGGTCAAAATGGCTTAGAATGGTGAAAAGGGTTTGGTAGACCGACTTGAGTTTGCGTTTGATGATGTGTATTATATGATAGGTACGTTACTTTGAGGTCTTGCAAGCTCGGGTATCTTTTCACAAGACTTTGAGGTGAGTGGAATAATTATATGCGTATGTATATAATGTGTCTATTTGTTATAGCGTGAAATGTGTAGTGTCGAGGTGCTAAGACACCATGTTTCACGTGAAGAGTGTAGCATCGAGGTGTTAAGATGCCACTCGGGTGTAGCATCGAGGTGTTAAGATGCCACCTAGGAGTGTAGTGTCGAGGTGTTAAGACACCACTCCGTAAATTAATGAGTGATGCATCGAGGTGTTAAGATGCCACTCGGGGTGATGTGCCGAGGTGTTAAGGTGCCACCCTAGGGGTTAGTGGTGCGAGGTGTTAAGTGCCCTAACGGATGTTGTGAACACCGATGGCGTTTTCGCGAGCGCCGTTCCCTTGTACTATTGGTTAACCATGGTTATTTGTGTTGTAAGCATATTACATTATTCGAGTTATACTCATATGCGGTTATTATGCTAGCTTGTGGTATTGGAGATTTATAGCTTGTTATTGTGATGATAAGCTAAGTGTGTATGCTAGCGTGTTTGCGGTTTGGTGTGTAAGTGTATGCAAGTAGGTATAATTATATATGTATTCGTATAATTATTGCATTCACTAAGTTTTGCTTACCCTCTCGTTGTTTACTATTTTTATAGGTTCGGTTGTGGACAAGGGTAAGGGCATTATCATGGAATAGAGATTCCCGCTTTGTTGATTAGGGGACGCTTTTTGGAAGTTTAGTTCTTGGAGTTTGACCGAGACTTGGGTAGTTTAATCCCAAACGCCATGCTCGTAGTGTAGTTTGGTACTTAAACTTTTTGACGGTCGAAACTCATATTTTGTATTAAACTCGTAAAACGGCCGAAGTGGGCCCCGCTTTGTAAAACTTATTTTACGTTTGAATTGTGTTAGTTTTACATATTTGAATGTGTGGTTAAAAGCGTGTCGTCTAAAAATGTCGGGAACTGGTCGATCTTTTTCGCATTTTGAGACTTTCCGGACAGACCATAATGGCGCGCTGCACGGCCATCCTGGCGCGCCGCGCCAGTTCACTGTGCAGCAATTTTTTTTTTTTTTTTTTTTGTATTTTTCACGTGGTTTGCTCGCGGGTTGGTTTGGGTTGTTACACTTTTGTTGACTGAATAAGAACATCAGATCTGAAATTTTTTGCTTGTTTTTGGTTTGATTGAAGGCTCACGAAGCTTGAGTGAGTAATTAGGAACTATAATTTTATGCTTAAATCGATCTTTAGATTGCTCAGATGATCTAGAGTCCTCAAAGTGTTTGTGATATTCGGTGGTGGTGATGAACTCGGGTTTTGTGACTGTTCTTAATACAACTGTAAATGAGATTTGAAAATGAAAAGGATGTGTAATATACTCGTATTTGAAATGAAAAAGGACGTGTAAATATGATTTGATGATCCAGAAGATGTATGAAGATTCAAGCAACAAGATAAATATATTTATATCAGTATATATATATATATATATATATATATATATATATATATATATATATATATATATATATATATATATATATATATATATATATATCGTAATAAAGTATTTAGAATTTTTATTTTTATGAATTTATAAAAATTAAAACTATATAAACTATAAGATTTTTGCCCTAGTGATCCTCCTTTTTTAGTAAAGAAATGAAGATAAAGTGTAAAAAGACGAATTTACCCTCACATGCAAGGCACATGGCATGATTTAACGGACTTTTTTAACAGAAAGTTGACGGAGGGACGCGTAATCAAAAAAGGTGATAATAGAGGTACGTTGAAAGCTAAAAAAAAAACTTGAGGGACGCTGTTAGCTTTTTAGGGTAAAATGGAGGAACTAACGGCACAATTATTTCTAAGCATTTTAATGATTATATAATTTTTAGTTGAATCATTTTAATATTATGTAAGTTTTATTTTAATATTATGTATTTTTTTATTTTTATAATTATTATGTTGAAAATACAAAAACAATTGGAAAATAAAAGACACATCATAGCTCTACACCACAACAATACATTTATTACAGCATAGGAATGGTCTAAACAAACCAACTGAAAGCACTTCACTTGCTATCTCGATCCATGTTTTCTCGATTAGTGTGCATAACTGTTCGACAAAATGCCTCAACCATCATTTAACATGTTTTTATGTCTTCACCACCCATCCTCATGCCAGCTAGTACTAGTGTATAAACATCAATATACTAAATTAATAATCTTTATTTTTTATTTTTTATATAATTAATATAAAGTATACAATTGGTGCCCATGATCAACGTAGGTGGATGTTATGGCATATACCAAAATAGCTAAAAGCACACATTGAGTCTCATGGTAGGGTCATTGCCATTGGTGTTTTTAAAATAATCTGTTATTACTCCATAAAGTATGAATTTTGAAATGATCCCTTAATTTCTTCATATAATTTTTGCTTTAATTTCTTTGCCTTTTTTCTTTTGAATTTGAATATGCATAGTTTAAATTTAGATGATACTAGATGGGACCAAATTGGTATCTGGTGAGATGGTTATTGAATGAGAATGGGTTGTCATGTGGCAATCAAGATTACCTTTTTACAAGGGAAAAAGCATGTGTGTGTGTGTGTTGAAGGAGACACAATTATCACATTTTTATTTATGAACAACCAATGTTCCAAAAAGTTGACTGAGGTTGACTGGGTATCTTGGTTATTCATGTACCGCCGGCTATATATTTCAAAGTCTTCTACTTTAAATCAAAGTTTGCAACAGGACACAAAGGTATGGTTATAAAAAAAAAAAATACATTTTGAAATTTTGTGCTGAGAAAGAAACGATCGTCAATGGCTACTGCAGAGAAGGCTTTGAGATTCTATAATGAAGCTAATGACTGGTATATTTTGTCTACCTTCTTCAATTTTGATTGATAATTTCATCGAACTTGAATTGGTACTCGTATGTTCACTAGAACATAGTAAAGTTGGAGTCTTTAATGAGTATAATCCAAAAAAGTAGGAGGGTGTTTGGTGTAACTTAATGATGATAATGCAAAAAACTTGTTTGATTTTGGTTTTCTTGAAGCAGGTTTAATAATGCAGGCCTGCCTAGTGATCTCACCGTTGTAATAGATGGAGTAAAGTTTCACCTTCACAAGGTAAGTTTCTTCCAACTTGTAATCAAGCAAATTCAATTGTGTTTTTATAATAAGAAGTGTATAATGTTGATGCACTTCATCTTGTTAATTTATTGTATAGTGTACTTTTTGTATCTACAGAAAGGCGACAAACAGGGTCATCTCATTAATTTGATAAAAATAGGCCCTTATAAACGTTAAATTCTTTAAAACACATAAAGATAATAATAGAAAACAATTATCAACACGAAAAAAAATTCTTGTGCGATTAAATTGTTTGATAAATGATTTTTCTTGATTTGTTTTTTGAAAAATTATATAATTGTACGGATTTGGGCCTTGTTCAGCTGCACACTTCGCACATGTCCCGGAGACACGACAAAGTATTAATATCAGAACTCTTTATAACTATTTATGCAGTTTCCTTTACTCTCAAGATCTGAGAAAATAGAAAAGTTGATTAAAGAAACTCAACACAATGATAAAGAGACCTGCACAATTACCCTGGACGATATTTCTGGTGGTAGTAACGGATTTTTAGTTGCAGCTAAATTTTGTTATGGTGTTCATATCGAATTCACACCCAAAAATTTAGTTATGGTGTATTGTTTAGCCCACTATCTTGAAATGACCGATGAGTATGGAGACGATAACTTATTGTCCAAGGCGGAAAATTACTTACATAAAAGTGTACTAAAAAAACTTTAAAGACTGCATGGTTGTTCTTCAAAGTTGTGATACTGTGGTAACAAAAGCTGTTAATCTTGAAATAGTCGATAAATGTTTGGATGCCGTATCAACAATGGTTTGTACGGATACTGGTTTGTTTGGTTGGCCAATGATGATGTACGGTCGGTTACAAAGCCCTAAAGGTAGCATTTTGTGGAATGGGATTAATACCGGTGCGAGATTTTGGACCGAAGAATCTGATTGGTGGTTTGATGACGTGTCACATCTTCATTTTGCTTTGTTTGAGAGGTTAATAAAAATATTGGAAGTTAAAGGCATTCAACCAGAAAAGTTAACAGGTACCATAATTGATAATACTCCCTTTTTAGTTTTAATAATTAGACAAATTAAAACCATGTTTTTTTTTATCAGTATATACTGTGACATGATACACCTAGTTCTTGGCCCTTAAGTTAACTAATCGAGTTTTGAGCTGGTGAGACAGGCGGGTTGGGTACCGGGTCAAAACAAGCTTGGGTTGAAATGACTGTTTTTTAGTATTTGGTCAGCTAGAGCAGCACAAACTTTATAGTCAGATTTGTAACTTTTGAGATATAGTTGACAAGATAGTTATGATTACAAAAGATTGCTATTTCAGTGATAATTTAAATCTTCGAATAGACTAATTTATGAATAATAAAGTATAGCTCTTTTATACCCTTGCTTTATTATGTATATAAAACAGAAATGTAGGTAAAAATTGAGGGGTAAAATTGTAAAGTAAATAAAAAGTACAGTGTGAAGATATTTTTTTAAGTGTGTGTTTTTTGTCTGTTTTACAGGAGCTATAATGTACTACTCTAGAAATTGTCTTCATGGTTTAGGAAGATGGCAAGGTACACAGATTATGAAAACTAGATCGATTGCAAGTTTTAGCCCGAAAAATGACACAACGGATCAAAAATTTCTAATCGAAAGCATTGTAAAACTTCTCCCACAAACGAAGGGCAAGTCTATATGTCGATTCTTATTGGGACTTTTACGCGTTGGTTTAATATTGGGTGTTACGGAAGAATGTCGAGACTTGCTTGAACGAAGGATAGGTATGCAGTTGGAATTTGCTACATTAGATGGTCTAATGATTCCTAGTTATTCTGATTCGGATACATTATATGATACTGAATGTGTCGAAAGGATAATTAATTATTTTTTAATTTCTAACCAAATGGGTGATAAATCATCGCCATCGTCTATATCGTTAAGGAATGTTTCTAAGGTTGTTGATAGTTATATGGCCGAGATTGCGTCAGATGTGAACTTGAAACTTGAAAAGATAGTTTCACTCGCAGAGGCTAATCCGGAATCTTCAAGATCTTTAAATGATGGTCTATATAGAGCTTTGGATATTTATATTGAGGTATATTTCATGTTTCATGTATGTATCATACCATAATAATAAATATAAGAAGGGGAATTATTGTAATCGTACTTGTTGGTTAATTATAAGAAGATGGACAAATAGTACTTGTGGGTATACCTGGAAAACGGGTCGAGTTGGGTCAAAACAGGTCATGGGTCCAACAAGTCAGAAATTTTAGACGGGTCAAATGAGTCGAGTCTAAATGGGTTGGGTAAGGTTGGGTTGGGTCGATACCCGTTTCTCGACGTTTCGTGATACGCGTTTCAATTTTCAGCTTCACGTTTTTATTTTAGTTTTGTGAAACGCGTTTCAATTTAAAATTGGAAACTGAACCATGAAACTAAAAACAAAAACTGAAACGTGAAACTGGAAATTGAAACATGCAACTGAAAACTTAAACGTGAAGCAGGAAATTGAGACACGAAACTTAAGACTGAAATGCGAAACTGCTGAAAACGGAAACACGAAACTAAAAACTAAAACGTGAAACTAAAAATCTCTACCCGTTGGACCCATATACAAGACCCGTTTGGAACGTCTCTATTTGTAGGACTTGTTGGATTTTGACCCATTTCTTTATAGTTGTTTAAGACCCAATAGGGTTTTAGAAAGACCCATTTGACTCATTTTTAGAACTTTCGGTTTGCTTTGCCAGGTATACTTGTGGGTGCCTGACCCATACCAAAAATAAGTCGTTTCAACTTGTTACCCAACCTATCTGTTCTGCCATTTTGCAACGTTTAATGAATTTGCTAACGGTATGAATCATGCAGGCTCATCCATGGTTGACTGAGAAAGAAAAAGAACATATCTGCAACATCATCGACAGCCAAAAACTTTCTATTGGTGCTTGTTTTTATGCTTCTCAAAACAATCGCCTCCCACTAAGATTTCTTCAAGTGTTGTTTTTTGAACAAATGCATTTGAAAACAGCTCTAATTGACTGTCTTAATGGGCAGGATGATGTAAACAACATTACAGATCCATTGGTCATTGTTACACGTGGTAACCGGACCGATGATTTGGTTAGTCTTGTTTGCGAGAACCAAATACTAAAAGATGACATGGAAAGAATGAGGTCTCGAGTCCATGAACTTGAAAATGAGTTTAATACACAGACAAGAGATTAAAAGGTTAAGTCAAATCTAATTTTGTGAATACTAAGATGGTGTTTGTGTTATCTTAAAGGTATGAATGGATGAGATTCTTTTTATGAAACGGCTACAAGTTGCAAAACTAGTCTTTCGGTATTGTAAGGAGAGGTTTAGATTGTACTTTTGATTATTAACACTCAGTACATATCGAAACGACATTATATAACTCTCAGTTAGTACAAACTATACACATCCAAATACATACATACATACATACATACATACATACATACATACATACATACATACCCTCTGTTGCAAGGCTAATATATCTTTTTTCTTTATGAGCAACTTTTTTTTTCTTTTTTTTTTTTTTTTTGCAATAGAGGTCGACTGCATCGCCCGTAATTTGTATTAAGCCTCAACTCTTTTAAACTGATGCCTCTAATCACTCCAACTTCAGTGTTATTATTTTTTATACTAATATAACAAACAAGAATTAAACAGAATGTAACACATGTTATCGTAGCTATCTCAAAGTCCTTACTAACAACTCAAGGTTACGATGAATCCCTACCTAGCTAACATGCCAACTAATGGTACGCCTTCAGGGATGTGAAACTCAATACATAATTAGTTAATTACATTGGCCGTTGAACGATTTCTAGTGATGGAATAGGATGTTTACGAAGAAGATGATTAAGAAGTTCTTTTAACCGTACAAAGTCAAGCGTGTAAAGATTTTATTAGCTATCAACCACGCAGGCTTGCCTGAGCGGCCACTGAGTTGCCCAATGAAGCATACCATCCGGGTTTAATTCCTGACTATGCCAAATTGTTCAAAAATTGAGTGTAACTATTGTAATTAGAGGAAGCACACCATCTGTTAATTCTGATGCACATCTCTGTTGATCTTCAGCATTTGGGATTATATTGCAGAATTGACTGTATACAATCAGTGTTGGTACTTTTGTATTTTTGCATGGTTGCTGCAACCTTGGTTTGATTTTTCTTTGTTTTGTAAGGATACACGAGATACACAGGACCCGAATCCTAAAATAAGTGCCTTAGCTGTTAGAACAATGGGATGCATTCGAGTTGATAAAATCACTTACTATCTTTGTGATCCCCCTCGAAAGGTGTCTCAAGGTAAAAAATCTCATTTTTTATGGAATCTTTTATTATTGTTTAACCATAATGCTATTAGAATATGTGATGACCCGGAAATTTCTGACCAAATTTAAACTTAATCTTTGTATGATTAATATTTCTGACACGATAAGCAAAGTCTGTAAAACTGAATCTCAAAATTTTTGAACTACTTTCATATATTCAAATACCTTTCGGTTGTTCTTAACGATTCGCGAACAATTATATATATATATATATATATATATATATATATATATATATATATATATATATATATATATATATATATATATATATATATATATATATACTGTAACTTGAAAACGTAACAATGTATTAATTGTTTGATACCGTACATTAAACTTATTGATTTAAATATTTATTTGAATATATATGAAAAGTTGGAATATTAATTGTATGAATAACTTGCGACGTATATTTAAAACGTGTTTATGAATGTTGAAAATATATATTAACTTGGTCATAAAACGATTTGTTATTATATATATTAACAAATAGCGAGACAATGATTTATAGAAGTAAATGACCAAAACACTCGAAAGTTTAAGATACACTTAGAATGATATAGTTTATTGATAATTTAAGACTATATTTTGACAAAGGTACGAGTCACAAAACGTAAACTGCGAGTTTTCTAAGCATACGAAAATGCGTTCGAGAAACCGGAACCGGGACATAAGTCGAGTGACAACGTACGAGTCATCGGAACGAAAATTACAAGTCAACTATGCACATGAATTTAATATAATATATAATTAATTATTTAAATTATATATATATTATATATATTATATTTAATTATGTCGACAAACAAGAAAACAAAAAATATGTGAGCTGGATCTGACGGCCATGCGATCGCATGAGAAATAGGCATAAAACTCATGCGATCGCATGGGCATCAGATTTCAAAAAGTTGCATATAAAAGTCCAGTTTCTGCTTGAATTCTTTTACACATATATACTCTGTAAGTATTTAATTATTATTATTATTATTATTATTATTATTATTATTATTATTATTATTATTATTATTATTAAGATTATTATTATTATTATTATTAATCTTAATATTTTTATTAGTATTATACATAAAATACTACGACGAGGTCATGTTCAAACGATTTCAAAAATGATTTTCGAGTGAATTAAAGCTAAGGAAATTATGGGTTATTGCCAAGGAGGTTATTGGTAATGTTCGGGGGTATAATTGTGAATCAAACTTAGTGTTTATCATCTCCGTTACGTCTACGTACTTTTCTACAATATTGAATCTCAAAATTAATACGCAAGCATTTATATTTTATATTTTATAAATTAATAGTGTATACATACTAGTGCTCGAGTATATATTTATACATGCTTGTATGCTAAATTTCGTCGTTAAACAGTTTATAATAAATCACGAATTAAATACATATATTACGGGTAAAAGGTATATGATATACATGTTTTCGGAAAGCTAGCGAAAAATCAATAACTTTTCATTTAGATATCGAATAGTTTCGAGGAACGAATCAAAAGATACGGTCAACTGAATTATAATTGACATTAATTGGAATTGCTTTTTGAATCTGCAATTAATACTTAAACAACTTGTTTACGAGATTGATAAAATGGATTTTTGAATATTACCAATCGAGTAAATGAATCCTTATATAAGGTACGTCTCGTTTGTTGAACTATTGTCAAAATTGACTTTTTGAAACAACTTTGAATAACTTTTGTATGTCAATTTCGAGCATTAGGATTGTGATACACTATGACCTGACATAGCTTGATAGACATTTATTGACCAACATATGTTCTCTAGGTTGAGATCTACGATTATTTGATATACCGAGTTTCGGTCACATTACGATGAACAACTTTATGTGCTGCTAAGGTGAGTTTCATTGATCCCTTTTTAATTGCTTTTTGCAATATATATTTTTGGGCTGAGAATACATGCACTTTATTTTAAACGCAATGGATACAAGTACATACTAAATTCTACACTGAGTTTGAACCGAAAATCCCTTAGCTTTGGTAACTAGTAACTGCTAGTTATAAGAACTGGTGGGCGCGAGTAGTAGTATATGGATCCATAGGGCTTGATATCCCCGTCCGAGCTAGAGCACTAGCCTTTTAACGGACGTATGCTATTTGAGAAGCGTACACGTTGGTTTGCGTGTATTATTAAGATGATTATACAAAGGGTACAAATTATATATCCGTTAAGTTTAGTTACCAGGGTGCTCAATTTCGTAGAATATTTTGATAAACGTTTCCGGATGAAACAACTGAAATCTTGTGATCCATTTTTATATACAGATTATGCGAAACATACAAACTATGAACTCACCAACCTTTGTGTTGACACTTGTTAGCATGTTTATTCTCAGGTTCCCTAGAAGTCTTCCGCTGTTTGCTTTTATGATAGACAAGCTATGTGCATGGAGTCTTATATGGCATATTTTTCAAGAAAACGTTGCATTCTCTAATTCATCATCATGTACCTTATTTTGACTGCATTGTCAACGGAAGTACTATTGTAAACTATTATATACGGTAATTGTCTATATGTAGAAATCATCAGATGTCGAAAACCTTTGATTTAAATATTCATTTATGGTGTGCCTTTTCAAAAGAATGCAATATTTACAAAACGTATCATATAGAGGTCAAATACCTCGCAATGAAATCAATGAATGACGTGTTCGTCCATATGGATTTGGAGCGATCATCACAGTTGGTATCAGAGCGTTGGTCCTAGTGAACCAGGTCTTGCATAAGTGTGTCTAACTGATAGTTGTTAGGATGCATTAGTAAGTCTGGACTTCGACTGTGTCTGCATGTCAAAAGTTTTGCTTATCATTTCTTGTCAGAAATTACCTGTCTATCATCTTAAGTCTAAACGCGTCTTATTGCATTGATTGCATAGATAGTGTATAGACAAAATTCATATCTTGGCATATCTATTACAGTAAACTTTGACTGCCATCTTCCAAAAATTTCTCCGTAATTTACGGGATTTTGGTATTATATATACATATGTAAATTATGTATTGAAGAGTACCAATCAAATTCTATAATCTATTTCATATAAAAAATTATCCCTCTAATTATACAAGATGGATCACGTATCTAGTTCAAATTCCTTAAATTCCGACAGCTATTCTGATATGGATATTCACCTGAACTCTGAAGAAAGTGTAACCGGAATAGATCAACCAATCAGCCATCACCTATTCTGGATGAATTGGGGATGGGTTCGTAGCCTACTTAATCATTGGAGACAAGAAGAAGGTGATCCCTTCCATCCACCACATTCACCTCTTGGCGAAGAACCTGAAGCACTTATCGGCGAACCTATTCGTAATACTATTTTCTCTCTCATTTTCAGAGTATCTCATCATGATTATATACTATCCCATATTATAAATCTTATTTATCTGATCGTCCAAACCACCGATCATCCCGGTATAATAGAAGAAGTCAACGAGCTTCGTGCTCGGGTAGTGGCTTTGGAGAATATGGTGCAAGGGTTACGAACACCAGCAGCAGCACCCGCAGCATAACCGGTACCACCATCATCCACACCAACAGGATCATTACCACCACCAACAACCACATCCGCATCACACGCCTCAACATCACAATCTGTACCTCGGATATCAACATCATACGCACCATAGGTACCAAGAAGTACCAGCAACGACAAACGATGAAGTATGGATTCATAACTTCATCGAAGAAACATTCTACGGCGATTATGTAATTTCTAAAGTTTATAGATTATCTATTCTAGCCTTAACCCTAAATCAGATAGAGTAGAAACCTTATCCGAATGGTGTAAGATACAAGCTAGACTTGTTTTACCAACAGCATCAACAGTACCCTTAGCCTCACCAGCACAGTCAGTGCTGTCAACATCGTCAGAATCAGCAGCACCTCTAACATCACAAGCTCCGTCAGTTCAAGAAAGCACCGTGGACATCATTACGAGTCAACAACGAGTATATTGTATCAATGAGTTATGAACTAATAACTCAATTCATCAAAAGAATTTATATGTATATCTTATATATATAAATTTTAAAACCATCATGAATCTTTTCGTACTAAGCTATTACGTGTGAATTTTAAGGGGTAGATACTACTCGGTTAATTCATATTACTAATATGCTATGATGTACATCCTTCGTTAACAACTTAACCATCGTTAACTACAAATATCTGTTTCAACTCAATGAATTCCATTTCATAATGAACTTAGTGTATTAATCAATTACATGTTTGATTTTACACTTTTATCTTCGATGTACTCAAAACTTTCTAGAAAACATCATTTATATCTTATGAAGTTCATAAGATCTCCACGAGCATCAACATCCTTCACCGAGGAATAAGAATAAATAATGAAGTATTGATTTCATTAGTGAAATACTCCGCGAAGATTATGTAATCCTTAATGTTTTAGAGATTATTCATTCAATTCAAAAATCAAATGAGCTTAATATGATATTAACTCATCAAATCCGTATTACATCTGAAGAAGATATACATACATATATTTTCATAAAGACGGTAATAAAAAAAAATTCTTTTGTACAAAGTATTAATTGTGAAATCTTTAACGGGTAGGTAATACTCTGGAAATATATAAGTTCACAATTAATATGTTATACTGTACATTCTTCAACTTTGATTCAAAAATTATTAACTATGCTCACAGCGATATACAATCGTTTTCATACAAATTCAATTACATATTCTGATTTTGAAAAATCAGAATCCAAGCCAAGATTTAACAGAAAACATCACTCTTAGATTCTTACATCTTTCAAATGTTATACTTTGACTTCAAAACTGTGCTAGAATATCACTTCTATTCGTAAACCCAGAAAAAAAAGAAAAAAAATTGTATTGTTCAAAATTCTAGAACATCATATGTATCTTGACAATTACAATCTTCATGCAAACCCTTCAAACTTTTGAAAACACCTCGGATTGATAACCAACGATTCGGTTATGATAACTTTGAATGCTGATGAAGCAGCAAAAACTGTAAACGACCTTAACAGCCAAAAGTTTGATGATAAAGAATAGTGTGTTGGCAAAGCTAAAAAAAAGAGAAGGTTTGAAACTGGAAAACGGATTGAGCAAAGTATGAAGGAGGCTGTGGATAAATCACAAACACTAAACCTGCCTTCAAAGAATCCAAATTATTCAGTATCTGCTGAAGCCATTAACGAATACCTTGCTTCCGAATCTAAACCCTTGCGGACAATATTCTTCATCATCCTCTGATATTAGAAATTCTAAGATATCATCGTATCTTTCATTATAAATATCCTCCATATTTCTGGAGATAATTCCATAATCATTCTCATCGGAAATCAATTTTCTCCTTGCGATATCTGTGTAACATCATAAAAGAAACTATTTTAGTTTCTAAATTCTGAAACCTTCGAGTTTAAAATATGAATATTTTTGAAGTGGTGTTGGGAACTGAAACATGAGTTAGTAAAATATAATGACACTTGATCAACGTGATTATATTACAGTAAGTCATGCTGAGTTTCTAATGGAACGTGATAAAGGTTCACAGATCATACCCTCATCATGAACCATGTTACATAACTCTTTCATTCTATTTAACCTCTAAACATATCAAGAAAATATTTTTCTTGATGATTCGGTCTTTTTCGAGATATTCTGGTAATTTGACAAGTTAGATTGTGCCATTACTGTTTCTTTCTTAGAACATTAATTATGTTCATTTTAAAATCCATACCTACGAATTTTGGACCATTATTAGCTTGACTTAAAGTCGGGAAGAGAAAATGAAAGCATGAAGCTCCGAAATATAATGGAAAATATAAAGCCCGAAAACAACCTCGAAATTACAAACCGTGTATATCAATGCGTATAGAAATACAAAGACACAGGAGAATGAAAAAAATATAACCCCAAGGTAATAGTAAAAGAAAATAACCTCCTCTGGTGGCAGATGAAAAAGAAGAATGAATGATATGATAGCCAAGAAAATATCAAGAATCAGAACTGGATGAAGCATTTTCACAAATCTTTTGTAAGTATGCAATAAGAAAGAAGATTATAAGAGTGATGAAAATAATGAAACGGAAGAGGTCAATTTATAGCGAAATATCAAACATAGCAATCGAGGCAAATTACGCATTTAATCAAAAGAAATCTTAATTTCCTTAAATTCCGAAGAATCAAATCTTATTCAGATTATGAAGATTTTCTATTCCTTAAATTACGGAAATCAATCGTTAATACGTCAAGAGTTAAGACGAATCTTTATTCTCCATTTCACTCTTTTACGATACCTTCTCTCATACGCTTCGAATAATCGGATTGTTTTATCCATATTATTCAACGGTGACAAAAATCTATTTATCAACACATATACGGCATGAAAACATTTTTATTGTTAGACATGACGACCTCATTCAAATTTCGGGACGAAATTTCTTTAACGGGTAGGTACTGTGATAACCCGGAAATTTCTGACCAAATTTAAACTTAATCTTTGTATGATTAATATTTCTGACACGATAAGCAAAGTCTGTAAAACTGAATCTCAAAATTTTTGAACTACTTTCATATATTCAAATACCTTTCGGTTGTTCTTGACGATTCGCGAACAATTATATGTATATATATATATATATATATATATATATATATATATATATATATATATATATATATATATATACTATAACTTGAAAACGTAACAATGTATTAATTGTTTGATACCGTACATTAAACTTATTGGTTTAAATATTTATTTGAATATATATGAAAAGTTGGAATATTAATTGTATGAATAACTTGCGACGTAGATTTAAAACGTGTTTATGAATGTTTAACTTGGTCATAAAACGATTTGTTATTATATATATTAACAAATAGCGAGACAATGATTTATAGAAGTAAATGACCAAAACACTCGAAAGTTTAAGATACACTTAGAATGATATAGTTTATTGATAATTTAAGACTATATTTTGACAAAGGTACGAGTCACAAAACGTAAACTGCGAGTTTTCTAAGCATACGAAAATGCGTTCGAGAAACCGGAACCGGGACATAAGTCGAGTGACAACGTACGAGTCATCAGAACGAAAATTAAAAGTCAACTATGCACATGAATTTAATATAATATATAATTAATTATTTAAATTATATATATTATATATATTATATTTAATTATGTCGACAAACATGAAAACAAAAAATATGTGAGCTGGATCTGACGGCCATGCGATCGCATGAGAAATAGGCATAAAACCCATGCAATCGCATGGGCATCAGATTTTAAAAAGTTGCCTATAAAAGTCCAGTTTCTGCTTGAATTCTTTTACACATATATACTCTGTAAGTATTTAATTATTATTATTATTATTATTATTATTATTATTATTATTATTATTATTATTATTATTATTATTATTATTATTATTATTATTATATTATTATTATTATTATTATTATTATTAAGATTATTATTATTATTATTATTAATCTTAATATTTTTATTAATATTATACATAAAATACTACGACGAGGTCATGTTCAAACGATTTCAAAAATGATTTTCGAGTGAATTAAAGCTAAGGAAATTATGGGTTATTGCCAAGGAGGTTATTGGTAATGTTTGGGGGTATAATTGTGAATCAAACTTAGTGTTTATCATCTCCGTTACGTCTACGTACTTTTCTACAATATTGAATCTCAATATTAATACGCAAGCATTTATATTTTATATTTTATAAATTAATAGTGTATACATACTAGTGCTCGAGTATATATTTATACATGCTTGTATGCTAAATTTCGTCGTTAAACAGTTTATAATAAATCACGAATTAAATACATATATTACGGGTAAAAGGTATATGATATACATGTTTTCGGAAAGCTGGCGAAAAATCAATAACTTTTCATTTAGATATCGAATAGTTTCGAGGAACGAATCAAAAGATTTGGTCAACTGAATTATAATTGACATTAATTGAAATTGCTTTTTGAATCTGCAATTAATACTTAAACAACTTGTTTACGAGATTGATAAAATGGATTTTTGAATATTACCAATCGAGTAAATGAATCCTTATATAAGGTATGTCTCGTTTGTTGAACTATTGTCAAAATTGACTTTTTAAAACAACTTTGAATAACTTTTGTATGTCAATTTCGAGCATTAGGATTGTGATACACTATGACCTGACCTAGCTTGATAGACATTTATTGACCAACATATGTTCTCTAGGTTGAGATCTACGATTATTTGATATACCGAGTTTCGGTCACATTACGATGAACAACTTTATGTGCTGCTAAGGTGAGTTTCATTGATCCCTTTTTAATTGCTTTTTGCAATATATATTTTTGGGCTGAGAATACATGCACTTTATTTTAAACGCAATGGATACAAGTACATACTAAATTCTATACTGAGTTTGAACCGAAAATCCCTTAGCTTTGGTAACTAGTAACTGCTAGTTATAAGAACTGGTGGGCGCGAGTAGTAGTATATGGATCCATAGGGCTTGATATCCCCGTCCGAGCTAGAGCACTAGCCTTTTAACGGACGTATGCTATTTGAGAAGCGTACACGTTGGTTTGCGTGTATTATTAAGATGATTATACAAAGGGTACAAATTATATATCCGTTAAGTTTAGTTACCAGGGTGCTCAATTTCGTAGAATATTTTGATAAACGTTTCTGGATGAAACAACTGAAATCTTGTGATCCATCTTTATATACAAATTATGTGAAACATACAAACTATGAACTCACCAACCTTTGTGTTGACACTTGTTAGCATGTTTATTCTCAGGTACCCTAGAAGTCTTCCGCTGTTTGCTTATATGATAGACAAGCTATGTGCATGGAGTCTTATATGGCATATTTTTCAAGAAAACGTTGCATTCACTAATTCATCATCATGTACCTTATTTTGACTGCATTGTCAACGGAAGTACTATTGTAAACTATTATATACGGTGATTGTCTATATGTAGAAATCATCAGATGTCGAAAACCTTTGATTTAAATATTCATTTATGGTGTGCCTTTTCAAAAGAATGCAGTATTTACAAAACGTATCATATAGAGGTCAAATACCTCTCAATGAAATCAATGAATGACGTGTTCGTCCATATGGATTTGGAGCGATCATCACAGTTGGTATCAGAGCGTTGGTCCTAGTGAACCAGGTCTTGCATAAGTATGTCTAACTGATAGTTGTTAGGATGCATTAGTAAGTCTGGACTTCGACTGTGTCTGCATGTCAAAAGTTTTGCTTATCATTTATTGTCAGAAATTACCTGTCTATCATCTTAAGTCTAAACGCGTCTTATTGCATTGATTGCATAGATAGTGTATAGACAAAATTTATATCTTGGCATATCTATTACAGTAAACTTTGACTGCCATCTTCCAAAAATTTCTCCGTAATTTACGGGATTTTGGTATTATATATACATATGTAAATTATGTATTGAAGAGTACCAATCAAATTCTATAATCTATTTCATATAAAAAATTATCCCTCTAATTATACAAGATGGATCACGTATCTAGTTCAAATTCCTTAAATTCTGACAGCTATTTCGATATGGATATTCACCTGAACTCTGAAGAAAGTGTAACCGGAATGGATCAACCAATCAGCCATCACCTATTCTGGATGAATTGGGGATGGGTTCGTAGCCTACTTAATCATTGGAGACAAGAAGAAGGTGATCCCTTCCATCCACCACATTCACCTCTTGGCGAAGAACCTGAAGCACTTACCGGCGAACCTATTCGTAATACTATTTTCTCTCTCATTTTCAGAGTATCTCATCATGATTATATACTATCCCATATTATAAATCTTATTTATCTGATCGTCCAAACCACCGATCATCCCGGTATAATAGAAGAAGTCAACGAGCTTCGTGCTCGGGTAGTGGCTTTGGAGAATATGGTGCAAGGGTTACGAACACCAGCAGCAGCACCCGCAGCATAACCGGTACCACCATCATCCACACCAACAGGATCATTACCACCACCAACAACCACATCCGCATCACACGCCTCAACATCACAATCTGTACCTCGGATATCAACATCATACGCACCATAGGTACCAAGAAGTACCAGCAACGAGAAACGATGAAGTATGGATTCATAACTTCATCGAAGAAACATTCTACGGCGATTATGTAATTTCTAAAGTTTATAGATTATCTATTCTAGCCTTAACCCTAAATCAGATAGAGTAGAAACCCTTATCCGAATGGTGTAAGATACAAGCTAGACTTGTTTTTCCAACAGCATCAACAGTACCCTTAGCCTCACCAGCACAGTCAGTGCTGTCAACATCGTCAGAATCAGCAGCACCTCTAACATCACAAGCTCCGTCAGTTCAAGAAAGCACCGTGGACATCATTACGAGTCAACAACGAGTATATTGTATCAATGAGTTATGAACTAATAACTCAATTCATCAAAAGAATTTATATGTATATCTTATATATATAAATTTTAAAACCATCATGAATCTTTTCGTACTAAGCTATTACGTGTGAATTTTAAGGGGTAGATACTACTCGGTTAATTCATATTACTAATATGCTATGATGTACATCCTTCGTTAACAACTTAACCATCGTTAACTACAAATATCTGTTTCAACTCAATGAATTCCATTTCATAATGAACTTAGTGTATTAATCAATTACATGTTTGATTTTACACTTTTATCTTCAATGTACTCGAAACTTTCTAGAAAACATCATTTATATCTTATGAAGTTCATAAGATTTCCACGAGCATCAACATCCTTCACCGAGGAATAAGAATAAATAATGAAGTATTGATTTCATTAGTGAAATACTCCGCGAAGATTATGTAATCCTTAATGTTTTAGAGATTATTCATTCAATTCAAAAATCAAATGAGCTTAATATGATATTAACTCATCAAATCTGTATTACATCTGAAGAAGATATACATACATATATTTTCATAAAGACGGTAATAAAAAAAAAATTCTTTTGTACAAAGTATTAATTGTGAAATCTTTAACGGGTAGGTAATACTCGGGAAATATATAAGTTCACAATTAATATGTTATACTGTACATTCTTCAACTTTGATTCAAAAATTATTAACTATGCTCACAGCGATATACAATCGTTTTCATACAAATTCAATTACATATTCTGATTTTGAAAAATCAGAATCCAAGCCAAGATTTAACAGAAAACATCACTCTTAGATTCTTACATCTTTCAAATGTTATACTTTGACTTCAAAACTGTGCTAGAACATCACTTCTATTCATAAACCCAGAAAAAAAAGAAAAAAAAAGTTGTATTGTTCAAAATTCTAGAACATCATATGTATCTTGGCAATTACAATCTTCATGCAAACCCTTCAAACTTTTGAAAACACCTCGGATTGATAACCAACGATTCGGTTATGATAACTTTGAATGCTGATGAAGCAGCAAAAACTGTAAACGACCTGAACAGCCAAAAGTTTGATGATAAAAATTAGTGTGTTGGCAAAGCTCAGAAAAAGAGAAGGTTTGAAACTGGAAAAAGGATTGACCAAAGTATGAAGGAGGCTGTGGATAAATCACAAACACTAAACCTGCCTTCAAAGAATCCAAATTATTCAGTATCTGCTGAAGCCATTAACGAATACCTTGCTTCCGAATCTAAACCCTTGCGGACAATATTCTTCATCATCCTCTGATATTAGAAATTCTAAGATATCATCGTATCTTTCATTATAAATATCCTCCATATTTCTCGAGATAATTCCATAATCATTCTCATCGGAAATCAATTTTCTCCTTGCGATATCTGTGTAACATCATAAAAGAAACTATTTTAGTTTCTAAATTCTGAAACCTTCGAGTTTAAAATATGAATATTTTTGAAGTGGTGTTGGGAACTGAAACATGAGTTAGTAAAATATAATGACACTTGATCAACGTGATTATATTACAGTAAGTCATGCTGAGTTTCTAATGGAACGTGATAAAGGTTCACAGATCATACCCTCATCATGAACCATGTTACATAACTCTTTCATTCTATTTAACCTCTAAACATATCAAGAAAATATTTTTCTTGATGATTCGGTCTTTTTCGAGGTATTCTGGTAATTTGACAAGTCAGATTGTGCCATTACCGTTTCTTTCTTAGAACATTAATTATGTTCATTTCAAAATCCATACCTACGAATTTTGGACCATTATTCGCTTGACTTAAAGTCGGGAAGAGAAAATGAAAGCATGAAGCTCCGAAATATAATGGAAAATATAAAGCCCGAAAACAACCCCGAAATTACAAACCGTGTATATCAATGCGTATAGAAATATAAAGACACGGGAGAATGAAAAAAATATAACCCCAAGGTAATAGTAGAAGAAAATAACCTCCTCTGGTGGCAGATGAAAAAGAAGAATGAATGATATGATAGCCAAGAAAATATCAAGAATCAGAACTGGATGAAGCATTTTCACAAATCTTTTGTAAGTATGAAATAAGAAAGAAGATTATAAGAGTGATGAAAATAATGAAACGGAAGAGGTCAATTTATAGCGAAATATCAAACATAGCAATCGAGGCAAATTACGCATTTAATCAAAAGAAATCTTAATTTCCTTAAATTCTGAAGAATCAAATCTTATTCAGATTATGAAGATTTTCTATTCCTTAAATTACGGAAATCAATCGTTAATACGTCAAGAGTTAAGACGAATCTTTATTCTCCATTTCACTCTTTTACGATACCTTCTCTCATACGCTTCGAATAATCAGATTGTTTTATCCATATTATTCAACGGTGATAAAAATCTATTTATCAACACATATACGGCATGAAAACATTTTTATTGTTAGTCATGACGACCTCACTCAAATTTCGGGACGAAATTTCTTTAACGGGTAGGTACTGTGATGACCCAGAAATTTCTGACCAAATTTAAACTTAATCTTTGTATGATTAATATTTCTGACACGATAAGCAAAGTCTGTAAAACTGAATCTCAAAATTTTTGAACTACTTTCATATATTCAAATACCTTTCGGTTGTTCTTGACGATTCGCGAACAATTATATGTATATATATATATATATATATATATATATATATATATATATATATATATATATATATATACTATAACTTGAAAACGTAACAATGTATTAATTGTTTGATACCGTACATTAAACTTATTGGTTTAAATATTTATTTGAATATATATGAAAAGTTGGAATATTAATTGTATGAATAACTTGCGACGTAGATTTAAAACGTGTTTATGAATGTTGAAAATATATATTAACTTGGTCATAAAACGATTTGTTATTATATATATTAACAAATAGCGAGACAATGATTTATAGAAGTAAATGACCAAAACACTCGAAAGTTTAAGATACACTTAGAATGATATAGTTTATTGATAATTTAAGACTATATTTTGACAAAGGTACGAGTCACAAAACGTAAACTGCGAGTTTTCTAAGCATACGAAAATGCGTTCGAGAAACCGGAACCGGGACATAAGTCGAGTGACAACGTACGAGTCATCGGAACGAAAATTACAAGTCAACTATGCACATGAATTTAATATAATATATAATTAATTATTTAAATTATATATATTATATATATATTATATTTAATTATGTCGACAAACATGAAAACAAAAAATATGTGAGCTGGATCTGACGGCCATGCGATCGCATGAGAAATAGGCATAAAACCCATGCGATCGCATGGGCATCAGATTTCAAAAAGTTGCCTATAAAAGTCCAGTTTCTGCATGAATTCTTTTACACATATATACTCTGTAAGTATTTAATTATTATTATTATTATTATTATTATTATTATTATTATTATTATTATTATTATTATTATTATTATTATATTATTATTATTATTATTATTATTAAGATTATTATTATTATTATTATTAATCTTAATATTTTTATTAGTATTATACATAAAATACTACGACGAGGTCATGTTCAAACGATTTCAAAAATGATTTTCGAGTGAATTAAAGCTAAGAAAATTATGGGTTATTGCCAAGGAGGTTATTGGTAATGTTCGGGGGTATAATTGTGAATCAAACTTAGTGTTTATCATCTCCGTTACGTCTACGTACTTTTCTACAATATTGAATCTCAATATTAATACGCAAGCATTTATATTTTATATTTTATAAATTAATAGTGTATACATACTAGTGCTCGAGTATATATTTATACATGCTTGTATTCTAAATTTCGTCGTTAAACAGTTTATAATAAATCACGAATTAAATACATATATTACGGGTAAAAGGTATATGATATACATGTTTTCGGAAAGCTGGCGAAAAATCAATAACTTTTCATTTAGATATCGAATAGTTTCGAGGAACGAATCAAAAGATATGGTCAACTGAATTATAATTGACATTAATTGGAATTGCTTTTTGAATCTGCAATTAATACTTAAACAACTTGTTTACGAGATTGATAATATGGATTTTTGAATATTACCAATCGAGTAAATGAATCCTTATATAAGGTACGTCTCGTTTGTTGAACTATTGTCAAAATTGACTTTTTGAAACAACTTTGAATAACTTTTGTATGTCAATTTCGAGCATTAGGACTGTGATACACTATGACCTGACCTAGCTTGATAGACATTTATTGACCAACATATGTTCTCTAGGTTGAGATCTACGATTATTTGATATACCGAGTTTCGGTCACATTACGATGAACAACTTTATGTGCTGCTAAGGTGAGTTTCATTGATCCCTTTTTAATTGCCTTTTGCAATATATATTTTTGGGCTGAGAATACATGCACTTTATTTTAAACGCAATGGATACAAGTACATACTAAATTCTACACTGAGTTTGAACCGAAAATCCCTTAGCTTTGGTAACTAGTAACTGCTAGTTATAAGAACTGGTGGGCGCGAGTAGTAGTATATGGATCCATAGGGCTTGATATCCCCGTCCGAGCTAGAGCACTAGCCTTTTAACGGACGTATGCTATTTGAGAAGCGTACACCTTGGTTTGCGTGTATTATTAAGATGATTATACAAAGGGTACAAATTATATATTTGTTAAGTTTAGTTACCAGGGTGCTCAATTTCGTAGAATATTTTGATAAACGTTTCTGGATGAAACAACTGAAATCTTGTGATCCATCTTTATATACAAATTATGTGAAACATACAAACTATGAACTCACCAACCTTTGTGTTGACACTTGTTAGCATGTTTATTCTCAGGTTCCCTAGAAGTCTTCCGCTGTTTGCTTATATGATAGACAAGCTATGTGCATGGAGTCTTATACGGCATATTTTTCAAGAAAACGTTGCATTCACTAATTCATCATCATGTACCTTATTTTGACTGCATTGTCAACGGAAGTACTATTGTAAACTATTATATACGGTGATTGTCTATATGTAGAAATCATCAGATGTCGAAAACCTTTGATTTAAATATTCATTTATGGTGTGCCTTTTCAAAAGAATGCAATGTTTACAAAACGTATCATATAGAGGTAAAATACCTCGCAATGAAATCAATGAATGACGTGTTCGTCCATATGGATTTGGAGCGATCATCACAGAATATCAACTTTCTACTCTCCTATACTGAAATCTTGTATGTTATTTATTGTCAGGATGATGATCCTTATGTTCGAATGACATCAACAATATGTGTTGTTAAGTTAGTTAAATATGGGGGTTTTCTTGATGCTCTCAAGGATTTGATATTTGACAATAACCCTATGGTGGTAGCAAATGCTGTTGCAGCTCTTGCTGAAATCCAAGATAACAGTAGTAAACCCATCTTTGAGCACCAACAATACACTTACAAAGCTCCTCACAGCTTTAAATGAATGCACTGAGTGACTTTTATTCTTGAAAGTTATAGTTCTTTTTGTATAATGTGTTATACAGCTAATTTGACGGTGTAAGTAGCGTGTTTTACTTTTGTTATGATTTTTTGTTTCAAATTTGTTCATGAATGTTGTTTTTAATATGGCTACAGGTGGGGTAAAGTTTTCATTTTAGATGGTCTTTCCATGTACAGGGCTGCTGATGCTCGTGAAGCTGGAAATATTGTACAGAGAGTTACTCCCAGACTACAACATGAAAATTCTGGTGTAGTTCTCTCAATAAACCACATTTATCATCATTCACCAGTTTGAACAAATAAGGTGTTTCAAATGCATCGATTCAATGATTTGAGCCATAAATGATGAATATCAAAAGTTATACTGTATACAGGTATGTGTTTTTCTCACTTTTACTATTCTGTATTTTTTTCGTTATGTATAGCAGATGTTCATGGATTTGGATCTCTATCGTTGAAGCATAATCGTTTATTTAATGATACAACAATTTATTCGGTATTTACATCGGTTCAACGATTAAACCAATTGTTTGATTGATTTGGACTAGTGAAATGAGTTCATAAGGGTGTGTGACTTGTTTTATGGATTTAAAGTATGTAAATATGATGAAAATAAAATTTGCATAAATTAGGTAATGTTAGACCCATTTGGGTCGAAAAGTGCAAAGTTGAGTTAAACTAACGATTTGAAAATGTTAATATGATTTGAAGTTTATTTGGAAATGAAACAGTAGTTATTCGAAAGTTATATATGGTTAAAAGTGTTTTTATCGTCCATTTTGACCCCGACCCGTTTGGGTCATATGGTGCCAAATTGGGTATTTGTTGATTTGGACATGTCCTAAATGTCAATTTAGACTCGTGGAATGAAAGTGAAACATTTAGGTCACCCGGACTTGCGTTTGAGTTGTCTATGAAAAATTTTATAGTTTTAATTAAAAATGTCCAAAATGACTCTCGGGTCAACTTTGCGGGTTCGTAAATTCAAATTTTATGAGTTTTGATGAAAACTATTTATTGCGTTATAAAGTACTCCCGGAAAGCTTCAAATGCGTATATAATGTGTTTGGGTTTATTGAGTCTACGGGTTTTACATAGTCGTCAAAATGGGAGTTTATGGCTGAAATCTGTTGTGCAGCTGTTGGTAACAGCAGTGCAGTGCAGCAACATGTGGCAATAAAGTTTTTGACAGCTAGTGAATGTTTAGTGCCCTAAAGGGTGTAAAAATCAGTCTTACTGATTTGTCTTTTAGCAAAAGTAACTAACTGTCACATTTTAGATAAAAACCCATATTGACTCGTGCAGGTGTAGATGAGTTTAAGTTGTCAGTTACACCCTTTATGGGCGGGCTAACCGGTGGAATGTTGAAGACTTCTGATTTTGGCTTGAAATTATGAATGAAGAATTTATCAGGGATAGATGATAGATGTTGATGTTTCCTATAAGACATGTTGATGATGATAATAGGAAATGGAGTAAAACTGATTTTTACAGTATGCCATAATAATGCCCTCTATATATTAGGTAAAAATGTAACTGATGTATATGTTTTAAAAGCGTTAAACAAATAACATAGCAAAACTCATGATCTCATATTGGTTCCATATATTGTTGGTTGACTATCATGGCTTCAACTAAACTGTCGATCTTACAGCCACATAATTGCTGAGATTGAAGAAAACATAGAGCTCAGTTACATACATATTGTTTCTGTTGTCAATCTTGATGCATAATGTATATAAATTTTAACCAAAAAGGGATTATAATGAACCTTGTTATAGTTCTTCACATGATAATCAATCTCGAAATATACACTCTATGCATAGTTATAATGTTTCTCAAAGTTGTTATAATTATGAAATCAGATATTGTTATTTACACATTTGAGTAATAAACAACAACAAATAGTAATGAATAGTAACGATTATGAAAACTATCAACATCAAACAATGTTGTACATATAGTAACGATTACGAAAACTCATTTTAGAGCTGTCGTGGAATGCACGTGTACTTAAAATCTAGTTATATATCTGACGTGTATTCTTATTTAATGAGACGATTTATTAACCAAAAACCTCCTCCAAAACTTCCAAATTTTGTTTTGACAATTTATTATGTATTTTAAGATGTAGATTTCAACAAAAATTGATAGCTCACAATCTCATCAAATTAGTCAGAGATATCGTCAACTACAATACCGATACGTATACAATTCCTTTCCCAAATAAAACAATATACGTTACGATACGATAATAAAATATTATACCTAGACCTATAAATTAAACCACACCACATAATAATTGAAACCCTACGTAAAGAATACATATCGAAAGCTTTTCATTTCGTAGGAAGAAACCAATAATAAGATATCCATTCGCAAGTAGAGTAGGTAGGATTGTATATTTTTAGGTACGGCTTCTATTTTTTTTTTTTCCTTCTATTAAATCGCCTATTCACATTGTTTTGTACGAAAACATAAGAGCTTCTTATTAAAACTTCTTTGGGTTTGTATAATGTTTTGAACATGTTCTGAAGTGCTTTTATTTTCTAGCGATAATCTTATTGTTTTGTTTTTTAAGTTTACTGGATCTCGTCCGTCTATTGGGCTCATATTATTCTATTGACATAATTACACTTCTTGTTAACCTTTAAATTTTTAGTTCCTTATTATTTGATCTCATTCGTTTATTGGTCAATATTGTTCTATAGTACAATACCGGAAGAAGCTATAATGAAAGAGAACAATCAATTAAAAGAAGCTATAATGGAAGTGGACAGTAGAACTCGGAAAGCTATATTGGAAGTGGACTCTAGAACGCGTGAATCTTTATTGGAATGGAACGACACTGTTACGAATTAAAAATATAGGCACAGTCACGTGCAGGTCACATGTGGATGTGGGAGAAGAAAGCTAACGTTTTTCAGTCAAAAAGTTGTTCAAACAGAAATCGTAATTCAGTTGTGATTAGTTCAATTGTTTAGTTAGGAAGGATCTATTAATAGTGAATCTGTATTGTAAACAGGCATTGATTCATTTCTAATAAAATTCCTTCTCAATTGTTCTTTTCTTGTACAAACCCTAATTTGATCAATTCCGATTCCTTTTCTTTAATTGGGAGTCTCGATTGATTAAATGTTCGTATCCAGTGATTGATTCACCTAAAACGAACGTTTCAATTGGTATCAGAGCTTTCCTTCCTCAGACCGGTGGAGAGCGAGCTCAATTGATAACAATGGTAGCTGCAACAAGGTCCGTCAACAATGGAGGTTCCGGCGAGGGAGCTATGCCGGAATTCATGCAGGTGGCGTTGTCACAGATTAATCAAGGCATGGACAGTATGCAGGCGCAATTCAATAACAGAATTGATGGTGTACTACTCAAATTTCAATACTATGAAACAGAATTGCAGAAAATGAGATCCGGTGAAGGTGCAAGTTACCGGAATAGTCAATTGACCAGGTTGACTAAGGTTGACTTTCCCAAATTTGATGGTGAAGATGTTAGAGGTTGGGTTTACAAGTGTAATCAATTCTTCAGCATTGATCAATCAAATCCAGATGAAAAAGTGAAGGTTGCTTCAATCCATTTGTCAGGTCGTGCTCTTACATGGCATCAACAATATAAACGCCTCCATGGCCAAGAAGTTGAATGGGAGGTGTATGTTGAAGCTATTCAAAAGAGATTTGGTTCCACTATTGAAGATCCATTGTCAGAACTCAAGAACCTCAAACAAACAGGCACTGTTCAGATCCACCACGATGAATTTGAAAGATTACTCAACAAGTTGGAGTTGAGTGAAAAGTATGCAATTAGCTTGTTTTTGGCTGGGTTGCAGAAAGAGATTGAGTTGCAAGTACGTATGTTCAATCCAAAATCACTTGAAGATGCTTACACATTGGCTAAGTTGCAAGAGGAAACCATAGCTGCAGCAAAAAGAAGAAATGTACCACTCATTACCAACAAGCCAAATACCTACTTTTCAAGAAACACATACCAACCATATACCAACCCTAAAACTGTTACCTTACCATCTACCACTACTCCTTTAGCCATTACTGCAACTCCCCATGACACCACACCTAAACCATCTGTACCAATGACATTCAAAAGAAGATTAACACAAAAAGAATTGGAGGAGAAGAGACTCAATCATCAATGTTTTTATTGTGATCAAAAGTACTTTCCTGGACACAAATGTAGTGGACAAGTGTTTTCTTTGGAAGTGTTAGCTGATGAAGATGAGCCAGACATGGTAAATGAAGTATCTGCAGAATGTGATCAAAGTGCAGATAACAATGAAGATGTAAGCTACCCTCATATATCTTTAAATGCACTCACTGGTACTAGTGCATATCAAACCATGAGGGTAATGGGTCAAATAAATGGACACAATGTTCATATTCTCATAGATTCTGGTAGTACCCATAATTTCTTGGATGTGAGTACTGCTAAAAGGGTAGGTTGTCAACTGCAACAAGCACACCCAATGCAAGTGTTTGTTCCTGGGGGTAACAAGATCATGAGTACCGGCCAGTGTGAAAATATCAAATGGTTGATGAGGGGTTATTCTTTCACAAGTGATATGGTGGTATTACCATTAGGTGGCTGTGAAATGGTATTGGGCATTCAATGGCTTAAACCATTAGGTGATATCAAGTGGAATTTTGATAAGTTGACTATGGCATTTGATTATAAGGGTAAAAGGGTGGAACTGCAGGGTACCAACAAGACAATGGCACAATGGTTAGATGGTAGAAAGGGGGCAAGGGTCATTGAAAAACAACAAATGCAGCTGCAATCTATGACTCTGTGTGTATATCCTATGACTTTATGGACTATGCATGCAGACACCAATGAAGAAGGTAATGAAACAGACCCTGCTTTAAATGCATTACTTGAAGAATATGCAGATGTTTTTGCTGTTCCTACTGCATTACCACCTAACAGGTCACATGATCATAAAATTGTGTTGAAAGAAGGAACTGAACCTGTTAATATAAGGCCATACAGACATCCTCCATCCCAAAAGGATGCTATTGAAGGTATGGTAAAGGAGCTATTAGAGACTGGAGTGATAAGGCCAAGTCAAAGTCCTTTTTCTTCACCTATTGTTATGGTAAAGAAAAAAGATGGTAGTTGGCATATGTGTGTTGATTACAGGGAACTCAATAAGTTTACTGTTAAGGACAGATCTCCTATACCTGTTATAGAGGAGTTAATAGATGAATTGAAGGGGTCACAAGTGTATTCTAAGCTGGATTTAAGGTCAGGCTATCATCAAATCAGAATGAATGAACATGATGTTCATAAAACAGCTTTCAGATCACATGAGGGTCATTATGAGTGTAGTGACCCGAACTTTTTCATGTTTATATATATTAATTGAGATTGATATTTACATGATTAAATGTTTCCAACATGTTAAGCAATCAAACTTGTTAAGACTTGATTAATTGAAATATGTTTCATATAGACAATTGACCACCCAAGTTGACCGGTGATTCACGAACGTTAAAACTTGTAAAAACTATATGATGACATATATATGGATATATATATAGTTAACATGATACTATGATAAGTAAACATATCATTAAGTATATTAACAATGAACTACATATGTAAAAACAAGACTACTAACTTAATGATTTTTAAACGAGACATATATGTAACGATTATCGTTGTAAAGACATTTAATGTATATATATCATATTAAGAGATATTCATACATGATAATATCATGATAATATAATAATTTAAAATCTCATTTGATATTATAAATATTGGGTTAACAACATTTAACAAGATCGTTAACCTAAAGGTTTCAAAACAACACTTACATGTAACGACTAACGATGACTTAACGACTCAGTTAAAATGTATATACATGTAGTATTTTAATATGTATTTACACTTTTAAAAGACTTCAAGACACTTATCAAAATACTTCTACTTAACAAAAATGCTTACAATTATATCCTCGTTCAGTTTCATCAACAATTCTACTCGTATGCACCCGTATTCGTACTCGTACAATACACAGCTTTTAGATGTATGTACTATTGGTATATACACTCTAATGATCAGCTCTTAGCAGCCCATGTGAGTCACCTAACACATGTGGGAACCATCATTTGGCAACTAGCATGAAATATCTCATAAAATTACAAAAATATGAGTAATCATTCATGACTTATTTACATGAAAACAAAATTACATATCCTTTATATCTAATCCATACACCAACTACCAAAAACACCTACAAACACTTTCATTCTTTAATTTTCTTCATCTAATTGATCTCTCTCAAGTTCTATCTTCAAGTTCTAAGTGTTCTTCATATATTTTACAAGTTCTAGTTACATAAAATCAAGAATACTTTCAAGTTTGCTAGCTCACTTCCAATCTTGTAAGGTGATCATCCAACCTCAAGAAATCTTTGTTTCTTACAGTAGGTTATCATTCTAATACAAGGTAATAATCATATTCAAACTTTGGTTCAATTTCTATAACTATAACCATCTTATTTCAAGTGATGATCTTACTTGAACTTGTTTTCGTGTCATGATTCTGCTTCAAGAACTTCGAGCCATCCAAGGATCCGTTGAAGCTAGATCCATTTTTCTCTTTTCCAGTAGATTTATCCAAGGAACTTAAGGTATTAATGATGTTCATAACATCATTCGATTCATACATATAAAGCAATCTTATTCGAAGGTTTAAACTTGTAATCACTAGAACATAGTTTAGTTAATTCTAAACTTGTTCGCAAACAAAAGTTAATCCTTCTAAATTGACTTTTAAAATCAACTAAACACATGTTCTATATCTATATGATATGCTAATTTAATGATTTAAAACCTGGAAACACGAAAAACACCGTAAAACCGGATTTACGCCGTCGTAGTAACACCGCGGGCTGTTTTGGGTTAGTTAATTAAAAACTATGATAAACTTTGATTTAAAAGCTGTTATTCTGAAAAAATTATTTTTATTATGAACATGAAACTATATCCAAAAATTATGATTAAACTCAAAGTGGAAGTATGTTTTCTAAAATGGTCATCTAGACGTCGTTCTTTCGACTGAAATGACTACCTTTACAAAAACGACTTGTAACTTATTTTTCCGACTATAAACCTATACTTTTTATGTTTAGATTCATAAAATAGAGTTCAATATGAAACCATAGCAATTTGATTCACTCAAAACGGATTTAAAATGAAGAAGTTATGGGTAAAACAAGATTGGATAATTTTTCTCATTTTAGCTACGTGAAAATTGGTAACAAATCTATTCCAACCATAACTTAATCAACTTGTATTGTATATTATGTAATCTTGAGATACCATAGACACGTATACAATGTTTCGACCTATCATGTCGACACATCTATATATATTTCGGAACAACCATAGACACTCTATATGTGAATGTTGGAGTTAGCTATACAGGTTTGAGGTTGATTCCAAAATATATATAGTTTGAGTTGTGATCAATACTGAGATACGTATACACTGGGTCGTGGATTGATTCAAGATAATATTTATCGATTTATTTCTGTACATCTAACTGTGGACAACTAGTTGTAGGTTACTAACGAGGACAGCTGACTTAATAAACTTAAAACATCAAAATATATTAAAAGTGTTGTAAATATATTTTGAACATACTTTGATATATATGTATATATTGTTATAGGTTCGTGAATCAACCAGTGGCCAAGTCTTACTTCCCGACGAAGTAAAAATATGTGAAAGTGAGTTATAGTCCCACTTTTAAAATCTAATATTTTTGGGATGAGAATACATGCAGGTTTTATAAATAATTTACAAAATAAACACAAGTACGTGAAACTACATTCTATGGTTGAATTATCGAAATCGAATATGCCCCTTTTTATTAAGTCTGGTAATCTAAGAATTAGGGAACAGACACCCTAATTGACGCGAATCCTAAAGATAGATCTATTGGGCCTAACAAACCTCATCCAAAGTACCGGATGCTTTAGTACTTCGAAATTTATATCATATCCGAAGGGTGTCCCGGAATGATGGGGATATTCTTATATATGCATCTTGTTAAAGTTGGTTACCAGTTGTTCACCATATGAATAATTTTTATCTCTATGTATGGGATGTGTATTGAAATATGAAATCTTGTGGTCTATTGTTACGATTTGATATATATAGGTTAAACCTATAACTCACCAACATTTTTGTTGACGTTTAAAGCATGTTTATTCTCAGGTGAATACTAAGAGCTTCCGCTGTTGCATACTAAAATAAGGACAAGATTTGGAGTCCATGTTTGTATGATATTGTGTAAAAACTGCATTCAAGAAACTGATTTCGATGTAACATATTTGTATTGTAAACCATTATGTAATGGTCATGTGTAAACAGGATATTTTAGATTATCATTATTTGATAATCTACGTAAAGCTTTTTAAACCTTTATTTATGAAATAAAGGTTACGGTTTGTTTTAAAAATGAATGCAGTCTTTGAAAAACGTCTCATATAGAGGTCAAAACCTCGCAACGAAATCAATTAATATGGAACGTTTTTAATCAATAAGAACGGGACATTTCAGTTGGTATCCGAGCGTTGGTCTTAGAGAACCAGAATTTTGCATTAGTGTGTCTTATCAAGTTTGTTAGGATGCATTAGTGAGTCTGGACTTCGACCGTGTTTACTTGAAAAATGATTGCTTAACAAATTTTGTTGGAAACTGTATATTTTTAACATGTGAATATTATGTGATATATTAATCTCTTAACGCGTTTGATATTATGTGATAGATGTCTACCTCTAGAACAAGTCCCATTGACTCACCTAATAATAATGAAGAGTCAAATGTAAATTGGAATGATTCGTGGACTGATTCACAAGTTCCCGAAGAGGAACCGGAAGAAGAGTCGGAACCGGAAGAAGAATCGGAACCGGAAGAAGAGTCGGAACCGGAAGAAGAATCGGAACCGGAAGAAGAATCGGAACCGGATGAAGAAATAGAACCGGTGGGGGAAATAATAAAACGGTTAAGTAAAAGAAAATCCTCAACCAACCGACCAAGGTTAATTATGGTCAATGGTGTTTCCGCCAAGGAAGCAAAATATTGGGAGGATTACCAATTCTCCGATGAATCGGATTCCGACGAGAATTCCGATGATGTTATAGAAATTACCCCAACTGAATTTAAAAAGGCAAAAGAAAATAATAAGGGAAAGGGCATAAAAATAGATAAATCTAATTCCAACCCCGATGAACTTTATATGTATCGTCAACCCCCGAAGTCCTTAAGTTGTAACAATGACCCGGGAACCTCTAAACCACCAGGTTTTTCTAGACCAATGTGGAAAACGACAGCTCGTATTAGGGGAACATCATATATCCCTAGAAACTTGGCAAAACGAACCAAAACCGAAGAAGAAGAAACGAGCGAGTCGGAATAAGATAGTTGTATTCGTGTGGTGTAATATATGTAATATAGTGTGCTTATGCTTTATGATATATGTAAAAATTGCTTGTATTAATAAGTTTTTTTTTATGAATCTAACTCTTATCTATTTTACAGTTTAAAAACACAAAATGGATAGACAACCCAATATTTTAAGAGACCTACCCGGAGACATGATTGATGAAATCTTGTCTAGAGTCGGCCAGAATTCCTCGGCACAACTATTTAAGGCGAGATCAGTTTGTAAGACATTCGAAGAACGTTCCAAGAATGTCTTGGTTTATAAGAGACTTTCGTTTGAAAGATGGGGGATATCACATTGGGAAACCCATAAGTTACGATGTGTTTACTTTGACGCATATATTGCGGGGAACCCAAATGCTATTTTACGCAACGGGTTAAGAAATTATTTTGACTCAATATATCCGAATATTGGACTTCGTGATTTAGAAAAAGCGGCTAACATGCAACATAAAGAAGCAAGTTATGCTTACGGATTAGTAATGTTCGCTTCTCACCAAAGTGAGAACAAGAACATCGGGCTACAACTATTAAACAAAACGTTGAGTCAGTAATTGGGGTAAGAAATGAGGTTTTTAGATTGTTACGGGACTGTTGGACATTACGTAACCCTCGTCCCTTTGACGACATTACAACACGCTGTCTTATCAACGGCCATAACGGTTATGTTCCACAAGACCAAGGATGGGAAGTAGTCCTAGTAAAACCAGAATGCATGACTTGTTTCTGGACGTATGAATTACGTGTCTTTATTGCCTTTGCTGAACGACTTGTGTACTAGCTAGAATTATCTTCACAACTATCTTGTATCAAAGTTATTGTGTGCTATATTTCATGCTTTATGTAAAATAAGCGGTATTGTAAGTTTGTAAAATATTGTATAAAAATTTGAACGCGAAATATTATTATAATCAGTTTTTCATATAGAATTGTAGTAGTTGAATTGTATATTAGCTACTAAGTATGAACTTAACGGGTAGGTAATACCCGAATTTAAACTTATAAAACGCTAATATGAAGAAAAATCTTTTATAAATGAGTTCATATTATGCTACGAAATACTATTAACTACTCTTAATATTCTGTATGATTAACTTGTTCCATTTGACTATTTTGAAGAAAATGGCACCGACTACTCGACACACCGTGAATATGAATGAAGAGGAATTCCGTACTTTTCTAGCTTCAAACATAGCCGCAGTACAGGCTGCACTACATACCAACAATAACCTTGGATCTAGCAGTACAGGAAATCGTGTAGGATGCACCTACAAAGAATTCACTACCTGCAAACCGTTGGAATTTGATGGAACCGAAGGACCGATCGGATTGAAACGGTGGACCGAGAAGGTCGAATCGGTGTTTGCCATAAGTAAGTGTACTGAAGAGGACAAAGTGAAGTACGCTACGCATACCTTCACAGGTTCTGCGTTAACATGGTGGAATACCTATCTAGAACAAGTGGGACAAGACGATGCGTACGCACTACCGTGGTCAGCATTCAAGCACTTGATGAACGAGAAGTACCGTCCCAGAACCGAGGTCAATAAGCTCAAGACAGAACTTAGAGGGTTACGAACCCAAGGATTTGATATTACCACGTACGAAAGACGATTCACAGAATTGTGCCTATTGTGTCCGGGAGCGTTCGAAGATGAGGAAGAGAAGATCGACGCGTTTGTGAAAGGATTACCGGAAAGAATCCAAGAAGATATAAGTTCACACGAGCCCGCCTCTATACAACAGGCATGTAGAATGGCTCACAAATTAGTGAACCAGATTGAAGAAAGAATTAAAGAACAGACTGCTGAAGAGGCCAATGTGAAGCAAGTCAAAAGAAAGTGGGAGGAAAACGGTGATAAGAATCACCAATACAACAACAGCAATTACAACAATAATCGCAACAATTATCCCAACAATCGCAACATCAATCGCAACTACAACAAACGGCCCAACAATAACAACAACAACAACAACAACAGCAACTACAACAATCATCCCAACAATAATAATAACCACAACAACAACAACAATCAGAAGCAGCTATGCCAAAGGTGTGAAAAGTATCACTCGGGGTTCTGCACCAAATTTTGCAACAAGTGTAAAAAAAATGGTCATAGCGTGGCGAAGTGTGAGGTCTACAGACCAGGGGTTAATAGAACGAAAGGAACAAATGGTGTCAGAACGAGTAATGGCGGAGCAAGTAGTGTCGGAGCAAGTTATGCCAATGTAGTTTGTTATAAATGTGGAAAACCGGGCCAGATTATTAGAAATTGCCCGAACCAGGAGAACACGAATGGACAAGGCCGCAGAAGAGTTTTCAATATTATTGCGGCAGAGGCACAGGAAGACCCGGAGCTTGTTACGGGTACGTTTCTTATTGACAATAAATCTGCTTACGTTTTATTTGATTCGGGTGCGGATAGAAGCTATATGAGTAGAGATTTTTGTGCTAAATTAAGTTGTCCATTGACGCCTTTGGATAGTAAATTTTTACTCGAATTAGCAAATGGTAAATTAATTTCAGCAGATAATATATGTCGGAATCGAGAAATTAAACTGGTTAGCGAAACATTTAAGATTGATTTGATACCAGTAGAGTTAGGGAGTTTTGATGTGATAATCGGTATGGACTGGTTGAAAGAAGTGAAAGCAGAGATCGTTTGTTACAAAAATGCAATTCGCATTATACGAGAAAAAGGAAAACCCTTAATGGTGTACGGAGAAAAGGGCAACACGAAGCTACATCTTATTAGTAATTTGAAGGCACAAAAACTAATAAGAAAAGGTTGCTATGCTGTTCTAGCACACGTCGAGAAAGTACAAACTGAAGAAAAGAGCATCAATGATGTTCCCATTGCAAAAGAATTTCCCGATGTATTTCCGAAAGAATTACCGGGATTACCCCCACATCGATCCGTTGAATTTCAAATAGATCTTGTACCAGGAGCTGCACCAATAGCTCGTGCTCCTTACAGACTCGCACCCAGCGAGATGAAAGAACTGCAAAGCCAATTACAAGAACTTTTAGAGCGTGGTTTCATTCGACCAAGCACATCACCGTGGGGAGCTCCTATTTTGTTTGTCAAGAAGAAAGATGGTACATTCAGGTTGTGTATCGACTACCGAGAGTTGAACAAACTTACCATCAAGAACCGCTACCCACTACCGAGAATCGACGACTTATTTAATCAACTACAAGGCTCGTCTGTTTATTCAAAGATTGACTTACGTTCCGGGTATCATCAAATGCGGGTGAAAGAAGATGATATTCCAAAGACTGCTTTCAGAATACGTTACGGTCATTACGAGTTTATGGTCATGCCGTTTGGTTTAACTAATGCACCAGCTGTGTTCATGGACCTTATGAACCGAGTGTGTGGACCATACCTTGACAAGTTTGTCATTGTTTTCATTGATGACATACTTATTTACTCAAAGAATGACCAAGAACACGGTGAACATTTGAGAAAGGTGTTAGAAGTATTGAGGAAGGAAGAATTGTACGCTAAGTTTTCAAAGTGTGCATTTTGGTTGGAAGAAGTTCAATTCCTCGGTCACATAGTGAACAAAGAAGGTATTAAGGTGGATCCGGCAAAGATAGAAACTGTTGAAAAGTGGGAAACCCCGAAAACTCCGAAACACATACGCCAATTTTTAGGACTAGCTGGTTACTACAGAAGGTTCTTCCAAGACTTTTCCAGAATAGCAAAACCCTTGACTGCATTAACGCATAAAGGGAAGAAATTTGAATGGAATGATGAACAAGAGAAAGCGTTTCAGTTATTGAAGAAAAAGCTAACTACGGCACCTATATTGTCATTGCCTGAAGGGAATGATGATTTTGTGATTTATTGTGACGCATCAAAGCAAGGTCTCGGTTGTGTATTAATGCAACGAACGAAGGTGATTGCTTATGCGTCTAGACAATTGAAGGTTCACGAACAAAATTATATGACGCATGATTTGGAATTAGGCGCGGTTGTTTTTGCATTAAAGACTTGGAGGCACTACTTATATGGGGTCAAAAGTATTATATATACCGACCACAAAAGTCTTCAACACATATTTAATCAGAAACAACTGAATATGAGGCAGCGTAGGTGGATTGAATTATTGAATGATTACAACTTTGAGATTCGTTACCACCCGAGGAAGGCAAATGTGGTAGCCGATGCGTTGAGCAGGAAGGACAGAGAACCCATTCGAGTAAAATCTATGAATATAATGATTCATAATAACCTTACTACTCAAATAAAGGAGGCGCAACAAAGAGTTTTAAAAGAGGGAAATTTAAAGGATGAAATACCCAAAGGATCGGAGAAACATCTTAATATTCGGGAAGACGGAACCCGGTATAGGGCTGAAAGGATTTGGGTACCAAAATTTGGAGATATGAGAGAAATGGTACTTAGAGAAGCTCATAAAACCAGATACTCAATACATCCTGGAACGGGGAAGATGTACAAGGATCTCAGGAAATATTTTTGGTGGCCGGGTATGAAAGCCGATGTTGATAAATACGTAGGAGAATGTTTGACGTGTTCTAAGGTCAAAGCTGAGCATCAAAAACCATCAGGTCTACTTCAACAACCCGAAATCCCGGAATGGAAATGGGAAAACATTACCATGGATTTCATCACTAAATTGCCAAGGACTGCAAGTAGTTTTGATACTATTTGGGTAATAGTTAATCGTCTCGCCAAATCAGCACATTTCCTGCCAATAAGAGAAGATGACAAGATGGAAAAGTTAGCACGACTGTATTTGAAGGAAGTCGTCTCCAGACATGGAATACCAATCTCTATTATCTCTGATAGGGATGGCAGATTTATTTCAAGATTCTGGCAGACATTACAGCAAGCATTAGGAACTCGTCTAGACATGAGTACTGCCTATCATCCACAAACTGATGGGCAGAGCGAAAGGACGATACAAACGCTTGAAGACATGCTACGAGCATGTATTATTGATTTCGGAAACAGTTGGGATCGACATCTACCATTAGCAGAATTTTCCTACAACAACAGCTACCATTCAAGCATTGAGATGGCGCCGTTTGAAGCACTTTATGGTAGAAAGTGCAGGTCTCCGATTTGTTGGAGTGAAGTGGGGGATAGACAGATTACGGGTCCGGAGATTATACAAGAAACTACCGAGAAGATCATCCAAATTCAACAACGATTAAAAACCGCCCAAAGTCGACAAAAGAGCTACGCTGACATTAAAAGAAAAGATATAGAATTTGAAATTGGAGAGATGGTCATGCTTAAAGTTGCACCTTGGAAAGGCGTTGTTCGATTTGGTAAACGAGGGAAATTAAATCCAAGGTATATTGGACCATTCAAGATTATTGATCGTGTCGGACCAGTAGCTTACCGACTTGAGTTACCTCAACAACTCGCGACTGTACATAACACTTTCCACGTCTCGAATTTGAAGAAATGTTTTGCTAAAGAAGATCTCACTATTCCGTTAGATGAAATCCAAATCAACGAAAAACTTCAATTCATCGAAGAACCCGTCGAAATAATGGATCGTGAGGTTAAAAGACTTAAGCAAAACAAGATACCAATTGTTAAGGTTCGATGGAATGCTCGTAGAGGACCCGAGTTCACCTGGGAGCGTGAAGATCAGATGAAGAAGAAATACCCGCATCTATTTCCAGAAGATTCGTCAACACCTTCAACAGCTTAAAATTTCGGGACGAAATTTATTTAACGGGTAGGTACTGTAGTGACCCGAACTTTTCCATGTTTATATATATTAATTGAGATTGATATTTACATGATTAAATGTTTCCAACATGTTAAGCAATCAAACTTGTTAAGACTTGATTAATTGAAATATGTTTCATATAGACAATTGACCACCCAAGTTGACCGGTGATTCACGAACGTTAAAACTTGTAAAAACTATATGATGACATATATATGGATATATATATAGTTAACATGATACTATGATAAGTAAACATATCATTAAGTATATTAACAATGAACTACATATGTAAAACAAGACTACTAACTTAATGATTTTTAAACGAGACATATATGTAACGATTATCGTTGTAAAGACATTTAATGTATATATATCATATTAAGAGATATTCATACATGATAATATCATGATAATATAATAATTTAAAATCTCATTTGATATTATAAACATTGGGTTAACAACATTTAACAAGATCGTTAACCTAAAGGTTTCAAAACAACACTTACATGTAACGACTAACGATGACTTAACGACTCAGTTAAAATGTATATACATGTAGTATTTTAATATGTATTTATAAACTTTTGAAAGACTTCAAGACACTTATCAAAATACTTCTACTTAACAAAAATGCTTACAATTATATCCTCGTTCAGTTTCATCAACAATTCTACTCGTATGCACCCGTATTCGTACTCGTACAATACACAGCTTTTAGATGTATGTACTATTAGTATATACACTCCAATGATCAGCTCTTAGCAGCCCATGTGAGTCACCTAACACATGTGGGAACCATCATTTGGCAACTAGCATGAAATATCTCATAAAATTACAAAAATATGAGTAATCATTCATGACTTATTTACATGAAAACAAAATTACATATCCTTTATATCTAATCCATACACCAACGACCAAAAACACCTACAAACACTTTCATTCTTCAATTTTCTTCATCTAATTGATCTCTCTCAAGTTCTATCTTCAAGTTCTAAGTGTTCTTCATATATTTTACAAGTTCTAGTTACATAAAATCAAGAATACTTTCAAGTTTGCTAGCTCACTTCCAATCTTGTAAGGTGATCATCCAACCTCAAGAAATCTTTGTTTCTTACAGTAGGTTATCATTCTAATACAAGTTAATAATCATATTCAAACTTTGGTTCAATTTCTATAACTATAACCATCTTATTTCAAGTGATGATCTTACTTGAACTTGTTTTCGTGTCATGATTCTGCTTCAAGAACTTCGAGCCATCCAAGGATCCGTTGAAGCTAGATCCATTTTTCTCTTTTCCAGTAGGTTTATCCAAGGAACTTAAGGTATTAATGATGTTCATAACATCATTCGATTCATACATATAAAGCTATCTTATTCGAAGGTTTAAACTTGTAATCACTAGAACATAGTTTAGTTAATTCTAAACTTGTTCGCAAACAAAAGTTAATCCTTCTAACTTGACTTTTAAAATCAACTAAACACATGTTCTATATCTATATGATATGCTAATTTAATGATTTAAAACCTGGAAACACGAAAAACACCGTAAAACCGGATTTACGCCGTCGTAGTAACACCGCGGGCTGTTTTGGGTTAGTTAATTAAAAACTATGATAAACTTTGATTTAAAAGTTGTTATTCTGAGAAAATGATTTTTATTATGAACATGAAACAATATCCAAAAATTATGATTAAACTCAAAGTGGAAGTATGTTTTCTAAAATGGTCATCTAGACGTCGTTCTTTCGACTGAAATGACTACCTTTACAAAAACGACTTGTAACTTATTTTTCCGACTATAAACCTATACTTTTTATGTTTAGATTCATAAAATAGAGTTCAATATGAAACCATAGCAATTTGATTCACTCAAAACGGATTTAAAATGAAGAAGTTATGGGTAAAACAAGATTGGATAATTTTTCTCATTTTAGCTACGTGAAAATTGGTAACAAATCTATTCCAACCATAACTTAATCAACTTGTATTGTATATTATGTAATCTTGAGATACCATAGACACGTATACAATGTTTCGACCTATCATGTCGACACATCTATATATATTTCGGAACAACCATAGACACTCTATATGTGAATGTTGGAGTTAGCTATACAGGGTTGAGGTTGATTCCAAAATATATATAGTTTGAGTTGTGATCAATACTGAGATACGTATACACTGGGTCATGGATTGATTCAAGATAATATTTATCGATTTATTTCTGTACATCTAACTGTGGACAACTAGTTGTAGGTTACTAACGAGGACAGCTGACTTAATAAACTTAAAACATCAAAATATATTAAAAGTGTTGTAAATATATTTTGAACATACTTTGATATATATGTATATATTGTTATAGGTTCGTGAATCAACCAGTGGCCAAGTCTTACTTCCCGACGAAGTAAAAATATGTGAAAGTGAGTTATAGTCCCACTTTTAAAATCTAATATTTTTGGGATGAGAATACATGCAGGTTTTATAAATAATTTACAAAATAGATACAAGTACGTGAAACTACATTCTATGGTTGAATTATCGAAATCGAATATGCCCCTTTTTATTAAGTCTGGTAATCTAAGAATTAGGGAACAGACACCTTAATTGACGCGAATCCTAAAGATAGATCTATTGGGCCTAACAAACCCCATCCAAAGTACCGGATGCTTTAGTACTTCGAAATTTATATCATATCCGAAGGGTGTCCCGGAATGATGGGGATATTCTTATATATGCATCTTGTTAAAGTTGGTTACCAGGTGTTCACCATATGAATGATTTTTATCTCTATGTATGGGATGTGTATTGAAATATGAAATCTTGTGGTCTATTGTTACGATTTGATATATATAGGTTAAACCTATAACTCACCAACATTTTTGTTGACGTTTAAAGCATGTTTATTCTCAGGTGAATACTAAGAGCTTCCGCTGTTGCATACTAAAATAAGGACAAGATTTGGAGTCCATGTTTGTATGATATTGTGTAAAAACTGCATTCAAGAAACTGATTTCGATGTAACATATTTGTATTGTAAACCATTATGTAATGGTCGTGTGTAAACAGGATATTTTAGATTATCATTATTTGATAATCTACGTAAAGCTTTTTAAACCTTTATTTATGAAATAAAGGTTACGGTTTGTTTTAAAAATGAATGCAGTCTTTGAAAAACGTCTCATATAGAGGTCAAAACCTCGCAACGAAATCAATTAATATGGAACGTTTTTAATCAATAAGAATGGGACATTTCAATGAGTTCCTTGTTATGCCATTTGGGCTAACAAATGCACCTTCTACATTCCAATCTCTGATGAATGAAGTATTCAAACCATTTTTAAGGCGGTTTACATTGGTGTTCTTTGATGATATATTGGTATATAGTGCCAATATGCAGGATCACTTAGTACATTTGCAGTTGATTTTGCAGACAATGAGGGAGCATACTTTGTTTGCTAAAAAATCCAAGTGTGTATTTGGGGTACCAAAGGTAGAATATTTGGGTCATGTGATATCAAAAGAAGGGGTGGCAACAGATAGTTCCAAAATTGAAGCAATGATCAAATGGCCTGTTCCCAAAACCCTTAAACAATTGAGGGGTTTTTTTAGGGTTAATAGGATACTACAGAAGGTTTATATGTGGATATGCAGCCATCAGTCATCCTTTGACATGTTTATTAAAGAAAGATGCCTTCTTATGGAGTGAAGAAGCAGAAGCAGCATTCAACAAACTTAAGGAAGCTATGAGAACTGCACCAGTTTTAGCTTTGCCAGACTTCAACAAGCAATTTGTTATAGAAACAGATGCATCAGGTATGGGTATTGGAGCTGTATTGCAGCAGGATGGGCATCCTATTGCATTTTTAAGTAAAACTCTAGCTATGCAGCACCAGTCATTGTCTACCTATGAAAAAGAGCTACTAGCAGTTGTGCAGGCACTTGATAAATGGAGGGGCTATCTTCTAGATAGGCATTTTGTTATCAAGACTGACCATCTTTGTTTAAAATACTTGTTAGACCAGAGAATTTCTACACCAACCCAAATGAAGTGGTTACCTAAGTTCATGGGGTATGATTATGAGATAGTCTACAAGAAGGGTAGCGAAAACCATGCTACAGATGCTTTATCAAGGGTAGAGGGTATTGGTCAATTGTTTCAAGCTTATGCTACTTCAGTTAGTATTGATCTTTTGGACAGAGTTAAAACAAGTGTAGCAGAGGACAATGATTTGCAGCAGTTCATAACCAAATTGTCACAAGATCCACATATTTCCAAACATTATGTATGGGATGGTGTCAAATTAACGAGGAAGGGCAAATGGGTGGTTGGTAACAATCCACAACTAAGAGAAGATATTATCAAACACTTTCATGATGATTCAGCTGGTGGCCATGCAGGTATCACTTCAACTGTTCAAAAGATTTACACTTGCTTCTATTGGAAAAAGCTGAGAAAACAGGTCAAATGGTTCATTAATGCTTGTGTCACTTGCCAGAAAAATAAACCATTATTAGAAAAGTATCAAGGGTTGTTGCAGCCATTGCCAATACCTACCAAGGTTTGGACTGATATAACCATGGATTTCATTGAAGGTTTGCCAATGTCTAATGGCAAAAATGTAATCTTTGTGGTGGTGGATAGGTTAAGCAAGTATGCACATTTCATCCCTCTTACCCATCCTTTTAATGCCACTGTTGTAGCTCAAGCATTTTTAGACACAGTTTACAAGCTACATGGGTTACCATTAAACATTGTAAGTGATCGTGACAAGGTGTTTCTAAGCAAATTTTGGAAAGAATTCTTCAAAATGCTCAAAGTCCAGCTCAATTTCTCAACTGCATATCATCCACAATCGGATGGTCAAACTGAAATAGTCAACAAGTGTTTGGAGTGTTACTTGTGTTGTATGACTGGTGATACACCAAAAGATTGGGCAAAATGGCTACCTTTAGCTGAATATTGGTACAATACCAATTACCATTCAGCTATTAACACCACTCCATTTGAGACGCTCTATGGTCAAACTCCTACCACTTTGACTTCTTATGCTAAAGGTGACTCCAATGTTGACCTGGTGGATAGGTCCATGACAGCTAGAGAACATACCATTTCCCTTTTGAAGTATCATTTAAAAAGGGCACAATCCAGAATGAAGCATTATGCTGATGTTAATAGAACAGACCGTGCCTTTGAAGTTAATGAGTGGGTCTTTGTGAAGATCCAACCCTACAGACAGTCAACACTCAGAAATGGTGGTCATCACAAGCTTTCACCAAAGTATTATGGTCCTTTTCAAGTCATTGAACGTATTGTGCAAGTGGCTTACAAGTTGCAATTGCCAGCTACTGTGCAGATACATCCAGTTTTTCACATTTCTCAATTAAAAAAGTTTAAGGGACCTATGCCTACTCAAAAGGGTCAATTGCCACCAATGGATGCTGCAGGTACTATTGCAGATGTTCCAGTTCAAATTTTGGACAGAAAATTGGGTAAACGAGATAACAAACCAGTGGTAGCTTTATTGGTGCAATGGCAAGGTGAAACCCGAGAAGATGCAACTTGGGAATGGTCTGATGAATTGATGTCCAAATTCCCAAATTTTGATGTTTACTCTACTTGATTCTTGAGGACAAGAATGTTTTGAAGGGGGAGGGAATGTTACGAATTAAAAATATAGGCACAGTCACGTGCAGGTCACATGTGGATGTGGGAGAAGAAAGCTAACGTTTTTCAGCCAAAAAGTTGTTCAAACAGAAATTGTAATTCAGTTGTGATTAGTTCAATTGTTTAGTTAGGAAGGATCTATTAATAGTGAATCTGTATTGTAAACAGGCATTGATTCATTTCTAATAAAATTCCTTCTCAATTGTTCTTTTCTTGTACAAACCCTAATATGATCAATTTCGATTCCTTTTCTTTAATTGGGAGTCTCGATTGATTAAATGTTCGTATCCAGTGATTGATTCACCTAAAACGAACGTTTCAGACACAACGTGGGAAGCTATATTGAAATTGGACGGCAATACGCGGGAAGCTATACTAGAATTGGACAACAGAACTCGGGAAGCTTTAGAAGTGTGTAGCCGAACTCGAGAAGCTAAACTGGAAGCAAAGTCGGCTCAAGTGTTGGACAAGTCGAGCAACCGTCTAGGGGATCCAGTGGAAGAAAAATTTTGATCATAGTGGCGGAGCCACGTTGTGATTAACCCCAATGAACTTTTAGCCGGTTACTATATATAGTATGATTTATGAACATACGGAGTATTATTCCCTTATTATATTAATCTCTTCATCCCCCATACCTCATTCAGTCATTTATATGGGATTGGATTTTGTTGTTGTTGTTATATATTAATCTCTTCATTCTTAAGCAAAATATTTACATTGTTGCACAACTTTGAATGTATTACACTCAGGGTCCTTCATCCTGTTATCAACTTTGTTTAGATATGAAATCAAACAAATTTATATTAATATAATTTTATTCCGACTTAATTATACCAATGGTCCCCAAAAGTTTACTTTTTACTTCATCCTGAATATTAAAGTTTATTTTTTTCGTGTTATTCTTTAATGTTTTTATTTGATTTCGAATTCGCCCCTAAAATTAACTATCGTTATGCCATCTTCCTTAGTTTGTGTCACATCTTTTACATACGAGTTATAAAGATCCTGGTAAGGACATTAGCGTGTATGCGTTTGCTTTTAAAAAATAATAATTACTTATTAAAATCTAATAATTTATAGTTAATGGTTAGAAAATACTTTGAAAAGTAAACAAATCTCTTTATCCTTGACGCTTACAACTTCGATTAAAACTTGTACTATTTTAAATAAAACAATTTTGGGCTAGTTAAACTACCCATAAAAAAAATTTGATTTAAAATAAAATATGATATGTACTAATCAAAAATAAGTAAATGTAATTTTATTTACTTTATTATATGAATATATACAATTTAAAAAATTTGCACGACGGGTAGCAAATAAATTAATAAAATTTTCGAGAGGGTCGCACAATAAAATAGTGTGTATCAAATTTTGATAAACAGAATATTCATATTTTGGAGGTTATGAGTTGGAGAAAGACCGAGAAAAATCGAGTGAAGGACCTTGAAAATTTCTGGTGATATTTGAGCAACAATGTTACGAGGTAATGAAAACTATTGAATTTAAATGTGGTTGATGACTATTATTGGGGCATAAGTGCTTGAAATTCAAAATGTTCATGTGTGAAGCTGTTGCTAACAAGTGAGGTATGAATGGTAGAGTATGAGAACGTGAAGTTTATCCCCTGCTGACTTTGAAATGCCAATTGGTCATGACTAGTATTGCAGTCGGAAGGCTGGCACTTACAAGTAAGTACCCTTATTATATACTCATGGATTGCTTAATTCCGTCATTCACAAAGATTTCATAATACTTGAGCAGGAATAATCCGGTGTTCACATAGACAAGTATGAAGACACGCTAATGCAGTGACTTTCGGCTATGTGATGATCATTGAAAATCAATTTATCAAGTTCTCGCTAAATCTGTTATTATTGCCGGGATGGTTGAATTTCCCTAATAAAGTAAGGGTGATGTAAGGACATGGTGTCACTTGCATATTGTTAGAACCATTAATACATAATCATTTAATGATACAACTTACATGCTTTTAACACTGAGGCGAAATCGTAAGATTTTTCAGAAAAATGGTTAACGATTTAAAGGTCGCGACTTATTGTTTAGGTACAACAAATCACGCTATGTTTGACCTTAAGTAACATAATGATAATTATATCAATGCTACGCTTGATCATATTAAGTGTGTGAGGGGTAACGTGCTTTTCAATATAGTGAAGGAAGTATATATATATATATATATATATATATATATATATATATATATATATATATATATATATATATATATATATATATATATATATATATATATATATATATATATATATATATATATATTTCAGCCTTTACTGGCCCAAAATGTGGATACGCTAGAGTATGATGGGATTCTTTCAATTGCTATATGTGATATGTGATTAGGGTGAGTTTAGCTCAAGCCGCAGCCTGTGAGAAAATGGAGGAACTTCAGATGGTGTATCTAACCCTAAATTTTGAATTGACAGTGATCGATTATTATTTGGGTATGACATCATTACTCGCATGGTGCCAAGTAATGAATGCATGAGCGCGAAAATTTTCCTTGGCTATGATAATCAAAAGATCTTTGTTGGAAGGTCCTATTCTTCAAGAGATTATGCTTGTGAGATATTGATCATCTCGGCACAAAGAACGTAATAGTGAATGTGGTGTTTATAAGATTGACTTTTGAAAATTCAAATGAAATCCTTGCGAGTGATTGTCGCTTATCTTCGACGGGTTTTCTAATGGGTTCATGAAAATCTACACCAGGAGCGTAATTATAGATAACAAGTGGCATGCTTCGAGTAAATTTCAGGGGTGTTGTAATGCCCCGTACAAAACTATCGTGTACGGATCATCAACAACATGATCATTACAAGGTCAAACGCTATATGCTGTTTTAAAATAAGTTTGCATTCATAAGAAAAATGTGACGTCATAACCAACGTCAAATGTTTAACATACGATAATGTGCCTTTACGAATAGAAGACGATAATAATAGTACGTGACCCATAGGTCGTTACAAATTCATTGTTCAAAAGTAATAAAGTTTGAATTCAAAATAAACGTTTCATGCGAAGACATCTCTAATAAGCGCAGCGGGAGTCTACAAAGCATAGCAACTACAGCGGAAGCAATCAAACCTTAAGCACCTGAGAAAAACATGCTTAAAAATGTCAACACAAAGGTTGGTGAGCTATAGTTTAAGTATAACAGTAACGTAAGGTAGGCCACGAGATTTCAGTGTTTCAAAATAGTATGAAAAGTATATGTATAACCGTGGGCACTTGGTAACTAACTTAACGTAAATAACACCCCCTAAAAGTACACTTGGCGAGTGCGTAAGTTTACGAAGTATTAAACACCCGTTAAATGCTAGCGCTACTAGCCCGAGTGGGGATGTCAAATCCTATGGATCCATATCTAAGATTCGCGTTCACCGGTTCAAAGACCAATGACTAAACGTTACCGAGCTAAGGGAAAAGTTTATGCCGTTGTATAACCCACACATATATAAAGTTTAAGTACTCGTGCCTAGTATGTAAAATGTAAAATGCGCATGTATTCTCAGTTCCCAAAATAGTTAAAGTAAAAAGGGATGCTATAACTCACAGTGGAAAGTAGTAAAAGTCGATACGCGAGAATAGTAAGCAAGTGGTTGGTCCGAAAGGTCCTCAACCTAAGTCAAAAGTTACTAAGTCAGTAAATCGTTCCCAAAGGTTTAAAAGTATGTAAATTAGGTCTTAAGTACCATCATCATTCATCATTAAACAAAAAGTGTAAAGTAAGTTTTAAGTCAAGACAAGGGTTTGAAACAAGGGCTGACTTCGTTCAATCGCCACAATCTCTATACAAACTGAAATGGGGTGAGACCAGTGGCCATGGCTCCGTATATGAGTCCCCTAGAGGATTACCAATTTTCAGAACCAAACTCATCTTCATTTGACCGTGGCGACGGTTTAAGTGCGAGTAGGTCAGAAATTTTAGCACAACGTTAAAAGGGTGTAGTGACTTTCGAATGGCCATAAATCCTAAACCGTAACTCGGATTAAGACGAGGTCTAAACGGAAAATCATCTACTCGAACCAAACTAGCTGGAAATAAACTTTTCCAGTAGCCCAGGTTAATTATCAGTTCCAGAAACAGTAAGTAAATGTGTTCTGGTGGGTTCTTGGTGCTTGATGCTCATCACGGTTCTCATCCTTGATGCGTATAGCTTCAAGTGTACAACTCGTTGATGTGTTTGCATCATCTTAACCAAATTTTGACCATCATAACACTAGTGTAAGTCTAAGATATGTAGCACAACTCACTTAAGAGTTGTATGATGGTTGATGAACCAAAGTTACATCAAGATCTTAGATCCGACACATACTTGAGTTCTAATAGTAATATTAAGCTACTATACAAACTTGAAAGTAAACTAAATAATCAAGATCATAAGTTGTAGAACTTAGATCTTAGCTAGATCTTAAAGATCCTAGACTAGAAAGTCTAGATCTAGTGTTCTTAAGTTAGATCCTAAGTTATAGAACTTGGATCTTCACTTTAATGAAACCATAAGTTATGAAACTTAGATTTTCAACTTGTAAATATATGTAAGCTTATAAGCTCTTGTTTACAACAAATTTAGAAGACCATAAGCTATAGAAACTTAGATCCAACACAAGTGTATGAAGTTATAACTAGAAAGTTATACTTCTATGTTCTTGAACTTACAAAGTTAACTTTTAGTTTCAAGAAATATGAGATCAAGATTAACTAGTAATACTTGACCAAATTAACAACATCACAACTTTAAAGTACTTACAAAAGAAAGAATTAAACTAAAGTACAAGTATTATGTTCATGTTTGTTTCATACTTAGGAAGATTCAAATCAAAGTTTGGATCTTAGGATTAAAGTCTACAAAACATGAACACGAGTATGATTATGAAACTTATGAACTTTAAATCTTGAAAACATTTAAGTGTAGAACCATAAACTAACATGTTTAGATTCTTGTTCTTGGTTCTTCATCAAACAAAAGATGAAAGTAACGAAGATTACATGAAGATACAAGTTAGAAAACTTGATCTTTAACAACAACAAACAACAAGTAACAAAATAAGTAAGAATGGTGATGCTTGGAATTTGGTTTTTAAGAGAAAAAGGAAGAAGAAAATAAAGTTTGTTTACTTACAAACTAGAGAGAAAAGCTTGGAGAAATGAAAGTGTAAGTAAGTGTGTGTGAAAAATGAGATGGGATACAAGTAAATAAGTAACAAATAAAAAAATTTGAACTCCCTCCCTTTGCTTGAAAGTCGACGGTTTAGGCACCAAAGGGGAAGGTTCAAAAGCTAACTTTCAAATGTGGGAGAATGGTGTAAGCTAGAAGTAGTAATAAAGCTAAATGGCATGGGAAAAAGGGGTGTAAGTATACTTGTAACTAGCCTCCTCATGTGACTAACTAATCTAGTTTTATCTTAATGAGATACTCGCATAAAAATGGGCTAATTAGTCCATTAAGAAAGTAGGGTGGGCTTCCAAGTCCATGTCCATTAATAAAAGCCCAAGTATGTAACAAATTAAATAAATAAGCCCAAGTAATTTACTACTATCATTAGTTAATTAAAAATGATTAATAATAATTAATCATGAATGTAAATAATATTCAAAATATTATTCATGTAAAGTACGTGTGTCACAAAGACAAGTCGGGCTATGAAAAGTTAAATACAGTAACAAGTAACACGTATAAGAACACGTTTATTAAAACACAAGCATTAATAATAAATTATTAATAATTAAACGTTGGAAAAAAAACTAGGGTCGTTACATTACCCACCTGTTAAAGAAAATTTCGTCCCGAAATTTTAAGCTGAGGTAGATGGAGGAGCTGGGAAAAGGTGAGGATACTTCTGAATCATTTGATCCTCTCGCTCTCAGGTAAACTCAGGTCCTCGTTTGGCATTCCATCGTACTCGGACGATCAGAATCTTGTTGTGTTTCAAATTTTTGACCTCACGGTCCATAATTTCAACAGGCTCTTCCACAAAGTGGAGTTTGTCGTCAATTGTAAGTTCCTACAATGGTATGACATGTTCCGGTTCAGCAAGACACTTCTTCAAATGCGATACATGAAAGGTAGGATGAACTGAGCTCAATTGAGTTGGAAGATCCAAACGGTAAGCAACGGGTCCAACACGCTCCAAGATTTCAAAAGGACCAATGTATCGCAGGTTGAGCTTCCCACATTTCCCAAAACGGATGACACCTTTCCAAGGTGCAACCTTCAACATTACACGGTCACCCACATTGAATTCAAAGTCTTTACGTTTAAGGTCTGCATAACTCTTTTGACGATCACGGGCCGTCTTGAGTCTCGCTTGAATTTGGACAATCTTCTCGGTTGTTTCATGGACTATCTCGGGTCCGGTGATTTACGTTTCGCCTACCTCGGCCCAACAAATAGGAGATCGGTACTTGCGGCCATACAGCGCTTCAAAAGGTGCGGCATTAATACTCGAATGATAACTGTTGTTGTAAGAGAATTCGGCTAGCGGCAAATGCCTTTCCCAAGCCTTTCCAAAGTCAATAACACAAGCACGCAACATGTCCTCCAAAGTCTGAATCGTGCGTTCGCTTTGTCCGTCGGTCTATGGGTGATAAGCAGTACTCGTTTCGAGACGAGTCCCCAACGCTTCTTGCAAAGAACGCCAAAATCTGGAAGCAAAATGGGGATCGTGATCTGAGATGATCGATAAGGGCACACCATGACGAAATACAACCTCTTTTATGTATAGTTGAGCGAGTCTCTCCATCATATCCGTTTCCTTCATGGCTAAGAAGTGTGCAGATTTAGTAAAACGGTCAACGATAACCCAGATGGTATCGTATCCGCCCACCGTCTTTGGTAACTTCGTAATGAAATCCATTATTATCATTTCCCACTTCCATTGCGGGATTTCCGGTTATTAAAGTAACCCAGAAGGCCTCTGATGCTCGGCCTTAACTTTCGAGCAAGTCAAACACTTACCAACATAAGTTGCAACGTCCTTCTTAAGATTAGGCCACCAATACTGTTCTTTGAGATCGTGGTACATTTTACCGACTCCTAGATGAATTGAATATCTCGACTTTTGGGCTTCATCTAGTATAAGGCTCCGTAGATCTCCATAACGAGGTACCCAAATTCTTCCGGCATAGCATCGGAGTCCAGTCTCCTTAACTTCGAATCGAGAAACGAGAATGTTCAAGTATTCATGAGATATATTCTCCTCCTTGAGAGCCTGATGTTATGCGAGGTGTATATAAAATAGCTTTATATTTTAGCAGGAAATACTATTAAATACGATACAATTTTACACAAGATATTTATTTATTTAGAGAATGGATATACTTAAACCTTGCTACAACACTTATAGGCAGTGTACCTAATCGTACAGTAGTGTAGTTTTTAGTAAGTCCGGTTCGTTCCACAGGGAAAATCTTTAAACAAAGCTTAACGCTATATTAGTTTACTTTTATAAAAATACAAATGTATATATAAGTAATATTATTATTATAAAGGGGGGTTTTTACCGTTTAATGACCGGTTTGTCGATTTTAATTCTTCAGTCGCAGTTAAAACCAAATGTAAAATATTAAATAAAAGACTTAATTTAAAGCGTAAAGTAAATAACGATAATGAAATTACGAATAATAAAAGTGCGATAAAATAAACTTGCGATAATTAAAAAGTACGATAATTAAAAGTGCAATTAAATACAATAACAATAAATAAAAGTGCTATAATTAGAAGTGCAATTAAATATGAAATAAAAGAAATTAAATATGAAATAAAAGAATTATGCTTATTTAAACTTCCGTAATCATGATGTTTGACGTGTTGATTTTAGTTTTATGCCCATGGGTTAATTGTCCTTTGTCCTGGATTATTTAATATGTCCGTCTGGTTTTGTCCATAACAGTCCATCAGTCATAAATATAAAGTGCGAGTGTCCTCGTCAAATTATCCTTATACCCGAAGTTAAATATTCCAACTAATTGGGGACTTAAACTGTAACAAGGTTTTATTACTTTGTTTAATAATTACACCAGGATGTCGACTGAGTGTAACTCAAGGTTTTAATACTTTGTTAACAATTATGCCAAGTGTCCTTGTACATAATTTCGCCCCTGTTTTAATAATTCTAGTGGCTATTAATCCATTCCCGTGTCCGGTTAAATGAACGATTATTCGTACATATAAATATCCCGCCCATCGTGTCCGATTGAGTGTATATGGTTATTTATAGGGATGCCCAATTGTAAATCTTTATATTAAAATTAACAAACTATCATTTAGCTAAACAAATATAAAGCCCATTAATAGCCCATAGTCTAATTTCCACAAGTGTCGTTCTTTTGTCCAAACCCCAATTATGGTACAAAGCCCAATTACCCAATTTTAGTAATTAGCCCAACATCATGATTACTTCAGATTAAATAAGCATAATAATAACTTAGCTACGAGACATTAATGTAAAAAGGTTGAACATAACTTACAATGATTAAAAATAGTGTAGCGTTACACGGATAGAATTTCGACTTACACCCTTACAACATTCGCTAACATACCCTTATTATTAGAATTATTATTAAAATTAAAATTAAAATATAAATTATAAATATAAATATTACGTATGAATGGAGAAGAGAAAAGATATATATTTTTTTGCGTTCACCAAACTGCGAATTTATAGGGGATGTGGCCTGACTTTTCATGCCATGCGATCGCATGGACTTTCTTCTTCCTAGCCATGCGATCGCATGGCCAGCTGGGAGAGCTCACATGTTGCTTGTTTCCTTGTGCCGACGTTTTATAAATATAATATAATATATATATTAATTTTAAGAATTAATTATATATTATATTATATTTATATGCATAGTTGACTTGTAATTTTTAGTCCGTTGCGTCGAGCGTTGAGAGTTGACTCTGGTCCCGGTTCCGGATTTTCGAACGTCCTTGCGTACAATTTAATATCTTGTACTTTGCGTTTTGAATCTTGTACTCTTGTGATTTCGAGACGTTTCTTATCAATAATTGGAACCTCTTTGATTGTATTTTGTACTTTTGAGCTTTTTGGACCTTTGCGTCTTCAATTCGTCGAATCTGTCTTTTGTCTTTACCTTTTATTATTTAAACGAATATCACTTGTAAATAGAACAATTGCAACTAAAAGCTTGTCTTTCTTGAGGAATAATGCTATGAAATATATGTTCTCTTTTAGCATTATCAAATATTCCCACACTTGAGCGTTGCTTGTCCTCAAGCAATATAGTCTTGAAATACTAGAATCACTTCTTTATTCTTCACACTTTGTACATCAGTGATTTCTATACGGCGGTATAAACAATGGTAGTAACGATGTGGTTTACAGTCCCATATGACTATATAAAAATTTAGATCCATTAAGGAAATTGGATCTTTATGAAAACATTTGATCTTTGAAAATTCAATCTAGCTTTTACCCTAGATAAGTTTTCCGGAATAACCCTTCACCGGTGTTTGCAAAATATTTTTGTGGGCTTGGTGGGTTTCAGATTTGAAAATTTTAGCTCAAAACTTATGGTTTTGTGTCACCCACTTGTTAACCTTGTATTTAGGAAAGCACACATCCAGTATACTTGCTCCGTATATTACCTTTTAGTAAACTACCGTCCGGTTGTAAAGGAAAGCATTGAACAAGCAACTGTTAAGGCAATGTCCTCTGACATGCTTTTGATTATGGTCAAAAACGTGTCGGATCCAATTACTATCCTTGGTAGAAGCAATAGTAAAGCTCATCCTATAATTTTTTTCGGGCTGGCACAAGGTCCTGTCTTCGACAATGCTATGCAACCACCGTTCTTACGGTTGACACCCGATTTAGTTCAGGTGACCTAATGAATTTCAGGTGAATTCCTAGGATTTTACGTTCAATGGTAATGAACGCATTGAAAATGGGTTTTCAGAAAACAAATCGGTTTATAATTTGATCAAAATATTTTCTCGTTCAAGCTCGAGTTTAGATATCATTGAATTCCATGAGTTTGAATTCTCAATCTTTAAGGTTAATCTCTAGGATTGAGTAATATCAGGCTTAAAAGCTGATTTTTAATCTTTAAGGAGATTATCCTTTCTGGGGATCTGATTCATTAGTCTTATCCAGCTAATTTGCACGGTGCCCCCCCATTTTACGAGATAAATCCTTCTCATGGTTAGGATAAATCTGACCACTTGGCAACCCTGTTTAATGCTGAGGTCCGTGGATTTCCTGCTGATTTTAGTGATGACTTTTCTAGGTTTTTCGTCAACCTACAGCCGGTCTGGACGACAACTTCATGACCTAAATCAAGAAGCGCGTGTCTTTTTCGGAAGACTTTACTTCCTTTTAGTGATGGAATTGATTCATCGTGTAGATCTATCTCTTCTTTTCTTTCATCGGGCAAAATAGTTTAGTTTAGTCCAAAGCAAAAGTATTTTCAGTTATTTGTTACAGAAATATGTGACATATGTTTAAGATAACTTGGTAATTTTTCCCACACTTAGCTTTTATTTTCCTTTTTATTGTCCTCTATTCCATTTTAAATGAATTTTAACATTTTAGTTTGTTTCTCAATTTATGTCCTTTCTGAGGTAACAATAATTTCGGTGTTAACACCTAGTTTTATCGTTCATAAATATGTATAAACATGATTTTGAGTTCATTTAATTGAAAATTTTGAAAAATTTTACTAGAATTGGGTAGTCAGTATATAAGACTAGGGCTGTTCTTTATCATCAGAAAGCACTAGATTCTAATACAACTACTACGTTACTAGTATTTTTAATGGTAACCAAGTGTTTAAGATAAAAATTTTAAAAATCCGAAAGAATTTAACCCCTTCCCACACTTAAGATCTTGCAATGCCCTCATTTGCAAGAAATCAGTAACAATTTAAATTATTGAGGGTGATTAGCGTAAAAATGATTAAATTTTACCAAAGTTTCCAAACATATTGGCGTTTGGTTGCTGAATGATAAATGGTGCATATCATTTGTTCATTTCGTCTGTTGTTACATCACATTTATTTGTCATCTTGTCGTCACATTTGCTGAACTTAATGCCAGTCTTTGAAAATGCGCTGTTTTACCCTGATATGATAGCTGGCTCATGATTTGGTGCTGATGAACTAACCAGCTATCGTGTTGGCGTCACCTATAATCCTCGTATACTCGCTCGGAGTTCCACTGCTCATACATACTATGTCTGGCCGCGTTCGTCATTGCTTCCTCATCTATACGAACGTGGACGTCAAGAATAGCATCTCGAAAGACATCCCTAATGTCTTCCGCATCCTCCATTTCCTCGTCTGAGCCTCTCTCTACCTGAGGATGAGATCCCTCATAGGGTACTGCCTGGTTACGTCTACTTTTCAATACCTTATCACCCACATAAACTTTCAATCCTAAGGGCTCAACCTGTTCTCTACAAAGCTGTAATGGACCCCCTTGGTTCCTATCAACACCTAAATACTCTCCAATGAGAGTAACAAAAATACCTCCTCCTATTATACTCCCGTCCTGCATTCCCTCTACCATTTTAGATAAATAAAAAGCAACACAGTAAGGGATATTGACAAAGCTTCTAGGATCCCGAATACACTTTAGGTAGAATAAATCATGTAAGGTAATTTTTTCTTTATTATGACCTCTCTGTGTAATCGAGTTAGCCAAAAATCTATGAATAATACGAAGCTCGGCTCTGTCAATATGTGTATAGGAGTGTCCTCCTGCTCGTGTAAAAACATCAAAATGTGACATACGCCTCCAAATGGCGTCAGCGTCAAAGTTACTATCTACCCTTTCACCATAATGAATCAAATTTGTACAATCGGGTAATAGCAACTCACCAGGAGTATATATCTGTAAGGCCCTGGCCATGTCCAACATGGACATTCTGTACATCCTACCGCCAAGGATAAACCTAAGAAATCTTCTATCATCTATTCTAACTATATTTGTATCAAGTGATACAGTACTCATCAACTCAACACACCATTCCTTATATACAGGTCTACGAATGGTGAAAAGACGTTCCCAATCTGTAAAAGAAGAACTGCCATACCTTTGAACTAAAAGCTGTCTAACACGGTCAGCTAGATGGACCGTTTCCAAAGGGGCCCAATCGATTACCCTTGGCACCTCTACATTTTTTGTTACCAATTTGAATTTGTTCCTTTGATATGTCTCGTAATCTCTCCATCTTCTATCAAATCTCAGATTAGGATGTAGAGTGTGCTCAGGAATCGTTGGGAATTCTACTGGCGGCCTCATTGGGAATACTATGAATTCATCAACAAACTGTACCGGGTCATAATAAGGTATGTGCTGATCAGGCTGTTGTTGTGGTTCTTGTTGTGGTTGTTGTTCGTGTTGCATTTCTGGTTCTGGTTCTGGTGCTGGTGCTGGTGCTGGTGCTCTAGATGATGATGCTCCTGAACCTCCAGTATCGGCTTTCTGCAAAACACATTAAATACAAAATTTGTGCATCCAAATATGCATTAGTGTTAGCAAAATAACAACTTAAAACAATCACTATAACATGTTAAATCAAAATTAAACTTATACACATTTTCACAATTTTTCACAATTCTACACTTTTAAAATAAGTACATATGAAAATGTATACAAAGTTCATAAGCTTTTAACTCAAATAACATGTCAAAATATTCATTACTAATAATTAAACAAGTCTCAAATGGCAAATATATCAAATTAATCAAGTTCATGAATTTTGGACTTAAAAAGTCCACTTTAATCTCCAAAAATCATGTTTAGGATCATTGTTTGGATCATTTAACTATCTAAACATGTTACACTACTCAATTTAGCAATAATTCATGACAAAAATCGATCATAACCTGTTTATATCAAAAAGCCCCAAATTGCTCAAGAACACAAACCCTAGATTTCTAAAAATTTTAAAGTTTTTGGCTTCAAATCATGTTAAATAGCATCAATCTAGGTTATACATGCATAAAATACTAACAATTTAACACTAATTACACTAGAAATTAACAAAATTGCATTAGGTAAAAAATTGGTAATTATCACAAAAACTAGGAATTTATAGAGTTTAGGGGTGTAATTTTTACCATTTTGCTGAAGAATGAGAATCTAGGCATGATTAGAGCAAGAAATTTGATGAATTACGGTGGAAAAATGGCGAAAATTGGTGAATTTTTGGGTGAGTTTCGTGAATGTGTGTGTTTTGTGGAGAAGAAACAGACCCGCTGGTCTGTATGTACCAGGCCTGTAATTGGCCTCCATGCGATCGCATGGATGGATAGGGTGATTCCCATGCGATCGCATGGGTACCCGGCTACAGTGTTTTTGGCTTTTTTTTTTAAAAAAAACTTTAACTTATAAAACAATTAAGTGATTAATTTTAAAATTTTGTTTCCCTTTGTTTCAGGACGAGGTCGTTTCGGATCGATGTCCTAGTCCGTCCTTTGACAAAATTTTAAAATTTGTCTTTTTCAAGCGATTGTTTTAAAAGCTTAGATTTTTGGGTTTTTTAATTTTTTTGGCATACCTTAATTCAATAAGATTAAAAATAATGATAATAAAAGTTCTCGTCCCTCCCTCGGGTAAAGCAATTTCGGTTCAAAGACCTAGTCTTCAACTTACGACGAATTTTAAAAATCATATTTTTAACTTAGCGAAATAAAGTAAATTTTTGTTTTTAATTTCACACAACTTAAATTTAAAAATGCATAAAATTCAAAATTAATATTAAAAATTCACACCAAACTTAAATTTAAAATGCATAAAAATAAAATTCATATTTTAAAAATTAAAAATTCACACCAAACTTAATTTAAAAATTCATATTATAAATTCACACCAAATTTATATTAATTTTTCGAATATTTACAATTTTAAATATATTGATTTTACAAAGTTTATAATATTAATTTAAGATTTATATATTAATTTTAAAAACATGGTAAAAATAAAATTAAAAATCTTTTTGGCTTTTTATCCCACTTTAATCAATCAAATATTATCAAAAATATGCGCCCCTCTTTTCGGTAAAGTAATTTCAGTTCCATGACCTAATTTAACTCATGACGAATTTTTGAAATATTTTGGGTTGATTGATTAAAGATATTTATACCTTAAGAATAAACGTTAAATTTCGCAGTGATGTAATAAATTTTTGTATGATATCAACAATTTCGGTCGCCAAACCTAATTTTATTTAATACCAATTTAATACTTTATAGCGAACAAATTAGCGTTTATTATCAAAAGGTTAAAAAAATAAAAACTGTACAGACTTACCTGTGAGATAGTATTCTTAGTTATATGATCTATCTCATTCATAAGATAGTCGGTTTAATTGGTTTTCCATAGCTACATAGGCGTAACCTCGAGCATTCAGTGTTTTTTCTTCTAAACATATGAACGGTCCGTCTCTGCATAAAGTAACAAATTCGGTATTTGAATAGGTTTGATTATTTGAACATTTACCTCCATGTGACCATTTTCCGCATTTGTGATATCTTTCTAGGTGTCGTACTCTTCTTTTTGCTGCGGATTTTGATTTTCCTTTACCAAATTGTAACTTATTATCTTCGCATCTGGATTCTTTTCTTACTCCGTCCAATCTTTCTCTGATTACTGATACTATTTCACTCGGTAGTGTGTCATTATTACGTTTAGTGATCAAAGCGTGTAGCATTAGACCATGGCTTAGTTCACGGGCAGTCTTCATTTCCTAAAAAAAAAAAATCAGAATGGGGGGAGAAGACTAGTTCTATAGGGTCTGCTAGGGAAAGACCATTCGGGTTCCATTTTCGAGAACTACACGAAAACAGACAATCTAACTCTAACAGAAATACATAAAATCCTTAAAGATTTGATTCTCCCCACACTTAGTTAGCTGTGGTATCGAAATTGTGATTAACTTCATTGTCGAATTCCATCGGACTATCTATGTAGTGTTTAACTCTGTGACCATTAACTTTAAATTCAATCCCATTTGAATTTATTAATTCTATCGTTCCGTATGGGAAAACTCTTTTGACTATGAATGGTCCAGACCATCTTGATTTCAATTTTCCAGGAAATAGCTTGAATCGTGAATTGAAAAGAAGAACTCTGTCTCCTTCTTTAAATTCTTTTAAACTTCTGATTCTTTTATCATGCCATTTCTTCGCTTTTTCTTTATAGATTAATGAATTTTCGTATGCTTCATGTCTTAACTCTTCTAATTCATTTAGTTGACTTAATTGTAGACGTCCAGCTTCATGTAAATCAAGATTACATGTCTTCAAAGCCCAAAATACTTTGTGTTCAATTTCTACTGGAAGATGACATGCTTTTCCATAAACAAGTCTAAAAGGTGTGGTTCCAATTGGAGTTTTGTAGGCTGTTCTAAAAGCCCAGAGTGCATCCTCCAATTTAATGGACCATTCCTTCGGATTTGATCCTACAGTTTTCTCTAGAATACGTTTTAAAGCTCGGTTGGTATTTTCAACTTGTCCACTTGTTTGTGGATGATATGCGGTGGAGATTTTATGAGTTACTCCATATCTTTTGAGAACTTTCTCAAGTTGATTATTATAGAAATGAGTACCCCGATCACTTATTAAAGCTTTTGGTGTTCCAAACCTTGCAAAAAGACGTTTTAAAAAGTTGACTACAACTCGTGCATCGTTAGTTGGGAGAGCTTGTGCTTCCGCCCATTTAGATACATAATCAATGGCTACGAGAATATAGAGATTATTATGAGATTTTGGAAATGGACCCATAAAGTCAATACCCCAAATGTCAAATACTTCACATACTTGGATAACATTTTGTGGCATTTCATCACGTTGACTTATTTTTCCGGCCCTTTGACAAGCATCACAGGATTTGCAAAGAAGGTGTGCGTCTTTGTAAATTGTAGGCCAATAGAATCCAGCTTCATAAACTTTTCTTGCTGTTAATTGAGGCCCATAATGCCCTCCTGTTGGTCCTGTGTGACAATGGTTTAATATTTTACTGGCTTCATCTCCGAATACACATCGGCGTATTATTCCATCTGGACAACTTTTAAACAAATGTGGATCTTCCCAGAAATAGTGTTTTATATCACTGAAGAATTTCTTTCATTTTTGGTACGATAATCCTTTTTCAGGGAATCCACATACTAAGTAGTTTGCATAGTCTGCAAACCATGGTATTTCATTATAATCTATCTTCAATAGATATTCATCAGGAAAGTTGTCTTGTATGGCCGATTCATTTAGAACTTCTAACTCAGGATTTTCAAGACGAGAAAGATGATCAGCGGCGAGATTTTCTGCTCCTTTTTTTATCTCGGATTTCAATATCGAACTCTTGTAAGAGTAAGATCCAACGGATTAATCGTGGTTTAGCATCTTGTTTCGAAAATAGGTATCTAAGAGCAGAATGGTCGGTATAGACCACCGTTTTTGCTAGAACGAGATATGATCGAAATTTGTCAAAAGCAAAGACAATAGCAAGGAGTTCTTTTTCAGTAGTTGTATAGTTCGTTTGTGCTCCTTGTAACGTCTTACTAGCATAATATATAGGTTGAAATCGTTTTTCAATCCTTTGTCCTAAAACGGCTCCCATTGCAAAATCACTTGCATCGCACATTAATTCAAACGGTAGATTCCAATTTGGTGTTATCATGATCGGCGCATTAGTTAGTTTCTCTTTAAGAATATTAAAAGATTTGATGCATTCATCTGAAAAGATGAATGGGGCATCTTTTTCTAGGAGTTTATTCATAGGAGTGGCAATTTTAGAAAAATCTTTTATGAAACGTCGATAAAAACCGGCATGCCCTAGAAAACTCCTAACTCCACTAACATTGGTTGGATGTGGAAGTTTAGTAATTACATCTACTTTAGCTCTATCCACTTCAATTCCTTCCTTTGAAATTTTATGTCCAAGAACAATGCCTTCTTTAACCATGAAATGGCATTTCTCCCAATTAAGTACTAGATTTGACTGTTCGCATCTAATCAGCATTCGTTCAAGATTAACTAGACATGATTCAAATGTATCACCGAAGACTGAAAAGTCATCCATGAAAACTTCCATGCATTCTTCTATCATGTCGTGAAAAATCGCCATCATGCACCTTTGAAAGGTTGCAGGGGCGTTGCAAAGTCCAAATGACATGCATTTGTAAGCAAAAGTACCATAAGGGCACGTGAATGTGGTTTTCTCTTGATCTTCGGGTGCTATTGGAATTTGAAAATATCCGAAAAATCCATCTAGAAAACAATAGTAACTATTTCCGGCTAATCTTTCCAACATTTGATCAATGAAAGGTAAGGGAAAGTGATCTTTTCTGGTGGCGTCATTTAATTTTCGATAATCAATACATACACGCCATCATGTTACAGTCCTTGTAGGAATATGCTCATTTTTTCATTTGTAATGACAGTCATGCCACCCTTCTTAGGTACGCATTGAACTGGGCTTACCCATGGACTATCAGAAATTGGATAAATTAGACCTGCGTCTAGCAGTTTAATAATTTCTTTTTTAACTACATCTTGCATATTAGGATTCAGTCTTCGTTGGCGTTGCACATACGTTTTATGATCTTCTTCCATAAGGATTTTATGTGTGCAATACGAAGGACTTATTCCTTTAATATCATGAATCTTCCATGCAATGGCTGGTTTATGAGCTTTCAACACAAAAATGAGTTGTGATTTCTCATTTTCAGTAAGAGAATACGATATTATTACAGGTAATTCAGATTCACCATGTAAATAAGCGTATTCCAAATGGTTTGGAAGTGGCTTTAACTCTAATTTCGGAGGTTCTTCTATCGATGATTTGTATCGATATCTGTCTTCTTCTTTTAGTATTTGAATTTCTTCTGTTGTTGGTTCATATCCATTAGCTATAAGTGTAGCTAACATTTCAACTTCATCAATTTGTTCATTACCTTCTCCTAAAGAACATTCTCCTGTTCCTTGTAATTCTGGAAATTCTTCTAACAATTCTGCATGTGCATCTATAGTTTGAATATAATAACATGTATCATCTGCAGATTATGGTTGTTGCATTGCTCTATCAACTGAAAAGGTAACACTCTCGTCCTCTATACTTAGGGTCAATTTCTTACCGAACACGTCTATCATTGCTTTAGCCGTGTTTAAGAATGGTCTTCCTAATATGAGAGGAACTTGAGAATCTTCTTCCATGTCCAGAACAACAAAATCTACTGGAAATACTAAAGTACCAACTTTAACTAGCATGTTCTCCATTATCCCTCTAGGATATTTTATTGATCGATCGGCTAGTTGTATACTTATTCTAGTTGGTTTCAATTCTCCAAGGTCTAGTTTAGCGTATAGTGAATACGGCATTAAATTTATACTAGCACCTAAGTCTGCCAATGCTTCTATTGAACTAAGACTACCCAGAAAACATGGAATTGTGAAACTTCCTAGATCAGATAGTTTTTCTGGTATCTTATTCAACAGCACTGCTGAACAATTAGCGTTCATAGTAACAGCCGAGAGTTCTTCCATTTTCTTTCTATTCGAGATTAGATCTTTCAAGAATTTAGCATATCTAGGCATTCCTGAAATCACATCAATGAAAGGAAGATTTACATTTATCTGTTTAAACATATCCAAGAATTTGGATTGCTCGGCTTCAAGTTTCTCTTTCTTCATTTTACTCGGGTAAGGAAGTGGTGGTTAGTATGGTTTAACATAAGGTTTATCCTAAACTGTGTTATCTTCATTAACCTTTTCAACTATCGGTTCTGTTTCCTTATCTTGTTCAGGTTGTGGTTCTTGTGGAGTAGGAATAGTTTCATCAGAAGTTACAGGTATTTCAGGTGGTTTAAGTGTTGTACCACTTCTTGTGGTAATAGCTTTAGCTGTTTCATTTCGGGGATTAGCATTTGTATCACTAGGTAAACTTCCCGGTTTTCTTTTACCTATTAACCTTGCTAGGTTACTTACTTCTTGTTCCAAGTTTTGAATAGAAGCTTGTTGATTTCTAAATGCTTGAGCATTTTGTTCATTGGTTTGTTTCTGAGATGTGAAAAACTGTGTTTGAGTTTCAACTAGCTTCGTCATCATATCTTCTAAATTCGGCTTTTTATCATCGGTTTGTTGTGGTGGTTTATTTTGAAAATTAGGTCTTTGCTGATTGTAAGTATTATTGGATACTTGTTGATTGCTAGGACCTTGTTGGTTGTTGTATGGAATATTTCGGTTATAATTCTGGTTTTGATTGTAAATCGGTTTTGGCGGTTGATAATTATTCTGATAATTATTTCCAGGCCTTTGGTTTATGTATGAAATATTCTCTCTTTGTTCCATTGTTAATTCAATACTGAGACAATCTTTTGTCAAATGTGGTCCTCCACACTGCTCACAACTAATTCGTATTGAGTGAATATCTTTAGTCATCTTTTCCATTCGTCTCTCGACAGCATCTATCTTTGCGGAAATGGAATCTAAGTCATGGCTAGAATCGGCTCTAGCTGCTTTATATGATCTAACGATATATTTTTCTTGGTGCCACTCATGTGAGTGGGAAGCAGTGTTATCAATAATTTTATAAGCATCAGTTTCTGTTTTCTTCATAATAGAACCACCAGCTGCTATATCTATATCTTTCCTTGTAGTGATGTCGCATCCTTGGTAGAATATTTGTACTATTTGACAGGTGTCTAAACCATGTTGCGGACATCCTCTCAATAATTTTCCAAATCTTGTCCACGCCTCATATAGAGTTTCATTTGGTTTCTGTGTGAACGTAACAATTTCTGCTTGAAGTCTTACGGCTTTAGATGCCGGAAAGAATTGTTTAAGAAATTTTTCAACTAAAACGTCTCATGTATCGATCGCTCCTTCAGGTAACGATTCCAACCAATCTTTGGCTTCTACCTTTAAAGTCCAGGGAAATAACATGAGATATATCTGTTCATCCTCTACTTCTCGGATTTTAAATAGTGTGCAGATCCTATTAAAGGTACGTAGATGTTCATTTGGATCTTCCTTCGGCGCACCACTAAATTGGCATTGATTAGTCACCATGTGTAAAATTTGTCCTTTGATTTCATAATCTGGCGCATTAATGTCTGGATGAGTAATTGTGTGACCTTGGCCAGTGCGTTTAGCTCTCATTCGGTCTTCCATACTTAGAGGTTCCAGATTCTCCATAATTGAATTTGTTGAATCTGAATCACTAGAGGATTCTGATTTAATGGTTCGTTCCTCAACAATCTCTGTTTGAATGATTGGTGGTTCCGGAGGAAAGTTTAATGGTTCATGATCTATGAATCGTCCCTGAATATTCTCCGGATTCTCAATTGTGAGGTCGGGTTCAAAAAATGGATTATCGGAAATTTGAATTGGAGTACTTGGTTGACTGGATGAAGATTCTAAAGAAAAATCAACGACGGTAATATTTGCTAAATGTCTTGATCTAGTTACAGGTGGTGAACGTCTTGCTCGGTGCATTCACTGAATATCCTATTAGTTTTTAAAAAGGAAAGAAAAATTATATAAGTTATCCAATCAATAGACTTTTCTGATTTTGCCCACGTTTCGAATAGCCAAAAGATGCAGCAGAGGGGCAGGATTTGTTTGGTCTCAATATAATTGAGGACTGTTTGGCTCCAATAACCCGGTCCACATACAAATCCAACTATTACTACGAACCAGAAAATTTTGATGTCTATCAATTTAACCACTTAAAATAAATTTTCGTAATTTTAAGAAATTTAGATAAGAAGTAGAATAAAAACTCTATGTCCTAAAAACTAGAATGGCGAGAAATAAGAAAGAAAAAGAGTTCGTCGGAAAAAGATCGAAAAAGAAAAATAAGAAAGAAAAATAAAAGGCGACGGAAAAATAAAAGAAACTTATAAAACTTAAAAACACTTGACTAACCCAACCTTATCACTACAACTAACTTAAAATTATAATCGCAAATTGAGATTACTAATTAGAATGATAATTGATACATAGGTAAAAGGCGTCTAAAAATATTAAGGCTTATAGGAAAAACTATATTCCAAATGGCAATATCTTAAAAAAGTACTAAAACTTAAAAAGGCGTCGCAAAATTCTAAAGCACCTAAATCTTAATCTAAAGAAAAAGCACTTAAGGGATTCTACGGCAAAGCCTAAAAATCTAGAAGTAAAAATAACTATGGCAAAAACTAAGTTTAAAACTAAATATGAGCTAAAAATACAAATATTACGCTAAAACGATTAAAAAGGGATAAAATATAAAAATATACAAAAAGTTGTAAAAAGTACAATTTTTATAAAAATATTATTTTTATATTATTTATTTAATAAAACTATTAATTTTAAATTTTAAATAAACTAATTAAACATAAAAATACAAATTAAATATAAAAACTAAATTAAATTATAAAATATATAACCCTAAATAGGGTTTTAGATTAATAATAAATAATAATACCCGTAATAAATGCTGGTTCAGTCAACTGTGGCGTGTCAGACGGGCTCATGCGATCGCATGAGTCCTAAGTTGCCCAGCCATGCGATCGCATGGGCTAGGGTTTCGGGCCACAAAATGGGCTGCTACAGTACAGGACTCGAGTTTTAATATTTTTTTTTTCTGTTTTTGCTGAATAATATATTTATAAAATATATTTATAAATTAAATAAAAATTATATTTTTACAAAATAAAGATAAAGAAACTTTTATAGAACTTAAATATTTAACAAACTCTAAAAAAAATATTTATATTTTTGTTTTTTTTATATATTTTTGAATATATTAAAACGTATTTTTACAAAAGTGTATTTTTTTTTATAAAAGTAAACTAAAAATAAAAATCTTTTTTTTTTAATTAGCGTTGCGCTTCCGGCTTTTAAGCGTTTCCCCGGCAGCGGCGCCAAAAATAACTTGATGTTATGCGAGGTGTATATAAAATAGCTTTATATTTTAGCAGGAAATACTATTAAATACGATACAATTTTACACAAGATATTTATTTATTTAGAGAATGGATATACTTAAACCTTGCTACAATACTTATAGGCAGTGTACCTAATCGTACAGTAGTGTAGTTTTTAGTAAGTCCGGTTCGTTCCACAGGGAAAATCTTTAAACAAAGCTTAACGCTATATTAGTTTACTTTTATAAAAATACAAATGTATATATAAGTAATATTATTATTATAAAGGGGGGTTTTTACCGTTTAATGACCGGTTTGTCGATTTTAATTCTTCAGTCGCAGTTAAAACCAAATGTAAAATATTAAATAAAAGACTTAATTTAAAGCGTAAAGTAAATAACGATAATGAAATTACGAATAATAAAAGTGCGATAAAATAAACTTGCGATAATTAAAAAGTATGATAATTAAAAGTGCAATTAAATACAATAACAATAAATAAAAGTGCTATAATTAGAAGTGCAATTAAATATGAAATAAAGAAAATTAAATATGAAATAAAAGAATTATGCTTATTTAAACTTCCATAATCATGATGTTTGACGTGTTGATTTTAGTTTTATGCCCATGGGTAAATTGTCCTTTGTCCTGGATTATTTAATATGTCTGTCTGGTTTTGTCCATAACAGTCCATCAGTCATAAATATAAAGTGCGAGTGTCCTCGTCAAATTATCCTTATACCCGAAGTTAAATATTCCAACTAATTGGGGACTTAAACTGTAATAAGGTTTTATTACTTTGTTTAATAATTACACCAGGATGTCGACTGAGTGTAACTCAAGGTTTTAATACTTTGTTAACAATTATGCCAAGTGTCCTTGTACATAATTTCGCCCCTGTTTTAATAATTCTAGTGGCTATTAATCCATTCCCGTGTCCGGTTAAATGAACGATTATTCGTACATATAAATATCCCGCCCATCGTGTCCGATTGAGTGTATATGGTTATTTATAGGGACGCCCAATTGTAAATCTTTATATTAAAATTAACAAACTATCATTTAGCTAAACAAATATAAAGCCCATTAATAGCCCATAGTCTAATTTCCACAAGTGTCGTTCTTTTGTCCAAACCCCAATTATGGTGCAAAGCCCAATTACCCAATTTTAGTAATTAGCCCAACATCATGATTACTTCGGATTAAATAAGCATAATAATAACTTAGCTACGAGACATTAATGTAAAAAGGTTGAACATAACTTACAATGATTAAAAATAGCGTAGCGTTACACGGATAGAATTGCGACTTACACCCTTACAACATTCGCTAACATACCCTTATTATTAGAATTATAATTAAAATTAAAATATAAATATAAATTATAAATATAAATATTACGTATGAATGGAGAAGAGAAAAGATATATATTTTTTTGCGTTCACCAAACTGCGAATTTATAGGGGATGTGGCCTGACTTTTCATGCCATGCGATCGCATGGACTTTCTTCTTCCTGGCCATGCGATCGCATGGCCAGCTGGGAGAGCTCACATGTTGCTTGTTTCCTTGTGCCGACGTTTTATAAATATAATATAATATATATATTAATTTTAAGAATTAATTATATATTATATTATATTCATATGCATAGTTGACTTGTAATTTTTAGTCCGTTGCGTCGAGCGTTGAGAGTTGACTCTGGTCCCGGTTCTGGATTTTCGAACGTCCTTGCGTACAATTTAATATCTTGTACTTTGCATTTTGAATCTTGTACTCTTGTGATTTCGAGACGTTTCTTATCAATAATTGGAACCTCTTTGATTGTATTTTGTACTTTTGAGCTTTTTGGACCTTTGCGTCTTCAATTCGTCGAATCTGTCTTTTGTCTTTACCTTTTATTATTTAAACGAATATCACTTGTAAATAGAACAATTGCAACTAAAAGCTTGTCTTTCTTGAGGAATAATTCTATGAAATATATGTTCACTTTTAGCATTATCAGAGCCTCATCTTGGGCTGCTCGGATCTGGCTATTGAGGTTCGAATGAATGGTGATGTTCAGTGCCCGAACACGAAGAGGTGCCATCCTCTCCTTTCGGCTCAAAGCGTCAGCTACGACATTGGCCTTGCCAGGGTGATAACGAAGTTGACAATCATAGTCGTTCAGCATCTCGATCCATTGACGCTGTCTCATATTCAGTTGCTTCTGATCAAAGATGTGTTGGAGGCTTTTATGATCGGTGAAAATAGTGCTCTTAGTTCCATAAAGATAATGTCTCCACAGTTTTAATGCAAAGACAACGGCTCCAAGCTCGAGATCATGCATTGTGTAATTTCATTCGTGAATCTTCAGTTGTCGGGAGGCGTAAGCGATAACCTTTGTGCGTTGCATCAGTACACAACCAAAACCACTTTTCAAAGCATCGCAATAAACGACGAAATCATCACTGCCTTCAGGAAGTGATAAGATAGGTGCGGTGGTTAACTTGTTTTTTAAGGTTTGAAATCCTGATTCCTGTTCGAGTTCCCAAATGAACTTCTTTCCTTTGTGAGTCAGCGCGGTCAAAGGACGCGCAATCAGAGAAAAACCTTCAATAAATTTTCGGTAGTAACCGGCGAGGCCTAAAAATGGCGAATGTGAGTCGGAGTAGTGGGGGTTTCCCACTTACTGATAGCTTCGATCTTGGTGGGATCAACTTTGATACCTTGATCACTCACAACGTGGCCCAGAAATTGGACTTCCTTCAACCAAAACTCACACTTGGAGAATTTTGCATAAAGTTGCTCTTGTCTCAAGAGTTCCAACACTAGACGAAGATGTTGTTCATGTTCTTCTTCACTTTTGGAGTAGATGGGGATATCATCTATGAAGATGATAACGAACTTATCCAGGTATGGCTTGCATACATGGTTCATGAGATCCATAAACACGGCAGGTGCATTGGTTAAACCGAATGGCATCACGAGAAACTCATAATGACCATAACGAGTTCTGAATGCAGTCTTCATCACATCGCTCTCTTTCACCCTCAACTGGTGATAACCGGATCGCGAATCGATCTTAGAGTAAACGCTCGATCCTTGTAGTTGATCAAAAAGATCGTCAATTCGGGGAAGAGGATACCGATTCTTGATCGTCAATTTGTTGAGTTCACGGTAGTCGATACACATACGAAATGATCCATCCTTCTTCTTCACAAATAAAACAGGTGCGCCCCAAGGCGAGAAACTCGGTTGGATAAATCCGCGGTCTAGCAGTTCTTGTAATTAGCTCTACAACTCTTGCATTTCGGAAGGTGCGAGTCGATAAGGTGTACGAGCTACAGGTGCAACTCCTGGCACTAAATAGATCTGAAACTCTACTACTCTCGGTGGCGGTAATCCAGGTAATTCTTCCGGAAAGACATCGGAAAATTCGTTCACAATTCGTACATCACCCACGCTCTTCACTTCGGTTTCTAACGTTTTCACATGTGCCAAAACAGCAAGACGTCCTTTCTTCATGATCTTTTGCGCTTTCATGCAACTAAAGAGATTCAGTTTCGAGCTACATCTCACTCCGTAAATAATTAGTGGCTCACCGTCTCCGTGCGGTATACGAAGAGCTTTATCTCCACAGATAATGTCGGCCTTAATCTTCGTCAACCAGTCCATACCGACAATAACGTCAAAGCTTCCCAATTTAATGGGTATCAAGTCAATCTCGAAATCCACACCAGCTATGTTGATAATAGCTCCTCGGCTAACTTGGTCAACTTTCACAAGTTTTCCATTGGCTACTTCTACAAGCATACTCTCCTTTAAAGGAACTAACGACCAATTTATCTTAGAACAAAAGTGTCTACAAACATAACTTCTATCGTCACCAGTATTAAATAGGACAGAAGCTAATAGATTGTTGATAGTGAATATACTTGTAACCAAGTCGGGGTTCTCACGGGCATCCCTTGCGTTTACGTTGAAAGCTCTGCCACGTGGTGGTCCGCCGTCCTTTCGCTTGTTGGGTCATTCATTTCTAAAGTGGCCCGTCTGTCTGCATTCATAGCACTTCCTCGGTCCAGTAGGGTTTGTCTTCACATTCAGGGTGGTGATCTTGCAGTCTTTGCCAATATGCCCAGTCCTTTTACATTTTTCGCAGACCACGTTGCAGTACCCGGTGTGATGCTTGTAGCATCTATTGCATTGCGGTAGACTACCCTTGTAGTTAGAGTTCGAGCTAGTGTTCAGGTTTGGGTTCCTCCCATCGTTGTGCCTCTTAGCGGGGGTTTGATCATAGGCTCTCCCCTTGTTGTTGTCCCACTTACACTTCTCACTGCTAACCCCTGATTCGGATTTTGCCTTTTTCGGTTCATCGCTGATAATTTGGTTCAATAAGGTGTGCGCCATGCGCATAGCTTCTGGGACATCAGCTGGTTTTGAAGAGGTGAAATTTCCCTTAATGGTCTTATGAAGTCCCCACAAGTACCTTTCCATTCGCTTAAACTCCGGGGTAACCATTGTGGGACACATCAGAGCTAATTCCAGATACCCTCTGTTATAACTATCAAGATCGTTTCCTACCACTTTCAGTCCCCAAAACTCAGTTTTCATCTTCTGTATCTCTGTCCTGGGGCAATACTCTTCAATCATGGCCCCCTTAAATTCCTCCCACGGGGTAGCATACACCTCATCAATACCCTTGGCTTGAGCAAGTGTGTTCCACCAGGTTAGTGTGCCGTCCGACAGCGTACATGAGGCATACTTTGTTTTGTTCATCTCTGAGCAGTTGCTTACACGGAACACAAATTCTAATTTCTCAAACCACCTAGTTAGACCAACTGGCCCCTCAGTACCACTAAAGTTATGGGGCTTGCAGCTTTAGAATTCCTTATAAGTATACCCATTACGAATGGGCTGGTTAACTGGTGGGGCTTGGGGGTTCATTTCCGCTAAAGCTGCGGCTACTCGTTCAGTGATCATTTCCTCGATATGTGCTGCTGTGGGAGTTTATCTTCCGTTGGCCATTGATCTTCTAAACAAAATTTTTGACTTAAGTCAAAATCCAGTATTCAAATAATAATGATACAGTATATGGTTGATGTTAAAGCGAAGAGGTACTAAATACTATAATATTTTAGTTGGAAATACTATTAAATACGATACAATTTTACACAAGTTATTTATTTATTTATAGAGTGGATATACCTAAACCTTGCTACAACACTTATAGGCAGTGTACCTAATCGTACAGTAGTGTAGTTTTTAGTAAGTCCGGTTCGTCCACGGGGAACTAGCCAAGTTTAACGCTATATTTTTAAAAACTATGTTTGTATATAAATATATATATAAATATAAGAAGTATTATTATTATTATAAAAGGGGGTTTTTACCGTTTAATGACCGGTTTGTCGATTTAAAAACTTAAGTCGCAGTTAAAACCTAATGTAAAATATTAAAAATAAATATAACTTAATTTAAAGCGTTAAGTAAATGACAATAATTAAAGTGCAATAAATTAAAGTTCGATAAATAAAATAACGGTAGATAAAATTGCGATAATTAAAAAGTACGATAATTAAAATGACAATAAATTAAAGTGCGATAATTAAAAGTGCAATTAAATATGAAATAAAGGAATTATGCTTATTTAAACTTCCGTAATCATGATTTTTGACGTGTTAATTTTAGTTTATTACCATGGGTTAATTGTCCTTTGTCCTGGATTATTCAATATGTCCATACGGTTTTGTCCATAATAGTCCATCAGTCATAAATATAAAGTGCGAGAGTCTTCGTCAAATTATCCTTATACCCGAAGTCAAATATTCCAACTAATTGGGGATTCGAATTGTAACAAGGTCTTAATACTTTGTTTAATGAATACACCAGGTTATCGACTGCGTGTAGTCCAAGGTTTTACTAATTTGTTAACAATTACACCAATTACCCTTGAATGTAATCCACCCCTGTTTCAACTAATCCATTAACTATTAATCCAGTTCCGTGTCCGGTAAAATGAACAATTATTGGTATTTATAGATATCCCGTCCACCGTACCCGATTAAGCGTATGTGGTTATTTATAGATACGTCAAATTATAACCTTTATATTAAATTAACGAGGTATTGTTAAGTTAATATAAAACCCATTAATAGCCCATAGTCTAATTTCTTTTATCGAAACCCCAATTATGGTCCAAAGCCCAATTACTCAATTTTAATATTTAACCCAACATCACGATTACTTCGGCATTAAATAAGCATAATAATAACTTAGCTACGAGACATTAATTTAAAAAGGTTGAACATAACTTACAATGATTAATAATAGCGTAGCGTTACACGGACAGAATTTCGACTTACACACTTACAACATTCGCTAACATACCCTTATTATTAAAATTAAAATTAAAATTAAAATTAAAATTAAAATTAAAATTAAAATTATAATTATAATATATATATATATATATATATATATATATATATATATATATATATATATATATATATATATATATATATATATATATATATATATATATATCGTTGAGTGATAGAGAGAAAAAGATGTGTTTGTGAAGTGCAGAATTCGTTGCCTTTTATAGGCCCACATTTTACTGTGCAGCTCCACGAGTGCGGAGTTTTTACCCTTCTAAACTCCGCGAGTGCGGAGGTTCGCATTCCAGCTCACACAAATTGGATCCTAGGCTGCCGACATTTATTTTTATAATATATAAATATAATATATATATATAATTTACATAATTAATTATATATTATATTATATTTATATACATAATTAATTTGTAACTTTCGGTCCGTTGCGTCGTGCGTTGAGAGTTGATTCATGTCCTGGTTCTGGTTTTTCGAACGTCCTTTTGTACGATTTAATAATTTAAACTTTGCGTTTTGCGGCTCGTAATCTTGTACTTTTGAGACGTTTCTCATCAATAATTTGAACCTCTTTGATTGTACTTTGTACTTTTTAGCTTTTTGATCGTTTACATCTTCAATTCGTCGAATCTGCCTTTGTATTCACCTGTTATTATTTAAACGAATATCACTTGTAAATAGGACAATTGCAACTAAAAGCTTGTATTTCTTGAAGGATAATGCTATGAAATATATGTTTGTTTTTAGCATTATCAATGGTAATCAACATGGAATCAACACAACACATGCTAATTAAGTAACGCAAATAGATTCAGATACCACAAATCATCATACAGTAACGTAAATAGAACACCGTACAAAAGTTAAACAACCCAAAGTTCTATTCATTAATAAAAAGTTGCATACATTCGCATAAGATTCGTACAATACATGAGTGAAACATGAAAATACAAACGGGATTACATAAAGAAATCTAATGCAAAAGCCCTATGGTGACGGTGGGTAAAGGATGTCCATCATGTGGGACACCTGGTCCTCGAGCTCAGTTACCCGAGCACGGAGGATATCAACCTCCCTCGTCAGTTCCTCGACAGAGGGAGAGGCTGGTGGAGCAGGCGGTGCTGATGGTGCAGGTGGTGCCAGTGGTGCAGATGATGCTGGTGGAGCTGGTGGTGCAGACGGTCCAGCACCAGAAGTAGATGCTGCGTAACGGGGAGCCTTACGTATGAACGGATCAGCAGGATACGGCACAAGCCGCTTACGGGCGGTAACTCTAACCTTCAGTCCATGTGTGTTAACGAACGATCTACCTCCGTTAACCCCTGGAATAACAGTACCATCAAAACGATACCGCTTCTTCGGCAGGGTAGAGGGTGGCTGCACGGGTGCCTCCTCAGGGTCCTCGTCAGAATCATCGTTGCTAGAGTCGTCGAATGATGAGTCGTCAGATGATGAGTCGTCGGAATCATCGGAAGGTAGATGTGCTCAGCCGGTAGTCATCAGTCGGTATCTGCTGGGTGGAATCGGCATGACACGTCCATCAGGAAGGCGTCTAGCCCAATGATTATGCTCATTATGGAACGGAACGTCCCCATATTCCTCAGGAATCACAGCACCATCGGAATGGTGCTGTGGCTCTGAGGGTCCTGGGATAAGTGGAGCTGGAATCTCCGGTGGATCCTCATGTCCGTCTGAGATGATCACTGGGTCGGGTGCATGGCTGCTGGCTCTAGAGGACGAAGCGCCAGAGTCGCTGGAGGGTAAAGAGGACGGGATCTGTGAATCAGCAACAATGACAGGCGATGTGGCGGATGAGTCTGAGTCGCTCTCCAAAATGATAACGGGCGGGACATCCGACATCTGAACAAGGAAAAATAACTTTTTCCATGTCAGTAAGTCACAAAGCAAGCACGTATTAGGCAAAGTAACTACGACAGTCTAGATCATCTATAGCATTAAGTAGCATGGCAATAATGACAAGTATCATGCAATCGAAAGCAGATAATAGCATGCAGTAGTGAAATCATTTAGTTGCATACGGCATATAGCAGTAAAAGTAAACAGCAGCATGCAGCAAGTTCCGCATAAACAAGTAAACTAGCAAGTTGTAGATTAGTCCTATTAGTGAATCCTAATCGGTCCGGTTTAGACTCACTAATGCAACCTAATTCCCTACAACCAATGCTCTGATACCAAATGTGATGCCCCGTACAAAACCATTGTGTACAGATCATCAACAACAGGATCATTACAAGGTCAAACACTATATGCTGTTTTAAAATAAGTTTGCATTCATAAGAAAAGGTGACGTCATAACCAACGTCAAATGTTTAACATACGATAATGTGCCTCTACGAATAGAAGGCGATAATAATAGTACGTGACCCATAGGTCGTTACAAATTCATTGTTCAAAAGTAATAAAGTTTGAATGCAAAATAAACGTTTCATGCGAAGACATCTCTAATAAGCACAGCGGGAGTCTACAAAGCATGGCAACTACAACGGAAGCAATCAAACCTTAAGCACCTGAGAAAAACATGCTTAAAAACGTCAACACAAAGGTTGGTGAGCTATAGTTTAAGTATAACAGTAACGTAAGGTAGGCCATGAGATTTCAGTGTTTCAAAACAGTATGAAAAGTAAATGTATAACCGTGGGCACTTGGTAACTAACTTAACGTAAATAACACCCCCTAAAAGTACACTTGGTGAGTGTGTAAGTTTACGAAGTATTAAACACCCGTTAAATGCTAGCGCTACTAGCCCGAGTGGGGATGTCAAACCCTATGGATCCATATCTAAGACTCGCGTTCACCGGTTCAAAGACCAATGACTAAACGTTACCGACCTAAGGGGAAAGTTTATGCCGTTGTATAACCCACACATATATAAAGTTTAAGTACTCGTGCCTAGTATGTAAAACGTAAAATGCGCATGTATTCTCAGTTCCCAAAATAGTTAAAGTAAAAAGGGATGCTATAACTCACAGTGGAAACTAGTAAAAGTCGATACGCGAGAATAGTAAGCAAGTGGTTGGTCTGAAATGTCATACCCCGTCCTAATCCATCTGGACGAAGTCACCAACATCTGGTCCCATTGCGATGATCGACTCCAAATAATGTCTTTAAAATGAGCAAATGCACAGCGGAAGATTTCTTTCATACCTGAGAATAAACATGCTTTAAAGTGTCAACCAAAAGGTTGATGAGTTATAGGTTTAACCTATATATATCAAATCGTAACAATAGACCACAAGATTTCATATTTCAATACACATCCCATACATAGAGATAAAAATCATTCATATGGTGAACACCTGGTAACCGACATTAACAAGATGCATATATAAGAATATCCCCATCATTCCGGGACACCCTTCGGATATGATATAAATTTCGAAGTACTAAAGCATCCGGTACTTTGGATGGGGTTTGTTAGGCCCAATACATCTATCTTTAGGATTCACGTCAATTAGGGTGTCTGTTCCCTAATTCTTAGATTACCAGACTTAATAAAAAGGGGCATATTCGATTTCGATAATTCAACCATAGAATGTAGTTTCACGTACTTGTGTCTATTTTGTAAATCATTTATAAAACCTGCATGTATTCTCATCCCAAAAATATTAGATTTTAAAAGTGGGACTATAACTCACTTTCACAGATATTTCCTTCCTCGGAAATAAGACTTGGCCACGGATCGATTCACGAACCTATACAAATATGTACATATATATCAAAGTATGATCAAAATATAATTATAACCATTTTTATTATGTTTTAAAGATTTGAGTGTATTAAGTCAGCTGTCCTCGTTAGTAACCTACAACTAGTTGTCCACAGTTAGATGTATAGAAATAAATCGATATATATTATCTTGAATCAATACACGACTCAGTGTATACACGTCTCAGGCTAAATCACAACTCAAAGTATATATATTTTTGGAATCAACCTCAACCCTGTATAGCTAACTCCAACATTACTGCATATAGAGTGTCTATGGTTGTTCCAAATAATATATATACATGGGTCGATATGATATGTCAAAACATTTGCATACGTGTCTATGATATCCCAAGATTACATAATATATTAGAATACATGTATAATACAATATAAATTAGCTAGGATATGATTTGTATAGATTTGTTAAACATTTTCCGTAGCTAAAAAGATCAAAAATATCCAATCTTGTTTTACCCATAACTTCTTCATTTTAAATCCTTTTTGAGTGAATCAAATTGCTATGGTTTAATATTGAACTCTAATTTAAGAATCCAAACAGAAAAAGTATAGGTTTATAGTCGAAAATTTAAGTTACATGTCAATTACTAAAGAGGTAGTCATTTCCGTCGAAAGAACGACATCTTGATGACCATTTTGAAAAACATACTTTCACTTTGAGTTTAACCAAGATTTTTGGATATAGTTTCATGTTCATATGAAAAATCATTTTCCTAGAAGAACAACTTTTAAATCAAAGTTTATCATAGTTTTTAATTATCCAAACCAAAACAGCCTCCGATTTCACTACGACGGCGTATATCTGATTTTATGGTGTTCATCGTGTTTCCAGGTTTTAAATCATTAAGTTAGCATATCATATAGATATAGAACATGTGTTTAGTTGATTTTAAAAGTCAAGTTATAAGGATTAACTTTTTTTTGCAAACAAGTTTAGAATTAACTAAACTATGTTCTAGTGATTACAAGTTAAAACCTTCGAATAAGATAGCTTTATATGTATGAATCGAATGATGTTATGAACATCATTACTACCTCAAGTTTTCTGGATAAAACTACTGGAAATGAGAAAAATGGATCTAGCTTCAAAGGATCCTTGGATGGCTTGAAAGTTCTTGAAGCAGAATCATGACACGAAAACAGTGCAAGTAAGATTTTCACTCGAAATAAGATTGTTATAGTTGTAGAAATTGAATCAAAGTTTGAATATGAATATTACCTTGAATTAGAAATATAACCTACTGTAAATAACAAAGGTTCCTTGATCTTAGATGATTACTTGGAATGGATTAGAAAGCTTGGAAGTAGACTTGCAAACTTGGAAGTATTCTTGATTTTTATGAAACTATACTTATGTAATTTATGAAGAACACTTAGAACTTGAAGATGGAACTTGAGAGAGATCAATTAGATGAAGAAAATTGAAGAATAAAAGTGTTTGTAGGTGTTTTTTGTCGTTGGTTTATGGATTAGATATAAAGGATATGTAATTTTGTTTTCATGTAAATAAGTCATGAATGATTACTAATATTTTTGTAATTTTATGAGATATTTCATGCTAGTTGCCAAATGATGGTTCCCACATGTGTTAGGGGACTCACATGGGCTGCTAAGAGCTGATAATTGGAGTGTATATACCAATAGTACATACATCTAAAAGCTGTGTATTGTACGAGTACGAATACGGGTGCATACGAGTAGAATTGTTGATGAAACTGAACGAGGATGTAATTGTAAACATTTTTGTTAAGTAGAAGTATTTTGATAAGTGTCTTAAAGTCTTTCAAAAGTGTATGAATACATATTAAAACACTACATGTATATACATTTTAACTGAGTCGTTAAGTCATCGTTAGTCGTTACATGTAAATGTTGTTTTGAAACCTTTAGGTTAACGATCTTGTTAAATGTTGTTAACCCATTGTTTATAATATCAAATGAGATGTTAAATTGTTACATTATCATGATATTATGATATATAATATATCTTAGTATGATATATATACAGTTAAATGTCGTTACAACGATAATCGTTACATATATGTCTCGTTTCGAAATCATTAAGTTAGTAGTCTTATTTTTACATATGTAGTTCATTGTTAATACACTTAATGATATATTTACTTATCATTTAACATAATTAACCAAGTGTATCAATATCTTAATATGATTCATATGTACCTAGTAAGACGTTGTTATAACGATAATCGTTATATATATCGTTTTCGAGTTTCTTAATTTAATAGTCTCATTTTTTTGTATATAACTCATTGTTAAAATACCTATTGAGATACTTACTTATAATAAAATCATATTAACTATATATATAACCATATATATGTCATCGTATAATTTTTACAAGTTTTAATGTTCGTGAATCACCGGTCAACTTGTGTGGTCAATTGTCTATATGAAACCTATTTCAGTTAATCAAGTCTTAACAAGTTTGATTGCTTAACACGTTGGAAACATTTAGTCATGTAAATATTAATCTCAATTAATATATATAAACATGGAAAAGTTCGGGTCACTACACGAAAGGTCCTCAATCTAAGTCAAAAGTTACTAAGTCAGTAAATCGTTCCCAAAGAATTAAAAGTATGTAAATTAGGTCTTAAGTACCATCATCATTCATCATTAAACAAAAAGTGTAAAGTAAGTTTTAAGTCAAGACTAGGGTTTGAAACAAGGGCTGACTTCATTCAGTCGCCATGACCTCTATACAAACTGAAATGGGGTGAGACCAGTGGCCATGGCTCCGTATATGAGTCCCCTAGAGGCTGACTAATTTTCAGAACAAAACTCATCTTCATTTGACCGTGGCGACGGTTTAAGTGCGAGTAGGTCAGAAATTTCAGCACAACGTTAAAAGGGTGTAGTGACTTTCGGATGGCCATAAATCCTAAACCGTAACTCGGATTAAGACGAGGTCTAAACGGAAAATCATCTACTCGAACTGAACTAGCTGGAAATCAACTTTTACAGTAGCCCAGGTTAATGATCAGTTCCATAAACAGTAAGTAACGGTGTTCCGGTGGGTTCTTGGTGCTTGATGCTCATCACGGTTCTCATCCTTGATGCGTATAGCTTCAAGTGTACAACTCGTTGATGTGTTTGCATCATCTTAACCAAATTTTAACCATCATAACACTAGTGTAAGTCTAAGATATGTAGCACAACTCACTTAAGAGTTGTATGAAGGTTGATGAACCAAAGTTACATCAAGATCTTAGATCCGACACATACATGAGTTCTAATAGTAATATTAAACTACAAACTTGAAAGTAAACTAAATAATCAAGATCATAAGTTGTAGAACTTATATCTTAGCTAGATCTTAAAGATCCTAGACTATAAAGTCTAGATCTAGTGTTCTTAAGTTAGATCCTAAGTTATAGAACTTGGATCTTCACTTTAATGAAACCATAAGTTATGAAACTTAGATTTTCAACTTGTAAAATGTATGTAAGCTTATAAGCTCTTGTTTACAATAAATTTAGAAGACCATAAGCTATAGAAACTTAGATCCAACACAAGTGTATGAAGTTATAACTAGAAAGTTATACTTTCATGTTCTTGAACTTACAAAGTTAACTTTTAGTTTCAAGAAATATGAGATCAAGATTAACTAGTAATACTTGACCAAATTAACAACATCACAACTTTAAAGTACTTACAAAAGAAAGAATTAAACTAAAGTACAAGTATTATGTTCATGTTTGTTTCATACTTAGGAAGATTCAAATCAAAGTTTGGAGCTTAGGATTTAAGTCTACAAAACATGAACACAAGTATGATTATGAAACTTATGAACTTTAAATTTTGAAAACATTTAAGTGTAGAACCATAAACTAACAAGTTTAGATTCTTTTTCTTGATTCTTCATCAAACAAAAGATGAAAGTAACCAAGATTACATGAAGATACAAGTTAGAAAACTTGATCTTTAACAACAACAAACAACAAGTAACAAAATAAGTAAGAATGATGATGCTTGAAATTCGGTTTTTAAGAGAAAAAGGAAGAAGAAAATAAAGTTTGTTTACTTACAAACTAGAGAGAAAAGCTTGGAGAAATGAAAGTGTAAGTAAGTGTGTGTGAAAAATGAGATGGGATATAAGTAAATAAGTAACAAATAAAAAAAATTTGAACTCCCTCCCTTTGCTTGAAAGTCGACGGTTTAGGCACCAAAGGGGAAGGTTCAAAAGCTAACTTTCGAATGTGGGAGAATGGTGTAAGCTAGAAGTAGTAATAAAGCTAAATGGCATGGGAAAAAGGGGTGTAAGTATACTTGTAACTAGCCTCCTCATGTGACTAACTAATCTAGTTTTATCTTAATGAGATACTTGCATAAAAATGGGCTAATTAGTCCATTAAGAAAGTAGGGTGGGCTTCCAAGTTCATGTCCATTAATAAAAGCCCAAGTATGTAACAAATTAAATAAATAAGCCCAAGTAATTTACTACTATCATTAGTTAATTAAAAATGATTAATAATAATTAATCATGAATGTAAATAATATTCAAAATATTATTCGTGTAAAGTACGTGTGTCACAAAGACAAGTCGGGACATGAAAACTTAAATACGGTAACAAGTAACACGTATAAGAACACGTTTATTAAAACACAAGCATTAATAATAAATTATTAATAATTAAACGTTGAAAAAAAACCAGGGTCGTTACAGGTGTCACTATAGGTCACTTAAGAATATGCATCCTGCCTTCCAGCGAGGATATGGTGGTGACTACCGAACTAATATTATATTCGTCATAGTGCAATAGAGTGAAGCCGGACACAACGGGTGATGATTAAGTGTCAAGGATAAAGAGATAGGTTGTTTAAGAAAGAAAGAAATGTAAATTCATCAAGAATGGGAAAACAATGAAACACCACCTACAAATACACGATTTAATCGTGCAAAAAGAATCTCAAAATGTTCCTTACCCACATTTCTCATCCTGAAAGAACTATTTTACTGTGCGACCATCTCGAAAATTCTATAAATTTATTTGCTGCCACTCGTGCAAATTTTATAAATTGTATATATTTATAAAGTAAAGTAAATAAAATTACCTTTACTTATTTTTGTTTAGTACATATCCATCCACTTTTCTTTTAAATCAAATTCTTTTATGGGTGACTTAACTAGCCCAAAACTGTTTTACTTAAAATAGTACAAGTTTTAATCGAAGTTGTAAGCGTCAAGGATAAAGAGATTTGTTTACGTATTGTCATTTGTGTTTATAGCTTCCACCAAATAGTTAATACGATTTTCATAGTGTATATACACACAATATCAAGACTAGATTGTATACGCAAGGTTCAAGGTGATGATGCACTAATAGTGATTTGACTTTCCATAAGGTAGGTAAGACCCTTTTTAGTGGTGATGGGGGTTTTTGTGGGGTATAGTGCTGATGTGGCAAAGGTGATAGGGGTGATGGGGTGATGGATTTTGTAATGGTAGGCGTGATGGGGGTGTGATGAAGGTTATTGATCCCACATTTTTATTTGTTTTTTCATTTTTTGTTTGAGTTTTTTTATTTTCATTTGTATATTTAATATAAATATAAGTAATAAAATTTTATAAAAACACACGTAAATTAATTAAAATCAAACGGATACAATTTATAAAAGTCCTAAAAAATAAAAAATACGACAATTAAAAATTCCTAATACAATTACCTTATTTATAAAAGTCCTAAAAAATAAAAATTACGATAATTAAAAATTCCTAATACAATTACCTTATTAATTTCCTACAAATTAAAACACACATTAATAAAAAAAGGATAACAATTACTACTCGTCGTCGCTGTCGCTTGAAACTTCAATGTAGTCTTTGTATTTTTTTGTCATCTTTTTCTTGAACCTCACAGCTTTCTGCCTCTCAATCGGGTCCTTAATGTCATCAACGTTCAAGTTCCATAATTTCGCAACGCAATCTATTGCCGATCGATGACGTTCCTCCTCAACGATTGCCTGCAAAACTGTCTGTCAATCTTCCAATTCCACCTCCTTTCTTGCTTCCCACTTTTCAGACAACTCGTCGAATCTCGAAGAGGCCGTACCTCGTGAAGAGTTTGTACCACGTGATGAAGTAGCCGCATCAGACGAAACGGATTTTCTCGCAGCCTTTGCTCGATCTCTTCCGATTGGACGTATAATAGCATCATCGCCAAATAGCTGACCGAGGTTGTTCAAACGATCTTCTCCAAGATTAATTGTTTGGTTTTCGGCCACATCATCATAATCATCAGCATCATCATCATCATCATCATCATCGTTTTCGAGTTGTACTACAATTTTTGTTGCTTTTTTCTTACCACTACCACTAATCGAAGGCGGAGAATACCACTTCGGCCTTTTCTTCAAAAATTCCCAAACATCCTTGTAAGTCCACGGCTTCGATGCCTGATTAACATATCTTTGCACCGATACGTTATATATGTCTTCCTCGTTGCGACCGCTACGCCTTGGGTTACGCTCTTCTTCATTGTATATGACCGTGAAATCTTTGCACGCCTTATCCAAATGACGCCATTTCCCACTTAATTGATCATCATTTTGACAATAACCAAAATCGTTATTGTTAAACTTATTCCGAACTCTAACCCAAAATGCGTCATGTTTTTGAGAGTTACCATGAACTCCGTCTTCCGAGCAATCAATCCAACACGTAGCCAACCAAATTTCTTCTTGTGGAGTCCACAATTTTTTAATTTGTGGTTCTTTTGGAACACCTTTTCCCTTTCGTTTATGACTAGGTCGAACGCGTACTTTTGGTTGGCTCGGCTCACCACGAATTTCTTCTACTTCTTCGGTATTTAAAGGAGTAAATGTCTGTTGTGATTGTTGCCATGATTGAGTATTTGAGAGTTGAAAAGGTATAACACCGGGTCGTGCAAAATTAGAAAATTGTTGATACGGGTTTGGAAATTGTTGTTGTTGATATGGGTTTGAAAATTGTTGTTGTTGTTGTGAAAATTGTTGTTGTAGAAATTGAGAAAATAGTTGCGGATTATTAAATTCTTGTTGAAGATTTAGGGGCGGGACGTTGCCAAATGGCCGATTACCCCGAACGTTCTGAGGCGAATTTGAGCTCGATCCGGGCATATTAGGTGACCCGAAATTGTAGATGTTACCGGAACCGAACTCATTTTGATCGTGGTTTTGGGACATGGTTTTGAATTGGTAAATATAAATTATAAAGAGTGTATAAAAATGAGAGAAATAAGTGTGTTTTGTTGTATAAAAATGGAGTGATTTGGGGTGTATTTATAGAGTTTATTTATATTATTTACATTATTTATTTATTTTTTTTCCTTGTTACCGTTTCATCAACGGCTCCAAACTGTGACAAGCGACCGTTGCCCACTTCCACCAATCAGAGAGCTCGAAGCTCTGTAAACACGCCAGGTGATGGGGTGATCGCGCCGGAGCAAAATCGCCACCATCACGCCCCACTACGGCGCGATGGTGGCGCGATGGGGTGATTATTGAGGTGATGGCGTCGGGTTATATTCGGTCTAAGAACTTCGACTCTCATGTAGTGAAAAAATATTTCATTTGTAGTTCGCCTATTTCACGAGCCTCAAAGGTTTCGAATATCTATGCGTTTGAGCCTCGTAGTTCGAGACCAGATGGTAGACACAAGGTGTTTCCAACCCTTCCATTTGATTACAAACACGTTCGTTGGGCTTCCTTTATGTATCCGTTCCGGTAAATCAGCCCATTTGTTAGCCCTCGTGAAGCCCAATTAATTAGAAACCAAATTAGGGTTTATCGTCTGTAGCGACGTACAAGACGACAAAATGATTTCATTTTAAGTTCGTAGTTGTCATTATTTTTGCTTCTGCTTTGATCAATTTGTTCAATAGTCTGTCAAGTCAAAATTCGTGCTCAATTTTCTGCAATTTGTTAACTTTTGTTGTCAAGTTTCTGCAAATTTGTAATTGTTTCCGGTCAAATTTCCGGCAACAATGGCGCTACCTCCACCAGGTATAGCTGTCATGAAACTTAACTGTACATCACGCCGACATGAATGTCCGAGACAATTTTTGATTAAGTTTAAACCAGTATCCGAGTACAAGGTTTCCATTTTTATAACGAAACCCATTTCAAGTAAGTTTAATTTAAGCAGAAGTTTGTATGTAAGTAAGTTAAACTGTGCTAAGTCGGATAGTTTAGGAAATATGGCTATTGTAACTGAAGTGTTCGACGAAATGCCTGACCGAGATGATGACGAAAATGATGACGATGATGGAAATGGTAAGTTCCCGCCTCCCGGTAACGGTGGCGGCGGTGGTGGCGGTGATAGCGGCGGAGGTGGTGGCGGTGGTGAAGATGATGATCATGAGGAGAAGGAATTTGGACCTTTGTTGATGTATGAAGAGGTGATGAAAGTGGCTAAATCACATGGTGTTAATAGTCTTCCTGATGATATGTTGAAGGCTGCTGAAGCTACAGGTCTTCGTAAACTTATTCTTACTCGATACCTCGAATTACAGGTATAAACCATTTCATTCAAACCTAAATGTGAAATGCAATATTAAATGCATAGATGTATTATGTTTGGTAAAAGGTGTTAAGGTTAGGTTTGTTGGTAATTTGATATACAGGGATCAGGTTGGATAATGGGCTTCTTGACTAAAAATTTTGCGATGTTTAGAAACCGAATGCTTGCTGATCCGTCGTTTTTGTTTAAAGTTGGAACTGAGGTTTGTTTTCATGTATTTCTTGTTTATAATGTTGTTATTGGTTAAACAATGGGTTTAACTTTTAAGTGTTGTTTCGCATGATGTAGATAGTGATTGATTCTGCTTGTGCGACGTTCGCTGAAGTGCAAAAAAGAGGAAAAGATTTTTGGGATGAATTTGAGTTGTATGCTGCTGATCTTTTGGTAGGTATAGTAGTTGATATTGCGTTGGTTGGCATGTTGGCACCGTATGCACGTATTGGGAAACGGCCAGTTGCAAGTGGTGGTTTGTTTAGTGGTTTAAAGAACTCTGTTTCAGCACTTCCTAGCAGGTGATTTTCATGCCGTTAATTCAACACTTAACCATGGACATGATATACTTTTGTTTAAAGCAGATATATAATATATAATACATAATATATATTTTTTTGTTAATATTAATACTTTGTTGGTTGTGCAGTGTGTTTGAATTCGAGAGACCAGGGAGTCGATTTTCAGCACAGCAGCGGCTTGCTTCATACTTTTACAAGGTATACTGATCTTTCTAGTAAGTTATGTAGATTTTTTTCAGATATAAGAACTTATAAAAAATTTAACATCTTTATCGTCAAATTGGATTGTTTATAAAGGTAACTCACACACCTCAAAACGAATTTTTCCACAAATATATATGTAGACTTTAACCTATTACCTTATGGTTAGAGGGACACCTCGATCCCGCTAGGCCAATGGCCCTTTGGTCATTAATCTGTTTTTTTATGTTCTCTGGTGATAACTTGTATGTTGCTTGTTATGCATTCAGGGTCTCTTGTATGGTTCAGTTGGATTTGGTTGCGGTCTTATAGGCCAAGGAATTGCAAATATGATTATGAACGCCAAAAGGTATGCTATCACCTGATGTCTCCTTGATCAAATAAATAACCATCACTGCGATGTGAAGAAGATACTTTGTTTGAATATTTTTTGATTATTAAATTAGTATTATTAATTAATAATGCTAGAATACCTATATTCCCCCAAGCATGATGAAGTTTATGTGTTATAGTTAATCTGATCATATCTTGTGGTTATTGCTAATGGTCAAATAAGTATAGTCAGAAAGAGATTTGTTCAAAAGAGACCTTTAAACTTTTTAACACAACCATAATAACAAGTATTTGATAACATTTTGGACGTACGGACCATGGAGTATCATTTATATCTATTTTTTGAATTTCAGGAGGATGCATACATCAGAATGTGATGTACGTGTGCCCCCTTTGGTACAAAGTGCTGTTTTATGGGGTATGTTTTTGAAATCTTCTAAACTTAGCGTACTAGCCTCATTTGCTTGTGAAGTTATAACGGGACCTTAATCATTAACAGTTTCTCATATGTTTGTTTTTGTGTTTGTATGTATAACGGGACCTTAATATCCAGGTGTTTTCCTTGCCGTGTCTTCAAATACACGTTATCAAGTCATCAATGGATTAGAAAGTGTGGTTGAAGCTTCTCCCTTGGCGAAGCAGGTCCCTCTAGTGGCAATGGCTTTTACTGTGGGCGTGCGTTTTGCAAACAACATTTATGGTGGGATGCAATTTGTAGATTGGGCTAGATGGAGTGGTGTTCAGTAATTGTGAAAACATTTGGGATTCAAATGTTGAATTTTGATTTTTAAGATTCCCTTAGGCATTCCATATAGCCTGCTTCGTCTTCCTTGTATTTTTCTTGTTTGTAGCCTGCTGCTCTACTATCCTGAGCTTTGAATAAAGGAAGTGTTGTTTATCGTGTTTGTTCGTATTCATCTAATTGCTTACCTATACCACTGACAAATGATGATCCGTGACTATATATTAGCTATACACCACCAAACATGCTTTAAATCAAAACGTGCTTTAAATCATTGTACCATAAAACACTTCAGTGCACATTTAGTAAAAAAATGGTGGTGTACGGAACTCTCAAAAAATTATAGTAGTATACAATCTTCCTTAAAATATTCCAACTTTAATACTCTGTATTAAAACATCCCAAACATATGTGGCGCGATGAAGGCATGAAGCTTGAACTTACTGGCATTTTTTTCAACCCGCCAACACTTGAATCTTATTCACCAGGCCTTCTGTTGAATTGGAAGATCGATCAAAGACCTTATCATTTCGGATGTTCCAAAGAGCCAATATTACTTTTCGAGTACAACTTCGAAAATTTGATTGGTTTTACTAATAATTGAAATAATTTAACGAAGAATGTAATCAAAACAATAATAGAGAGATTATTGAGAGTAGGTAAACTCATCACGTATTGATTTTATATTATAATCTTGCAACTTTACATTAAAAAATAAATAAATACGGAATATGTATTAAGTATTAATTTACCTTTGTTAAATTGCTTGTACACATTTTTATATCTAATCAATCGTGCGTTTACAGACTTACAGTCTCTTAAACATGTACTCCGTAATAACACTTCGTCCCTCTTAGTCAAAGTATACATGATATTTAAGAAATTGCACTAATTACACTTACAATTTTTTACTAATAAAATTTCATCTTTTAACCACTCAAAGTCAAATCTTATACTAATTGTTGAAAAATAAATTCATACATTTATATTTCAATAACTCAAAATAAAACTAGCCATCGAGTATTGAATATTCAACACAACAACAACAACAAAAACCAATACCACATGAGTGGTGTATGGGGAGGCGAGATGTAGACAATCATTCCCCTATTCGAGAATAAAGACAAGTCATTTCTCCACCCAAAGTGAAACACTCTCAAAAGTAGAGAAAGTCATCCCTCTCTCTATTCGACAGATAAAGAGATTGCTTACGAAAGTACCTCCGTTCTTTAAGTAGGAAAAAGTTTTTTTTTTAAAAATAAAAAATAATAAAATAAAAATAAGTAGACGCAATGAAAATAGTAGAATCAAATTTACATAGATTTTAAATCGTGCTAAAATTTAATTTATGCTACTTACTTAAATTTCATTTATGCTCCTTACTTAACTTGCTGAATATTATTGAATATTCATCAAGTTACGTCTAAATTTTACTTCTTTTTATTTCCATTTTTTTGTTTAATGTTTAACAATCTCAAAATTACTCATTCCACCTCCCTCTATATAGATCACCCTTATAAAACTGAAATTGATTTTACATTGACCGTATTTTAGAACTTCGGATCCACAATTTTCAACCTACACACCTTTTAGCTATAGATACAGATAGATATATAATACTCCGACACCTCTAAAGTGAAACTGGATCTGATCTGATCTGAACTGAATTATCGTAGCTGCCGGAGATGGCGTTATCCGGCATGAGAGGTCTCTCGGTATTCATCTCTGAAATTCGTAATTGTCAAAACAAAGAACTAGAACGCCTTCGTGTTGATAAAGAGCTCGGCAATATCCGTACTAAATTCAAAAATGAAAAGGTCAGTTTTCATAATTAAGATATGATGCTGATAAACAAAACTGATTTAATTTTATACTTTTGACTATATCTGTATATACATTTTGCTGGTAGCTCTGTAAATGTACCTTATGTATTGGTCTTAGGTTGGCGTGAATTTTGCAAGTTAGGTTTTAGTTCGTTTGGTTAATTGAAGGCGATTTTAGAGTGTGATTACTTGAGGAAACTATGAAGTTGACCTGATTTGACTAAAAAACACTTAAATAAACTTATACACTTAAATTTGTAAGTGTTGCTTGAATTGGATTATCATGTCTAGTGTTTTGACTTGAGATGACTTTAGTGATATTCTTCATTAGTAAGGAAAGATATCATCATAAGAGATGGTTACATACTTACACGTGTTAGTTATCACTTACAAATCAGGAGGTGCATAACCGCTCGTTAGTACGCTCATACAAATTTTTGGATGCTAGTTTGGGTTGATTGTTATGAAAACTTGCCTAACGCACCTACACGAGCGGAACTGAGGATATAATTGTTTGAGACATTGACATTTGAAGCACTGGATACCCTTCATACCGTCTCTTGTTCTGGACCCACAGTTACCGAATCTCTTTTCAGCAAACTTTCACTTACCATGGCTAACCATAGCAAAATCATGCTTAAAACGGTCATTGGATCTTCGTCTTTTATAGACAAGTGTCAATACTACTCCCGCCATCTTTACAGTAGCCTTAGCGTATATAAGCGTAGCAACCAATGATATATAATATGAACTGGGAAAAGAGGTAAGAAGAATAAGGGTCTTACTTCTTACTAAATATAAACCTTAATTTTTGCAAGTTGATCCTCTAGACTATTAAACACATTCATGTGGTTAATGATATTCCCACCTTCCTCCATTCTTAATTCTTAACTGTTACAGATCACGCTTCAAGTGCAACTTCGCGGGCATGTTTTTCACGAGATATAACTTCTCGAGGGCCACCCACAACCCGTTGGGGTAGTTTCGCCGCTGTCATATTAATGATTTTATAACTGATGGAAAGGCGAGTGGTACTGACACATCTTTCCTTGATGTCATTCCGATCGGCAGCCGTCATCTTTTGTGTTTTGTCGTCCGTTTTACCCTTCAACGGCTTTGCCAAGCCCTTTTGAACCAAAATATCCTTCACCTTGTTTGCCACAAGGTGAAATTTCCGGTTCCATCAAATGGTTCCACTACTATTACCCTCCATGTTAAATAAAAAACTATCCGAAAAACCTTGGCGCTCTGTTACCATTTGTTATGAAAACCTGCCTAACGCATTCACTAGAGCGGAAAGCGAGGATATAAATGTTTGAGACAAACTTGCGAGAAAAAAATAGAAAGCAATATAAAGTAACTTATAGACAAGATGATTTATGTGGTTCGGCATAACCCTAACAAGAAATAGTACTCTATGTGTTAAGCCCAAACCCTTTAAATTTTATAATAAAATCTATGTTTCTCGTACACTCTTTTTAATCCTTACAAGAATAAACTCTTCCTCACAAAAACACTCCCGGTCGATTGTACCTATCAACTATGTTTTTCTTTTGTGATATCTGGATCGTCTCTTATTGCACCACTGCCTTCTCTTTATATTCCTTCTTACACGTGTTAGGTACATGTAAACAAGAAACATGTAAACGGCAACCCACCTTCTATGACTTTGAAATATGCACGTTGATGGAGTGCCCAAAAAGTCTTCAAAATTGGCTTAAACTATTACCTAATAGTTCTCACACTTTCCATACGAAAAACATTTTCACCTTGTCTAGTAACTATTTGACAAATTTGGACAATTGTCCAACATTGATGATGTTTGGCTGTGAGTAGAACGAGTTGGAGTTAGAAGAAACATCAGCTAAGGTTATCTGTCCCTATTATGTAAGTGAATGATTTACAGCAAGCTTAGGTTTCCATCTATATATTAGCTACCTCAATTGTAGGTGCAGGCAAAAAATAAAATGAACAGTATTATTAAATGGATCTTTGGATATCCAATAATGTTGACGCGGCCTCTCACACACACACACACACTCACACACACACACACACAGAGAGAGAGAGAGAGAGAGAGAGAGAGAGAGAGAGAGAGAGAGAGAGAGAGAGAGAGTCTTCAAGAGACTTGAGAGGAGGGTCCATTATTGCAATACCCATTATGTATAGTGATTGTGTGGTCTATTGGCTATAATTGTTATGTTAATTTCTGTTGTGGGGTTCGTTTCCAACAGTTGACACCATACGAGAAGAAGAAATATGTTTGGAAAATGCTTTACATATTTATGCTTGGATATGATGTGGACTTTGGTCATATGGAAGCGGTTTCTTTGATATCTGCACCAAAATATCCAGAAAAGCAGGTAAATATTACATATGTGTTTCTTAATACTGGCTTATGTTATGTATATATTGAAGGTAATTTTGATAATTTTGATATACTAGCTTTTGATTTTCTTATATGACTTGATCCCTGCAGGTTGGGTATTTAGTGACATCATGCTTGCTAAATGAAAATCACGATTTTCTAAGATTAGCAATTAATACAGTTCGCAACGATATTATCGGTCGCAATGAAACTTTTCAATGTCTAGCATTGACTTTGGTATGACTATACAAACTTATTTGTGATTTTGTACAGTCCCTCTTTGCTTCTATTTGTGTTGTACACAGTTAAACTTGCTTGATGACATTATAGTCTGTATATGTTGTGAATGATCTATTGTACATTGTGAATGATTTATTGTACATTCACCATGGGCTCTGCTACAGGTTGGGAACATTGGTGGTAGAGAATTTGCTGAATCACTAGCACCAGATGTTCAAAAATTACTTGTAAGTCTGAAAATTTAGTATATATTTTTAACTGAAAAAGATGATAATTTGTTTTAGTATCTCAGATCTCAAGTAGTTGCAGACCACTAGTGAGAAAAAAGGCTGCACTTTGTCTTTTGCGGCTCTTTAGGAAAAATCCTGATGTTGTCAATGTAGATGGCTGGTAAGCTTGTTTACAGGTTTTAATGTTTCTCACAGTATTTTATATCTTGTCTTCTATATGTAAATGTAATCTTGAAGCAATTTACAGGTCAGACCGTATGACACAACTATTAGATGAACGCAATCTTGGTGTTCTGACATCATCTATGAGCTTGTTTGTTGCTTTAGTGTCGAATAATCATGAAGCATACTGGAGTTGTCTTCCAAAGTGTGTTAAAATTTTGGAAAGACTTGCTAAAAGTCAAGATGTACCTCAAGAATACACATATTACGGTATTCCTTCGCCCTGGCTTCAGGTTTGTACATATCTTCCTTGAACTCTTTTTCATCTAGGATTAAACGGTGGTCAAGGTCAAATATAATAGTTATTCTCGGCGTATATTCTTCAATATTTTCTTAATAATATCAAAATTTTGGAATTTGCAGGTGAAAACAATGAGGGCCCTACAATATTTTCCAACCGTGGAAGATCCCAACACGAGAAGAGCACTGTTTGAGGTTTTACAACGAATACTTATGGGAACAGATGTTGTGAAAAATGTTAATAAGAACAATGCATCTCATGCTGTCTTATTTGAAGCCATTGCTCTTGTAAGCTTTTATCTCAACATTATCATATTTAATATTGCACTGCAAGTTAAATTGAATAATGGCCATCAAGGACTGTTTTCTTATTATTACGTCGACCATCCTGTAACAGGTAATGCATCTGGATGCTGAAAAAGAGATGATGTCTCAGTGTGTAGCGTTGCTAGGAAAATTTATTGCTGTCCGTGAGCCGAATATCCGTTATCTTGGTCTGGTAAGTAGTTAAAGATATGAAGTTGTTAAATTGACATTATTAATTATGCAAATATCCGTTGTGCGCTTTGTTATTAAGGCCAACAGCCACTTAGTTTATGATGATATGAAGCTTTTTATCTTCACGTAGTCTGATGGTGTTATTTGCTTGAATTGGCATTTACAGGAAAATATGACTCGTATGCTAATGGTTACGGATGTTCAGGACATAATTAAGTCACATCAAGCTCAAATTATAACTTCGCTAAAGGATCCTGACATCAGGTGAGAGTTAACTGCGTTTAATGGCTTATCAATTTGTATTTACATTTATCTTCTTTGTGTGGTATATCACCTTTTGTTGTATGAGAGCTATGTTTTCTAATTGAATCTTATAATTGACTTCACAGCATTCGGAGACGTGCACTTGATCTACTCTATGGTATGTGCGACGTTTCAAATGCTAAAGACATCGTTGAAGAACTATTGCAGGTAGAAACCAGATTCTACATATGAACTGTCATAACTGTATTCCAGTTAACTTTAACTTATATAATTGACATTAAACTTAGAAAATTGTGTGGTGCATAATTTATTATGGTGCTGATAAACCTCTTATTTCAGTATCTTGCAACAGCAGACTTTACAATGCGTGAAGAATTGGCACTCAAAGCTGCTATTCTTGCAGAGAAATTTGCCCCTGATTTATCATGGTATGTTTTCATCTTGTAAATTAAGAATATTTACCGATTACATTTATATTCAATATGGTTTTACTTACATTATGACTATTCAGGTATGTGGATGTTATTCTTCAGCTGATTGACAAAGCGGGAGACTTTGTCAGTGATGACATTTGGTTTCGTGTTGTGCAATTTGTGACTAATAATGAAGACCTTCAGGTTACTTTATATCACGCTAAACTCGGTTTATTAATTGGTTACTGTAGCATCCTTATAAACTTATAACTGTTTGACTAACAATGCTTGTATAATTCATTAGCCTTACGCAGCTCTTAAAGCTAGAGAGTATCTTGATAAGCCTGCAATACATGAAACAATGATGAAGGTATTAAAATCTTAAATTGCATTAATCTAGATTATTTATTTATTTTGTTTTATTGGTTTTTTATTTTTTTTTTTTTTTTTTTTTTTATGATGAAAATTGGATTACCGAGTATTCATATTGAATAGGTTAGCGCATATCTGCTCGGAGAATACAGTCACCTTTTGGCCAGACGACCCGGGTGTAGTCCAAAAGAAATATTTAGCATTATCCATGAGAAACTTCCAACTGTCTCGTGAGTATACCTATGCATTTTTTTTTAATTATTTATTTTATTTTATCTTAATATGCAGCTATGCCTACAATGTAGTATATATTTCTCTATCATCTAAGATTATGTATTTTTTCAGGACACCGACAATATCCATTCTTCTGTCAACGTACGCAAAGATTTTGATGCACTCGCAGCCACCAGATCCGGAATTGCAGAATCAGATTTGGGCGATATTCAGCAAGTTAGTTTAGTTATCTTATTTATGATTTGTCGGAGGTACATTTTTTGCGTTTTTGTTTTACAAAATTCAACGTTCTCAGATATGAAACCTGCATTGATGCTGAGATACAGCAAAGAGCTGTCGAATATTTTGCATTAAGTAGGAAAGGTGCAGCCTTGATGGATATATTAGCCGAAATGCCCCGGTTCCCAGAACGTGAGGTATATATTGTGTTATCGAGTAATTTTTACCGAATGAGTATATTTTTGCTACATTTATGGCGATTGTTATTGATTTTGATAACCTTTTTGAAGTCCTCATTGATCAAGAAGGCTGAAGACACTGAAGCTGATACTGCAGAGCTAAGTGCTATCAAGTTACGGTCGCAACAACAGCAGGCTTCTAATGCTCTGGTGGTAACAGATCAGCGGCCTGCGAATGGACCTCCACAGTTGACCCAACTTCCCATGGTCAAGATCCCAAGCACTAATAACTTGGTGAGTCTAAAGTAGGAAATTACTGTCATTTTAGCTTATACTATATTTGGGGGGTGTTTGGGTTTACGTTTTCGAAAATTGATTGTGCGTTTAAGATAATTAGAATCAAATAATCAGATGTATCGAAACGTGTTATCAATTAATAGTGTTTGGATTTGATTATAATGTTTGACAACGCAATAATCAAATAATCAGTCAATTAAGTGTTTGGTAAATTTGATTATTTGTTAAATTAACAAGTAAAATGCAATAATCTGATAATCACGTTTTGCTGCAATAAGGGGTGACTTGCTTTTTCATTTTCACGTTTTGAGTATCTCAAATCGCAAATAATTGATTTTTTTGTTTAATTGCCAGACACTAAAAACTAATTATTTATTTCATTTACGATTTGAAAACGTGATAATCAAATAATTAAGTTCTAAACGCAAAGACAAACATCCCCTTGTCTACTTTTGTAAAAGTTGGCCAAGTTGGTCGTCGCGTCCGTTTGGGGACTGGCCCATCCAGACTCGCCCAAAAACGCCTTAAAGTCGGTCAGCGCTAAAAAGTCAGGTCAAAGTCAGTCAGAGTCAGTCAAGACTCGTCCCTCCAAGGTCCGCACCGACTCGTCCGCGACTCGCGACTTTTACTACCTTGATATGATCACATGATCTTTATTTCGAATATATTCCCAGGAAAATAACTCTATTGACCAAGAAATTACTCATGCGAACGGGATCGTGGGTGAAGTTGAGCCACAACCACAATCCGCGGCTCATAGTCGTGCTCCCGATTCTGATATTCTTGGAGATCTTCTTAGCCCATTGGCTATCGAAGGACCACCTGGTGTATCTGGAAATGAAGTCCTAAGTGAAGAAAATGCATTAGCTCTTGCACCTGTTGGAGACCAGGAAAATTCTATCAAGGTATCATCTCCCTCGCAATCTGAACCAATAAGGAGCTATCGTTAATTTTATACGAAGTAACCTTGCTTTCATTATTTTGCAGCCAATGGGAGATATTGCAGAAAGATTCCATGCTTTATGCCTAAAAGATAGTGGAGTTTTATACGAGGATCCTTATGTCCAGGTACTATCATTGTTACTGAACTCGGAATTACTCTGTTTAACTCGGTCAAAACTCGGGATTACTCGGTAAATCACTCAGACAAAACTCGGGATTACTCGGAAAATCAGTCAAAATTAGTCAAACTCGGTCAAAGTCAAACTTGGTCAACATCCGAGTACTTTCTAAAAAGTCTCGAGAGAATACTCCGCGAGTAGAGATTTCGCAACCTTGGGTACTATAAAGTGATAGTATTATAATGCTCATGTTACATACGCCACACTAAAAATTTTGCTGATTATATTTTATTTCAGATTGGTATTAAAGCAGATTGGCGAGGCCATCAAGGCCGCCTAGTACTATTCTTGGGGAACAAAACTACATCTTCACTTGACTCGGTTCAAGCTATAATTCTGTCTCCATCACATCTCAAGTTGGAGATCTCATTAGTACCCGAAATCGTTCCTCCGCGAGCACAGGTGTTGTATAATCTTCTCTTTGAATCAATTTTACCTTATTTTTTTTTTTATCTTAATGAAAACTTTTTATTTGTTTACATAGGTTCAATGCCCTCTTGAAGTGTTAAATATACGTCCTAGCAGGGATGTTGCGGTTCTTGACTTCCGTTACAAGTTTGGAACCAGCTTGGTACATTCTCAGACTTCATTTTCTTGGATTCTGTAAGGCTCTTTTTTATATCCACGAAAACAGTACTGACTATTTGACTTTTGGTCTCACACAGGTTGAAAATAAGCTTCGTCTTCCTGCTGTCTTGAACAAATTTTTTCAGCCGATACCAATATCTGCAGAGGAATTTTTCCCCCAGTGGAGATCACTTGCTGCACCTCCTTTGAAACTTCAAGAAGTGGTTCGTATATTTTCAATCATGTTCTTTTTAGGATTCGTTTGATAAAACAGAATGAATAAGTGCTGAATTATTCAGTATCTGAACAATTCAGCATCATGTGTCATTCGGATGTTAAAAATAAACTCACTGAATGCTGAACGATTGAGTATTCAGTGATTCAATTAAGAAGCAAACAAACGCACCTTTACAGAAACTAATATAGCAATGTACACTTTCTACATTCTTTTCACTGGTACGATATTAAGATTGTTTTGTGTATAATTTCAAAAAGGTTAAAGGTGTAAGACCAATGTCGTTGGGAGAAATGGCAAATTTGTTGAACAGTTGGAGGCTTATTGTATGCCCTGGACTGGTAAGTACTACGGAGTAATAAACAACTATTACATAATCACATCAAGTAATGAGGCCTTCTCTTTTGAAACTAATTACATCAAATTTTACCATTAATGCTATATTCAGGATCCAAATGCAAGTAATTTAGTTGCAACGACAACCTTCTATTCTGAAACTACACAAGCAATGTTATGCCTGGTAAGAATTTAATCATATTAAATATTAAATACATGACACGGTTTAATTGTTTTAAACGCGTCTCTCAGGTAAGAATTGAAACTGATCCAGCTGACAGAACCCAACTACGCATGACAGTGGCGTCTGGGGACCCCACCCTAACATTCGAGTACGTTTTCATATTTTATATATCATATTAAATTGTATTATGGTATTCTGAGATTAATACCATCTGGCTAAATTTCCACTCAGGTTGAAGGAGTTCATCAAGGAACAACTAATTAGCGTTCCCACTGCCTTTACGCCACCTGTGTTACAGCCAACTATTCCACCGACCGCCACATCAGATCCTGGCGCTTTACTTGCTGGTTTGCTATAAAACACTTTGAACATATTATCATATGTCCATGGTTACATAAAACAATAACAACGAAAAATACTACCCACTGTCCCAAGGAGTCGGGGTGGAATGTTATGATAAACGTGATGACGAGATAAAAGTTGAGTGAACGACTTTATTAGAGTTGTAGTCCTTTCGGGATGCGAATTGTGGGTGAAGAACATTTTGCGATTCTTTTATGCTTTTGCAGGTGGCGTTTCATTGTTTAATCTTTTTGATGAATTTATATTTCTTTGAAACGGTTGCATTTATATATATATAGAGGAAATTTGCATAAAGGGTTAAAATGGATAGGCGGAATGAGGTATTTATTTGTAATATTCTTGGATTTGTTTGCCATTGCACATATATATACATACGTAATTCTTTTTTCAACACTTTTTGCAAGAAGACTCCTTGTTCATCTCATGTACTAAACCCTGTTTTCTGTAAGTTATCTTTGGTTGCTTCACGTTCATTTGAAGTGAATCACATAGAGATCTCGTCGTTTTTTGGTATTGGAAAAATTAATAAGATATTTACCATTTCAACTGCTATGGAGTATGGATCATTAGTTCTTGTAACTTTATTGGAAATGCATAGAGTGAGCAAATGCCTTGAGCGCATCACTTGATTTCTTATGACTATAGATGCACAAACCGGATAAAAAACCGGATTCGGACAAAAAAAAAACCGGATTTTTTTGTCCGGATTTTTCGGAACCGGTTCCGGATCCGGTTCCGGTTCCGGTTCTCGGCGTCGGATTTTTTTCGGATTTTTTCCCGGAACCGGTTCTTTTTCGGATCTCGATCGGATTTTTTCGGATTTTTCTTGGACTAGGATTCGATTTTGCGAATTATATTTTTACCGGTTCTATTTTTTTAACGTTTGACAACAATAATATAATCGGTATAAAGAAAAGTTATAATGCTCAACTGCTTAACACAATAGATAATATAAATAACAATATTCGAACAATACAATTATATAAATAACACTTTTATTCGAACGATACAATAATAAAAATAAAAACACTTTTATTCGAACAATACAATTATAATTAATACATTTCGAGCTTCGGCATGGCCATCACCCAATAATGTATTAAGACTAAAGTATATCGAGCTTCGGCATGGCCATCACCCGTTATACTTTAGTCGTCAAATGACCCAAATGTGTTACCATGGTGCATTTTCAACCAAGGCATTACCATGTATTTATAATGGACTTTGTGGGGTTAAAATGGTAAAAAAAAAAACTCAAAAAACTGCAAAAAAAGGCTGAAACTGCAAAAAAAAAAAAAAAAAAAAAAAAAAAAAAAAAAGCTAGTTTTTTGAAAAACCGGATCGGATAAAATCCGGTTTATATCCGGAAAAAATCCGGTTTTCTTGAAAAACTGGATCCGGGTGGAACCGGATCGGATCTCGGATCCGGATCCGGTTTTTGCTGTGTCCGGTTTTGCTTGGATCCGGTTCCGGATCGGGTCACCGGATCGGATCTGGATCCGGTTTTTTTGCCCATCTATACTTATGACCTAAATTTACAAATGAGTTTAATTTAATGATAACATGACATTAGTGGTTGAGTAGCGGATCTATAGATGGGCAAAAAAACCGGATCCAGATCCGATCCGGTGACCCGATTCGGAACCGGATCCAAGCAAAACCGGACACAGCAAAAACCGGATCCGGATCCGAGATCCGATCCGGTTCCACCCGGATCCAGTTTTTCAAGAAAACCGGATTTTTTCCGGATATAAACCGGATTTTATCCGATCCGGTTTTTCAAAAAACTAGCCTTTTTTTTTTTTTTTTTTTTTTGGCAGTTTCAGCCTTTTTTTGCAGTTTTTTGAGTTTTTTTTTTTACCATTTTAACCCCACAAAGTCCATTATAAATACATGGTAATGCCTTGGTTGAAAATGCACCAACAAACATTCTCATATTTATTTCTAATTCTCTAATATTCTCTAATCTCTAGTCTATTTCGAATAAAAGTATTTTTATTTTTATTATTGTATCGTTCGAATAAAAGTGTTATTTATATAATTGTATTGTTCGAATATTGTTATTTATATTATCTATTGTGTTAAGCAGTTGAGCATTATAACTTTTCTTTATACCGATTATATTATTGTTGTCAAACGTTAAAAAAATAGAACCGGTAAAAATATAATTCGCAAAATCGAATCCTAGTCCAAGAAAAATCCGAAAAAATCCGATCGAGATCCGAAAAAGAACCGGTTCCGGGAAAAAATCCGAAAAAAATCCGACGCCGAGAACCGGAACCGGATCCGGAACCGGTTCCGAAAAATCCGGACAAAAAAATCCGGTTTTTTTTTTGTCCGAATCCGGTTTTTTATCCGGTTTGTGCATCTATAAGCGGATCTAGAGAATATTTTCGACATGTGCAAAATGCTAAAAGTTTGAAAAAAAAAACAAGAAAGCGGGACAAAATGCCTACATCTAACATATAAATACACTAAACGTCGAACTTTAACGCAAATACACTAAAAAAAATTTGAATCACCAGGGGCGGCCGACCCCAGTTAACCCTTGATACGTGCGCCTCTGAGTGGTTGTCAATTTGTATATACTTGCTTTTTCCATAAGCAAGCCAAACTCAATATGACAAAAGATCATTGTAGATGATCCAAAATTGAATTCACAGATACTGTTACTCATTCACCTTAATTCTTCAAAATTTTATAAATAGGCTTGTGTATGACGGAACCTATCAATATGATAACCAGACCGGGACATGATAAACAGAAAAACAAGGACTGAGAACCAGACCAATACATGGTACGGTTCCAGTCCGGTTCCACTCTTTCAAATGGTTCTGATAAAAAAAAACAACCCAAACGAACAAGTCTCTCATATTTATACATACGTGGTAGCTTTTAAGTATAATACATGTTGACATTGAGAATTACAATCAAGAAGCAATTGCATGGGTGCACTTGTAGATAACTTGGTGCATATTAACTGATTAATCTTGGCAACCAGTATGCACACTACATAACATTTTTCTCGAGCAACGGTCTTGAATTATATGAAATTTGCAAGAAAAAGTGACCAACATTTGTTTAAATTTAATGGTATGAAGTTGTACTACAATACATGACCCAAAACAAATAGAAAAAGAAGAGTAGAATAGAATAGATGGCATATTACACCTTAGTCATCCTATTGCCACCATTATTCCCCTCCACAAAACCAAAGCAACTAAGAATCAAACCAAATAAAACATTAAAAACATCATTTTTCTTCTTCAACTCAATTGTATACTACTATTCTCTAACAAACAACCAACCTATTTCACTTACGTCTCTTAATTTTCACAAACTTATCAATTTTCCAAAAACTCCAACTTTTAAACCTCTTTCATGATAATCCCCCTTCTCAACGCGATAAACGGGATGTGTTTCAATCACACAAAAGATTGTATATACTGAGAAGAGAAAAAACATGTACTATGTTGCTTATTTTGAAGTCCCAATTTGAAGTTTTTAAGAGCTCGGGACGATGGTACCCACATAACCAAATCCAACGATCAAGAACGTGATCGTCTGGAGGAATATGTATATGAAGTAGTTGTTCTTTCCATACATAAAATCATAACAGCCGGTGAAGAAAAGGAACACTGCGAATCCAAGCTCCGTAAGATGAATCCTACATCAATATCAATAAAATTGTCATGCAGAAAATATCAAGTTTTTATTTTTATCATGATAAAAAGAAGTGGATTTGGTCAAGTTTGAGACTTTAAAGAATATAAAGATAAAAATCCCAGAAAAAAAAAAACTAGAAAGCAATGATCTTTACCTGTCGCCGATATTGAATTTGAACTTTTTAGGTGCTGCTTTGGCATTTGATTTGTTATTCTTAAGAGCGTCTCCTAGTTTCTCAGTCACGACCCATTCATTAGATCGCTTGGCATCAAGTAAACCAATGAATGTTGCCTTGGTACGGTGCAGAGACATAACGTTCTCAAAAAGAATCCAGTAGAACAACAAATGAACAGACCTATAATCATATAAAAAGATCACAATATGAACCAATGACTTCATAATACTTGTATCATCTTAAAGATTAAATTTTTACTAGATAAAAAAAAAGATTATATCAAATTACCTTGGAGTTCCAACTGAGTTCAATGTAGTGATGATGCAAGGAATGTAAATGGCACCCCAAATTGGAACCTCGACCTCGGGGACCAAGATCGTTAAAGGAAGAACCACACAGAAAAAGAAGAATGTGACCATATGAGCGATAATCTTTCTTACAAAGAAGAAACTGTAAATCACATACAACTTCTTCCACACTGTCACTTTCTGCAACATCATAAAAAATAATCAAGATTAATACCAATTCGCATTAACCGCATACATCTGAGTAAAAAAGGTCTGTACAGGAAAAACCTTATCCGTTTAATACTTCACATAAAAAAGTAAGAACGATTAAAAACAAACGTAACTAACCTTATTCTTAACAATCTCCATCACCATTTTCCTGAACAAATTGGCTGGACCACAAGACCACCTATGTTGTTGATACCGAAAGGCTTTGAATGTACTAGGAAGTTCGCTTTTGACCTACAACACGTACCAATTATGCTTATTAACTCAAGAACTGATTGATTGATTGTTTTTCCATTAAAAGATTAAAACTTTTTGAGATGGGTCCCAACTAAAGATGATTGTAAATTGACAAACCTGAAGGTCACCAAGATATAGAAATTTCCATCCCTTGAGACCAGCCCTAACCGCAAGATCCATGTCCTCCACAGTGGTCCTGTCTTTCCAACCTCCCGCTTCATTAATAGCGGCAATTCTCCAAACGCCGCCAGTTCCTGCAACGGTTACATTCATGTTAGTCCCTTGGCTGTTTATTGAAATGGTGAAAACTGAAAAAACTATATATATGTGAAATTTTGAGATTTAATATACCGTTGAATCCGAAAAATGCATGAGTGGCTGATCCTACTTCTTGCTCCACTGTGAAATGGTAATCTAGTGACATCTCTTGCATTCTTGTCAATAAACATTCATCAGAGTTCACTGCAAACAAAAAAAATAAAAATATCACAAATTAATATAGTGACATGTGTTGCATTCTTGTTAATAAACATACATTTGAACAAATTTTAATGAAAATCAAAGTTGATTACTCTTCACTTTGAAAAGAATCCTTGTATAGCATCCATGATTAAAAAAATTATTCGTAACATACAAAATATAATAATTAAAAAGTAAATAGTCACTTAGATGCATTTATGAATAATTAACAAAAAATATATATTCTTATTTTATTTTTTAATTTTCTAACATTTTGACTTGAAATTATGATTACCTGGATGCATTTATGAATAACTAATAAAAGGTATATATTTTTATTTTCAATTTTTTACATTTGCCTAGGAATTATAAGATCCAATAATAATATATTTGAATTTGAATTTATTCTAGAGGAGAACAATGTTTATTTACATTTCACATTTTCAAACTTAACGTTTGTGAAATTGTGTATTCTGTTTGTAATAATAAATAATAAATAAATTTGGTTTTAACAGAATATGATGATTTACTAAATGCAAAATAAAGGTATGAAAAATGAAAAAGTGAAATAGTACAAGTGGGGCCAGGTATTATTTGGCCAATGGGAGCTATATTACAATTACACATGTCTCTACATCATAAACACAACACGCCACTTAGCACATGAACTCACAGCTTGTTCTTTTGTCACTATCCACATCCCACTCCCACTCCCACTACACTTTATATCAACCACATAATACGTCACCTAACCTAAACTCTTCACCTTGTTGTATTTTATTTACTCCATTATTTTTTACATATTTTATTTATTATTTTACATATATTATTTATTATACATACCACCAACATTCAAAAAATAAATTAAGCTAAAGATGAACAAAGATTACAAAAATGATCATTTAATTACAATAATAAATTTATTATTTATGTCATACTCAATGACATTTATTATTTATATTCAATTTTTTTAATACAATTAAATTTGTAAAAGAAAGGGAGTAAAATGTAAAAGCAAGGTTCTTTGAGTGTGGGTAGGAAAATAGAAACAGAATCCACCAGCTGTACCAACGACAATGCATAGTGTACAGCATAAAGACACATGGTGTACAGACTGCTAAATTACTACAATACCCCTTTAAACAGTGAGGTTAAATTTCTTCTTTAGATAATACAGGTCACTTTCTGCAGAAGTAGAAAGGATTAAATTCTTAATAAAATTATAGTAATAACAATTAATAATTAATAATAATTAATAAGAAATAATAATAATATATGTTGTAAATGACGAAAGCACCCCTATGGCAGCAACATCTACGCCGGCTATTCTGGGGTGACCCATTACTTGTTTCCGCAAGTTAATCCGGACATTTACGTCAATACATATAAACAAAGAAAAAACAACCACACATGTTGCCTGTTTACTTTTTCTTTTTCCATTTTCATTATATAAATTTAATTTATTATTTATTATTATTATTAAAAAATTACTACTTTAACACAATTACGTGCACTTCAGACAAACCTCTTATTAGATTTTAGATTTGATTTGATTGTAACTATTAAAACATGAAGAGGGTTGCATTTTGTTAAACTAAAAACAAGTGTCACAATCGACGGCTAAGATCCCGTGATTGGTGGAGTCTAAGTGGGCCCACTTCTTTTTCCGGTAACATGTCATTTCCATCTTACCTCCTTGTACTATACTCTTTTTATAGAAGTGATCCTTGTACTTCTATTGTTATGCTCGGCAAAACTTTCTAAACTGGGCTTATTTCCCAAAACCACCATATGTTGACAAACTATGAGATTTTTGCACAAGTATGATGTTATATTTTTAAAAATTTATCATTAAAATAGATTAATTTTAGTGGAGTATCAAAAATGTTTAAGTCAGAAAGTTCATGTGATAATAATTCACGGTAGGTATGTAAACTAAATATAGAATACATCCATTTCCAATGGTTTTTTGAATTTTTTGAATTTTATAATTAATTATAAAAAAATTATATAATTATGACTATTATAGTTTAAAATTAGTATTGGGTAGAGGTTTGGAAATTGTAAACGGTAGTTGAAACATTGTTTCAAGATAACTACACTTTAAATGTTTGGTAATTTAAAATAATGTTATTTTTGTATCATTAGGTATAAAGTAATACATATTTAACGCACTATAACGTTCATCTGTCTATTCTAAGCATGTTATAAACGATATGCATGTTCATTACATTTATTTGATTGTAGGAAACTTTTATTATCTATTTCATTGAATGCTAGTTTAAAGATGTAATAAACACTTTGATATTTAATTAATTACAAATATAATTATTTTTAATTATAATACTTATCGTATAAGATTATTGTTAATTTGTTATTGTGTTATGTGTATACGTATTTTCTAGGTATTTTTATAAAATGGTATGCATGTTCATCACATTAATTTGGTTGCAGAAAAATTCATTGTATTTACATAATTAATGGCAGTTAAATAATTAAAACAATGCAATATTTATTCCATCTCTTCTACATAATATAATATAATATATATAATATAATATATAGTACGTAGTATTTTAGTATTACAAAATTTATATAATACATTTTCATGATAATTTAGATTACTAAAACAGTGGGTGACGCTACCGACATTTCTAGAGTTGCATCAAGAGCAAGTGTACTCTTTTTTCTTCATTTCTTTATTCCATATTAACTATTAAATTAATATTTTATTTATATTATATATTTATTTATTATTGTAGATTTATAATTTATATCGTGGAACATAATATGCTAATTAATATTTATATTGCAATTATGACTATGATAAATGATTATTTTAATAACGGAGTTAAGTATAGAAATAAGATAATCTTCTTATCTTAATATATAATATAATATAACAAGTCGATTTTAAATACATATACCACATTTAAGATAGAGTTAGTCAACGGTAAAAACGAGCTCAAAACACATAAACGAGTCAAAGTCGAGCTTATAAAAGACTTACCAAAGCGCCATCGAGCTTGAACAAGAGCGATTTGAGGGTTAAACTCGAGGAACGGAATAGCTCGGCGAAGAAAATCAGGCTCGGGGCGAAAATCAGCGTCGAAAATAGTTACATATTCACAATCTTTAACATAATCATGCTTTAATCCTTCTTTAAGAGCACCAGCTTTGTAACCTCCTCTGCTTTCTCTAATTTGATACCTAATATTAACCCCTTTGCTTGCCCATCTTTGGCATTCTTTCTCAATCATATCCTAAAAATAAATTTACATAAATTTAAAAAATATTACAAGTTAATGCTTAAGTACATTTCTAACACTAGTTTATTAAAATTCACTAAACCCAAATCAAAATTCTAAATTTTTAAAAGAAAAAATAAACTTTAGTTGTATATGGATAAAAATTAAATTTTTTAAGATTATATACATTTCAACATGCTACATATTTCTATGCAAGATCTAAAATTTAATTTTTTTTGTGAAAGCAACTTCTGTTGTTCGTTGTAACTTGTAAGTTCATGAATATTTCATACATTAAAAATGAATTAATTCTTTTGTGATATGTGTTAAATATAAAATAACAATAGCATTACATTATTAGATAACAGGAAATAATACATACTTTTGACTTTTTATAACTAGAATTTTGATGCTATTTATGAAGTAGATATGATTAACCAATACATAAATATAATTATCATCATTATAATTATAATTATAATCATAATTATATATATATATATATATATATATATATATATATTTATATTTGTATATATAACACATTATAAAATAGAAAAATACTATTAATGGTAAATAAAATCCCACACCGATTGAATCAAATTTGGGTGAAATTTTGGATCTTGAAACCGTTAATTAGGATATAACTTGTAGCCAATTTTTGGCAATAAAAAAACATGATGTTATCATTTGTACAAGTAAAAAGGGTTGAATGTGATAACAATGATTAAAACTTTTTTAAACTAAAATAATAAACAAGCCAAAAACAATTAAATAAAACTCGCATATCTAGCTTTAATAACTTGTACCTTAATGACATAATCAGTAGAATCATCAAGTACTTGAATCACCATTCGATCGGATGGCCATGACAGATTACATGCTGCCCCAATTGAGATCTTATACACCTGTGATGACGTCATCATTAGTAACATAAAAAAGGTGACATTTTTATTTTTATTTAACAGAATTTAGTAATAAAAAAAAACAAACCTCTTTTTCATTGAACATTGGAATTTGAATAAGAACAAGAGGAAAAGCAGAATTCCCAATTTCTAAATCGTCACGAATGGGTTCCCAATTGTATCTTTTATCGGGTTTTTTCCAGAATAATTTAACAAGAATAATAACAACGCCCATATAAAGTCTTTCAAGAAAAAGCATAACAGTCATTGCTAAACATATATAAACAGCCAATTGTAACAATGGTACAATTAATGGGAGTTTAATTAGGTCCCACAATAACCCAATTTGCGCCGCCAAGTCTACCGAAGCTCCCGGAAAACTCTCCGGTATCAGATTCTTACCGGAGATTACGTCACCCATTTTTATTTTTATTCAAAAACAGGGGATGGTAGATCTGCTAAATGTGGGTGTGATTTGAACCTTTTTTTTTGGGTATTTGTTTTTTCTTTAAGAAAGTACAAAAACACAAACACTGCTCTGATTTCCTTTCCTCTGCTAACAGATTATGCCAAAAAAAAACTGTTTTTTTTTCTTTTAAAGAATGAAAACAGGGGAATGTTATGGCATTGCTGAAGAGAGGATAGGAAATGGAGAGGGTAGAGAGATTAGAGTGGAGCAAGTGAATGAAAGAGAGAAAGATAGACTCAGGGTTTTATATACTCATTTTTGTTAAATTAATATATTTATATTAATTATTAATATTACATATTACATATAGATATAAGATATATTTATATATTTATATTTATATTTATAGTACATATATATATATATATAGTGTATAGTGTAATACTTACTCCGTATAAATAAATAATAAATAAATGTAATAATAATAGTAATGCTAATAAATATTAAAATTATTTGTACTAACTTTTACACTCTACCTTGCATAATGTTACTTTGAGTCCTTGTATTGGTACAAAAGTATAGAGTACATTTTTTTTTTTTTTTTATGTCTTTCACTTTTGATATTTTCACATTGAGGTGGGACCTGTTGTATGGTCGTTTTGGAGGATGCTTGTGGGATGTTGGTGCGTGGATACGGCGGGAACGACCAAACAAATTTGAAGATCATAAATAGTCGTATCGATTCCAAAGATATTTGAGAAGTTTCGTAGTTTTTAATTTACAAGTTTTCGATCTTTAGTGCAGGACATGTTAAATTCGTAAAAACAAAAACTTGAAGCGGATCGAATGTTAAATGTAGATCTCATGTTAACATTTTTTTGTGTGTCGTTTAGTACTAACGACTATGCTTTGCTGCAGGGTGATTTTTATCATTTTATTAAACGTGACGGCATTGGTCGATCAGTGATCGGTTAACTTGTTTCATTAAAAAAAATAAAGGGGTGAAATAAAAGGAAAAAAATTTATAAATAAAGGAAGGGAAGAAAGTTATAAAGAAAAAAAAGGCCAAATTACCGTTTAAATCATGAAGGAGTGGATATTTACATGTCTATCACTATGAATAGTAGCATATCTCATCAAAATTAATACTTTCCCTGTTTTAAATAAATAGTCATATTTTGACTTTTTAAAAACTATATTTCTTAATCTTGACTTCAAATAAATTTGTGCGTGTCATATAATATTTGACGAAAGTTATACTAAATAAAAACACATATAAAATATAATAGTGGTAGGATCAAGAGAGAAGTAACCAATCGGGGGAAGCAAATTTTTTTTCTTCGCTTTTTTTGAAAAAACTTTGTTCAAGAACATTATAGATTGGATGAAAATATGAACATTTAATAAAGACACTTTGTGATAAATGTTTTTATTTTGGCGGAAAAACGCTCGAAGAATTACTATATAACAATTATCGTGTTTTTCGAGCGTATATTGATGTTTTAGATATTAGGGTTTAGATATTAGGGTTTAGAAATTTAGGGTTTAGGGTTTAGATTTAGGATTTAGATTAAGTTTTTAACACGAACGGTTTAGGGTTTAGGGTTTATGGTTTAGGGACCAAACTGAAAACACTAAACCCTAAACTCTAAATCGGGCTAAATTTTGACAAAAAATAATTCACAAAACATGAAGAAAAAATACGTTAACATTCTTCACGATCAATAATATTATCTTGAATGTTATTTTTGTCGATCGTTTTCTCGCCTAAATAATAACATTCATCACGAATTATCTTTTTTAAATGTTCATATTTTCGTGTGATCTTGATGCCTGAAAAAAAAATTTCCCCAAAAAAACGAAAAAAAAAATTGTTTTTCCCCGATTGGTTACTTCCTCATTGATCCTGCCCCAAATATAGTATATTCATATAAATTTTATCGAATATTATGTAACATGGAAAAAGCTATTTAAAGTCAAAGTTAAGAAATAAAGATTTTGAAAAGTTAAAACAAGACTATTAATTTGAGAGTTATAATATTATGCTAATGAGTTTAATATTATTTTCATATAATAAATTGATTAACGCATAGATTACATGTCGCTAATATTTTATTTGAAAAATAAGGAATAATATTTAGGGTATGTTTGGCAACTAATTTATTAGCATTTATATGAGTTTAAGTTTATGATTTTAATAAGCTTTAAGGTATATGATTAAGTTTGGTAAGTGATAAAAAATAGAGCTTATAGAAATAATAAATTTTTTAAAAATAAATTTATCTCAACTAACCTTTGAAAAAAAGTAGGGCTCAAAAATAAAAGATTATCAACTACTATGCTGGATATATACTTACGAAATATTAAGTTTCAGTTCGAAAAAATAAGATAGTTCTGCCAAAAACACTTTTAAATATTATTATTATTATTATTATTATTATTATTATTATTATTATTATTATTATATATTTAGATATTTAGAAAGTAATATTATATAATATAAGTTTTTTTTATAAATGAAATAATAATCTATAACACAATTACATTACATATAATCCTTTATTTATCTGTAAAAGTGATTATTGTAATTTGTGAACGTTCTTCTATACTTTCTATTAAAATTGTAAAATGATGATGTCATTAATATCTTTAATCCTTACTTTAAAAAAATTCAAAAAGAAAAACAAAAAAAATGTAGGACACCTAGATGAAGTCATTATTTCTAATTAATTTTGGAATTAAAATAATTTATTAAATTAAATCAATTAAAAAATTAATACTAATATAATTACAATTAAAAAATAAATTAATTAAAATTAATTCAATTAATTCAATAAAAACATTATTATACGGAGTATTAGCCCTTCTTTCTGAAACATTGATTCGCAAGCGTGCTTTTTATTTTGGTGATTTCCAACGCATCCTGAGTGTCCTCCAATGGCTCCCTTCTTTTGCAATTGATCTGCAAGCGTGTTTTTTTTTATCTTTTGTTCTCTAGATTTCATCTTCCAGGTAACGTTGGCTATTTATTTAAATTCAAAAACCAAACATCTACAAGTTATTTTCTAATTCGATTTTAAAAGTTTTCACAATAATCTGATTCTAAAATTTGTACAGGTTTATAAAGGTAAGGCGTGGAGGTGGTGGTCCTTTGAGTGTTGACTGTCATTTCTCTTGAGTTGGTCTCTTGATATGAACTCTTTGGTGAGTAGTTAGTTTAGAGTTTCTTCATCTACATCTCTACATCTCTAATAATAATAATAATAATAATAATAATCATATTCTTAATTTGATTGAAGAACAAAACTATAAAACCTAATGTAAGTGTTATATAAGGATGTATGTGATCGATAAGTGTAACGACCCTGGAATTTCCAACATTTATTTATTAATAATTATTATTATTAATACGTGTGATTAAACGAATGTATGTTATTACATTTACATGTTGCCTTGATTGCCCGTACTTGACTTTTAAGAGCCCGAAACGTCTTTGTGACACCCGGAACTTTCACGAATAATATTTTTAGATATTATTTACATTCATGATTAAATTTATTAATCATTTTAGTTAACTAAGGCTATTAGTTAGTTACTTGGGCTTTAATTGGTTTAACTTGTGATTTATTTGAACTTGGGCTTTGATTAGTTAATGGACTCATGAATTAAGACTTGTAAGCCCACTCTACCTTTAAGTGGGCTTAGTTAGCCCACTCTTTCAAAGTGTAAGTATCACTTTAACTTGTAACTAGTTAGTTAACTTAGTAAGGAATCAAGTTACTTGTGCATTCCCATGCAAACACCCATTTTATCCAACTTTTGTCATCTTTACAAGCTTGTAACCAAAGAACAAACCTCCCCCTCCCTTTTTTCTGCTGAATGCAGAATCCTTGGTGGCCATGTAGTGGTGTTTTGAATTTTTTTTTTACACTACATACTCACTTGTATTCATATTACTCTTTCATTTACACACACACACACACTCACTTTTCTCTCAAACTTTCTCTCATATTCTTCTACATTTTTGTAAGTAACAAAAACATTTTTCTCTTCTTCTTTCCTTTGTCTTAAAACTAAATACATACATGAATCATCATCATCATTTGTTGTTTGTTACTTGTTCTTGATTTTGTTTAACTACTTGTCTTGTTAATTGTAGTTACTTACTAGCTTTCAAGAACCTAACTTTCTAGTTTTGGTTCTTCTATTATCTTGTAAGTTCAAGAACACAAGAACATAAACTCACTAGTTTATGATTCTACTTCAATTGTTTCAAAAGTTGCAAGTTCCATGTTTTGATTAAAGACATACCTGAAGCTCATGAAGTAAACTTTAAAGTTTACTTTCTAAAGATCAAACTTTGGTTTGAATCTTTAAAGTATGAACAACCATGAACCTTTTCTTGTTTACTTAGTTACTTCTTCATTATTATGCACTTTAATTTCATGTAGTTAGTTTATATGGTCAAGTACTACAAGTTAGTCTTGATCTCATATCTCTTGAACAAATTAAGTTAACTTTGAAAGTTCAAGAACACACAAATAAGTTTTCTTTAAATATAACTTTGGATCTAGACTTTTGAGTCTTGGATCTTCAAGATCAAACTAAGAACCATGTTCTACTACTTATGATCTTGATTAGTTAGTTTACTTTCAAGTTGTAACTTATTATTAGTCTTATAGTCCATGTATGTGTTAGATCTAAGACCTTGATGCAACTTTGGTTCATCAAACTTCATACAACTCTTAAGTGAGTTGTGCTTCATGTCTTAGACTTGCACATGGGTTATGATGGTCAAGACTTGGTTAAGATGATGTAGATACATCAATGAGTTGTACACTTGAAGTTATATGCATCAAGGATGAGAACCATGATGAACATCAAGCACCAAGACCACCGGAACCCTTTTGAAACTCACTGTTCTGTCCAAAACCTACTGACCTGATGCTTCTGGAACAGACCAGTAGACCTGGGCTGTTTTAACCTTGATTTTTAGATAGAAATTTTTGATTAGATAACTTTTCATATAGGACTCGTCTTAATCCGAGTTACGGTTTAGGATTTATGGCCCTCCGATCGTTACTATGTCCTTTAACGTTGTGCAGAAATTTCTGACCTACTCGCACTTAGACCGTCGCCACGGTCAAACCAAGACTAGTTAGCTTCTGTAAATTTTACCACACTTAAGGGACTCATAGACGGAGCCATGGCCACTGGTCTCACCTTAATTCAGTAAGGGTAGAGGCCGTGGTGACTGACTGAAGTCAGACTTTGTTTTAAACTACTTTCATAAACGAAACTTACCTTACGCCTTTTGTTTAATGATGAATGATGATGACCCTTAAGACCTTAATTACATACTTTTAAACCTATTAAGACGATTTACTGACTTAGTACTATTTGACTTAGGTTGAGGACTTCGGACCATTTACTTGCACACCTTTCCCGACTACTACTTTACCACTACATATCATTGTGAGTTATAGCATTCCCTTTTTACTTTAACTTATTTTGGGAACTGAGAATACATGCGGATTTTATGTTTTACATACTAGGCACGAGTACTTAAACTTATATATGTGTGGGTTATACAACGGCATAAACATTCCCTTTAGCTCGGTAACGTTTAATCATTGGTTTTTGAACCGTGAACGCGAATCTTAGATATGGATCCATAGGGCTTGACATCCCCACTCGGGCTAGTCGCGCTAGCATTTAATGAGTGTTTAATACTTCGTAGACATACGCACTTGCTAAGTGTACTTTCAGGGGGTATAAACGTTAAGTTAGTTTCCAAGTGCCCACGGTTAACATATACTTTATCATACTGTTTTGAAACGCTCTTTGTAGCACTGAAATCTCGTGGCCTACCTTACATACTGTTATACTTAAACTATAGCTCACAAACCTTTGTGTTGACGTTTTTAAGCATGTATTTCTCAGGTGCTTGAGGTTGCTTCCGCTGTGTACTAGTCGTGCTGTAGAACCCGCTGCTTAGAGTTGTTATCACATGACTACTTATCTTGCATTCAAACTTATTTACTTTTGAAACTATGTTATGTAACGACCTTTGGGGTCACGTACACTTATTTATTTGCTTCTACTTAGTGAAGCATGCTTTTGAAATGTAAAACATTTGATGTCGGTTATGACATCACCTTTTTATCGTGAATACAACTTCTTTAATTACAGCATATAGTACTTAACTTTGTAATGATCCTGTTGTTGATGATTCGTACACGATGGTTTTGTACGGGGCATCACAATAAGGCTGGTACATATGTAATCGTTTATCGGTGAATTAGATTTGTACATTGTGATGACCAGGAAATTTCTTACCAAATTAAACTTAATCTTTAACGTTTCCGACACGATAAGCAAAGTCTATGAAGTTGAATCTCAAAATTTTGAACTATTCAATTACCCTTCGATTGTTCTCAATTATATGTAAATAGATACATATGCTATAACTTGAAAACGTAACAAAGTGTTATGAAAATGATACTGTGCATTAACCTTATTGGTTTGATTATCTAATTGATATTTAGATAAGTTAACTAAAACGTTTAAGATGAACCAGTAAAACACTAATTTGCTACAGTATTTTCAAATTGCTACAGTACCCGAAAAGCTACAGTGTTTTCGAAAATCACTATTTGCTACAGTAAAAAACTTTGCGACAGTAACTTTGCTACAGTAAAACACTATTTTAAAATGTATTTTAACAAATAGCGAGACGATGATTTATAGAAGTAATTGACCAAAACACTCAAATGTATAAGTATATTTCGAGTGATATAATTTAGGGATAATTTAAGGCTATATTTTGACTAAGGTACGTGTCCCAAAATGCAATGTACAAGTTTTCTCAGCGTATGAATGGACATTCGAAAAACCAGAACTGGGACATAAGTCGAGTGACGACGTACGACTTATCGGAACAGAAATTACAAGTCATCTATATACGAGAATATAATATAATATATAATTAATTAAAATAAATTATATATATTATATAAATATAATAATATGTCGACAGGTATCAAACAAAAGGGATTGTGAGCTGGCAATTGGGCTCATGCGATCGCATGAGATCCCCCACACATACTCATGCGATCGCATGAGGTGTTTGGGCAGGCCACATCTATAAATTGCAGTCGAGTTTTGTTTCATTTACACAAATATCATATATTACTCCGTATTTATTTTATTTAATTATTATTATTATTATTATTATTATTATTATTATTATTAAGATTAATATTATTATTAATCTTATTAATTATTAGTATTATTAATTATTAATTAGTAATATACATAAAATACTACGACGAGGTTATGAGCGTGTCACTTTCAAAATGGTTTTCAAGCGGGATAGAGCTAAGGAAATTATGGGTTATTGCCAAGGAGGTTATGGGTAATGTTCGGGGGTATATTTGTAAATCAAACCTAGTGTTTATCATCTCCGTTGCGTCTACGTACTTTCCTACAATATTGAATCTCAATATTGATACGTAAGCACTCATATTTTATCTTTTATATATTAATTGTGCATCCATGTCTAGTGCTCGAGTATATATATTTATACATGCTTGTATGCTAAATTTCGTCGTTAAACAGTTTATGATGAATCACGAATTAAATACATATATTACTGGTAAAAGGTATATGATATGCATGTTTTTGGAAAACTGGCGACAAATCAATGACTTTTCATTTAGATATCTAATAGTTTCGATGAACGGATTAAAAGATATGATCAACTGAATTATGATTGACGTTAATTGAAATTGCTTTTGAATCTACAATTAAGATTTAAACAACTTGTTTACGAGATTGATAAAATGGATTTTGGAATATTACCAACCGAGTAAATATCTCCTTATATAAGGTATGTCTCATTTTGTTAAACTATTGTCAAAATTGACTTTTTGAAACGACTTTGGATAACTTTTGTATGTCAATCTCGAGCATTAGGATTGTGATACACTATGACCAGACCTAGCTTGATAGACATTTATTGACCAACATATGTTCTCTAGGTTGAGATCTACAGTTATTTGGTAATCCGAGTTTCAGTCACATTTTGGTGAACGACTTTATATGCTGCTAAGGTGAGTTTCATATGCTCCCTTTTTAATTGCTTTTGCAATCTATATTTTTGGGCTGAGAATACATGCACTTTATTTAAAACGCAATGGATACAAGTACATACTAAATTCTACACTGAGTTTGAACCGAAAATTCCTTAGCTTTGGTAACTAGTAACTGCCAATTATAAGAACTGGTGGGCGCGAGTAGTTGTATATGGATCCATAGGGCTTGATATCCCCGTCCGAGCTAGAGCGCTAGCCTTTTAACGGACGTATGCTATTTGAGAAGCGTACACGTTGGTTTGCGTGTATTATTAAGATGATTATACAAAGGGTACAAATTATATATACGTTAAGTTTAGTTACCAGGGTGCTCAATCTTGTAGAAAATTTTGATAAACGTTTCTGGACGAAACAACTGAAATCTTGTGATCCACCTTTATATACAGATTATATGAAACTATAAAACTATGAACTCACCAACTTTTGTGTTGACACTTGTTAGCATGTTTATTCTCAGGTTTCCTAGAAGTCTTCAGCTGTTTGCTTATGTGTTAGGCAAGCTATGTGCATGGAGTCTTACATGACATATTTTTCAAGGAAATGTTGCATTCACCAAATCATCACCATGTATCTTATTTTGACTGCATTGTCAACAGAAGTATTATTGTAAACTATTATTTACGGTGATTGTCTATATGTAGAAATCATCAGATGTCGAAAACCTTTGATTTAAATAATCATTTATGGTGTGCCTTTTTAAAAGAATGCAATGTTTACAAAACGTATCATATAGAGGTCAAATACCTCGCAATGAAATCGATGAATGACGTGTTCATCCATATGGATTTGGAGCAATCGTCACATACATTCATCATAATCATGCTGTAAGTAATCGAAATTTTAATTTTGATGTGGTTATCTTAGCTGTCATAGTTGTTAAATTTTTTGTTGTTTTAAATCTCCATTTAATCTTCATGTTTCTTAATTTTCGTGTTGTTCATAACGTTTAATCTACACGTGTTGTTCCTTCTCTTGATTTCAACTATTTATTGATATAGATATTATAGTTGAAAAAGACAGAACAATTGTATCATTAAATGGTTTTTCTTTGACAAACTCGTAGTTTCACGGGTCCTTCAACTAGTTATTACTTATTACACATCATCATGCAAGTACAAAAAAGTGAACTTGATATTTTTATTATTTTCTATTGTTGTGTATTATTCTTTTATATTGATCTTGTGATTACGATTGGATATGTATCAGGTGATGCCGTATCATATTTATATTCATTAGGTTTTTTTCATTCATATCCATATTAATTTTATTTCAGTTCACCTATACATATTCATAACCATAGATTTAGAAGGTTAATGACTATCCATTAAATATTCAAAAAATATTATAATATTTCGAATATGCGATGAAAACAAAAACGTATTATAACAAAAGAGAATATATAATGACGTAATTGAAATTGATCCAAAAAACATATATTTGTTCTTTAAAAAAGAACACTATTTGTTGAATTTAATATGAAACATAGATTATGACAAATTAAATGTGTAATTTGTATGTTTATTTTGTTAGATGTATGCATTTTATTATAATATATCATAGTTAATTCATTATATGATTGCAAACAACATGTATGTGTAATGGTAAATGTATTTGTAATAATAAATGTGTATGCATATATTTATATTTATGTATTTATATATGTAACAACCCAACCTGTTATCCAACTGAATACGCGATTTTTTTTTTTATACAGAACAGTGCCCGGCGCGCACAGGCCAATTCAGCTTCTGTCCGATTTTGTCAATTTTCAAATAAAGATCTCCAACTTCCCGACATATTTAGGCGAAACGCTTTTCACAACAAGTTATAATATGAAAAACTCACACGATTCAATAATAAAATGAGTTTTACGAAATGGGGTCCACATCGACCCGAACTACGAGTTTCATACAAAACATGAGTTTTAACCACATTAGTTTAAATTCCAAACAACACTATGAGCATGGTGTTTGGGGTTAAACTACCCAAATCTCGGTCAAACTCCAAAAGCTAACACTTCCAAAAAAAGGCGTCCCCTATCAAAAGAAAGCGGGATCTCTAATCCAAACGAACGCCCTTACCCTTGTCCACGCCAGAGCTTATAAAAAGGTAAACAACAAGAGGGTAAGCTAAAGATTAGTGAATGCAATAATTATACATATACATATATAACCTACTTACTTGCAATCACTTACACAATACCGCATACAAGCTAGCAATTCGACAACTATGCAAACATTATGCATAAACCAATATCCGCAATTCATAATAAGCTAGCGACACCAAAAGCATATAGTTCACAATTAAATATGCTAATACAAAATTCACACAACCATGGTTAACCAATCGTACAAGGGAACGGTACTTGCTAGAGACCATCGGAGTTCATAACATCCATTAGTGTACATACGACGCGTAATCACTAATCCCTCGGGTGATGTCTTGAACACCGCGATAATTTCACCCCCATAACAATGTGGTGTCTTGAACACCACGACACTTCCACATGTCAGTCAAACCAAATGAGTGGTGTCTTGAACACCGCGACAATTCCACTCCCATGATAATGTGTTGTCTTAAACACCGCGACTATTTCACATGTCAATCAAATCAAACGAGTGGTGTCTTGAACACCGCGACAATTCCACTCGTTACATAGAATGTGGTGTCTTGAACACCGCGACAATTCCACATTCCACGCTACACAACTGAATACATTATATACGTATACGCATAATTATTCCACTCACCTTACGCCTTCGGTGAGTTGATAAACCAAGCTCGTAACTTCAAAATAACGTACCTATTACATTATGCACATGTATCAATCATACATTCAAGTTGGTCAACCAACTTATTCGCCATCCAAATACCATTTGGCCCATAGTGCAAACGTGACCCATTTGCACCATTCATTTTAACACTAGGTCGGGATTATGTCAAACCCTTACCAACATTTCAATTATGGTCTTAATACACATTTTAACACAAAGTTATCTCATTTTCGCATCCATTAACCCACTTAGGTCATCAAAGACTCATTCGACCCATATTAAGGTTAACACACTCATTTGGGTCACTATCATACCCAAATACACCCGTTCACTTTAACCACTAAGTGTGCTAGTGATTTACTAACATTTAAGGCCCATTTACACAAATTAACATTTCAAAACCCTAGGTTAGTCATCTTTGAGTCCTTATGACTCAATCTTACCCAAGAACACCCAAGATCACCAAATATGGGTTTTATGTTCATCACTAACCCAAACCCTAACCCTTATATAAATTAAAGTAAGGAAATCAAAGTTAGGACATACCGCCACAATCAAAACGTAGCGAAACGCTAGATGAAAAACTTTAATACTTGAGCTTTAACCCGAATCAAGCTTCTTCCTCCTTGATTTAAGCTTTCTCTCTCTTAAAGGATTTCTCACTCTAGGAATTGAATTGGAGAGATGATGTGGTAGATGATAAAGTTAAGCGTGTTTCAACCACCACCAATCTGGCCTTTACAGCCCCAACTCGTCCTCATGTGAAAAGATGACAATACCCTTCATTTAGCATTTAATTAAAAAGCAGAAAACTGTGCCCAGGAGAAGTGCGCCGCGCACACCCTTAAGTGTGCGCAGCGCGCACAAGTGTCTGGACCGCTTCTGACCTCTGTTTAAATACCCAGTGATACCCACACTCTATGCACCATATTTACACTGCTGTACCATAATAATTTGGGTCTTACAACTCTCCCCCACTTGAATCGGAGCGCGTCCTCGAGATCCAAGCCGCATGACAAGAAGGAAGATAAACTACCACAAACTCTTCGGGCTCCCAAGTAAACTCGGAACCTTTACTACGACTTCATTGAACTTTATAAGTTCTCACCTCTTTATTCCTCAACCTTTTCACCTTTTCATCGAGTATAGCAATCGCCTCCTCAATATACTCTAACTTATTGTTTAGCTCAATCTCGTCTAAAGGCACCCATGAAGAATCATCCGCAAGACACTTACGGATATGGGAAACATGAAATGTATTATGGATCCCCGCAAGCTCTTCGGGTAATTTCAAGCGATACGCTACTTCACCAACACGAGCTAAAATTTTAAAAGGACCAATAAACCGAGGAGCTAACTTTCCTCGTTTTCGAAACCGAATAACACCTTTCCATGGCGAAACTTTAAGCATCACCATGTCGCCTTCTTGGAACTCAATTTTTCATCTACGCTTATCGGCATAAGATTTTTGTCTATCTTGGGCCTTTTTCTAATGAGTCTGAATCATATCAATCTTGCTATTTGTCTCTAAAACCAAATCGGTTCTCCCGATTTATATTTGAACCACTTCACCCCAACAAATCGGAGTTCGACACCTACGCCCATAAAGCATCTCGTAAGGTGGCATCCCGATACTAGTATGATAACTATTATTGTACGAGAATTCCACCAATGGTAAGTGCTCATCCCAACTACCGCCGAAATCAATAATACACGCCCGTAACATATCCTCCAATATTTGATTTGTACGTTCGGTTTGACCGCCCGTTTGAGGATGGTACGCCGTGCTCAATTTCAATTGTGTACCCATATCTTCATGAAACTTTTCCCAAAACCGTGATGTGAAACGAGTATCTCGATCCGAAATAATAGATATAGGAACCCCGTGTCTCGATATCACCTCCTTGATAAACAACTTAGCCAAGGTCTCTGAAGATATCGCTTCCCGAATGGGAAGAAACAAGGCACTTTTCGTCAATCGATCAACTATTACCAAAATCGAGTCAAATTGGGTTCTTGCCGTCTTTGGTAACTTTGTGATGAAATCCATGGTAATGTGCTCCCATTTCCATTTCGGAATTTCCAAAGGTTGTAGCATACCATACGGCTTTTGGTGTTCGGCTTTAACTTGAAAACACGTGACGCATTGTTCAACATACTTAACAACATCACGTTTCATGCCCGGCCACCAATACTCTTTCCTCAAATCAAGATACATTTTCGTTACGGCCGGATGAATGGAATACTTTGACTTATGTGCTTCATCAAGTAGCACTCGTCGGAAATCTCCCATTCTAGGCACCCACACTCGTCCTAGAAAAGACAACAAACCATGCGGACCTAAAGTAATAGACTCCGTTTGCCCCACGATTCGTTCCTCATGCTTATTGTTAACAAAAGCTTCAATTTGAATCTCACCGAGCTTTACAAGAAAATTGTTAGTAATAATCATGCGTAACGACCCTACTCGTATTGCCGGATGTTGACTCTTTCGACTTAACGCATCCGCGACCATATTTGCCTTACCCGGATGATAAAGTATTTCACAATCATAGTCTTTCACCACATCCATCCATCTACGTTGACGATAATTCAAATCTCGTTGATCAAAAAAATGTTTTAAGCTCTTGTGATCCGAATAAATCTTACACTTGACACCATACAAGTAATGGCGCCAAATTTTCAATGCATGAACAACCGCCGCCAACTCAAGATCATGAGTCGGATATCTTGTTTCGTGTTCCTTTAATTGTCGAGAGGCATACGCGATGACTTTACCTTGTTGCATTAGAACACAACCGATCCCATTTAAAGAAGCATCGCAATAAACCGTCATGTCTTCTACACCTTCCGGCAACACTAAAACAGGAGCTTGACATAACTTCTCTTTTAACAATTGGAAAGCAATTTCTTGTTCGTTTTTCTAATTAAATCTCGCGTTCTTTCTCGTCAACTTTGTCAATGGAGAAGCGATTTTAGAAAAGTCTTGGATAAACTGACGATAATAACCGGCCAATCCGAGAAAACTTCGGATTTTCGTAGGCGTAGTCGGTCGTCCCCAACTTTTTACCGTCTCAATCTTTCCCGGATCTACTTGAATACCATCTTTGTTCACAATATGGCTAAGGAATTGAACTTCCCTTAGCCAAAATTCACATTTGGAGAATTTTGCATACAACTTCTCCTTCCGCAACGTCTTCAACACACCACTCAAATGATGTTCATGTTCCTTCATACTCTTCGAATAGACAAGTATGTCGTCAATGAACACAATCACTGACTTGTCCAACATAGGTTGGCACACTCGGTTCATAAGATCCATGAATGCCGCCGGTGTATTCGTAAGACTAAAAGGCATAACTACAAACTCATAGTGCCTGTAAAGCGTTCGAAAATCAGTTTTCTCAATATCTTCCTCACGGACCCGCAATTGGTGATAGCCGGACCGTAGGTCGATCTTAGAGAAATACGTTGCACCTTAGAGTTGGTCAAATAATTCGTCAATCTGAGGCAATGGATAATGATTCTTTATCGTCACTTTGTTCAACTCCCGATAATCGATGCACATCCGCATACTACCATCCTTCTTCTCCACGAATAAAACCGAAGCGCCCAATGGTGAAGCACTCGGTTGAATAAAACCCTTTTCAAGCAATTCTTGGATTTGATTTAACAACTCTTGCAATCGTTAATTTTACCTTTTATTAACTTTTCAATTATTACACAAAGTTAATTAATATAATTTATAATTCTTAATACTTAACAATCGTTAATTAAAGTTTAATCGTTAAGTTTAATTATATTATTGGGCATTTAATATGGAAAAATATAGAATGGAAAAATGAGGGTCGTTATAGTTTAAATACCCAGTGATACCCACACTCTATGCACCATATTTACACTGTTATATCATAATAATTTGGGTCTTACAATATATATTTCAGATATTAATGGATATATCAATGCATGAAACTTTTCATCCATATTCATTTATGTTCATCCAAATCCATGTTGATATCCATATAGGGTCATCGATATCCATTATGATTCGGATGAATAGGGTGGATATTCACCGAATCGAGTGATCATTGACATCTCTACTTGTGATTGTGTCAATGTGTATTGTTGTGTACTCGTGATGGATCTAACCCGAACTAAGTCCGATTTATACCATCAACAACCCTAGTTGAATAAACTATGAAAGTTTTCATACTTAGTTTCTTCTTGGTTTGGTTTTGTGACATTCGTTTGTTGTCACATATGATTGATACATATCTATAATGGGTGATGATATGTACACAACCTCGTATTGTTATGTACACAACCTATATGCTTTACAGTGTTATACAGTACAACACTATAAAGCGTATTGGTTGTGTACATAATAATATGAGGTTGTGTACATATCACTTTCCATCTATAATGTCAATCGATTAATAAATACTCGGTACTTTCAAATTGGTCAATCAATTTGTTGAGTATTCTCTAGGAAAATGAACACCAACTAAACTCTTAATTCGCACATGTAAGGTATGGGGTAGCTAATATATGACAATGTTCATTAGAATTAGTTACAGAGTAATAGTTTTCATCTATAGATGTTCCAATTCCTTTCCTTGTCAACAGTAAAGAAAATCAATTGTACATAGTCATTAATTTATTTATTATTCAAAGCAAATTTACATTTAACAGGTCATACATAAATATGTAGATGTAGTTGTTAATGTACAGAATGGATTGGGAACTATGAATATCGTTGATATCCTTGACATGCTTCCTCTAGACGGATAGTCTGGAAATTTGTTTGATCCTGAACTTGAATCGTGCAAAAGGAGCCCGTGACAATGACTTTGTTAACGGATAGGCTAGCTGGTGATCAAAAAATACATGAGCTATTCGTATAGTGCCAAGTTGCACCTGTTCACGAATAATGTGATATACCAATGCTAAATGTTTCATACCAGAGTGAAAAAAAGGATTCGCACTGAGTAAAGTTGCCCATAAATTATCACTAATAACGGGTTTAGCATGCGGTGTGATACTCAGTTCTTGTAACAGATGTGTGACATCGCTAATTTTTTTTTATACATTGCAGAAGCATTATATTATATTATCAAAGCCACTGTGACTTACAACTAGTTAATTCAATTCATTTGGTGCCACGTGTCATTACAACTAAATACATTTGGTGCCACTAACTGAGGTGTTCTTATAAAAGATAAACTCACATGAGTTGGAGAATACGTTTAAATCGGAATGGAAGTTCCTCCCAAATTCAGAACATAAGAAGGAGATGTATGTATATGAAAATAATATGCATACCAATACGATAAATAACCACATATAATAATACGCTATAGGTCGGGATGTAGACTAGACTCACTAATGCACCCTATTGACTCGGGTAATGACATCAATGCAGCCTAATTCCCTACAACCAATGCTCTGATACCAACTAAAACGACCCGTCAAGTACTCTTAACAACTCTGTCACTTGGTCCCACAGCTTGATTATAACTCTATATGAATTTTCATAAATAACATTGCATTCATTTAATAAAATTGATTACCTCAAAAGGAAAAACCTAAATCATTTGTAAATTTTGAAAAACCAACCCAAATATATAAAAAGGGTTGACCAAAACAAGTAAACAATCTACCCACAATGTAACAGTATTTAAAGTAGAATGCAAAGTTTAATGTTTAAATCAAAATCTGCGACAGACAATGCAGACTCTCTAAGCACATCAGAAGCAATCAATCATGAACCCGAGAATAAAAAACATGCGAGTAAACTGTCAACAAAAATGTTGAGTGAATTATAGGTTTAATATTGCAAACAATAATTAATGTAAACCATAAAGATTTATGTTTGAAAATATAAAGACTCATTTTGGACCACAAAATTATATGCTCAAAAACATATAAAAACATTATTCCATTAACCCGTGAGCCACCTAGTAATAACTTAACAGCTCCTTACCCTTAAGAAAAACCAATATAACAATATACACTGAACATGTGTATCTTCCAAAATACGAAGTACTAATACACTCTATCTGTAACTGCTAGCGCGACTAACACGAAATGGGGCTGTCAGGCCCGATAGATCTATCCATATGATTTGCGTTCACCAGTAGAAACCAGTGATTAAAATTATCAGATTAGGGAATATTTTCGTTCAACTCACAATGAATAATTTAAACCAATTTTCACTTGTGTCCAATATGTAAAAAAAATTGCATGTATTCTCATCCCAACAGATTTAAAATAGAAAAATGGGACTATAACTCGCCTTAAAGCAAATGAAGCAACAACACAGAAATGCGAACAGCAAATGGTAAAGTGATCAAGAATGATCACAACTCCGACCTATAAATAAAGCGGGTCGATATAAATAACTAACTTAGGTTAAGCCTTAGTATGATAGCTATAGTACTTGTTGCAAATAAGCATAGAACAACACTCGGTATGTTTCAGTATGATCAGGACAGCGTATAACACGTACTTTCTGTTTTTAGAAAGTTTTTATTTTTAGCAGGTTTCCATTTTTAGAAAGTTTCTATTTTAGGAAAGTTTCGATTTTAGGAAAGTTTCTATTTTAGGAAAGTTTCTATTTTAGGAAAGTTTTCTTAATTAGAAAAGTCAACAAAAGTCAACTGCAAGTCAAAGTCAACTGAAAGTCAACTCAAAAGTCAACCTTGGTCAAACTTAGTCAACATTGAAATTTAAAGTGTAATTTATATTAATAATATAAGTTATAATGTTATTTAAAGTCATACTCGTATAATTATGTCATATCATAAGTTTAATTAAATTAAATTGAATTATAAAGTTAACATAAGTTTAAATGATATAATTAATATAACATAAGTATTTAATTAATTAATTAGATATTAATCATAACATAAGTATTATTAATTAATAATAAAATTTTAATCATATCATAAGTAAAATTAATTAATAATGAATTATTAATCATATCATAAGTATTTTAATATAATTATTAAACCATAAGTATTTAATAATTAAATTATAATTAAATAATAACTAAGCCTTATAATAAATAAATAAATAATTAATATTTATTATAAGTCTTGATATAATAATCTCATAACATAAGTTTAATACTTATCATAAATATTTTTCATTAATAATAAAAGTATTATTAATCATAAGTTTAATTATAAGAATAATTAAATCCTAATATAATTATTAAATGATATACTAAATACATATCATAAGTCTTATTTAAAAATAATTACTTTTATATCATAAGTAATTTAATTATAATGCAAATCATTATTTATAACCTAAGGTTCAAATTTTATAACCATAAGTTTAACTAAAAGTTCGTCGGGTCATAACTTGAGCCTCAGGTGTCGGTTTTTGACGAATTTTATATACATCCTCGACTAACCAATCAACCCGACACATTAGTGCACTCAAGAACACCCTAATGTCAGTTCATAAGTCGTGAAGAACAGCCATGAACCAACCTAAATCATTAATCCGTTTTAAAACTTGTTTTAGCCATTCCAGGTGATCCGTGGCTCGGATTTCGATGATACGAACATGAATATTCATCCAATCATCAATCCTAACCCATTGGTACACCCTAGAGGCTCCAAAAATGGTTACAAAGTCGGACCAAAACTGATATCACAAGCCTTTACATTTCAATTTCATCAAAACACTAAAACAAGCATAACTTTTGATCCGAAACTCGAAACAACATGAATCCAAAGCCTAAAATTATTGTCTTGATGAGAGGAACTCATCTAATCACTTTATTTAACCAAAAAAATCTGTTAAGTGTACTGATTTTATTAAAAATTCCGCTGTCCAAAATTTATCAAAACGAAAACATACACAAACGAGTATTTCTACACACCAAATCATCAATACAATAATACACAAGTACTATACTATCAAAATATGATTAAAAACAGTAAAAATAAATAGAAATGAAAAATTTAGGGTTAGGGTTTATACCCTAATCAAGAAATAAATGATATAATCGCGTAGAGGATGAAGAGATGAATCCGTTTATGCAAACAATTGAATGATCCAAGCAATATTTTGATTAAAGATGATGATGAAATGGTGTGGTGGTGGTGATGGCTCAAAAGGGAGAAGAGGGAGGATGAAAAAGTTAGAGAGAAATAAGGGTTATCTTAAAATGATGAAATGAATTGCTAAAATCAAAAATGAGGAAAACAAGTGAGCCTACACCCCTTCCCTTGGGGTGTTCGATCGAAATTAGTAGGGTGGGGCCCACTTGTGGGCCATCTTGAAGTATAGACTAAAAAGTTTTAGCCCGAACGAAGCCCGAAACGCGAAAACGCCGTTACGTGATTAAATCTTCGGAGGAATTACGCACAGGCGAAAAATAAAATATATAAATAGATTATATAATCATATGATATTAAAATATCATAATAAAAATATTTTAGATTCTAAAATCTCAAAAGTCTAACTGTTGGTTTGAAAACCGAAATGATTCGCCGGATCGAAATCCAAGAAACGTAGGAACGTGCAAATCCAAATATGAACACATATAATTATATGACACATAATAAGGAAAATATTATTATTCAAATAATAATATAAGTCATAGAAATGACATGGCACGAATACCAGTAAACAGAAGTTAAATATAAACGGTAAAGAATAACGGAAAAAAGTAGGATCGTTACATAATTTGTGACCAGGACTTGTCCACCTATATGAACTTAGCTATTTCATAGGATTAAGACCCTTGGTTATATCATATCTGAAGCATCTATGAACTTGGTATGGCAGGTGTTCTCGAGAGGCATCTAATGTGCTTTCAGGACACGAAGCTTAGGAATTGAGAGATGAATGACCTAGTATGTCTGATAACTATTCCAAAGAGACCTCTTAGGACCTGTTATGATCTATATAGTGCCTCAGTTGTAAAACCCATACCTATTGCATGTGCTTCTTTGATTCTTGCCTTAGGATTAGTCATATTGTGTGTTGTAGGTATCTAGTAGGTTCCTATCTGTATTACTGTGACGATCGCTCCAAATCCATATGGACGAACACGTCATTCATCGATTTCATTGCGAGGTATTTGACCTCTATATGATACGTTTTGTAAACATTGCATTCTTTTAAAAAGGCACACCATAAATGAATATTTAAATCAAAGGTTTTCGACATCTGATGATTTCTACATATAGACAATCACCGTAAATAATAGTTTACAATAATACTTCCGTTGACAATGCAGTCAAAATAAGATACATGGTGATGATTTGGTGAATGCAACGTTTCCTTGAAAAATATGTCATGTAAGACTCCATGCACATAGCTTGTCTAACACATAAGCAAATAGCGGAAGACTTCTAGGAAACCTGAGAATAAACATGCTAACAAGTGTCAACACAAAGGTTGGTGAGTTCATAGTTTTATAGTTTCATATAATCTGTATATAAAGGTGGATCACAAGATTTCAGTTGTTTCGTCCAGAAACGTTTATCAAAATATTCTACAAGATTGAGCACCCTGGTAACTAAACTTTAACGTTATAATAAGTACCCATGTTTTAACATACATGCAATCAACATGTACAATACACGCAATCCAACGTGTACTAACCTCAAATAGCATACGTCTTTTTTATAGTTCAGGCTAGGGTTTCTATACCTGGAACAGACGAGGATGTCAAGCCCTATGGATCCATATGCAACTATTCGCGCTCACCAGTTCTTATAACCGGCAGTTACTAGTTACCAAAGCTAAGGGATTTTCGGTTCAAACTCAGTGTAGAGTTTAGTATGTACTTGTATCCATTGCGTTTAAAATAAAGTGCATGTATTCTCAGCCCAAAAATATAGATTGCAAAAGCAATTAAAAAGGGAGCAAATGAAACTCACGCATATAAATCTAGTATTTTCAGTATTTATAAACAGTCGCATGTATTCTCAGCCCAAAAATATATTGAGTAAAAGGGATCATATGAAACTCACCTTAGCAGCACATAAAGTTGTTCATCGTAATGTGACCGAAACTCGGAATATCAAATAATCGTAGATCTCAACCTAGAGAACATATGTTGGTCAATAAATGTCTATGAATCTAGGTCAGGTCATAGTGTATCACAATCCTAATGCTCGATATCGACATACAAAAGTTATCCAATGTTGTTTCAAAAAGTCAATTTTGACAATAGTTCAACCAACTAGACGTACCTTATATAAGGATTCATTTACTAGGCTGGTAATATTTAAAAATCCATTTTATCAATCTTGTAAACAAGTTGTATAAATCTTAATTGCAAATTCATAAGCAATTCCAATTAACGTCAATTATAATTCAGTTGATCATATCTTTTAATCCGTTCATCGAAACTATTCGATGTCTAAATGAAAAGTCATTGATTTTTCGCCAGCTTTCCAAAAATATGTATATCATATACCTTTTACCAGTAATATATGTATTTAATTCGTGATTCATTATAAACTGTTTAGCGACGAAATTTAGCATACAAGCATGTATAAATATATATACTCGAGCACTAAACATGGATACACAATTAATATATAAAATATAAAATATGAGTGCTTACGTATAAGTATTGAGATTCAATATTATAGGAAAGTACGTAGACGCAACGAAGATGATAAACACTAGGTTTGACTTGAGAACAATACCCTTAAACATTACCCATAACCTCCATAGCTATAACCCATAGTTTTCTTACCTCTATCCCGCTCGAAAATCCGTTTTGAAAGTGACACGCCCATAACCTCGTCGTAATATTTTATGTAATAATATTACTAATATTACTAATATTAATGATAAGATTAATAATAATATTAATCTTAATAATAATAATAATAATAATAATAATAATAATAATAATAATAATAATAATAATAATATAAATACTTACAGAGTAATAATAAAATGATTTCAGAGGCAGAAATGATCGAGCTTTTATAGTTGTGGCCTGTCCCCAGACCCCATGCGATCGCATGGTTCTGAAGGCCAATGGCCATGCGATCGCATGGCCCACTTTTACAGCTTACAAAATCTTGGCAACTAGCTCGTCGACATATTTTTATAATATATATATATATAATATGTAATTTAAATTAATTAATTATATATTATATTTTATTCCCGTGCATAGTTAATTTGTAATTTTTGTTCCGATAAGTTGTACGTCATCACGCGACTTATGTCTCGGTTCCGGTTTTTCGAATGTCCCTTCGTACGCTATGAAAACTTGTACATTACATTTTGGACACGTACCTTAGTCAAAATATAGCCTTAAATTATCCCTAAATTATATCACTCGAAATATAACTTAAAAATTTGAGTGTTTTGGTCATTTACTTCTATAAATTACCGTTTCGCTATTTGTTAAAATACATTTTAAAATAGTATTTTACTGTAGCAAAGTTACTGTAGCAAAGTTTTTTTTACTGTAGAAAATAGTGATTTTCGAAAACACTGTAGCTTTTCGGGTACTGTAGTAATTCGAAAATACTGTAGTAAATTAGTGTTTTACTGGTTCATCTTAAACATTTTAGTTAACTTATCTAAATATCAATCAGATAATCAAACCAATAAGGTTAATACACAGTATCATATACACAACACTTTGTTACATTTTCAAGTTATAGTATATATATATGTATCTATTTACATATAATTGTTCTCAAATCGTTGAGAATAGTCGATGGGTAATTGAATAGTTCAAGATTTTGGGATTCAATTTCACAGACTTTGCTTATAGTGTCGGAAATGTTAAAGATTAAGTTTAAATTTAGTCAGAAATTTTCGGGTCATCACAGTACCTCCCCGTTAAAGAAATTTCGTCCCGAAATTTGAGTGAGGTCGTCATGTCTAACAATAAAAATGTTTTCATGATGAATATGTGTTGATAAATAGAATTTTTATCACTGTTGAATAATATGGATAAAAAAAATCCAATTACTCGAAGCGTATGAGGGAAGTTATCGTAATAGAGTGAAATGGAGAATAGAGATTCGTCTTATCTCTTGACGTAGTAACGATTGATTTCTGGAATTTAAGGAATAGAAAATCTTCATAATTTAAATAAGATTTAATTCTTCGGAATTTAAGGAAATTAGGATTTCCTTTGATTAAATGCGTAATCTGCCTCGATTGCTATGTCTGATATTTTGCTATAAATTGACCTCTTCCGTTTCATTTATTTTCACCACTCCTATAATCTTCTTCCTTATTTCATACTTACAAAAGATTTGTGAAAATGCTTCATCCAGTTCTGATTCTTGATATTTTCTTGGCTATCATATCATTCATTCTTCTTTTTCATCTGCCACCAGAGGAGGTTATTTTCTTCTACTATTACCTTGGGGTTATATTGTTTTTCATTCTCCCGTATCTTTATATTGCTATACGCATTGATATACACGGTTTGTAATTTCGAGGTTGTTTTCGGGCTTTATATTTTTCATTATATTTCGGAGCTTCATGCTTTCGTTTTCTCTTCCCGACTTTAAGTCAAGCGAATAATGGTCCAGAATTCGTAGGTATGAATTTCAGAATGAACATAATTAATATTCTAAGAAAGAAACGGTAATGGCACAATCTGACTTGTCAAATTACCAGAATACCTCGAAAAAGACCGAATCATCAAGAAAAATAATTTCTTGATATGTTTAGAGGTTAAATAGAATGAAAGAGTTATGTAACATGGTTAATGATGAGGGTATTATCTGTGAACCTTTATCACGTTCCATTAGAAACTCAGCATGACTTACTGTAATATAATCACGTTGATCAAATGTCATTATATTATACTAACTCATGCTTCAATTCCCAACACTACTTCAAAAACATCCATTTTTCGAAATTTTCAGAAATTAGAAACTAAAATAGTTTCTTTTATGATGTAACACAGATAGCGTGAAGAGATAAATAATTTCGGATGATAATAGTTATGAAGATATCTTCAGAAATATCGAAGATATTTATAATGAAAGATATGATAATATATTAGAATTTCTAATATCAGAGGATGATGAAGAATATTGTCCGCAAGGGTTTAGATTCGGAAGCAAGGTATTCGTTAATGGCTTCAGCAAATACTGAATCATTTGGATTCTTGGAAGGCAGGTTTCGTCTTTGTGATTTATCCACAGCATCCTTCATACTTTGCTCAATCCGTTTTCCAGTTCCAAACCTTTTCTTTTTCTGAGCTTTGCCAACACACTATTCTTTATCATCAAACTTTTTACTGTTAAGGTCGTTTACAGTTTTTGCTGCTTCATCAGTACTTTTCAAAATTTTGAGAACTAGTTCGCGGTTTAAGGTGTTTTTCAGAAACTTCACATTCGAAGTAAGTAAGTCTAGGAGATAGACATTATATGTATATATATAACTGTTGGCGTAGAATTGCTGCGAAATTCGAAATACTGATTGCTAATTCCCGGTAGTTGGTATGGTAATTACCGTTATAAGATGTGGATGAGTACATGATAGGGTTTCAATGAACAATTATAATGGTTTTTCGGAGAGACTTTAAGTCACAGATTAATGAATTTGCTGGTACATTTACTGTTAATGTGGTGGAACATGAAAGGTTCCCCAGTAACAAAAACGTATATGCCAAAGTTACAAGTCTGAAAGGTCGTCGTTGACTGGTTGAACGGTTGATAATACTGGATACTTTGAAAAGGAATTGCAAGGTTATTTTCGGTAAAAACAATACTAATGGATCTTGCACAGATTTAAAGTCAAAGTATAGCTTTGAAAGATGTAGAGATCTGAGAATGATGTCACCGGTTCAGAGTTATGACTTGGATTCTGATCCGTCAATATCAGAATATGTAATTGAATTTGTATGAAAACGATTGTATATCGTTGTGAGCATTGTTAATAATTTTTGAATCAAAGTTGAAGAATGTACAGTGTAACATTGCAAACTTAAATATTTCCCGGGTATTACCTACCCGTTAAAAAAATTTCACAATTAATACTTTGTACAAAGAATTTTCGTTACGGTCTTTATGAAAATATCTGTATGTATATTTTCTTCAGATGTAATACAGATTTAATGAGTTAATATCATATTAAGCTCATTTGATTTTTGGCTTGAATTAGAAATGAATAATCTCCAAAACATTAGAGATTACCTAATCTTCGCGGAGTAAATCACTAATGAAATTAATACTTCATTATTTATTCTTATTGATATTCCTCGGTGAAGGATGTTGATGCTCGTGGAATTTTTGTAAACCTTACAAGGCACAAATGATGTTTTCTGGAAAGTTTCGAGTACATCGAAAATGAAAATGTAAAATCAATTATGTAATTGAATAATACACTTGGTTTATTAGGAAATGGAATTCATTGAGTTGAAACAGAGATTGTAGTTAATGATTGTTAAGTCATTAACAAAGGATGTATAGCATATTAGTAACATGAACTAACCGAGTAGTACCTACAAGTTATGATTCACATGTAATAGCTTAGTACGAAAAGATTTATTTTGTTTTCAAATTTCATATATATATATATATATATATATATATATATATATATATATATATATATATATATATATATATATATATATATATATATATATATATATATATATCTATATATATATATATAATATACATATAATTTCTTCAGGGAAAATGAGTTAATACTTCATAACTCATTGATACAATATACACGTTGTTGATTTGTGATGATGTTGGTGATTATGAAATTGGCGGAACTTGTAGTGCTACAGGTTTTGCCGGTGTTGGTGATACTGACGATACTGTTGATGCTGCTGGTAAAACAAGTCTAGCTTGTAAATCGTGCACCATTCCTGTCAGGGTTTCTACTCTTCCTTCTATCATTTCGGTCCACTCATCTGATTTACGGTTACGGCTAGAATAGATTATCTCTAAGACTTTAGAGATTACATAATCGCCGCAGAATATTTCTCCAATGAAATTATGAATAAATACTTCATCGGTTATTATTGTTGGTACTCCTTGGTACCTAGGTGCGTATGATGTTGATATCCGAGGTATAGATTGTGATGTTGAGGCGTGTGATGGGGATGTTGTTGTTGGTGGTGGTAATGGTACTGTTGGTGTTGATGATGGTGATACTGGTTATGCTGCTGGTGCTGCTGCTGGTGTTTGTAATCCTTGCACCATATTCTCCAAAGCCACTACCCGAGCACGAAGCTCGTTGACTTCTTCTACTACCCCCGGATGATTGGCGGTTCGGACAAGCGGATGAATAAGATTTACAATATTGAATATTACGTAGTCGTTGCGAGCTGTTCTGGAAATGAGGGTGAAAATGGTGTTACGAACGGGTTCGCCGGTAAGTGCTTCAGGTTCTTCGCCAAGAGGGGAATGTGGTGGATGGAAGGGATCGCCTTCTTCATGTCTCCACTGATTAAGTAGATTACGAACCCATCCCCAATTCATCTAGAATAGATGATGGCTAATTGGTTGATCCATTCCGGTTACGCTGTTTTCGGAGCTCGTGTGGAAATCCATATCGGAATAGCTGTCGGAATCTGAGGAATTCGAACTAGATGCGGAATTCATCTTACACGGTTTGGATAAAGGATTTTTGATATGAAATGATTTTTGGATATCGGATGATATTCTAATTACATAGAATACCTATATATAATACAAGGGATTCGTAAATTACTGATGCGAAGCGAGGTGTATATAAAATAGTTATTATTTTACTAGGAAAACACTATTAAATACGATAAAATTTTACACAAGATATTTTTTATTTATAGAATGGATATACTTAAACCTTGCTACAACACTTATAGGCAGTGTACCTAATCGTACAGTAGTGTAGTTTTTAGTAAGTCCGGTTCGTTCCACAGGGAAATCTTTAAACAAAGCTCAACGCTATATTAGTTTACTTTTATAAAAATACAAATATATATAAGTAATATTATTATTATAAAGGGGGGTTTTTACCGTTTTAATGACCGGTTTGTCGATTTTAAGACTTTAGTCGCAGTTAAAACCTAATGTAAAAAAATAAATACAAGACTTTAAATTAAAGCGTAAAGTAAATAACGATAATGAAATTGCGAATAATAAAAATGCGATAAAATAAAATTGCGATAATTAAAAAGTACGATAATTAAAAGTGCGATTAAATAACAATAAATAAAAGTGCGATAATTAGAAGTGCAATTAAATATAAAATAAAGGAAATTAAATATGAAATAAAAGAATTATGCTTATTTAAACTTCCGTAATCATGATGTTTGACGTGTTGATTTTAGTTTTATGCCCATGGGTTAATTGTCCTTTGTCCTGGATTATTCAATATGTCCGTCTGGTTTTTGTCCATAACAGTCCATCAGTCATAAATATAAATTGCAAGTGTCCTTGTCAAATTATTATTATACCCGAAGATAAATATTCCAACTAATTGGGGATTCGAATTGTAACAAGGTTTTAATACTTTGTTTAATGAATACACCAGGTTATCGACTGCGTGTAAACCAAGGTTTTACTACTTTGTTAACAATTACACCAATTACCCTTGAATGTAATTTCACCCCTGTTTTGATTATTCTAGTGGTTATTAATCCATTCCCGTGTCCGGTTAAATGAACGATTATTCGTACATATAAATACCCCGCCCATCGTGTCCGATCGAGTGTATATGGTAATTTATAGGGACGCCCAATTGTAAATCTTTATATTAACATTAACAAACTTTCATTTAGTTAAACAAATATAAAGCCCATTAATAGCCCATAGTCTAGTTTCCACAAGTGTCGTTCTTTTATCCAAACCCCAATTATGGTACAAAGCCCAATTACCCAATTTTAGTAATTAGCCCAACATCATGATTACTTCGTTTTAAATAAGCATAATAATAACTTAGCTACGAGACATTAATGTAAAAAGGTTGAACATAACTTACAATGATTAAAAATAGCGTAGCGTTACACGGACAGAATTTCGACTTACACCCTTACAACATTCGCTAACATACCCTTATTATTAGAATTAAAATTAAAATTAAAATTAAAATATAAATTATATATATATATTACTCGTATGAATGAGAAGAAAAAAGATGTTGAAATTTGATCAGAATTCGGTTGGCTTTATAGCCAGAGTTGAAAATTGGGGCTCCGCGACTCGCGGCAAAATGCCCTTAAAACTCCGCGAGTCGCGGAGAGGTATTTACAGCTCACACCCTTGGAGTTTCTTGCTGCCGACGGTTTTTATTATATATATATAATATATATATAATTAATATAATTAATTATATATTATATTATATTTATATACATAGTTAACTTGTAATTTTTAGTCCGTTGCGTCGAGCGTTAAGAGTTGACTCTGGTCCCGGTTCCGGATTTTCGAACGTCCTCGCGTACAATTTAATATCTTGTACTTTGCGTTTTGAATCTTGTACTCTTGTGATTTCGAGACGTTTCTTATCAATAATTGGAACCTTTTTGATTGTCTTTTGTACTTTTGAGCTTTTTGGTCGTTTGCGTCTTCAATTCGTCGAATCTGTCTTTTGTCTTCACCTTTTATTATTTAAACGAATATCACTTGTAAATAGAACAATTGTAACTAAAAGCTTGTCTTTCTTGAGGAATAATGCTATGAAATATATGTTCGTTTTTAGCATTATCAAATATTCCCACACTTGAGCGTTGCTTGTCCTCAAGCAATATCGTCTTGAAATACTAGAATCACTTCTTTATTCTTCACACTTTGTACATCAGTGATTTCTATACGGCGGTATAAACAATGGTAGTAACGATATGGTTTACAGTCCCACATGACTATAAAAATTTAGATCCATTAAGGAAATTGGATCTTTATGAAAACATTTGATCTTTTGAAAATTAAATCTAGTTTTTACCCTAGATAAGTTTTCCGGAATAACCCTTTACCGGTGTTTGCAAAATATTTTTGTGGGTTTGGTGGGTTTCAGATTTGAAAATTTTAGCTCAAAACTTGCGGTTTTGTGTCACCCACTTGCTAACCTTGTATTTGGAAAGCAACACGTCCAGTTTACTTGTTCCGTATATTACCTTTCGGTAAACTACCGTCCGGTGTAAAGGAAAGCATTGAACAAGCAACTGTTAAGGCAATGTCCCGTGACATGCTTTTGATTATGGTCTATAACGTGTCGGACGCAATTACTATCCTTGGTAGGAGCAATAGTAAAGCTCACCCTTATAATTTGTCGGTCTGGCACAAGGTCCTGTCTTTGACCATGCTATGCAACCACCGTTCTTACGGTTGACACCCGATTTAGTTCAGGTGACCTAATGAATTCCAGGTGAATTCCTAGGATTTTACGTTCAATGGTAATGAACGCATTGAAAATAGGGTTTTCAGAAAATAAATCGGTTTGTAATTTTGATCAAAATATTTTCTCGTTTAAGCTCGAGTTTAGATATCATTGAATTCCATGAGTTTGTAATTCTCAATCTTTAAGGTCAATCTCTAGGATTGAGTAATATCAGTCTTAAAAGCTGATTTTTGATCTTTAAGGAGATTATCCTTTCTGGGGATCTGATTCATTAGTCTTATCAAGCTAATTTGCACGGTGCCCCCCCATTGTACGAGATAAATCCTTCTCATGGTTAGGATAAATCTGACCACTTGGCGACCCTGTTTAATGCTGAGGTCCGTGGATTTCCTGCTGATTTTAGTGATGACTTTTCTAGATTTTTCGTCAACCTACAGCTGGTCTGGACGACAACTTCATGACCTAAATCAAGAAGCGCGTGTCTTTTTCGGAAGACTTTACTTCCTTTTAATGATGGAATTGATTCATCGTGTAGATCCATCTCTTCTTTTCTTTCATTGGGTAAAACAGTTTAGTTTAGTCCAAAGCAAAAGTATTTTCAGTTATTTGTTACAGATATATGTGACATATGTTTAAAATAATTTGGTAAATTTTCCCACACTTGGCTTTTATTTTCCTTTTTATCGTCCTCTATTCCATTTTAAATGAATTTTAACATTTTAGTTTGTTTCTCAATTTATGTCCTTTCCGAGGTAACAATAATTTCGGTGTTAAAACCTAGTTTTATCGTTCATAAATATGTATAAACATGATTTTAATTCATTTAATTGAAAATTTTGAAAAATTTTACTAGAATTGGGTAGTCAGTATATAAGACTAGGGCTGTTCTTTTTTATCAGAGAGCACTAGATTCTAATACAACTACTGCTTTACTAGTATTTTTAATGGTAACCAAGTGTATAAAGTAAAAAAATTTTAAAATCCGAAAGAATTTAACCCCTTCCCACACTTAAGATCTTGCAATGCCCTCATTTGCAAGAAATCAGTAACAATTTAAATTATTGAGGGTGATTTGTGTGAAAATGATTAAATTTTTACCAAAGTTTCCAAATATATTGGCGTTTGTTTGCTGAATGATAAATGGTGCACATCATTTGTTCATCCCGTCTTGTTGTTATTTCACATATATTTTGCATCTTGTCGTCAAAATTAGTTGCTTTTGCTGAACTTAATGCCAGTCTTTGAAAATGCGTTGTTTTACCCTGTTGTGTAAATAAGATAAACTGCAAACATATATACATATTTTTGAAGTTTGGTTTATTACCCCACATTCAAAAATTATTAAAATCTAAGAATAAAAGTTAGATAATTATAAAAATGATTACAATATTAACAAAAATATTAAATGTATCAATAATTACAAATTACAAAATAATAAAAAAAAATAAGTAAACTAAGGATGATATTGGTACCAATAGGGGTTCCACGCATAACCATAAGTGCTATAGAATGCTTCGGCAGGGTCATACGTAGGATATGGTGGCTGCATCTCTATCGACCAAGGAGGGAAGACGGGTTTCGGTGTAGGAATATAGTTTCTACCTATATGTTGGCAATGCGCTATGATCTGGTTCTGATGAACTTGCCAATCTTCAAATGCTCTCTGTCTAGCATTTTCGTATTCCTGAGAAGCTATAAACCTATGCATTTCTTGCATCTCATTCCCCCCTCCTACATTACCTTGTTCCTGGTTTCTCTCTACCTGTGGATGTCTACCATTGTATCGTACTGCGGCGTTATTTCGCCGCTTCAAAACTTTCGCACCATGGTATACATTTAAACCTATAGTGTCGCGGGGTTCCGGCTCTTCTACTAATAATCCCCCCCGACTTATATCCACACCGAGATATTCACCAATCAAAGTAATAAAAATACCACCTCCTATTATGCTATGTGGACGCATCCCCCGAACCATAGCTGATAAATAATAACCCACACAATATGGTATACTTACAGCGCTGTGTGGGTCTCGAATATACATATGGTAAAACAAATCTTGTTCATTTACCTTTTCTTTGTTTTTACCCCTTTGTGTAATCGAATTAGCTAAAAACCTATGTATTACTCTTAATTCGGCTCTATCTATATCCAAATAAGAGTAGTTTCCCCCTTTGAAACGGTGATGGCTTGTCATTTGACTCCACACACCGTGTGTATCAAAATTCTCATCTATCTTTCTACCGTTTAGTATCAATCCTCTACAATCGGCAGACGCTAATTCCTCAGGCGTATATATACGTAAAGCCTGAGCCATGTCCAGTAAAGACATGTGGCGCATCGAACCGCCTAACAAAAATCTAATAAAAGAACGATCGGTTAAACTAGCTACCCGATCATTCAACTCTATACTACATAACAACTCTTCACACCATACTTTATATACAGGTCTGCGTATGGTGAATAAACATATCCAGTCATTAAAAGAAGAATTACCATACCTCTGTACCAGTAATTCCCTAATTGGCCCGGCCAATTCTACAGCTTCCAAGGGTCCCCATTCTATGACCCTCGGTACCTCAACAACCTTGGAACGAAGAGTATGCAAACCCCGTTGATATTTTGGATAATCTATCCAAAGTCTGTCAAATCTCAGGTTCGGGTGCAACTGTTCCAAGTGCATATCTGAAAAGGTCATGACTGGATGAGGTACATCCTGCTTGTAGTAGTTATCTACCTCCTGTTGTTCCAAGTTCTCAGCAGGAGCATGGCGGGCTTGGGATGAAGATTCACCCCTTTCATTCTGCAAAACACATCAAACACAAATTTTGTGCATCCAAATATGCATTAGTGTCAGCAAAATCATCAATCAAAATAATTACAATGACATTATCAATTTATATCAAACTTAAGCTTATTTTCACATTTTTATCAAATCTACACTTTTTCAAATAAGCATATACGAAAATTTTCGCCAAGTTCATAAGCATTCAACTCAAATAACATGTCAAAATAATCATTACTAGCAAATAAACAAGTCTCAAATGGCATTATCTTTCAAAAATCAAGTTCATGAATTTTGGACTTGAAAAAGTCCACTTTAATTCTCAAAATCATGTTTAGGCTCAAAGTTTGGATCATTTAACTACCTAGACATGTTACACTACTCAATTTAGCAACAATTCATGACAAAAATCGGCCATAACCTGTTTATATCAAAAAGCCCCAAATTGCTCAAGAACACAAACCCTAGATTATTCAAAATTTGAAGTTTAAGGCTTCTAATCATGTTAAACAGCATCAATCTAGGTTATACAAGCATAATACATAAACAATTTAAGTCTAATTACACTAAAAAGCATCAAAATCAAATTGGGGAAAAATAGCTCAAGAACACTAAAATTCGAATTAAATGGTGTTTAGGTGTAGAAATTTACCGTTTTTCTTGAGTAGTTCTTAGATATCATCCTTCTCAACATGATTTTAGCAAAAAATTTGGTGATTAACGGTTAAAAATTGAGATTTTTGGGGGTGATTTTCGGTGGTTTTCGCAGCTATTTCGCTGTGTTTTTCGTGTGTTTTTGTGTGGTTTGAGTATACTGATCTTTCAGCTATTTTTATTTTTTTTTCTGTGTTTTGGTCCCTCCGCGACTCGCGGAGATTTAGGCTCCAAACTCCGCGAGTCGCGGAGTTTACCCTTTTTTTTTTTTTTTTTTTTTTTTTTTTATAAACTTTAACTTATAAAACAATTAAGAAATTAATTTTAAAATTTTGTTTCCCTTGTTATTTAGGACGAGGTCGTTTCGGATCGATGTCCTAGTCCGTCCCTCGACAAAATTTTAAAATTTGTCTTTTTGTAGCGATTGTTTTAAAAGCTAAGATTTTTGGGTTTTTTCAATGTTTTTGGCATACTTTAAATCAATAAGATTAAAAATAATGATAATAAAAGTTCTCGTCCCTCCCTCGGGTAAAGCAATTTCGGTTCAAAGACCTAGTCTTCAACTTACGACGAATTTTAAAAATCATATTTTTAACTTAATGAGATAAAGTAAATTTTTGTTTTTAAATTCACACAACATAAATATAAAATTCAAAATTAAAAATTAAAAATTAAAAATTCACACCAAACTTAAAATTTGAAATGCATAAAATTTAAATTTCATATTTTAAAAATTAAAAATTCACACCAAACTTAATTTAAAAATTCATAAATTCATACCACACTTATATTAATTTTTCAAATATTTACAATTTTAAATATATTGTTTTTACAAAGTTTACAATATTAATTTAAGATTTAAATATTAATTTTAAAAACATGGTAAAAATAAAATTAAAAATCTTTTTGTCTTTTTATCCCACTTTAATCAGTCAAATATTATCAAAAATATGCGCCCCTCTTTTCGGTAAAGTAATTTCGGTTCCAAGACCTAATTTAACTCATGACGAATTTTTGAAATATTTTGGGTTGATTGATTAAAGATATTTATACCTTAAAAATAAACGTTAAATTTCGCAGTGATGTAATAAATTTTTGAATGATATCAATAATTTCGGTCGCCAAACCTAATTTTATTCAATACCAATTTAATACTTTTTAGCGAACAAATTAGCGTTTATTATCAAAAGGTTAAAAATAAAAATAAAAACTGTACATACATACCTGTGAAATAGATTTCTTAGTTATATGATCTATTATATTCATAAGATAGTCGGTTTAATTGGTTTTCCATGACTGCATAGGCGTAACCTCGAGCATTCATTGTCTTTTCTTCTAAACATATGAACGGTCCGTCTCTGCATAAAGTAACAAATTCGGTATTTGAATAGGTTTGATTATTTGAACATTTACCTCCATGTGACCATTTTCCGCATTTGTGACATCGTTCTAGGTGTCGTGCTCTTCTTTTCGCTGCGGATTTTGATTTTCCTTTACCAAATTGTAACTTATTATCTTCGCATCTGGATCCTTTTCTAACTCCGTCCATTCTTTCTCTGATTACTGATACTATTTCGCTCGGTAGTATGTCATTATTTCTTTTAGTGATCAAAGCGTGTAGCATTAGACCATGGTTTAATTCACAGGCAGTCTTCATTTCGTAAAAACCTAAAAAAATAAAAATTCAGAATGGGGGGAGAAGACTAGTTCTTTAGGGTCTGCTAGGGAAAGACCATACGTGTTCCATTTTCGAGAACTACACGAAAACAGACAATCTAACTCTAACAGAAATACATATTATCCTTTACAGACTTGATTCTCCCCACACTTAGTTAGCTGTGGTGTCGAAATTGTGATTAACTTCGTTGTCGACTTCCATCGGACCCTTTATGTAATGTTTAACTCTGTGACCATTAACTTTAAATTCAATCCCATTTGAATTTATTAATTCTATCGTTCCGTATGGGAAAACTCTTTTGACTATGAATGGTCCAGACCATCTTGATTTCAATTTTCCAGGAAATAGCTTGAATCGTGAATTGAAAAGAAGAACTCCGTCTCCTTCTTTGAATTCTTTTGAACTTCTGATTCTTTTATCATGCCATTTCTTCGTTCTTTCTTTATAGATTAACGAATTTTCGTATGCTTCATGTCTTAATTCTTCTAATTCGTTTAGTTGACTTAATCGTAGACGTCCGGCTTCATGTAAATCAAGATTACATGTTTTCAAAGCCCAAAATGCTTTGTGTTCAATTTCTACTGGAAGATGACATGCTTTTCCATACACAAGTCTAAAAGGTGTGGTTCCAATTGGAGTTTTGTAGGCTGTTCTAAAAGCCCAGAGTGCATCCTCCAATTTAATGGACCATTCCTTCGGATTTGATCCTACGGTTTTCTCTAGAATACGTTTTAAAGCTCGGTTGGTATTTTCAACTTGTCCACTTGTTTGTGGATGATATGCGGTGGAGATTTTATGAGTTACTCCATATCTTTTAAGAACTTTCTCAAGTTGATTATTACAGAAATGAGTACCCCGATCACTTATTAAAGCTTTCGGTGTTCCAAACCTTGCAAAAAGACGTTTTAAAAAGTTGACTACAACTCGTGCATCGTTAGTTGGGAGAGCTTGTGCTTCCGCCCATTTAGATACATAATCAATGGCTACGAGTATATATAGATTATTATGAGATTTTGGAAATGGACCCATAAAGTCAATACCCCAAATGTCAAATACTTCACATACTTGGATGACATTTTGTGGCATTTCATCACGTTGACTTATTTTTCCGGTCCTTTGACATGCATCACAGGATTTGCAAAGAAGGTGTGCGTCTTTGTAAATTGTAGGCCAATAGAATCCAGCTTCATAAACTTTTCTTGCTGTTAGTTGAGGCCCATAATGCCCTCCTGTTGGTCCTGTGTGACAATGGTTTAAAATTTTACTAGCTTCATCTCCAAATACACATCGGCGTATTATTCCATCGGGACAACTTTTAAACAGATGTGGATCTTCCCAGAAATAGTGTTTTATATCACTGAAGAATTTCTTTCGTCTTTGGTACGATAATCCTTTTTCAAGGAATCCACAAACTAAGTAGTTTGCATAGTCTGCAAACCATGGAATTTCTTTATAATCTATCTTCAATAGATATTCATCAGGAAAGTTGTCTTGTATGGCCGATTCATTCAAAACTTCTAATTCGGGATTTTCAAGACGAGAAAGATGATCAGCGGCGAGATTTTCTGCTCCTCTTTTATCTCGGATTTCAATATCAAACTCTTGTAAGAGTAAGATCCAACGGATTAATCTTGGTTTAGCATCTTGTTTTGAAAATAGGTATCTAAGAGCAGAATGGTCGGTATAGACCACCGTTTTTGCTAGAACTAGATATGATCGAAATTTGTCAAAAGCAAAGACAATAGCAAGGAGTTCTTTTTCAGTAGTTGTATAGTTCGTTTGTGCTCCTTGTAACGTCTTACTAGCATAATATATAGGTTGAAATCGTTTTTCAATCCTTTGTCCTAAAACGGCTCCCATTGCAAAATCACTTGCATCGCACATTAGTTCAAATGGTAGATTCCAATTTGGTGTTATCATGATCGGCGCATTAGTGAGTTTTTCTTTAAGAATATTAAAAGATTTGATACATTCATCTGAAAAGATGAATGGCGCATCCTTTTCTAGGAGTTTATTCATAGGAGTGGCAATTTTAGAAAAATCTTTTATGAAACGTCGGTAAAAACCGGCATGCCCTAGAAAACTCCTAATTCCTCTAACATTGGTGGGATGTGGAAGTTTAGCAATTACATCTACTTTAGCTCTATCCACTTCAATTCCTTCTTTTGAAATTTTATGTCCAAGAACGATGCCTTCTTTAACCATGAAATGGCATTTCTCCCAATTAAGTACTAGATTTGATTTTTCGCATCTAATTAGCATTCGTTCCAGATTAACTAGACATGATTTAAATGTATCACCGAAGACTGAAAAGTCATCCATGAATACTTCCATGCATTCTTCTATCATGTCATGAAAAATCGCCATCATACACCTTTGAAAGGTTGCAGGGGCGTTGCAAAGTCCAAATGGCATGCGTTTGTAAGCAAAAGTACCATAAGGGCACGTGAATGTGGTTTTCTCTTGGTCCTCGGGTGCTATTGGAATTTGAAAATATCCGGAAAATCCATCTAGAAAACAATAGTAACTATTTCCGGCTAATCTTTCCAACATTTGATCTATGAAAGGTAAGGGAAAGTGATCTTTTCTGGTGGCGTCATTTAATTTTCTATAATCAATACATACACGCCATCCTGTTACAGTCCTAGTAGGAATAAGCTCATTTTTCTCATTTGTGATGACAGTCATGCCACCCTTCTTAGGTACGCATTGAACTGGGCTTACCCATGGACTATCAGAGATTGGATATATCAAACCTGCATCTAGCAGTTTAATAATCTCTTTCTTAACTACATCTTGCATATTAGGATTTAGTCTTCGTTGGCGTTGCACATACGTTTTATGACCTTCTTCCATAAGGATTTTATGTGTGCAATACGAAGGACTTATTCCTTTAATATCATGAATCTTCCATGCAATGGCTGGTTTATGAGCTTTCAACACAGAAATGAGTTGTGATTTCTCATTTTCAGTAAGAGAAGACGATATTATTACAGGTAATTCAGATTCACCTTGTAAATAAGCGTATTCCAAATGGTTTGGAAGTGGCTTTAACTCTAATTTCGGAGGTTCTTCTATCGATGATTTATATCGATATCTGTCTTCTTCTTTTAGCATTTGAATTTCTTCTGTTGTTGGTTCATATCCATTAGCTATAAGTGTAGCTAACATTTCAGCTTCATCAATTGGTTCATTACCTTCTCCTAAAGAACATTCTCCTGTTCCTTGTAATTCTGGAAATTCTTCTAATAATTCTGCATGTGCATCTATAGTTTGAATATAATAACATGTATCATCTGCAGATTGCGGTTGTTGCATTGCTCTATCAACTGAAAAGGTAACACTCTCATCCTCTATACTTAGGGTCAGTTTCTTACCGAACACGTCTATCATTGCTTTAGCCGTGTTTAAGAATGGTCTTCCTAATATGAGAGGAACTTGAGAATCTTCTTCCATGTCCAGAACAACAAAGTCTACTGGAAATACTAAAGTACCAACTTTAACTAGCATGTTCTCCATTATCCCTCTAGGATATTTTATTGATCTATCGGCTAGTTGTATGCTTATTCTGGTTGGTTTCAATTCTCCAAGGTCTAGTTTAGCGTATAGTGAATACGGTATTAGATTTATACTAGCACCTAAATCAGCCAATGCTTCTATTGAACTAAGACTACCCAGAAAACATGGAATTGTGAAACTTCCTGGATCAGATAGTTTTTCTGGTATCTTATTCAACAGCACTGCTGAACAATTAGCATTCATAGTAACAGCCGAGAGTTCTTCCATTTTCTTTCTATTCGTGATTAGATCTTTCAAGAATTTAGCATATCTTGGCATTCCTGAAATCACATCAATGAAAGGAAGATTTACATTTATCTGTTTAAACATATCCAAGAATTTGGATTGCTCGGCTTCAAGTTTCTCTTTCTTCATTTTACTCGGATAAGGAAGTGGTGGTTGGTATGGTTTAACATAAGGTTTATCCTTAACTGTGTTATCTTCATTATCCTTTTCAACTACCGGTTCTTTTTCCTTATCTTGATCAGGTTGTGGTTCTTGTGGAGTAGGAATAGTTTCATCAGAAGTTACAGGTATTTCAGGTGGTTTAAGTGTTGTACCACTTCTTGTGGTAATAGCTTTAGCTGTTTCATTCCGGGGGTTAGCATTTGTATCACTAGGTAGACTTCCCGGTTTTCTTTCACCTATTAACCTTGCTAGGTTACTTACTTCTTGTTCCAGATTTTGAATAGAAGCTTGTTGATTTCTAAATGCTTGAGCATTTTGTTCATTGGTTTGTTTTTGAGATGTGAAAAACTGCGTTTGAGTTTCAACTAGCTTCGTCATCATATCTTCTAAATTCGGCTTTTTATCATCGGTTTGTTGTGGTGGTTTGTTTTGAAAATTTGGTCTTTGCTGATTGTAAGTATTATTGGATACTTGTTGATTGCTAGGACCTTGTTGGTTGTTGTATGGAATATTTCGGTTATAATTCTGGTTTTGATTGTAAATCGGTCTTGGCGGTTGATAATTATTTTGATAATTATTTCCAGGCCTTTGGTTTATGTATGAAATATTCTCTCTTTGTTCCATTGTTAATTCAATACTGAGACAATCTTTTGTCAAATGTGGTCCTCCACACTGCTCACAACTAATTCGTATTGAGTGAATATCCTTAGTCATCTTTTCCATTCGTCTCTCGAAAGCATCTATCTTTGCGGAAATGGAATCTAAGTCATGGCTAGAATCGGCTCTAGCTGCTTTAGATGATCTAATGATATCTTTTTCTTGGTGCCACTCATGTGAGTGGGAAGCAGTGTTATCAATAATTTTGTAAGCATCATTTTCGGTTTTCTTCATAATAGAACCACCAGCTGCTATATCTATATCTTTCCTTGTAGTGATGTCGCATCCTTGGTAGAATATTTGTACTATTTGACAGGTGTCTAAACCATGTTGCGGACATCCTCTTAACAACTTTCCATATCTTGTCCACGCCTCATATAGAGTTTCATTTGGCTTTTGTGTGAACGTAACAATTTCTGCTTGAAGTCTTACGGCTTTAGATGCAGGAAAGAATTGTTTAAGAAATTTATCAATTAAAACGTCCCATGTATCAATCGCCCCTTCAGGTAACGATTCCAACCAATCTTTGGCTTCTCCCTTTAAAGTCCAGGGAAATAACATGAGATATATCTGTTCATCCTCCACTTCTCGTATTTTAAATAGTGTGCAGATCCTATTAAAGGTACGTAGATGTTCATTTGGATCTTCCTTCGGCGCACCACTAAATTGGCATTGATTAGTCACCATGTGTAGAATTTGTCCTTTGATTTCATAATCTGGCGCATTAATGTCTGGATGAGTAATTGCGTGACCTTGGCCAGTGCGTTTAGCTCTCATTCGGTCTTCCATACTTAAAGGTTCCAGATTCTCCATAATTGAATTTGTTGAATCGGTATCACTAGATGCTTCAGATTTAATGGTTCGTTCCTCAACAATCTCTGTTTGAATGATTGGTGGTTCTGGAGGAAAGTTTAATGGTTCAGGATCTACGAACCGTTCCTGAATATTTTCTGGATTCTCAATTGTGAGGTTGGGTTCAAAAAATGGATTATCGGAAATTTGAACTGAAGTACTTGGTCGACTGGATGACGATTCTAAAGAAAAATCAACGGCGGTTATATTTGTTAAACGATGTCTTGATTGAGTTACAGGTGGTGAACGTACAAAAGGTGATGAACGTCTTGCTCGGTGCATTCACAGAATATCCTATTAGTTTTTAAAAGGAAAGAAAAATTATAATAAGTTATCCAATCAATAGACTTTTCTGATTTTGCCCACGTTTCGAATAGCCAAAAGATGCAGCAGAGGGGCAGGATTCGTTTGGTCTCAATATAATTGAGGACTGTTTGGCTCCAATAACCCGGTCCACGTACAAATCCAACTATTACTACGAACCAGAAAATTTTGATGTCTATCAATTTAACTACTCAAAATAAATTTTCGTAATTTTAAGAAATTTAGATAAGAAGTAGAATAAAATTCTAAGTCCTAAAAACTAGAATGGCGAGAAATAAGAGAGAAAAAGATTGCGCGTCGAAAAATGTCGAAAAAGAAAAAATGGTTGAAAAATAAAAGGTGACGGAAAAATAAAAGAAACTTATCAAAACTTAAAAATACTTAACTAATTTAACCTTATTACTACAACTAACTTAAAATTATAATCGCAAATTGATATTACTAATTGGAATGATAATTGGTACATAGTAAAAGGTCTAAAAATATTAAAGCTTACAGGAAAAACTAAATCCCAAATGGAAATAACTTAAAAAGAAACTAAAACTTAAAAAGGCGTCGCAAAATTCTAAAGCACCTAAATCTTAGTCTAAAGAAAAAGCACTTAAGGAATTCTACGGCAAAGCCTAAAAATCTAGGAGTAAAAATAACTATAGCTAAAACTAAGTTTAAAATTAAATATGAGCTAAAAAATACAAATATTACGCTACAACGATTAAAAAGGGACAAAATATAAAAATATACAAAAAGTTGTAAAAAGTACAATTTTTATAAAAATATTATTTTTATATTATTATTTTATTAAACTACTAATTTTACAATTTAATAAAACTAATTTAACTAAAATATATAAATAAAAAGTAAAAGTAAAATTAAAACTAATAATAATAATAATAATAATAAGGTTTAATTAATAATTAATATTAATAATATCCCGTAATTAATGCTCGATTAGGGCTTCCTTGTCGCCTGTCAGAAACCCTCCGCGAGTCGCGGCAAATAAAGAAGGAAACCCCGCGAGTCGCGGGGTTCAGGAATTCAGTTGACAGCTTTGTGTTTTTACGCGTTTTTCTTTATTATTTTTTTTTTTATTTTTTTTTTTTTTATGTTTTCTGTTTTTAATTTAAATAAACGATTTTAAAATAAAACTTATATTTTTATAAACTAAAATAGAAATAAAGAAACTTATAAAACTTAAATATTTACAAAATCTTAAAAATACATATATTTTTGTTCTTCTTTTTATATTTTTGAATAATTAAAACGTATTTTTTTCAAAAGCGAATTTTTAATAAAAGTAACTAAAAATCTTTTTTTTTTTTTTTTTATATTAGCGTTGCGCTTCCGGCGTTTAAGAGTTTTTCCCCGGCAGCGGCGCCAAAAATATACTTGATGCGAAGCGAGGTGTATATAAAATAGTTATTATTTTACTAGGAAAACACTATTAAATACGATACAATTTTACACAAGATATTTTTTATTTATAGAATGGATATACTTAAACCTTGCTACAACACTTATAGGCAGTGTACCTAATCGTACAGTAGTGTAGTTTTTAGTAAGTCCGGTTCGTTCCACAGGGAAATCTTTAAACAAAGCTCAACGCTATATTAGTTTACTTTTATAAAAATACAAATATATATAAGTAATATTATTATTATAAAGGGGGGTTTTTACCGTTTTAATGACCGGTTTGTCGATTTTAAGACTTTAGTCGCAGTTAAAACCTAATGTAAAAAAATAAATACAAGACTTTAAATTAAAGCGTAAAGTAAATAACGATAATGAAATTGCGAATAATAAAAATGCGATAAAATAAAATTGCGATAATTAAAAAGTACGATAATTAAAAGTGCGATTAAATAACAATAAATAAAAGTGCGATAATTAGAAGTGCAATTAAATATAAAATAAAGGAAATTAAATATGAAATAAAAGAATTATGCTTATTTAAACTTCCGTAATCATGATGTTTGACGTGTTGATTTTAGTTTTATGCCCATGGGTTAATTGTCCTTTGTCCTGGATTATTCAATATGTCCGTCTGGTTTTTGTCCATAACAGTCCATCAGTCATAAATATAAATTGCAAGTGTCCTTGTCAAATTATTATTATACCCGAAGATAAATATTCCAACTAATTGGGGATTCGAATTGTAACAAGGTTTTAATACTTTGTTTAATGAATACACCAGGTTATCGACTGCGTGTAAACCAAGGTTTTACTACTTTGTTAACAATTACACCAATTACCCTTGAATGTAATTTCACCCCTGTTTTGATTATTCTAGTGGTTATTAATCCATTCCCGTGTCCGGTTAAATGAACGATTATTCGTACATATAAATACCCCGCCCATCGTGTCCGATCGAGTGTATATGGTAATTTATAGGGACGCCCAATTGTAAATCTTTATATTAACATTAACAAACTTTCATTTAGTTAAACAAATATAAAGCCCATTAATAGCCCATAGTCTAGTTTCCACAAGTGTCGTTCTTTTATCCAAACCCCAATTATGGTACAAAGCCCAATTACCCAATTTTAGTAATTAGCCCAACATCATGATTACTTCGTTTTAAATAAGCATAATAATAACTTAGCTACGAGACATTAATGTAAAAAGGTTGAACATAACTTACAATGATTAAAAATAGCGTAGCGTTACACGGACAGAATTTCGACTTACACCCTTACAACATTCGCTAACATACCCTTATTATTAGAATTAAAATTAAAATTAAAATTAAAATATAAATTATATATATATATTACTCGTATGAATGAGAAGAAAAAAGATGTTGAAATTTGATCAGAATTCGGTTGGCTTTATAGCCAGAGTTGAAAATTGGGGCTCCGCGACTCGCGGCAAAATGCCCTTAAAACTCCGCGAGTCGCGGAGAGGTATTTACAGCTCACACCCTTGGAGTTTCTTGCTGCCGACGGTTTTTATTATATATATATAATATATATATAATTAATATAATTAATTATATATTATATTATATTTATATACATAGTTAACTTGTAATTTTTAGTCCGTTGCGTCGAGCGTTAAGAGTTGACTCTGGTCCCGGTTCCGGATTTTCGAACGTCCTCGCGTACAATTTAATATCTTGTACTTTGCGTTTTGAATCTTGTACTCTTGTGATTTCGAGACGTTTCTTATCAATAATTGGAACCTTTTTGATTGTCTTTTGTACTTTTGAGCTTTTTGGTCGTTTGCGTCTTCAATTCGTCGAATCTGTCTTTTGTCTTCACCTTTTATTATTTAAACGAATATCACTTGTAAATAGAACAATTGTAACTAAAAGCTTGTCTTTCTTGAGGAATAATGCTATGAAATATATGTTCGTTTTTAGCATTATCAATTACGGAGGAACTTTCAAAAGCTGTCAAGTAAAGTTTACAGTAACATATACGCTAAGATATGAATTAGCAGATACGCTATGATACGAATTTTTCCTATACACTATTCATGCAATCAATGCAATAAGACGTGTCTAGACTAGAAATGATAAGCAGGTAATTTTCGACAAGAAATGATAAGCAAAACTGTTGACATGCAGACACAGTCGAAGTCCAGACTTACGAATGTATCCTAACAACTATCAGTTAGACACACTAATGCAAGACCTGGTTCACTAGGACCAACGCTTTGATACCAACTGTGACGATCGCTCCAAATCCATATGGACGAACACGTCATTCATCGATTTCATTGCGAGGTATTTGACCTCTATATGATACGTTTTGTAAACATTGCATTCTTTTAAAAAGGCACACCATAAATGAATATTTAAATCAAAGGTTTTCGACATCTGATGATTTCTACATATAGACAATCACCGTAAATAATAGTTTACAATAATACTTCCGTTGACAATGCAGTCAAAATAAGATACATGGTGATGATTTGGTGAATGCAACGTTTCCTTGAAAAATATGTCATGTAAGACTCCATGCACATAGCTTGTCTAACACATAAGCAAACAGCGGAAGACTTCTAGGAAACCTGAGAATAAACATGCTAACAAGTGTCAACACAAAGGTTGGTGAGTTCATAGTTTTATAGTTTCATATAATCTGTATATAAAGGAGGATCACAAGATTTCAGTTGTTTCGTCCAGAAACGTTTATCAAAATATTCTACAAGATTGAGCACCCTGGTAACTAAACTTTAACGTTATAATAAGTACCCATGTTTTAACATACATGCAATCAACATGTACAATACACGCAATCCAACGTGTACTAACCTCAAATAGCATACGTCTTTTTTATAGTTCAGGCTAGGGTTTCTATACCTGGAACAGACGAGGATGTCAAGCCCTATGGATCCATATGCAACTATTCGCGCCCACCAGTTCTTATAACCGGCAGTTACTAGTTACCAAAGCTAAGGGATTTTCGGTTCAAACTCAGTGTAGAGTTTAGTATGTACTTGTATCCATTGCGTTTAAAATAAAGTGCATGTATTCTCAGCCCAAAAATATAGATTGCAAAAGCAATTAAAAAGGGAGCAAATGAAACTCACGCATATAAATCTAGTATTTTCAGTATTTTTAAACAGTCGCATGTATTCTCAGCCTAAAAATATATTGAGTAAAAGGGATCATATGAAACTCACCTTAGTAGCACATAAAGTTGTTCATCATAATCTGACCGAAACTCGGAATATCAAATAATCGTAGATCTCAACCTAGAGAACATATGTTGGTCAATAAATGTCTATCAAGCTAGGTCAGGTCATAGTGTATCACAATCCTAATGCTCGATATCGACATACAAAAGTTATCCAATGTTGTTTCAAAAAGTCAATTTTGACAATAGTTCAACCAACTAGACGTACCTTATATAAGGATTCATTTACACGGCTGGTAATATTTAAAAATCCATTTTATCAATCTTGTAAACAAGTTGTTTAAATCTTAATCGCAAATTCATAAGCAATTCCAATTAACGTCAATTATAATTCAGTTGATCATATCTTTTAATCCATTCATCGAAACTATTCGATGTCTAAATGAAAAGTCATTGATTTTTCGCCAGCTTTCCAAAAACATGTATATCATATACCTTTTACCAGTAATATATGTATTTTATTCGTGATTCATTATAAACTGTTTAGCGATGAAATTTAGCATACAAGCATGTATAAATATATATACTCGAGCACTAGACATGGATACACAATTAATATATAAAATATAAAATATGAGTGCTTACGTATCAGTATTGAGATTCAATATTGTAGGAAAGTACGTAGACGCAACGAAGATGATAAACACTAGATTTGACTTGAGAACAATACCCTTAAACATTACCCATAACCTCTATAGCTATAACCCATAGTTTTCTTATCTCTATCCCGCTCGAAAACCCGTTTTGAAAGTGACACGCCCATAACCTCGTCGTAATATTTTATGTATTAATATTACTAATATTACTAATATTAATGATAAGATTAATAATAATATTAATCTTAATAATAATAATAATAATAATAATAATAATAATAATAATAATAATAATAATAATAATAATAATAATAATAATAATAATAATAATAATAATAATAATAATAATAATAATATAAATACTTACAGAGTAATAATAAAATGAATTCAGAGGCAGAAATGATCGAGCTTTTATAGTTGTGGCCTGTCCCCAGACCCCATGCGATCGCATGGTTCTGAAGGCCAATGGCCATGCGATCGCATGGCCCACTTTTACAGCTCACAAAATTTTGGCAACTAGCTCGTCGACATATTTTTATAATATATATATAATATATAATTTAAATTAATTAATTATATATTATATTTTATTCACGTGCATAGTTAATTTGTAAGTTTTGTTCCGATAAGTTGTACGTCATCACGCGACTTATGTCTCGGTTCCGGTTTTTCGAATGTCCTTTCGTACGCTGAGAAAACTTGTACATTACATTTTGGGACACGTACCTTAGTCAAAATATAGCCTTAAATTATACCTAAATTATATCACTCGAAATATAACTTATACATTTGAGTGTTTTAGTCATTTACTTCTATATCATCGTCTCGCTATTTGTTAAAATACATTTTAAAATAGTGTTTTACTGTAGCAAAGTTACCATAGCAAAGTTTTTTACTGTAGCAAATAGTGATTTTCGAAAACACTGTAGCTTTTCGGGTACTGTAGCAATTCGAAAATACGGTAGCAAATTAGTGTTTTACTGGTTCATCTTAAACGTTTTAGTTAACTTATCTAAATATCAATCAGATAATCAAACCAATAAGGTTAATACACAGTATCATATACACAACACTTTGTTACGTTTTCAAGTTATAGTATATATATATATATCTATTTACATATAATTGTTCTCAAATCATTGAGAATAGTCGATGGGTAATTGAATAGTTCAAGATTTTGGGATTCAGTTTCACAGAATTTGCTTATCGTGTCGGAAATGTTAAAGATTAAGTTTAAATTTATTCAAAAATTTCCGGGTCATCACACTTACTATCTGTTTAACACCGTAATGCTGTATAATGCTTAGTATAATATGATCTCACTAGTATGATGATAAGGTTATTAGTTTAATGTTTGGTCAACTTAACCTGACGGATTCTTTCTGTTTGTGACTCTGTTTAATCAACACGGCATGTTGTTATTCAGTTTCCTAACTGATAACGAGGGTCAAGATTAGAACCTAACCCCCTAACAAAGCTTAGTGCTTTACTGAGGATAACCTACGAGGTTTAGATACACTCTAGTTGTGCAACCATAGTGACATACTTGTCTTGCTCAAAGAGATATTCAAGAGTCTAGAGATATGTAGGTTTGTATAATTAGCTCATCCAACCAGGTCTACTTTATACTAATCAAATCCCTAATCTAGACATAATTACCCTTCCCTAGCCTAAACCTATATCCTGTCAGCATTTCCTTGATCTGCATACTTCATATATCCATCTACCACCTTTACTCTTCCACAAATATGACTTTAGTTTTATCAATACCACTACTAATTCTCTATCCAGGCAATTCAACCAAAGAAAATTATATCCTTGATTTTCAATTCGTTAAACCATAAAAAAGAACGACCCTAGGTCAACTTACGCTTGCTACCTTAGGAAGTAAAAAGTATATTTATGTCCCGCTACTATAAAAATAAATCATCTGCCCCCTCCATTGAGAACCATTTTGTCAACCTTGTTACACGACAAACCGATTTTTTGAGCGATATCAATGACGGACAAAAACGGACTAAGTGGATCGCCTTGTCTTAACCTTTTTTTAATTGGTAAGTCACGAGTCGGAGAGCCATTTACTAACACCGAAGTCTTGTTCGAAATCAAACGCCCCATAATCTACCCATACTAACACCGAACTACCACAATCTCACACCGCACGTTTAATTTCTTCACCATCGAAGTTCCATTCTAGAAAACATACGTCATCAGAAGTAAGTGTGTAATGTGGTTGAATCGAAATAAACTCAACATCATTGCTAGTCACGCCAAATTTCTGTTTATAATACTCGAAAAAATTATCCTTGATAATCAATGGATCCACGATCCAAGCCCTATCCACCATCAAACCTTGAATTTGTTGTTGCCCTCGTATTTGTATAAGAGAACGATGAATTTTTTTAGTGTTTTCATCCCCTTCGACATCCCTTTGATTCTTGATTTCTGGAGCGAGTCAAGTGCTTGAAAATTAGATATATCTAGCTTTTCTTGATAAAGATGATTTATGAGATTAACGATATCAACATCTGCATTACCTGCATCAATAATAATATCTATTTCTTGAATTTTTGCCGAAACCTCATTCAGTCGAATGGTCTCGGATAATCTTGTTGAATGAATCTAGGTTTTAAGTTTAAGTATCAACAGTCTCATCTTTGCTACAATATTTAAAGTTGAGCCATTGTTGATGTCATTCCAAGCACATCTAACCACGTCATCGAAATCACTTCTTTCAAACAAAGAATCAAACACTTTAAAATAAGTCGGCCCGAAATCAATTTTTGCTTGGAATAAAGAAATAGGCGAGTGATCGGCATGCCCACGAGGCATCACTTCACCTTTTAAATCATCTACATCTTCAAGCACATTGTTAGTAATAAAAAAGCGATCGAGTTTACTAAATTTCGTACCTGCTTTATTCCTCCAAGTGTATTGAAGACCACCAAGAGGGAGTTCAAAAGGAGAATTTGCTTCAATAAAATCAATAAAAGCCTCTGCGTCAAGATGGCAAAATTCAGTACCATTTCTCTCGGTTTGTAGTCTCACAGTATTCTAATCGCGGAAGCAAATATACTCTCCACCATGCAATACCTTGAAATCTGATAATTTATTCCACATACTAATTTTATCATTTAGGTGTTGCGGAGCGTAAACATTCACCATATACACCTCAATGTTTTCGCGAAGCCATAAGCCCTTCACAATTACAAAATGATCATCACAAACGCGTTTGGATCCCATAAAAAAATACCTCCCAAGAAACCACGTGCCAAGCTTATAGCATAATCGAAATTATGGTTGCCCCATATTGACCGTAACTGATTCATTAATGGGTTCTTGTAACTGGAGAACTGTACCTTCGAAGAGTCACACAACTCCCTTAACCATTTTCCTTTTAAGAAAATCTTAGACCCGCAACTATTAATAGATACTATTTTCATTGAAAACTACGACCAAAAAAACGATTCACGACAATGCCACAACTTTTTAAATTATACCTGAGCAAATCACCAGCTTCAGTAAGATCATCGACCTCCTGATATGATTCATCCGGTTTATTTTGGCAGTTAACCGAGACCCTAGAAAATTCTTTATTACACCCATCATTTATGTGAGTGTATCATGGTGGAACACGGATTAATTTGTTTATTAGTTACGGAGTATAAATTTCATATATAAAACCCTTGTAGTCTTTAAATGTTCATTTTATCTTTTCTTTTACGGAGTATTTATTTTTTACGTACTAAACTAAGTTTGAAAACAAATACATCTACTTCGTATTATTTTTTTAAGTGTAAAAGTCCATCAACTAATTGATTATATATGATGAACTCTTTACATTTTTTATTATCGACAAAGCCTATAAAGTAACTCCATCCATATATATGTCTTGATCATTTTATCATAATATCATATACTTCTAGCTTATCACACTAAATTGTTAGACATATTAGTTTGGCTCAAATCCAATATGTAGGCTTGGTCCATTAGAGTTAAGTAGATGATTAGGGTTACCTTGTAATCTATAAATACCGAGTTATAATAAAGTTATCATTACGAGGTTACCTTGTTTAACATAAACATGTATAAAACTTCTAAAGATTTGAAATCTCTATCATTTTTTACAATTATAGATGATAAAACAAAACTAAGACAAAATTGTCCAAATCATCCCTGTATTTATGGTTTTTTGCCCAAATCGTCCCCGTGTTAACAAAACTGCATGAATCATCCTTAAATGCCAAATAACGTCCCAAATTAGTCTCTGCCTTAACTTTTGTTCAACTCTCCGTTAGTAAAAAATATACGATTGGTCCCTCAAGTTTCATAAAAGATTGCAACAAACATCCTCTTCATCATCTTCAAGATGAAGCTTTAGTGAAAGCTTAAAAAATCAATTAAATTTATAGGTAGAATTCATATACATTCTTTTCTTAAAGTTAATATGAATTACTCGGTATAAAGAAGAGTTCTCGAGTATAGACTAAATTACCAATCCATCATTTGGTATCATCAGACAAGAAGTCAAATGAGAAAGACGAAAATAATTGTGTTATGGGCTTATAAGCAATACAGAAGCTGCAAAAACTTCATATTATTTATGATGCCCTGCGTTGTGTTATGGGCTTATAAGCAATGCTTTTTAGGGTTAACACTCAACTTTCTTTTCAATGAATGCTAAAATCAAGTGGAAAGCCTCAGTTGGGATGATATGTCTAGTTACATGACAACACATATTTTAGAATAATTCAGCAATCTTACTCAAACACCTCCTAACCAGTATTAATTGCATTAAACATGTGCTTTTTGCACTTGAACCTATCCTAACCCAATTCTAGCATGTACTAAACAGTACCTATTTTGATAGTTATACAAACCGCCCATGCCTTTAAAACCTCAACATCACCATTCACATTATGTAAACTCTTCCATCACAATTCATATTCATATTAACTTTAAGAAAAGAATACTATATATGAATTTTATCGGTAAATTTAATTGATTTTTAAGCTTTCACTAAAGCTTCATCTTGAAGATGATGAAGAGGATCTTTGTTGCAATCTTTTATGAAACTTCATGTTGGGAAATTACGGCCTCACTAATTCTCAACACCCAGCCCAATGATAATATTAAAGAAATAAGAACAATCCACAACACAAGAATTTAACGTGAAAACTCCAAAACAGAAGAAAAATCACGGGCCTCCAAAGAGAGAAATACACTATATCACAAATTGTTACAATGACATAGACAACTCTCTTAAGCCAACTACACTCTCCAAAGTATTTAACTAAAACAACTCCAGAACAAGGGTAAGAAATAAAGAAATAATCAAATACTTAAAGTGTATTGATTGTTGCAAGTTGGAATGATGCGCATGACCTCCTTTTATAACCAAGTCATCCACCTCCAACTTCTTCCTCCCACCGATGTGGGATAACATCCTTCACAAAGTAACCATATCAATTTTTCTATTAAAAAACAAAACCAACAAATCTCCACATTTTTGATGGGAAAAGATAACCATACTTAAGGATAACCGACGCAGATGCTTCCTCGACGACAACTTCAAGATCCTCATCTTCATGCCGTTGACATTATCTCCCAAGAGACAAAACTTGCATCCTCATCGAACATTGTCTAAACCGACAATCATTGTCATAACAGACAATCATAACTCTAAACAGAATTATCATACTCCAACGTAAGAATATAACCACTTAGAAGATCCCATTCTAAGAATTTCACCTCGGCACATGTTGAATAACTAGCTGAACATTTATGGTGCAACTTCCCCGTTTGGCTTTCCGAAAGTTCCATCAGCTTCAACATCAGTTTCCACCACACAACCTGCACCAATGCCAAACCAGTGCCCATGTACAATTGTAGAACCGCAAACGAATATCCCTTTCCATGGTGGCGCGGACACACCATGAGGATGACGTGACTTTAGAGGAATTCGTCACTCTCCATAACAACGGAGACATCATTAGCGCCTTTGGAGCCATTTGCCGAATTAGCTCCACCTGGACAATTAACCCTTACATGCCCAGTTTTCCCGCACCTCCAGCATACCAGATTCTTTCCGGAGTTTCTCTTCCGCCTATCCGAACACAACAGAACCGTACTTTCTGATGACGAGACCCCATTACCTTCCAGTCTTTTCTCCTCAGATAGGAGCTTGCTAATAACGTCTTCAAACTTCAGAGTTTCTTTCTCATACATCAAAATAGGTTTCATGTGCTCATAGGACGATGACAAAGATAATATCAGCCTCAAAGCTTTATCTTCATCTTCCATTTTAACTCCAATAGCCTTCAGTTCTGAAACAATACCATTAAGAATACTCAGATGATCTGAAATCTTTGAACCCCCATCCATTCGCAAAGTATGAAACTTTTCCTTAAGACAAAACTGGTTTGAGATGCCCTTGCCCTGGTACAACTGCTCCAACTTATCCCAAAGTTCCTTAGCCGTTGATAACCCGTGCACATTTGCAAGCACGTTCTTTGCAAGACACAAACGAATCGCACTTGCCGCCCTCAAATCCATATCATCCCATTCTTCTTCATCGAACTTCTTGCTAGAATCACTGCCGGGAACAAGGGTGGGTTTACCCTTCAAAGCCTTGTGTAAATCGGACTGAATCAACACATCCTTGACTTGAACCTGCCACAAGCCAAAATTAATCCTCCCATCAAATTTCTCTACATCAAACCTCATCGGACTGAACTTCGACATCGTATCCGTATCCTAAGAACAACACTTTTTCTGATTTTGCCCACGTTTCAACTGGCCGACAAATGTATTGGAGTGGCGCACAGGATCCGTTAAATTGGAAAATCCAACACCCGGTCCACTACAAATTCTTGACACCACTTACTCCGAATCAGAAAAATATTGTCAAACCAGATACCCTATACGATCAATAGAACTCGTTTCTGATGTGGACGATCCAATCCCGTGGCAACCACAGAACATACTCCGACTCCTATAACCGAGACCCCCCGTCAAACCTGATGCTTTGATACCAGTTGTTGGGAAATTACGGCCTCACTAATTCCCAACACCCAGACCAATGATAATATTAAAGAAATAAGAACAATCCACAATACAAGAATTTAACGTGAAAACTCCAAAACAGGAGAAAAACCACGAGCCTCCAAAGAGAGAAATACACTATATCACAAATTGTTACAATGACATAGACAACTCTCTTAAGCCAACTACACTCTCCAAAGTATTTAACTAAAACAACTCCAAAACAAGGGTAAGAAAGAAAGAAATAATCAAATACTTAAAGTGTATTGTTTGGTGCAAGTTGGAATGATGCCCATGACCTCCTTTTATAACCAAGTCATCCACCTCCAACTTCTTCCTCCCACCGATGTGGGATAACATCCTTCACAAAGTAACCATATCAATTTTTCTATTAAAAAACAAAACCAACACTTCAGGGACCAATCATATATTTTTGACTAACGGAGAGTTTAACTAAAGTTAAGGCAGAGACTAATTTGGGACGTTATTTGGCATTTAAGGATGATTTATGCAGTTTTGTTAACATGGGGACAATTTGGGCAAAAAACCATAAATACAAGGACAATTTGGGCAATTTTGTCAAAAACTAAATATAAGACTTTACTAAATACGGAGTATATACATAATCTAATCAAGGAAAGTTGTAATAGTAATTGTTTATTGGTTATAACTATTATATGATATTTGTTGATGAAACCCGGCAACTTCAATAATATTTTAATGATGTTTTACGCCACTTTGGTGATGTCATTTATAGCTTAGTCTTTCGCCCCCGTTAACTAGGAATATTGGATTCGTGACTGTACACCATTGAAATAAGCCATTTAGTAATAAAAAAAAAAAATATGAGTTTTTAATCAGTGACAACAGTGACTACCGTTTCTTCCGCCACTGAGTACTAGAACTACTTGTCTTTTTCCTCCCTTAATGCCTTAGTTTCAACCGAACAGTGATTATTATGATGACAATCCTCACCCATATAAGCTGCCTTACGTTCATCAATTGGTTTTTTGTTTGTGTGTGTTTATTTAGAACCTCTAACTTATGATGAGAATGAGTATGTGATTGTCGAGATCGAGATTGAGATTGAGATTGAGATTGAGATGTAAAACGTACAAGTTGTATTAAAATTGTGAAGTTAGTTACAAATGACCCAGAATTAATTCCACAACTTGTTTGAACATTAACAAAAAAATGGACTATTATTAGACCAATCTCAACTGTCAAACGCCCTCACCGCCCTGCTTAACTTTCTCGAGGGCGCCGATAGCAGTCCCTTCGCCCTCGGCCGCCCTGGATGCCATCACCGTGGTTTTCGTGGTTTTTAACATGTTTATACACATAGAAATTGGCGAAATTATTACTTGTTGTAGCCATTGCAAATTACAACTGATAGTTTTTTATTTGATTAATATTTATTACTTTTTCATTATATATCCGATTCTATCTCATTTACATCTCTATTTCTTTCTTAATTTCAATTACTATATATGAGTCGCTTCACAATCGTAACGATGATGATGCGAATGAAATGAACGCAATCGCGAATAATTTTAACTATGTTGGTGCTCTCGATATGTTTGATAATTTGGATCACTTAAGTGAGTAAAAAATTTTATACCAATACTAAGAGCACCAAGAAGGTTCATTCCTAGAAATCAGCAAGGTATCGCAAAACGGTTGTGGGATGATTACTTTTTTGACACGCCAATTTTTCCCGGGGATTATTCTGAAAACGATTTAGAATTAGCAAGCCACTGTTATTCCGCATTTTTCAAGGTATTACGAATTACTCTCTCACACACCCATTCCTGATTATTTGACTTATTTTCGGCAAAAACGTGATGCTGCCGGTTTACTTGAATTTAATGTTTTCTGAAAATGTACATCGGCTATACCACAATAAATGTACGTTACTGTCCCCGATTTATTTGATGCGTATTTACGTATTAATGAACAAACACAATATGATTGTTTGGATAATTTTTGCAAAATGTGTGTTTGAGTTATATGCGCTGGTGTATTTGTGAAATTCAAATGCACAAGATGTGGAACACTTGATATTCAATGCCACAACCTTAAGTCTGGAATTCTTAAAACCCCCAAATTCTCTTGAAGAAGAATAAAGATGATGAAGTTAGGGTTACTAATTGGTTAGGAAGCAATACGGATGATGTTTTAACTTAAAGATTTAATTCCATGCGAGAGATTTGTAGACTTATTCCTTGATTAAGCCCTGGTCATTTCCCTCACCTTCTCCCAACACACACTTCACTTTTTCTCCAGCTTTTAGTGTGAGGGAGAAGTGGGGCTGAATTGGTCTTTTGTATCTTTAATAGATTTTACATTTTCAACCCTAGCCCATAAAAGTTCTTACACTCAAAGTCCCTCTCTCATTACACCCGTTAACTAATCCTCACAAGTTAACTACTAATAATATTTAACACATATAAATTCGTCACAATAGTAACTTATAAAAATTGGGATGTTAGAGACTCATACACATCATTAACACTCAATAGCACCTCAGACATACAGTTGTAATTAAGTATAATCAAACAAATTTGCTGCAATCATTTCTTAAGTTGTGACAACCCGGAAATTTTCGACTAAATTTAAACTTAATCTTTATATGATTTCGATACGATAAGCAAAGTATGTAATGTTGAGTCTAGAAAATCTTGAAACGATGTTCATATATTCAATTGACTTCGACTGTTCCCGATGATTCACGAACCATTGCTTGTAAATATGTAAATATATATAAATATGTGTATATATAAATATATGTATAATATATATAATAACATGAACATTAATAAACTATTATATACATTTATTGTTATAAATAAATATGTACAATAAAATACATTGTAATAAAAACTATTATTTTATATGTATATTCCTTGCATATATATATTGTAAAATTTACTTTAATCATTTAATATATATTTATGTGCGTAGTAAATTCTGTTATTTAAAACTGTTTATATATATACATAGTGTATATTAAATATAATTAATTTTGAGCTTAAATGGTAAATGTCTGTAACTTTCTGTTGACATTTAATTATTTTTAAAATAGGTCTAATATATAAATAAGAAGTTTTAAAATAAAAGTTGTTCCAAAATTTGATTAAAAAGATAATAGTTTCAATAAATTTTTTTTACCATTTCAATTTAAGTTTTTGTACTCCGTACATATAAATTGGAACAGAAAATAAATAATTTTCGAACCTTTTTGATCAGGTTTCAAACAGGTAATGAGTGAAATAATTAAATATATTTAATTTAAAAGTTTGAGATTTTTAGGAACACTTTTATACGCTAACTGTTTAGCGTTGTACACGATATAGCAATCCGGGACAAACTGTCGGTAGAAATTATTGGATGCTGTATTGGATGCTGCACGTCTCTTAAATAAATGTAATATATTATTAATATTAAAATATTATTATTATTATTATAGAATTACACTTTGCTTTCTGTGATTGACACCCACTTGTTTTATCATTTCATTCATCAATTAGGAATTTGATTACTGTAGAGATTGTACTACTTTAGTTCTTTTGATTCTTGTGATGTTATAACACCGACCCTACTTATATATTTATATAGACATATAAGATGGATAGGATATATACACATACATGTTTGGTGACTTATTGAAACACACACCCATTAAACAAACTCACTATCACTTATCCCTGCAATATTTGATCACCTTCGACAACCATAAACCAAGTCACCTTATCACTATCATGAGACCAACCGTTACCACACTAGTTTTCTATTGAAATCGAACCACCTTTACCCATCTAAAACCACCACCCATTTAAGCAATATTGAACAATTTTTTTTTTTTTCATTTCAACTATCTGTGTTCATGTTTCTAATCTCGGAGTAACATCTACCACCACAATCCACCAAGACCCATCACCATAAACAACCATCTTTGGTCACCATTTAAACATCACCATGACCATAACCGAACCACCACCACCGGCGAGAACACCATCATTAATCCCTGTTGCAACAGAACCCACGGACCATAAACCGCCATCATCTTCTTCATAACACCCACATACACCATCTTCACTAAATCCCATCGAAACCCACTAAGTTATAAGTTCTGTTTGAAGAACTAGACCATCATCACCACCTCCTTAAAACTCCACTGCAACCATCACCTTCATAATCATTAAGACTAGTGCTACGATACTGTCTTGATTAAACTACTGCTACACTATTTTTTTTTATTTGTTCTCGTCCGAAGAACCACATGAAAATCACTATAGTTGCAGCTGAAAACCACTCAACTATTGCTACTTTTGTCACTGCTAGTGTTGCTAATCAAACAGTGATCATACGATGAAGATGATGACGATGCTACAGTAAAGATGATGATAATGTTAGTGTCGTTACTGCTGCATTTTTGTTTATGTATAATGATTATGATGGGGTGGTTGTATGACTTATGCAACTTACCTTTTTCTTAATAATTTTAAAACCGAATCCTATGAAACCTGGAAACTACAAGTCGGGCCATTTGAATCAAATATACATATTTGGGCTGTGAATTTATTTAATTATTGGGCCAAACCCAAATCCCATCGTGTTAACATGCTGCTGCTCCTGCCATACAATCTGCTGCGGCTATACTCTACTTCTTTGATCATCAATTACATCCGTACAGTTGCAACTCGAATGGTTCGCGTAGAATAATCGTTTGCTATATTTGATGAGGGAAAAATGATGATGTGATTTATATGATAGTGATGAAACGAGGAAGATGATGTTGAAGGTGTTTGATGATGAGTAATAGCGATGACGATTAGGGTGAACGGAAGCTTGGGTTTGTTTTGAGGTTCACGGCTTTATTTTTTATTTTTTTTTATCGTGACAAGTTCCAGGAACAATTTTAACTACCCTAAAATTCATATTGATCTAAGTAAAATTTAATTGGGTCTTGCTGTCGGGCCATAATATTACTAGAGTTAATGTTGGGCTTTTGTAAATCAGTTGGGCCGCGATATTAATTAGGTTATATAAAAATTTGATTCGGGTTATAACAGAATTCAATGGATGGAGGATTGGTTTGGAATGTTGTTGGGTGAATGAAGGGTCTCGGGTTCGATCCCTGCTGGTGCCATATTATTTTTAAGGATTGTTTTGAGGTAGTTTTTCTTTACCAAAAATTATTATTATTATTATTTGTTATTAATATTAATTATTATTAATATTCGGATTATTATTATTGTTGTTGTTATTATTAGTATTATAATTATTAACATGGTTATTATTATTACAAATACAAGTATTAAGTATTATTATTATTATTATTATGTTTATAATAAAATAAAAAAAATGAATATTATTATTATTATTGTTAAGTATTATTATAACTATCATTTTTAACAAATAAATATTTTGTATACAAAATGTATTTACTATATATACTATAACGATATTAATATCTCATGTAACTATATATTAACATTATATAGATAAACATATATATTTTTATCATGTATAAACTCTAAAAAAAAAAAAATTGTTATATAAAATATATAAACTAAATATATTAAATTTATCTATATCTATATAACATATGAGATAACAAGTATATTATTAAAAATAATAAATATATTTATTCGATTACGATTATGTGTGTTAATATATATATACAAATGATATAGGTTCGTGAATCCGAGGCCAACCATATACTTGTTCAATGTCGTAATATGTATTTTTACTACAAAATACAGTATGGTGAGTTCATTTGATTCCCTTTTACTCTTTACATTTTTGGGACTGAGAATACATGCGCTACTTTTACAACTGTTTTATTAAATGCTTTTGAAATACATTTTGAACAGCGAATACATGCAAATGCTTTATTAACTGTTTTACAATATTTATATGTGTGAGTTTCATTAATCCCTTTTTAAATGCTTTTGCAATATATATTTTTGGGACTGAGAATACATGCGCTGTTTTTATAACTGTTTTACGAAATAGACACAAGTAATTGAAACTACATTATATGGTTGAATGATCGAAATCGAATATGCCCCTTTTTATTAAGTCTGGTAATCTAAGAATTAGGGAACAGACACCCTAATTGACGCGAACTCTAAAGATAGATCTATCGGGCTCAACAAGCCCCATCCAAAGTACCGGATGCTCTAGTACTTCGAAACTTATATCATGTCCGATGGAGGATCTCGGAATGATGGGGATATTCTTATATGTATATTGTGAATGTCGGTTACCAGGTGTTCAATCCATATGAATGATATTTTTGTCTCTATGCATGGGACGTATGTTATGAGAAATGGAAATATGAAATCTTGTGGTCTATTAAAATTATGAAATGATTATTTATGATAAACTAATGAACTCACCAACCTTTTGGTTGACACTTTAAAGCATGTTTATTCTCAGGTACGAAAGAAATCTTCCGCTGTGCATTTGCTCATTTTATAGATATTACTTGGAGTCATTCATGGCATATTTCGAAAGACGTTGCATTCGAGTTGTTGAGTTCATCAAGATTATTATTAAGTCAATTATAGTTAGATATATTATGAAATGGTAGGCATGCCGTCAACTTTCGATGTAATGAAAGTATGTCTTTTAAAAACGAATGCAATGTTTGTAAAATGTATCATATAGAGGTCAAATACCTCGCGATGTAATCAACTATTGTGAATCGTTTATAATCGATGTGGACTTTGTTCGGATGGATTAGGACGGGTCCTTTCAGTTGGTATCAGAGCGATGGTCTTAGCGAACCAGGTCTGCAATAGTGTGTCTAACTGATAAGTCGTTAGGATGCATTAGTGAGTCTGGACTTCGACCGTGTCTGCTTGTCAAAAGTTTTGCTTATCACTTCGTGTCAAAAATTACCTGCTTATCATTCTTAGAGAATCACTTGCTTATCATTCTTAGTCTAGACACGTTTTACTGCATTGATTGCATGATTAGTGTATGGACAAAATTCATATCTTGGCATATCTGCTAATTCATATCTTAGCGTATCTGTTATTGTAAACTTTGCCTGACATTTTCTGTAGATTCCTCCGTAACTTATGGGATTTTAGTATTATATATGCATATGTAAATTATGTATTGCATGGTACTAATCTACATCCTATAATCTATTTCTTATCGAAAAAAAAAGAAAAAAAAAAAAAAACCCTTCATCTGATCGTACGAGATGAATCCTGCAACCAGTTCGAGTCCCTCAGATTCCGATAGCTATTCCGATAGTTATCCCGACAGTTATTCCGAATGAATAGTCATCTAAACTCCGGAAGCAACGTCACCAGAATGAATCAACCAATCAGTCATCCCCAATTCATCTGATGGATTCGTAGTCGACTTAGTTAATGGAAACGCGCAGAAGGCAGTCCCTTCCACCAACCGAATTCACCTATTGACAATGAACCTGAAGCGTTTACCGGCGAACCGGTTCGAGACACCATTTTCAGTCTCATTTCCAGGGTAACTCGACAAGATTATATTCTATCCACAATTCTGAATCTTATTCATCTGCTCGTTCCGACCAACAATCATCCTGGAGTAATAAGTCAACGAACTTCGTGCTCAAATAACCAATTCGGAGAATATGGTGCAAAATGTACCAGCTTCAGCAACATCACCGGCACCAACAGTACAATCAATGACAGCACCAGTTCCATCAACAATCCATGCTTCAATATCATCATCTGTACTTTGAGTATGATCTTCGTTCTACGTATCGTTCTACCGCACTTATCTTCGTTCGACATGACGAATATGTAATCTCTAAAGTTTTAGAGATTATTTATTCTAGATCCAACCGAAAAGCAAATGAGTTTAATATCATATTAACTCATTAAATCCAGGAATACATCTGAAGGAAAATATATATGTATATATGTTTTCATAAAGATTGTAATTAAAAATTCTATTGTACAAACTGTTAACGGTGAAAATATTTTAACGGGTAGGTAATACCGGAGGAATATTTAAATTTCACATTAATAAGTTACATTGTACGTTCTTCGAAACTGATTCAACAGTCGTTTACTATCGTACTTACATCCACCGATATACGAATCCGTTCACCACAGAATAACCATTTTCATTCAATTTCATATTTGGATTTTGTCCTATCAGAATCCAACAAGTGGCATAATGAAGAAATAATGGACACAATAAAAATTGATTAGAAACAGACTAATTAACAATATGAAATTTTGTTAAGAAATCACGCTAACAAGATCCTAGCTAACTATTCCTAGTAACTGATTACATTTTATATATCGCAATTTAGTTATCGCAATTTAAATTCTCGCAATTTTACTTATCGTCATTTAATTTCTGTTATTTACTTTACGCACTTTATTTATCGTCATTTAATTTCTGTTATTTATTTTATGCACTTTAAATATCGGGACACGTATACAAGGTTTTGACATATCATATCGACGCATCTATATATATTATTTGGAATAACCATAGACACTCTATATGCAGTAATGCAGGAGTTAGCTATACAGGGTTGAGGTTAATTCTACAATAATATATATAGTTTGAGTTGTGATCGAGTCTGAGACGTATACGGGTCACGACACGTATTAATTAATTCGAATATTATATATTAAACTGTATATGAATTATTGGACTGTCAATGTGGACTATCAACTGTGGACTATCAACATTGGACAACTAAAATGAATTAAAATATTAATTATAACATATGAAACTAAACATTTCTTCAAGCTTGCCACTTGATTTCATCTTAAACCTCATTATATCTTGACGATTACCACCTGCGTTCAAACCTTTCACGATTCTTAAAAACACCTCAATCGAGAGGTTGAACCAAATTCCTTCATCTACGAAAGAAAAGATTGATGCATATAGTTATGCACCTGAAAACACTCAGAACCTGAGTAAATGTTTAACACGTATCTGTGCTAGCTCCTTTAGCATCGTTATTACCGAAAATAGCTTTGCGATCCCTTTTCAAAGTAGCCAATCTTGTCACAGCTCCAGCAAGTCAACTTCGACTTTTCATTTGAAGTAGCTTTACTATAATCCTGATATATACGATTACCCTTTTGATACCGGAGAATTCTTTTATATTCCACTATATTACCAGCAGACGTACCAGCAACCTCGTTGCTCCTTGGCTCAAATATCTCTGACAAATCATTATATTTATTCATTGAAACCCTATCATATACTCATCTGCATCTTGTAACGAGAACTGCCATACCGGTTACCGGGAATCAGCAATCAGTACTTTGAAAACTCATAGCATATCTACATCAACAGTTATATGTATTACATTTATTTCTTAGAATTAAGATCTTTCATTCTGAAATTCTGAAAAGCACCCAGCTTACGAAACAATACATTAAACTTTGAAAAAGCTGAATGAAGCAGTAGAAACTGTAGACAACCGTAAACGACCTTAATCATCGAAAGTGTTATGATAAAGAATAGTATGTTGGAAAAGCTCAGAAATGTTAGAACTGGAAAACGGATTGAGCTAACCACAAAGGAGACAAAGGACAAATACAAAGACCATACACTCTATTCAAAGAATCCAGGTAATTCTGGATCCGTTGAAATCTTTAGAGAATATCTTGCTCCGAATTCATGTTAAAATCTTGCGGAAAATCTTTCTCCATCAACCATCGAACCTAGAAATTTCAAAATATCATCATCAATATCTTCGATATTTCTGAGGATATTTTCATAAATATTCTCATCCGAAATTATATACCTCTTCGTGCTTCCTGTGTATCATTATATCGCAAACATTCAATAGAAAATTTAGTATCGAAAAGCAGATTATGCGAAACTATGAAGAAAGCCGTGGACAAATCACAAAGAATAAGTTTGACTTCAAAGAATCCAAATGATTCAATGCCTGCTGAAGTCTTTAGCAAATATCTTGCTCCTTACTCTAAACCCTTGCGGACAATAGTCTCCATCATCCTCTGATCTTAGATATTCAAAGATATTATCGTATCTTTCATTATAAATATCCTCGATATTTCTGAAGATATTTTCATAACTATTCTTATCTGAAATCATTAATTTCTTCGTGCTATCAGTGTTACATCATATAGAAACTGTTAGTTTCTATATTCTGTAAACTTTCGAGTTTAAACTATGAATGTTATTGAAGTAATGTTGGGAACTGATGCATGAGTTAGTATAATATAATGACACTTGATCAACGTGATTATATTACAGTAAGTCATGCTGAGTTTCTAATGAGACGTGATGATACACAGACCATAACGTCATCATGTGTCATGTTACATGACTCTTACATTCTATTTAATCTATAGACATATCAAGAACATATCTTCCTAATAGTTCTACCTTTTCTATTGAATTCTGGAAATTTAACCAATCAAGATCATGCTATTACAATTTCTCTCTTAGAACATTAGCTATTTTCATTTCGAAACTTCATACATACGAATTCTGAACCAGGATTCGATTGACTTAAGGTCGAGAAGAGAAAACGAAGTTTGCATTAAGAGAGAGAATAAAAGATGTGAGCTGTGAAAATAAGAAAATGAAGAGGATGAATTTATAATGGAAATATCAGACAGAGTAATCGAGGTAGATCACCGTATTTAATTATAGAGATCTTAATTCCCTTATTCGCCGAAGAATCAAATCTTTTAGATTTCAAAGATTCTCTTTAAATTCCTTGAATTCCGGAATTCAAACCAGACTACGTCAAAAGTTATGACGCACCTTGTTTTCTAAAAATTCAACCATGACTAGTCAAAAGTCATGATGAAAACTGTCGTTTTCATTTCACTATTTAGTGATAGCTTCACTCGTACGCTTCACATAATCGAGTCGTTTTATCTATATTATTCAATAATGATAAAACTCTATTTATCAACTCATATTCGTCAGGAAAACATTCTAATGGTTAGCCATGACGACCTCACTCAAATTTCGGGACGAAATTTCTTTAACGGGTAGGTACTGTGACAACCCGGGAATTTTCGACTAAATTTAAAGTTAATCTTTATATGATTTCGATACGATAAGCAAAGTATGTAATGTTGAGTCTAGAAAATCTTGAAACGATGTTCATATATTCAATTGACTTCGACTGTTCCCGATGATTCACGAACCATTGCTTGTAAATATGTAAATATATATAAATATGTGTATATATAAATATATGTATAATATATATAATAACATGAACATTAATAAACTATTATATACATTTATTGTTATAAATAAATATGTACAATAAAATACATTGTAATAAAAACTATTATTTTATATGTATGTTCCTTGCATATATATATTGTAAAATTTACTTTAATCATTTAATATATATTTATGTGCGTAGTAAATTCTGTTATTTAAAACTGTTTATATATATACATAGTGTATATTAAATATAATTAATTTTGAGCTTAAATGGTAAATGTCTGTAACTTTCGGTTGACATTTAATTATTTTTAAAATAGGTCTAATATATAAATAAGAAGTTTTAAAATAAAAGTTGTTCCAAAATTTGATTAAAAAGATAATAGTTTCAATAAATTTTTTTTACCATTTCAATCTAAGTTTTTGTACTCCGTACATATAAATTGGAACAGAAAATAAATAATTTTCGAACCTTTTTTATCAGGTTTCAAACAGGTAATGAGTGAAATAATTAAATATATTTAATTTAAAAGTTTGGGATTTTTAGGAACACTTTTATACGCTAACTGTTTAGCATTGGAGATGATATAGCAATCCGGGACAAACTGTCGGTAGAAATTATTGGATGCTGTATTGGATGCTGCACGTCTCTTAAATAAATGTAATATATTATTAATATTAAAATATTATTATTATTATTATAGAATTACACTTTGCTTTCTGTAATTGACACCCACTTGTTTTATCATTTCATTCATCAATTAGGAATTTGATTACTGTAGAGATTGTACTACTTTAGTTCTTTTGATTCTTGTGATGTTATAACACCGACCCTACTTATATATTTATATAGACATATAAGATGGATAGGATATATACACATACATGTTTGGTGACTTATTGAAACACACACCCATTAAACAAACTCACTATCACTTATCCCTGCAATATTTGATCACCTTCGACAACCATAAACCAAGTCACCTTATCACTATCATGAGACCAACCGTTACCACACTAGTTTTCTATTGAAATCGAACCACCTTTACCCATCTAAAACCACCACCCATTTAAGCAATATTGAACAATTTTTTTTTTTCATTTCAACTATCTGTGTTCATGTTTCTAATCTCGGAGTAACATCTACCACCACAATCCACCAAGACCCATCACCATAAACAACCATCTTTGGTCACCATTTAAACATCACCATGACCATAACCGAACCACCACCACCGGCGAGACCACCATCATTAATCCCTGTTGCAACAGAACCCACGGACCATAAACCGCCATCATCTTCTTCATAACACCCACATACACCATCTTCACTAAATCCCATCGAAACCCACTAAGTTATAAGTTCTGTTTGAAGAACTAGACCATCATCACCACCTCCTTAAAACTCCACTGCAACCATCACCTTCATAATCATTAAGACTAGTGCTACGATACTGTCTTGATTAAACTACTGCTACGCTATTTTTTTTTTATTTGTTCTCGTCCGAAGAACCACATGAAAATCACTATAGTTGCAGCTGAAAACCACTCAACTATTGCTACTTTTGTCACTGCTAGTGTTGCCAATCAAACAGTGATCATACGATGAAGATGATGACGATGCTACAGTAAAGATGATGATAATGTTAGTGTCGTTACTGTTGCATTTTTGTTTATGTATAATGATTATGATGGGGTGGTTGTATGACTTATGCAACTTACCTTTTTCTTAATAATTTTAAAACCGAATCCTATGAAACCTGGAAACTACAAGTCGGGCCATTTGAATCAAATATACATATTTGGGCCGTGAATTTATTTAATTATTGGGCCAAACCCAAATCCCATCGTGTTAACCTGCTGCTGCTCCTGCCATACAATCTGCTGCGGCTATACTCTACTTCTTTGATCATCAATTACATCCGTACAGTTGCAACTCGAATGGTTCGCGTAGAATAATCGTTTGCTATATTTGATGAGGTAAAAATGATGATGTGATTTATATGATAGTGATGAAACGAGGAAGATGATGTTGAAGGTGTTTGATGATGAGTAATAGCGATGACGATTAGGGTGAACGGAAGCTTGGGTTTGTTTTGAGGTTCACGGCTTTATTTTTTATTTTTTTTTTATCGTGACAAGTTCCAGGAACAATTTTAACTACCCTAAAATTCATATTGAGCTAAGTAAAATTTAATTGGGTCTTGCTGTCGGGCCATAATATTACTAGAGTTAATGTTGGGCTTTTGTAAATCAGTTGGGCCGCGATATTAATTAGGTTATATAAAAATTTGATTCGGGTTATAACAGAATTCAATGGATGGAGGATTGGTTTGGAATGTTGTTGGGTGAATGAAGGGTCTCGGGTTCGATCCCTGCTGGTGCCATATTATTTTTAAGGATTGTTTTGAGGTAGTTTTTCTTTACCAAAAATTATTATTATTATTATTTGTTATTAATATTAATTATTATTAATATTCGGATTATTATTATTGTTGTTGTTATTATTAGTATTATAATTATTAACATGGTTATTATTATTACAAATACAAGTATTAAGTATTATTATTATTATTATGTTTATAATAAAATAAAAAAATGAATATTATTATTATTATTGTTAAGTATTATTATAACTATCATTTTTAACAAATAAATATTTTGTATACAAAATGTATTTACTATATATACTATAACGATATTAATATCTCATGTAACTATATATTAACATTATATAGATAAACATATATATTTTTATCATGTATAAACTCTAAAAAAATATAAAATAAATTGTTATATAAAATATATAAACTAAATATATTAAATTTATCTATATCTATATAACATATGAGATAACAAGTATATTATTAAAAATAATAAATATATTTATTCGATTACGATTATGTGTGTTAATATATATATACAAATGATATAGGTTCGTGAATCCGAGGCCAACCATATACTTGTTCAATGTCGTAATATGTATTTTTACTACAAAATACAGTATGGTGAGTTCATTTGATTCCCTTTTACTCTTTACATTTTTGGGACTGAGAATACATGCGCTACTTTTACAACTGTTTTATTAAATGCTTTTGAAATACATTTTGAACTGCGAATACATGCAAATGCTTTATTAACTGTTTTACAATATTTATATGTGTGAGTTTCATTAATCCCTTTTTAAATGCTTTTGCAATATATATTTTTGGGACTGAGAATACATGCGCTGTTTTTATAACTGTTTTACGAAATAGACACAAGTAATTGAAACTACATTATATGGTTGAATGATCGAAATCGAATATGCCCCTTTTTATTAAGTCTGGTAATCTAAGAATTAGAGAACAGACACCCTAATTGACGCGAACTCTAAAGATAGATCTATCGGGCTCAACAAGCCCCATCCAAAGTACCGGATGCTTTAGTACTTCGAAACTTATATCATGTCCGATGGAGGATCCCGGAATGATGGGGATATTCTTATATGTATATTGTGAATGTCGGTTACTAGGTGTTCAATCCATATGAATGATATTTTTGTCTCTATGCATGGGACGTATGTTATGAGAAATGGAAATATGAAATCTTGTGGTCTATTAAAATTATGAAATGATTATTTATGATAAACTAATGAACTCACCAACCTTTTGGTTGACACTTTAAAGCATGTTTATTCTCAGGTACGAAAGAAATCTTCCGCTGTGCATTTGCTCATTTTATAGATATTACTTGGAGTCATTCATGGCATATTTCGAAAGACGTTGCATTCGAGTCGTTGAGTTCATCAAGATTATTATTAAGTCAATTATAGTTAGATATATTATGAAATGGTATGCATGCCGTCAACTTTCGATGTAATGAAAGTATGTCTTTTAAAAACGAATGCAATGTTTGTAAAATGTATCATATAGAGGTCAAATACCTCGTGATGTAATCAACTATTGTGAATCGTTTATAATCGATGTGGACTTTGTCCGGATGGATTAGGACGGGTCCTTTCATAAGTCACCCTCAAATTATCGTCATTATATGAAGCTGTCACTAGATCACCACTATATGCACAAATTCGTGATTGATAGTCGCAGGTATCTCAAAGTATTAATGGATTAATGTCAGAAACTACAAACATTTGAAATATCAAGGAATTGATAATGTGAAGATATTAGAAAAAATAAAGACATGGGGCCCTAATGTTTCCAAACGAATACAAGAAAAAGTGAGGCCGCATTTTATCCTCATCGATACCACAAACACAAGAAGTCTTTGGAAGTTAGTAAACATGAAAAAAGTGATAAAACTAACCACTTGTCTACACTTAACCCAACTCACTCCCTAATTAATGGGATTTATGCGTACATCATGCCCAAATCTTCTACCACTCGCAAATTTTTGATAAGTCTCTACGCAAATATATAATCATTTCCGTATATTGTTTCGGTGATCTATAGTCTTTAATTTTGTCATATGATTCAAGTGTGGTTGCACACTAGACCGGATATATAGATCTTTGAGTTAGTTCAATATAGGATGTATGTTGTCAAATTAACTGAAAGTCTAAAAGTATTGAAGGTTATATATATCGTAAAAATGTTCAACAAAATGGTTAAAAATGTAGTTGAAATATGTAAATAGACATAGAATGACCTATAACATCATAAACTGAATTTCATAATTTTTATTTTTATTTTTTTCAACGAATATATGGAAAAACTTTATAAATTTAGAAGAGTCATCGGAAAGATGAAACCTCCAATAAACTTACAAACCAAAAGACCGGAACATAATTTGACAAAACCTATTCAAAGCTCGCCAAACCAAAAGCTAATATAAAGCCCTACAAAGCGCAAAAAACACAACAAAACATAGCGAAAAAGATAAAATTCAATCTAACCGACACATGGAAGATTAAAAATCGTCTAAATACAAGAAGGAAAAATACCAATGATTGGACCAAAAAACGCTCAAGCGTCTTTAATGAATTCACTATTAGTGCATTTGATTAAGTCCCTAGGCATCTATCGGACGTTTATGAACAATACTTCAGTTATTGGGTTAGCATGATCGCTTGTTATAATCCTATCTATGTTTACTTGTGTATACAGGTATTGCAGGTACATGATATGGAAGTTTGACCTTACTAGACTCTGTCACACGTACGAGTGAAGTCTCACTCGTACGGATGACAAGCTCATACACACAGTTGTGTTGAGCTGAAACCTAAACCTAATTTGTTGGAATTCACACGAGTAATTGACCAACCGTACGAATGAGTCTGCTCACACGTACGTGTGAGAATGTGACCTGTACGGTTGACAGATCAGTTGAGGTATATATAGTGTTATATTCTTCATTTTAGGTTAAGCCTATCATTTGTTTTCACTCAAATCTGGTAACCCTAGCCGATTATCTCTCTGTGCTTCAAGTCGAACACCTTGCTTAAGGTGAATAATAGCTCTAGGTGTTGATCTAATCACACAAATCTTGTTGTGGTTTCACTAAATCAATCCCAAAAAGTATCTCATATTCACTAGAAGGTTCAATATACTTGTTCCGCCTTTGTGTGTGTTGAATCTGTTGAATTCGAAGATTCAAATCATGTGTTATCATTCACTGAACACCTCCAACTCCTCGTCGTGAGTCAATTTCATTTTAGTTTCCTTTTTAGTTTCCATTCTCAGCTTCTTAGCTCGTGTCAATTTGGGAGGCGGTTCTCTATAATTAATGACAATACCTTTATGAACGTCCTCCATATTATTTATAATATTGTTGAAAGCCCAAAAGAGCCGCTACATATATTTCAACAAGAATCCGAAACAATAGGCTTGATACCATTAGATTTGTCGAATTTGGACGCAACGGACCCAAAACCGATTGGGCCCTTTTCACGGCCCTCACAATTTCCATTAGAATCACAACCATTTGACCCAGCGCTCAAGGGGCCCGAAACACCCGACCTAGAACCAATAACACAAACGTCCCTATTAACACGTCAACGAGACGCAATAGAGGATTCCAAGCAGCCATTTATAACCAAATCAGGGACCAAATCAACTGTATCGATCAAGAGTTCATCAACGGAAACGGAGACTGACAAATTAAAGTCGATAGGCGTAACCTTAACCCGTTTAACAGTCACCGTTTTGATTCAATTCCACCCGGTGTAGGGATGCGAACGCTTCCAACAAACAAATAATTGCCCGACTAATTGATCGATTGCGGGACAAAATCGTTCACCTCATCAGCGTTGGCAGGAGTCTTACGGACCAAACACTCAAACGTATAATTGTTCCTCTTACAGAACTTCCAACATTTCAAACAATTAACCTCGCAAACATTACCAGAACAGGAGAACACCAACTCGGCAGAAGCATCTCTCAAGGACTCATCAGGTATAAAAGCATCTTCCATACCCTTTTTTCACTTAAGTAGAAGCACACTCCAAATTAATAGGGTATGACAAATCGCTATCCAAAATTAGCGTCTGCAAAACGTCAGTATAAACCCGAGGGCAATCTCTTATTGTTAAAACATTGCCTTCACAAACGGCACGATTGGAGTTACTCAAATCAAGCGAAGGGAATTCGTTCAATAAAGAACCGATCACACTCATTCGAAGGTAACTCATTAACACGGATGAAAAACAAATCCGGTCCCAAATTATTCTTAACTTCTTTAACCTTATCAACTATCAAAGAAGGCCAATCTAATTCGATAAAAGCATAAGCAACCCTAAATTTCTTGAAATTGGAAGAAGTCCGAGCTACACAAATGACCTTACCAAAACCTACTGCTAATTCCTTGATGTTAGCGACTGGGTAAAAATTATCCGGGATACCAGAGATATTAATCCAAGTGAACCGGAAAAAATGGTCGGCTTAGGAGAAAAAAGTTGCAATGAGAATCAGCATGTCCTTGTTTTAATGATCAACGCATAGTTTCCCCAAATTAGACTCATCAACACACGACAGAATAAAACTATAGCATCCCCAATTGTAAACCCGGCTTCTTAGAACACCCATTCAAGTAAAGCAACTCATTGATTTTTTGTTTGAAGACAGTTTATGATCCACCAAAAGAGCACAAAGACGAAGTTCATACAAGATATCAAAGTTAACATTAATGTTAACTCTTAAACATTATATGTAGAACAAGTCAAAAAGGAAGTATAAGACACGAAAGATTGTTACACCAGAACTACCCACTACAATTGAATTTCATAGTTGTTACACCGCCACTACACACTACAATTAACACATAACCAAACACTATTTATCAAAACTATCGTACTTACCTTCTTGAGCTTTTTCCTTCTTCATAATCATTAAAGTGTGGCTGAACCAACACTATTTTTATACATATAACATGAAAGCTATGACAGAAAAATGCTTATGGTAGGTGGAGGGAGTATACTATAGATAGCGGTCTAACTTACTTTATCTAAGTTTACATTATGAAGTTTATTTTTTCATACTTTCATGAACATTTGAAATTAAATAATGTCAAAATTTGAACTATAAAAATATAAATGTAGACCATTGCCAAAAGTAACGTCCTTAGAGCACGAGAAGTCGCATGTACTCGCCCTCGAACACCGGCTATGCAAGGATCCAACGGTCATCAAATTCCGGTCCGGCGTAGGCTTAGCATAAAAAATCATTGTCGGGCCACAAAGTCGGATAATAGACGCTGCTATCTGATAATTATAGCCGTTAACTTTTAAGGTATATAGTTGAAACGGGTTTACCTATATATATATATATATATATATATATATATATATATATATATATATATATATATATATATATATATATATATATATATACACATACACTTCTACATATTCATTCTCTGTATACATTTTTTAGTAATAAATAAAATATGTCTTTGACATCTTCTTCTCACGATCAATATACTTTTCTTTTGCTTGATATATTAGACGATGACGTATATTGAGTGACGATGAGGAGAAGTTCACACACGACGTTACATGCAACGTGAGCATCGTGTTGCACATAAATGTCTAATGAATGACTATTTTGTTGAAGATCCAAAATATCTTGACGAGAATATCAACGATAGTTTCGAATGAGATGACGCGTATTTCTCAAAATAGTGGGCGGTTGATATGGCCTAAATGGATGATTTATTTTAGTGCGATGTCGTTGAGTTGCTAAACATCAATTCATGATATTAGAAGGTGATGATGGTTTTAAATTTATAATAGCGGCGCCTAAATCTGCTACTTCTTCCTACGGGTGAGCAAGGAAAGTATGACCCAGAGTCATTCATTTAACAAGACAATAGAATCAAAACAATTACAGTAGCAAACTAATCTTAGCCTAGTAGATGATTTTGAGTAAGGAGTAGGTGTGTTTTGGCTTTTCTAATCCTAATAAGATTAGTATAAATAAATAATTTGATAAATCTAAAATTTATATTTCAAATAAGGTTAAGGTAAGTGCATAATATGATTTTGTAAGTTACACAATGTTAAAATGGTGAACTGACCGGCTGATGATAGGTGATTAACTGAGAATTGTTATGCTGTACCAAACATCCCTGTCAAATGATTGACATATCACTGGGTAAATATGTTCGTTTGGTGATTTTGATTAATCAGAAATGCCTTTTACCCCTGACGTCCACTACCATAGCTACATGATAGTGCAGACGACTCTGTGTGCTCCAGGCACGGGCCAAGCTATCTATATTTGCGGCATATTAACATTTTTGGGTATATTAATGATAAGATCTGAACGTTCTTATGCAAGACGAAAGTTCTTATGATTATCCATAGCCGAGAGACATATCGTGACTTAATGCTTTCTTTCACGATTGGTTTATTTGAAGAGTATTTACGTTCAAATTAAATAGAGTAACCTTACGACACCATGGCCAAGTTGGGTATCAACCTTCATGAACACGTCCGGTTATCCTAACCTTTCCTTTTCTTTATGATTTAAACAAATAGTTCCGTGATTTGAAAAAGATAACCCTAAGCTTAGTGCAATGCTCAGGACTTGTTATGGCATAATGTACTGCATCTGTCTCGGAGATCATTTCTAGAGTTGTGCATAGCAGTATTGCGACTTACAACAACCGTTGTACTTCAGCATGCTCTTACTATGCTTATTATGCTGGTGACTACACCGCATAACTCAGAGGCCAACTTTGTACTCCGAATTCTTAGACAGAGGTTCCATTATAAAAGCTTCATTTGGGATAGTCCATAGTGTGGGTGGAAGTACTACAACCATTGTGCCTCCATCCAACGCACTATGTTTCGGATAGAGTTTTCTTAACCAAAGTTTTGACACAGATAGAATACTTTGAATTGAGGTTCGTGACATCCCAATACAGAGTTAATAACCATGTTCTATTAGTTGAAAAAAAGATTGAGTTTAAAACATAATTCGCAAAGCATTACGACAGAATCACAGTTCACATTTATATTATAACAATGTAACTATTACATTACAACATACACTAAAGGCAACTAGCTACTCATGATAATAACATAATCTAAGATAGTAATAATGAAATACATTATGAAACATAGATAACATATAGAAACAACCGTAGATTAAAAGAGTTCTTAATTTGCAAAAGTGACAACTTCTGGTGCACCTCCAATCTGCTATAGATTGTGTTTCACGCCTTCTCTAGGTAATTATCGCTACTCTATAACTATTATCATAATCCTAGAGAGAGAAACTAGTGAGAGGGTGATATTGTGAATAAATATCGAAGTGTGTGAAAAATAGATGACAAATGGCTTTTTAAATTGGCAACTTCAATAGTGGTCATGTCGTGGAAAGGGGCTGGGCAGACCAAGCAGGCCATAAAAGGGGGTCGGATAAGCTAGTCGTGTGCTAGTTACCTCGGGTATGGCAGCCGTGTTTGACGATCGCGTGGTCAGCCCTGTTGTGGCAGCCGTTGTAACATCCCGCCTTTTTCCGTTTACTTTTTCATTTAATTATTTAAAGTCCGTTATATGATTATAACATCCTTCGTTAATACGCGTTTTAAAAATATCTAGTGATTTTAGTTAATTCATGCAACCACAACCGAACTCGAGGGACTAGTTTCGCCAAGGGAGCAAAGATGTGACTAGTTTTTGACTAGTCAACACCCATCTCCTTTCATTTCTATTTTCCATTTCCATTTTCTTTTAACACTTCCACATTTTCTTTCAATTCTCCATTATAAAGATTCATCATCCAAATCAAATCTAGCAAGCTTCAATCCAAATAAATTACATATTTGGAATCCTTGCAACTTCCTCTTCGATTCCATACCGATTTCATTACATTTGGGTAACTTTCTAAAAATCACTAGATTTTGTGTTCTTAATGTTTTTAACTTATAAAGTTGTTAATTAGTGTCTATGGCTCAAGTCTAACATGAATATATGATCTATATGCTCGATCTCGTTGTTTTAGTGTAACTAGCATGAACATGAAAAGTGTGTGTTTGATTTTGATTTTTGGATGATTTAATGTTGTTGTTATGATAAAGTGCAAGTATTAAATGTGTTCCTAGTATCACTAGCTTCAATTTGATGTGTAGGTTGCTTTAGAAAACTTCATGAACTTGATTAGTGATTTTGGTGAAATTGGGTTAGGGTTTGATGAACTTGAAATGAACCTTTGATGCTTTGAATGACATGAGATGTTATTAGTAAGTATTTAGTTGTATTGTATGTTTAATTATCTTCGAAACGGCGTATCACATATGTGCATTTAATTCCCGAATCATGATTGTGCATTTATGAACTTAAACATTAATGATGAGCATTAATTGAGCATTTAATTTGGAAAGTCGGTTGTTGCAAATGATGTTTTCGATTGGTGAAATGTGGTTAGTTGTATTCCTTGTCAAAATACATTTCCAACGATATAAGATACGCGTTTTAAGTGTTTACGGTTCGTAAATTATGTTTGCTTGAAGTTTTGCTCGTTTGGAACACTTGAAAACTGCCAGACTTGCTGAACCGAGAAATGGAGCGGCACGCCAAAACCCCGCGCGGCGCGCCATTCTGGACCGTCCCAAATTATTTTGATTTTCACGTTTTCACCCCCGCTTACTCGTAACTCCGATTAACATGAAACTTGGCCGACATGCTTATATATACTTTCTCATCATGGAAAAATTGTCGGATACCCGACCCGACCCGACCCCGTTGACTTTGACTTTGACTTTGACCAAAGTTTGACTTTTTTCAAACTTAAGCAAATGTTTATGCGATCGTTCTAACATGCTTCTATACTTGTATCTTGCATGAAACTTGACAATTTGATCCACATGCTATGTAATCAAGTCTTAACGAACCATAGGACTAATTGAACACTTTGACCGACTGTGTTTACCGATATTAATACAAACCTATTTGTTTAGGTCAAGACTAGCATTCGTTCTTGCACACGTTTACTTGTTGAAGTACTTATACCTACGTGCACACAAGGTGAGATCATAGTCCCACTTTTTCTCTTTTGAACTTACATTTGGGATGAGAAAACATAAACGTTTCTTTTTACTAAGTGAACACAAGTACAGGAAAACAAACATTCTACATACGAGTTTGAACAAAAATCCTCAATTCGATTATCATTAGTTACACTTTCCGGGTGTAAGCGAGAACTTATGTTATATGGCCATATGGGTTTGACAAACCCTCATTCAAACGGTTCGCTACCGTTTACGAATGGAATATATTTTCGAGAAACAGTGTATGTTCTAACACTATTGTGATGGGATTCTATGGAAAGAATGTTAAGCATTGATAATTGGGTGCTCGTGAATTTTAACTTTTGGAATGTATTACTATTATTTCGATGTTACAAATCTTGTGGTTCACTTGTACTTACTTACAGAAACCTATGATTTCACCAACGTTTTCGTTGACAGATTTCTATGTTTTTCTCAGGTCCTTGAACGTTTTGTGATACATGCTTCCGCTCATTTCTTTTGATACTTGCTTGGATGTCGAGTATACATGCATACGTGGAGCGTCTTTTGGATACTTTCAAATTGTGTCGCATATGTTTCATTTGTACTTTAAACTTTGTAACATAACTAGTTGTCGAACTACTTTGTAAACCTTGAAACATCTTTACTTTTGAAATGAATGCGACATACTTTTGGGTCAAACGTTGTTTTAAAGACTTATGACCACGTAACGGGACCTAAGTAGACGGCGCCGTTAATGACGATTTTGTTGGGTCGCTACAGATGGTATCAGAGCATTGGTTGTAGGGATTTAGAGTTCATTGGTGTCAACCCCGAGTCATAGGGTACATTAGTGAGTCTAGACTACAACCGGCATATAGACTTGAAGTAGGAATTACTTGACTACTTGTGCATTTATACTCGAACGTTTCTACTCATATCTACTCTTAGTTCATCTTAATCTCACGATGTTTAATTTGATTGACGCGCCACCTTGACTTAGTGAAATAATGTCGAATGCACATATGAATTAGGGTAATATAATTTTCGGGATTATATTACGGTGACTCATATGAACGTTCCGACATTATGACATAAAGAATTTAAGGCGAGTCAAGGAAAATTTTTCTCTCTATCCTTATTCCATATCATGATTAGTATTATTGAAAATACTAATCAACGATATTCTTGTGTTTTGAAGGAACAATGCCTCCTCGCCGTGTACCACGCCATGAGACTCACAAACAAGCCCTTCAACGGATGATAGCCACCGCCATGGATGCGGCCATAGCCGATCACTCCTCCAACAACAACAATAACAACAACAACAACAACAACAATCAAGGAGCCGGTAACTCAAGTGAAGGGTGCTCCTACAAAGCCTTCATGGGGTGCAAACCTCATACTTTTGATGGGACCGGGGGACCGGTTACTCTCACTCGATGGTTCGAACAAATGGAGGCCGTCTTTAGCATAAGCGGTTGTCGGGACCAAGATAAGGTCAAATACTCCACTCACACTTTCGCCGGTGTCGCCCTCACATGGTAGAACACCTATGTACAATCGGTGGGTACCGATGAAGCTCACGCCCTCTCTTGGGCCGACTTAAGGGAAAAGATGATCGTCGAATATTTCCCTCGTGAAGAAACCCGAAGGCTCGAACAAGAGCTAAGAACTTTGAAAGCGGTCGGAAATGATCTCAAGGCTTATAATCAATGATTTTCCGAACTAGCCTTGATGTGCCCAAACCTTGTGAACCCCGAAGCTTTAAGGGTTAAACTTTTCATGGATGGTCTTCCAAAGAGCATCAAACACGGGGTAATGTCATCCAAACCCACTAATCATCAAGAAGCTTTGAACATGGCCCGCAAATTGATAGAAACGGTGGACGAAATTGTAGTGCCGGCACCTAAAGCCGAGGATAAGTCGGGTAACAACAAAATAAAATGGGAATCCCCTCAATCAAGCAACAACAACTTTGCCAGAAACCTTTCACCTTCGACGGCAAGAAGGGTTATGCCGGAAACCTACCTCTTTGCAACAAATGCAACAAGCATCACTTTGGTGAATGTGGCAAGCTAATTTGCCATCGGTGCCAAGGAGTTGGTCATAAGGCCAACGAATGTAAAAGTGTCGCCCCCATCGCTCGAAAGGGGCCCAATGCACCAAAGACGGGCACTTGTTACGAATGTGACCAAACGGGCCATTATAGAAATGCATGCCCGAAGAAGAAAGATAACCCCAATACGCGCGGCCGAACTTTCAACATCAACACCGAGGAAGCCCGAGATGACAATGAATTAGTCACGGGTACGTTTCTTCTCAACAACACTTATGTTACTTGTTTATTCGATTCGGGTGCCGATAAATGCTTTGTATCCAAGACTTTGATTCATTCTTTTAGCACTCTACCACTCCCACTAGATACCACTTATACCATTGAAGTGGCCAACGGGAAACTATTGAGTGCCGACACATATTACCGGGGGTGTACGTTAAATATTTTAGGTAACGAGTTTGAAATTGACTTGATACCCATGAAACTAGGAAGCTTCGATGTAATAATCGGTATGAATTGGTTAGCTAAAATGAAATCTCACATCCTTTGTGATCTTAACGCAATCCAAATTCCTATCGAGAATGGTGAACCCTTGATTGTTTATGGCGATAAGAGTTGCACCGGACTCAACCTCGTTTCGTACCTTAAAGTTAGAAAACTACTCCGTAAGGGTTGTTTTTTGATCCTTGCCCATGTTAAGAAAGTCGAGTCCGATGAGAAGCATATCGATGATGTGCCAATTGTTAGTGACTTTTCCGATGTATTTCCAGACGAATTGGTGGGTCTTCCACCTCATCGACCGGTAGAATTCCAAATCGATCTTATTCCGGGAGCCGCACCCGTAGCACGTGCACCATATAGACTTGCTCCATCCGAAATGCAAGAATTGCAAAGTCAAATCCAAGAACTACTTGACCGTGGTTTTATCCAACCTAGCCATTCACCATGGGGCGCTCCGATTTTGTTCGTTAAGAAGAAAGACGGATCCCTACGAATGTGCATTGATTATCGTGAACTAAACAAATTAACGGTTAAGAACCGATATCCTCTTCCTCACATCGATGACCTCTTTGATCAACTACAAGGGTCTTGTGTATATTCAAAAATCGATCTCCACTCTGGTTATCATCAATTAAGGGTTAAGGGGGAAGATGTCTCCAAAACCGCTTTTCGGACTCGTTACGGTAGTTATGAATTTCTTGTTATGCCATTTGGTCTCACTAACGCACCGGCGATGTTCATGGATCTTATAAGCCGCGTGTGCAAACCGTATCTCGATAAATTCGTTATTGTATTCATCGATGACATCTTGGTCTATTCTAAAAGCGAATAAGAGCATGAACAACATCTCCGACTTGTGCTTGAACTCTTGAGACAAGAACGACTCTATGCCAAATTCTCCAAGGGTGAATTTTGGTTGAAGGAAGTTCAATTTCTTGGTCATGTTGTAAGTGATCAAGGTATTAAAGTCAATCCATCAAAAATCGAAGCCATTAGTAAATGGGAGACTCCTACTACTCCTACTCACATTCGTCAATTTTTGGGTCTCGCCGGATACTATCGTAGATTCATCAAGGATTTCTCTTTGGTTGCTCGCCCTCTAACCGCGTTAACTCACAAGGGAAAGAAATTCATTTGGGCAACTGAACAAGAATCCGCATTTCAAATCTTGAAGACAAAGCTAACCACCGCCCCTATCTTGTCACTTCCCAAAGGCAATGATGATTTGTTGTATATTGCGATGCCTCGAAACATGGTTTTGGGTGCGTATTGATGCAACAAAAGAAAGTCATTGCTTATGCCTCTCGAAAACTCAAAGTTCACGAACGAAACTACACGACACATGATCTCGAACTCGGATCAGTTGTCTTCGCACTTAAAATGTGGAGACACTATCTTTATGGAACCAAAAGTACCATCTTCACCGATCACAAAATCCTTCAACACATCTTCGATCAAAAGCAACTAAACATGAGACAACAACGGTGGATTGAAACTTTAAATGATTACGATTGTGAGCTTCGCTACCATCCCGGGAAGGAAAACGTAGTAGCCGATGCCTTAAGTCGAAAGGAAAGAGCGGTGCCTCTTCGTGTCCGAGCTTTAAACATCACCATTCACACCAACCTCAATAGTCAAATTCGTGTAGCCCAAAACGAGGCTCTCAAGGATGAAAAAATCTCTCTCGAACACTTGAATGTCCTCACCTCTCAATTCGAAGTTAAAGAAACCGGACTCCGATATTTCACCGGAAGAATTTAGGTGCCTAGTTATGGGGACTTGCGAAGCCTTATTTTAGACGAAGCCCATAAGTCAAGATATTCAATTCACCCCGGTGCCAATATGATGTATCACGACCTCAAAGAACAATATTGGTGGCCGAACATTAAAAGGGACGTTGCTACTTATGTTGGAAAGTGCCTAACTTGGTCCAAAGTCAAAGCCGAACATCAAAGACTGTCCGGACTACTTCAACAACCCGAAATCCCGCAATGGAAGTGGAAAAGGATAACGATAGATTTTATCACCAAACTACCAAAGACGATTGGCGGATATGATACTATTTGGGTTATTGTTGACCGTCTCACCAAATCCGCGCATTTCCTAGCCATGAAGGAAACCGACAACATGGAGAAACTCGCACAACTTTACATTAAAGAAGTCATAGCCCGACACGGTGTACCCTTATCGATTATCTCTGACCGAGATGACCGTTTTGTTTCTAGATTTTGGCGTACTTTACAAGAAGAGTTGGGAACACGTTTAGACATGAGCACCGCATACCATCCACAAACCGACGAACAAAGCAAACGCAAAATTCAAACCTTGGAAGACATGCTAAGAGCTTGCGTTGTCGACTTTGGAAAAGCTTGGGATAAGCACTTGCTTCTCGCCGAATTCTCCTATAATAATAGTTATCACGCGAGTATTAACGCCGCACCATTCGAAGCTTTATATGGCCTAAAATGTCGTTCACCTCTTTGTTGGACCGAAGTAGGCAACACACAAATCACCAGACCCGAACTCATTCATGAAACAACCGAGAAAATCGTTCAAATCCGAGATAGGCTTAGGACGGCCCGAAATCGTCAAAAGAGCTATACTGACAAACAACGCAACGACCTTGAATTTCAAGTCGGTGACCGAGTAATATTAAAAGTCGCACCTTGGAAAGGTGTAATCTGTTTTGGGAAACGCGGGAAGCTAAATCTGCGGTATATTGGTCCTTTCGAAATCTTGGAGCGTATTGGAACCGTTGCTTATCGTTTAGATCTTCCACCTCAATTGAGCTCCGTTCATCCTACCTTCCATGTATCTAACTTTAAAAAGTGTCTTGCCGAACCCGATATCGCCATCCCTCTCGAGGAACTTACTATTGATGACAAACTTCATTTTGTGGAAGAACCGGTTGAAATTGTGGACACCTCCGTCAAGACGTTGAAACAAAGCCGAATCCCAATTGTCAAGGTTCGTTGGAATGCCAAAAGAGGACTCGAGTTTACTTGGGAAAGGCAAGATCAAATGCAAAAGAAATACCCTCACTTGTTCCTGGTTCCGGAAACGCAAGATCTCGAGGAAGAAACAACGACTACTACGCCTACTTAAATTTCGGGGGAAATTTCTTTTAAGGAGTAGGCAATGTAACATCCTGCTTTTTTCGTTTACTTTTCCGTTTAATTATTTAAAGTCCGTTATATGATTATAACATCCTTCGTTAATACGTGTTTTAAAAATATCTCGTTTAGGTAATTCACGCAACCGCAACCGAACTCGAGGGACTAGTTTCGCCAAGGGAGCAAAGATGTGACTAGCTTTTGACTAGTCAACACCCATCTCCTTTCATTTCTATTTTCCATTTCCATTTTCTTTTAACACTTCCACATTTTCTTTCAATTCTCCATTACAAAGATTCATCATCCAAATCAAATCTAGCAAGCTTCAATCCAAACAAATTACATATTTGGAATCCTTGCAACTTCCTCTTCGATTTCATACCAATTTCATTACATTTGGGTAACTTTCTAAAATCACTAGATTTTGTGTTCTTGATTTTTTAACTTATAAAGTTGTTAATTAGTGTCTATGGCTCAAGTCTAACATGAATATATGATCTATATGCTCGATCTCGTTGTTTTAGTGTAACTAGCATGAACATGAAAAGTGTGTGTTTGATTTTGAGTTTTGGATGATTTAATATTGTTGTTATGATAAAGTGCAAGTATTAAATGTGTTCCTAGTATCACTAGCTTCAATTTGATGTGTAGGTTACTTTAGAAAACTTCATGAACTTGATTAGTGATTTTGGTGAAATTGGGTTAGGGTTTGATGAACTTGAAATGAACCTTTGATGCTTTGAATGACATGAGATGTTATTAGTTAGTATTTAGTTGTATTGTATGTTTAATTATCTTCGAAACGGCGTATCACATATGTGCATTTAATTCCCGAATCATGATTGTGCATTTATGAACTTAAACATTAATGATAAGCATTAATTGAGCATTTAATTTGGAAATTCGGTTGTTGCAAATGATGTTTTCGATTGGTGAAATGTGGTTAGTTGTATTCCTTGTCAAAATACCTTTCCAACGATATAAGATACGCGTTTTAAGTGTTTACGGTTCGTAAATTATGTTTGTTTGAAGTTTGGCTCATTTGGAACACTTGAAAACTGCCAGACTTGCTGAACCGAGAAATGGAGCGGCACGCCAAAACCCCGCGCGGCGCGCCATTCTGGACTGTCCCAAATTCTTTTGATTTTCACGTTTTCACCCCCGCTTACTCCTAACTCCGATTAACATGAAACTTGGCCGACATGCTTATATATACTTTCTCATCATGGAAAAATTGTCGGATACCCGACCCGACCCCGTTGACTTTGACTTTGACTTTGACCAAAGTTTGACTTTTGTCAAACTTAACCAAATGTTTATGCGATCGTTCTAACATGCTTCTATACATGTATCTTGCATAAAACTTGACAATTTGATCCACATGCTATGTAATCGAGTCATAACGAGCCATAGGACTAATTGAACACTTTGACCGACCGTGTTTACCGATATTGATACAAACCTATTTGTTTAGGTCAAGACTAGCATTCGTTCTTGCACACGTTTACTTGTTGAAGTACTTATACCTACGCGCACACAAGGTGAGATCATAGTCCCACTTTTTCTCTTTTGAACTTACATTTGGGATGAGAAAACATAAACGTTTCTTTTTACTAAGTGAACACAAGTACAGGAAAACAAACATTCTACATACGAGTTTGAACAAAAATCCTCAATTCGATTATCATTAGTTACACTTGTCGGGTGTAAGCGAGAACTTATGTTATATGGCCATATGGGTTTGACAAACCCTCATTCAAACGGTTCGCTACCGTTTACGAATGGAATATATTTTCGAGAAACAGTGTCTGTTCTAACACTATTGTGATGGGGTTCTATGGAAGGAATGTTAAGCATTGATAATTGGGTTCTCGTGAATTTTAACTTTTGGAATGTATTACTATTATTTCGATGTTACAAATCTTGTGGTTCACTTGTACTTACTTACTTAAACCTATGATTTCACCAACGTTTTCGTTGACAGATTTCTATGTTTTTCTCATGTCCTTGAACGTTTTGTGATACATGCTTCCGCTCATTTCTTTTGATACTTGCTTGGATGTCGAGTATACATGCATACGTGGAGCGTCTTTTGGCTACTTTCAAATTGTGTCGCATATGTTTCATTTGTACTTTAAACTTTGTAACGTAACTAGTTGTCGAACTACTTTGTAAACCTTGAAACATCTTTACTTTTGAAATGAATGCGACATACTTTTGGGTCAAACGTTGTTTTAAAGACTTATGACCACGTAACGGGACCTAAGTAGACGGCGCCCTCAATGACGATTTTGTCGGGTCGCTATAGCCGTGTGGCTGGGCACCCTGTGTACATATGGCCGCACACGTTTGCTTTTCTTGGTTTTGACTTGTTTCCGGACTCGAAGCTTGGTTTCCGGGATCGTAACTTGAGTTTCATCGTTTTCGCTCTATTTTCTTTGTTTTAAGTCCTTATTCTTTGATTCTTCTTGCATCGTCTTCGTAATCGCTTGATATACATAATAAAGCAAATAAATGCTTAAATCTAGGGTAAAATTAAATAATGGATCATTTTAGAGCATAAAATTGGGGATAAAAATATCACTTTTTAGCCGTTATCAAATATCCCGCACTTATACTTTGCTTGTCTTCAAGCATACTTTCAATTTTTTTTTTATTAATTTGAGAAATCTTTCAAGGTTTCCTTTCAATTGCTCAAGCGGTTTATGTTGTATTATAAGAGCGATCATAAGGCTAGTCTCTTTGATTAGGGTTTGAATCTTATCTCTGCAAGCATGCAGGGTGGTTACATGGCTTTACATATCTTACTCGGGTCACTCAATTCACAAAGAGTTTAGAGTTCCCTATAGATCTAAAAAATGAATTCAGTCATATCCAGTCACGTTGTACCCATCGTCATAGGCTTAATAAAGACTCAAATCCTTGTTACCGGTATGAAGGGGGCAATTACCATAGCTTCTAGACCATTTGTAAAAGGTTGAAGGGTGAATAATGATTTATTTGGTGGTGAGGTAAAAAAATATTTTGTCTGTGAAGTGGCAGATATGACAAAGTTGTCTTTTTGGGTGACAGAGAATACTTTTTTAAAGACTTTATTTCTTTTGTACTGATAGATAGGAGTGCTGTTATTTTACGAAGCACTTTGGAATTCTTTGAACTCTTCTTTTGAAGATATCTGTTTAGACGAACAAGCATCCTTTAAGTTGAGTTCTATATCCTCAAACGATCTTCATTTTGTTCTTTATAAGGTCTGCTCTTTTTCTCGGAGCTTTCAAGAGACGTATCCATTATTTTTTTAAGGGATACATCGTCTTCTTAGGATCTTGCTTTGGTAGGTCTTCCATGATTTTTGTCACAATGGTTGTAAGCGACTTTCTTCAAGTATATATTTTGAGGCAATTCTCGTTTCTGACGATTTCTCGCTCCTATATGATGATAGTGAAGTGATGAAAGATTTTGGTAGGTTGTGAGTGGGTGAAATTGATGGATGAATTGTAATTGGTGGTAGGGAAAGGTTTTAGCAAATGTCTAACACTTGTGATCAATATCACATTTCTCTACTTGAAAACGCAGATCAATAGCAAATTTTTAGTCTGAGCGCAATCATCGTCACACTCAACAGAAAATAGTGAAGCATTAAAAATGAATGCTTTTCAGGGCCTTTATTCAGGTTCCTCACAATAATTATAAAAGGGATTGAATATGCCCAGCCATGCAATGCTCTTTTGGAGTATCGATTCGTCCTAAAAAGATTTTCTGCCTTAGGTGAGTCTTATCTTCCAACGCGAACGTTTAAAGTTTTTCGAAAGTACTTATTCGCAAAGGCTTTCCTTTTTTTAAAAAATTTGAAAATTTGGGCCAGGGAATGAGAATCTAATCTTTTAAGGTTTATTATGATATGACATTAAAGGTATTTATACCGCTATCCCACACTTAGACGAACATTGTCCCTAATGTTCCTACTATGGTATCCCATACTTAGGGTTTTTAGTAAATGTATGGTATATTGTCTAGTCTCTTTAGGCTGAAATTTCACACTTAGTGATAAGCTAGGATGCGGTTTATTTAACGCCTAGTGTCATTTGTGGTAGAATGTATCATGAGTGTGAACACTTGAAATATACGACACCTTCGTATATTAAGTGTGAATAATGGGAAAAGACATTCTTCATTTAATTGGAAAGTAAATACTACTTCTACTTTTAATTTATTGCGCGGGTTACCTCCCGAAAAGCACTTTTGTTTCATGTTTTTGGCTCAACCGTCTCCAAGTCTGCCAAGGAGATGCAAACATACCTTGTTGGCTTAGGCTTTCATAGCGTGACCTTGGGTAGATGTATTTTGGAGAGAAAGTGTCGGACGATTAGTTGAAGAAGGTCCGGAATCTCCAATGTGACTTTTCGAAGGCTAAGTATCGAGTTGTGGTTGCTCTTGACAAGTCTTGAAGTCCCAGTAAAATGAAGTCGACGGCTTTAGTGACTTGACCATGCATGTCAATCATTGAGGCGGTGCGAGTCGTGATAAATTCACGCTTTAAGTGTTTATGTCCGAGGTCTTCGAATAACGATTTTAACATCAAGGTCATTCGTAATTGTTGAAAATAACGATTTTAACATTGCTAATAATGATTGGTGTCATATGCCATTTTCTGATATGCAAACTGTGATGACCCGTCCTAATCCACCTAGACGAAATCATCAACATCTGGTCCCATTACGAGGTACGGATCTAAATATGCCATGAATGACTCCAAGTAATATCTTTAAAATGAGCAAATGCACAGTGGAAGATTTCTTTCATACCTGAGAATAAACATGCTTAAAAGTGTCAACCAAAAGGTTGGTGAGTTCATAGGTTTATCATAATAATCATTTCAATATGTTAATAGACCACAAGATTTCTGTTTATAAATATATGTACACTCGCAAGTGTATAAAAAGCATTCTATAAGTTGTGGGCACCCGGTAACAAGCCTTAACATTCATGTTTTACCTTCTGAAAGTACACCAATCAGGTGTGTTATATAAACCTCGAAGTACTTAAGCATCCCATAGTCAGGATGGGGTTTATCAGGCCCAATAGATCTATCTTTAGGATTCGCGCCTACCGTACATAGATAAGTAGTTTAATGTTACCAAGCTAAGGGTATATTTCTGGTTTAAACCCACGTAGAATTAGTTTTAGTACTTGTGCCTATTTCGTAAAGCATTTATAAAACAGCGCATGTATTCTCAGCCCAAAAATATATAATGCAAAAGCATTTAAAAAGGAAGCAAATGAAACTCACTTATTGTATTTTGTAGTAAAAATACATACGACGACATTGAACAAATGTAGGGTTGGCCTCGGATTCACGAACCTATATCAAGTATATATATTAACACATATAACATTTAATCAACTAAATTTATTTATATTATATATTGTATTAAGATTAATATCTTTATATATATATATATATATATATATATATATATATATATATATGATTATATTAATATATGTTTTTATATAACTACTACTTTATTTGGTAAAATAATATTTATAATAGAAAGTTGTAATTTTTATAATAATAATCATACTAATAGAAATAAATAATAATAGTAGTGATAGTAGGAATAATGTTAATAATATTAATAATAATAATAATAATAATAATAATAATAATAATAATAATAATAATAATAATAATAATAATAATAATAATAATAATAATAATAATAAAATTAGAATAACTACCTTAAAATGGTAAACAAGCTTTAAAAAAAATAAACTGCCACTGCTTGAACCCGCGACCACTCGTAACATACAAACACTCTAAGACCACTCCTCCATTTCCGTTTTTCTGTAATTATACCAACTTAATATTTATTTAACCCGTATTATTTAGTGTCAACTTCTTCTTCTTCTTTAGAAAACCCAGAACTATTTCATCTCTATCAAAATTATCATCTAATAACATGATCATTTCTTCGCCATTAACATTCATAATCATCATCAAACTCATCGATCAACTTATATATCATCATAAGTCATCGTTCATGAACTTCCTCCGTAAAGAAAAATTGAAAAACCTTCGCTGTTGCAAAACCGATGGGAAATGATCCATCTCAAAACTCATCGGCCCATTAGGAAAACAGGAAACATGGCAGCCCAAAAATCACAGGGACACGGCCCACTATTAATCGACCCAAAAGGCAATAAAGGTTTACGGCCCAAGTAGAGGAACCGAAGCCCAAACAAGAAAACAGAAACCCAATAACGTTTAAATTGTAAACGTGTCGCAGCAAATCAATTAGGTCTACAGGAATTCAGTGGGTGGGGTCTTCGTTCGTAACCAGTAGCAAAAAGGTATCAACCATATACATCATCAATCAATCATCTATTCGCTTTTCATCCTCATTCTTATATACATTGAATTAAATATTTAGTTGCAGTAGCAGCAACCGATGAAGAAAAGAAAAAATTACGTGGGTTTTGGACGTTTGATCAGGAAAATATATATATATATATATATATATATATATATATATATATATATATATATATAATAGTGGTTCGAATAGGGTGATCAATTGAGATTAAGAGAGAGAAGAGATGAGAGAGAAGAGAAAGGTGTTGGCGGTGATAGTTTAAGAGAAAATATAAGGTAGTGGTGGTTCATGAAGAGGGTGAGTGAAGGTGGTGGTGTGCGTGTTTTATGGTGGCTTTAACTCGAACAAAACATAAAACAAACAGGTGGTATTCTTCCTCGTTTCTTCCTTCTTCGTGTTTGAATATCACTGGATCAGTAACAGTAAGACAGAAACTCGAGTAACAACAATATAGTTTGACCAGAAAAGTATAGCAGTAGCAGCCTGGTTCTGTCGGTTCAAAACAGAAACAAAAAGAACGCAGTAGCAATTAACTGGGTTCACGAAGAGAGAGAGGAAGGAGAGAGAGAGAGAAATGGAGAATGGTGATGGCGGTTCAATGATGATTAAATGGTGGAGTTCGATGGTGTAAGTCATGTGGTTGACGGTTTGGTTCTCGGTGGTGTTGATCAAATCGTGGACAAGTGATGGTGGGTTAAAGATGAAGAGAGGTGGTGAAGTGGTGGAGGATGGTTAAAGGATGATGATGACCAAGGATGGTAGTGGTTATCATGAAGGTTAAGTGGGTTTGATAAGTCATTTATGATGGTGATGGGGTGGCGATAACATGGTTGCTCGACAAAATGAAAGGGTGGTGGTTACCAGTGGCTCTCGAAGATGAAGTAGGAAACAGGAAATGGATGTAGTTGTTTGTAGGTTTTTACTCTGTGTTCATATCCCATATATATATATATATATATATATATATATATATATATATATATATATATATATATATATATATATATATATATATATATATATATATATATATATATATATATATATATATATATAATATATGTTATAATAATAAATTAAAGTATTAATATAATAATAATATATTAACAATCTTAATGAATGAAAACAATGAATCACACATTTTCAAATTAGGTACAGAATAGCAGCCATGATTCTTGGTTGTTTGTACCGACAGTTTATCCCGGATGGTTATATCGTGTCCATTGCTAAACAGTTAGCGTATAAAAGTGTTCCTAAAAATTCCAAATTTTTAGATTAAATATAATTAATTATTTCACTCATTAACTGTTTGAAACCTGATCAAAAAGGTTCGATAATTGTTTATTTTATGTTCCAATTTATATGTACGGAGTACTAATATTTAAAATTAAAAATGTAAAAATATTTTTATCAAATCTAAAATCTTCGTAATCAATTTACACTCCAACTTTTAATTTAATCTTTCATAAACTCATGTTAAATCTATATTAACGCTAATGAAATGTCAACCGAGTAATACAAACTTTGACAAATTAAGCTCAAAATCATTTATATTTAATATACTTTCTCTATATAGATATAAACAGTTTTTATTAGCAAGTTTTACTACATAAATATATTATATATTTTTAAACAAATAGATTAATACATTTTTATATCTATACAAGTAATATTTATATACATATTTATATATATATATATATATATATATATATATATATATATATATATATGTATATATATATATGTATATATATATATATATATATATATATATATATATATATATATATATATATATATATATATATATATATATATATATATATATATATATATAACTATTTATATATATAACTATTTACAAATAGTTGTTCGTGAACCGTCGGAAATGGTCGAAGGTCAATTGATTTCATGAAACAGTTCAAAAATTTTAAGACTCAATATTACAGACTTTGCTTATCATGTCGAATTCATATTAAGATTAAGTTTAAATTTGGTCGGAAATTTCCGGGTCATGACACAAACTTCTTGGATCGAGACATGTTTAACATACATAAGAAGAACAAATGATTTACGTGATAGCGATGTGCACGAAGGCGTACGATATGACTTGGTATCACATCTCCTGGCTAATCGTGAAATGTAGTTATTGTAATTTATTAATATATGTGTTTGTTAAGTTTTTATTATTTTCATTTTATTTATTTGTTTTATTCAACGTATTGTATATTTTTTTAATGAAATTTCTATTTTATCGTTATAATTTGAAACAAATTAAATAATAAATAAAAGTATTAAAAATGAATCAAATAATGCTTAAAAAATTAGACATTGAATTAGACACTTAACTACTCCTCCACTTTTCACTCTAAGGTCTAATTTTTAGGATCATCATATATAGACACTGAATTAGACCACCATGACTCCTAATGCTCTTAACATGTCATTAACATGTCCTTGACGGAAACCGTTGGCAAATATTTTTCCTCATCCCCGCCCTCTTTCTTCGTTCCTCTTTCAACTTTCTTTGGCACATTCCAGCAAGAGACAACATGACTAAATTAGTTTTATAATTTGTACTTTAAACTTTGGTAGTTAAAAATTAGTTTTATATGTATTTGATAAAGTACTTGTAGCTTATTGTTATAAATTGATTAAAGATGACACTAATAATAATATATAAAATAATAATGAAGAGCTTTTTTGTATTTGTACATATCATAAGCTCTACATTTTTTCATAAGCTACTTGTAAGGAGCTTATATTTTAAGCTCTACAATTTAGCATAAAAACCATAAGCTTAGTAAAATCATAAGCTCTACTTTTTTAAGCTCCTATAAGCTTTTGAATAGTGTGATCCTAACACATACTTAATTATTTGAGAATTAACTATATTTATGAATTAACAAGTTAATCGACAAGTGGTAGTGGATGTTTAAATTCTGAAACTAATGCCAAGGCTATCTATGCTAGCACATGCTTTAACAATGTTAGGCCAGGCTGTAGAAGAAGCATTATAACACAATGAAGGGAATCAGAAACATTACGGCAACTAGAATGTCTGTAGATACTCTTGATGAACTTAACCCACAAGGTAGTGGTTTCGGTTTTAAATCTTCACTACCACTTGCCGATTAAGGCAAGTGAATGGTGTGAATCAATGAAATTGTTGCCTTTCTTAAAAAACAGAAAACAAGTTACAGTAGTTAGTGTATAAGTGTTATATATATATATATATATATATATATATATATATATATATATATGGGAAGGTTTAATACAGAACTAAAAAGTTACAGAACTAATTAATGTGCACAGATTTACACTTGTGCACAATAGTGCATATTAAATAAGTTTATATTTGTTCACAAAAATACATTTGTGCACAATGATGCATATTAAAAAGTTATGTATTGAACATCTGGCTATATATATATATATATATATATATATATATATATATATATATATATATATATTCAATTTGAAAATTATGAACATCAACAACAAAATTGAGCAACATGATTGGATAATAAAACTTGAAATCTACATTCAACTCTTTCACCATCTTTTTAATTAGATAAATAACATTGCTTTTCAAATTTATATTCATTCTCATTACTCTGTATCTTATACATTCATCCAAAATTTTTATTATTATTATTATTATTATTATTATTATTATTATTATTATTATTATTATTATTATTATTATTATTATTATTATTATTATTATTATTATTATTATTATTATTATTATTATTAAAATATTAATTAAAATTATCAATTATTATTAATAATTACTCCGTAATTATTACTCCTATCTTTATTACTAAACTAATCAAATTAGTAATCAATATTAGTATTTGTTATTAAAAAACTTTATACTTGAGTATGATTTCGGGTAAAGAATTTTACTAGTTGACGGGTTGTAGGTGGATAACGAATATATAATACCCGATGTGGTTAAGATCCAGCTCGTGAATCCGTAACATCCGTTTGTACAGGCATCAGCTATACATGTTAGTCCACGTACTTATAATTAATTACACACCATTATCTATTGTAATTCTAAAGTTGGACCATTTGCATATATTTTTTAGCTTTTGATGTTATCTCAGTTTTCTTTATTAGTTGGATTGTATATTATTATGATTCGCTGGCTGTTGGTATTAACCTCTTAACGGGTACATGGTCTCTGACGAATAAAGAAAATTTTTTAGGCGGATTATTGATATAAGAGATTCGTACCACGTCGGTGTCATATCTATACACAGTAATAATAACTAATAATTGCCTCCTATAATTTACACAAATGCTATAAATCACGATCATTAAAACCATTATAAAAGACTAATTTAACGGACTTACGACATTATTCATATACATTTCTCTTAGAAATATATTCAAATTAATATTAACTCGTATTTAAGTTCTGTAACAGACTGAAACCCGGGCTAGTTGTAAGTTGTCTATTTTGCCCTTAGGGTTTGTGCTTAAGTTTTAAGTGCTTTTATTTTAATTATTTAAATAGTGTTTTATTATATTTGTGGTGTGACCAGTTTCTGACAAGGGTCCCAGAACAGGTTTGTTTATTTTAATTGGACCTTGTTTGGGTTGCCTAATCCTGTACGAAAGATATCAGATAACTGGTAAATACCCGTGTGTGATGCGGTATTGTGTTTAACACAAATATATAAGCTTTGACCTGCTCATTTTGTGATATATCCAGAAAATTCATTCTTCACTCCCGTACCCAACCTTCACCTCTTCAAAAACCCTAATCCTTAAATATTGATCTTGAGCTCAAATTGGTGTTAGAATCGTGTTTGTTATCGTTTACTGAGTCTATCAAGGTAAGTAACATGTGTTTTTGTGTTCAATTCGTTGTTAAATTCATGGTTTTGTGTGAGTTTTGTAAAAAGCTTGAATTTGGGTCAAAACAAGTGATTTAAGTGTTGTTATGATCAAATTGTTGTGGATTTTGAGTCTATAACAAGTAGTGAACAAGTTGTGGTCGATTTTGGTGTTTAAAACGAGCTCTAGATCGAGATTTGAGGATTTCATTGTGAAGTCCGTAGCCTTTGTTCAGTTTCTGAGGAAGATGAACACAGTCGGCCGACTGTCGGTCGACAGTCGACCGACTGAGGGTGAACCAACCGATTGTTTAGTGAACCGACCGACTGAGATTTATCTTCGGCCGATTGATGTAATACCAAGTGAATCGACCGACTGGTAAGGTCAGTCGACCGATTGTGTCGACAGTCGACCGACTGTAAGTGTCAGTCGACCGACTGTGTGTCCAGGGCAGAATGTTTTACCAAAGTGCCTTTTTCTAGCCGTTATGCTGCCCGTTTGTATTTTGGTGTTAAGCATGAAAATTTTAGCGGACACAAATTTTTACTAATTTGCTATAATTCGCTGTCAGTGTGTCTAATCTTGATGGGAACACTATTCTAACTTGGTTTTTTTTTGTTCTCAGGAGATAAGGACAAGGAGGAAGCTCAGAAATAATAACTGAGCAGTTGCTGGTAATTGGTAAGTGGGTCTATCTACGGATAGAGTTTAAGTAGCATATCTTGCTACAGTGGTTGACTCTTTTACCATGCATAGTGTAGGAATTGCCATGATAGAATAATATCGTTTGTCTGATGTTGTATGTGAATTATGTGTACACTGTGTGAATGGCACCAGTCGGGCCTAGGGAGACTGGGGACTCGAGACCGTGCCTAGGAGAGGTTAGAGTCCGTATGAGGTCAACCGTGCCTAGGGGAGGTTGGGTCCATAGGCTACTGATTGTGGAGTATAGTGTGAATGATGCATCCCCTGCATCTGGATAACTATACTGTAAATTGAGTAGCAGGGACTATCGGTAGACTCAGGCCCGATCTGCTGGGAGTCGTGTGCTCGTACAAGCCGCCGATCCTTGTATTGTCTTATTGTATGCTAGTTGGTTGTTATCAAGTGTTGTTGTTAGTATATAGCTTGCGTGTAGCTTAAGCTATATCTGTTAGATAGATTCCATTCACTTAGCGGTGCGCTAATCCCCCACATATTCTCCCCTTGCAGGTTTAGGTACTGCTAGTCGGGATGGGTGCTGTTGCAGAAGACATGTTTGACAACCCAACTCTGATGTGGACTTTTGTATAAATAATGTTTTATAATAACGTAACACCGTTGTGTAAACTTAAACGTAATTACACGGATTAATGTAATGACGTGGCTTATATTGTGTTGTAAATATAGTCTTCCGCTGTGTGTTTAAAAAAAAATGGCCGGTGTTACAAGTTGGTATCAGAGCATAGGTTTGGCAGCAAGTACAAGCGTGTATATTGTTCCAAAACCTTGTGACTAGTCAAACATGTCAATGGGATGGGGTTAAGTGAATGTAGGAGTTGTGTGCGTGTTAGTTGTGATTGAACTAACTGTTATCCACTAAGCTTTTGTGTGAGCTGTTTTGTAGCACAGGTATGGCTGATAGAAACGCAACTTGAAATGTCCCGTTCTTATTGATTAAAAACGTTCCATATTAATTGATTTCGTTGCGAGGTTTTGACCTCTATATGAGACGTTTTTCAAAGACTGCATTCATTTTAAAACAAACCATAACCTTTATTTCATCAATAAAGATTTAAAAAGCTTTACGTAGATTATCAAATAATGATAATCTAAAATATCCTGTTTACACACGACCATTACATAATGGTTTACAATACAAATATGTTACAACAAAATAAGTTTCTTGAATGCAGTTTTTACACAATATCATACAAGCATGGACTCCAAATCTCGTCCTTATTTAAGTATGCGACAGCGGAAGCTCTTAATAATCACCTGAGAATAAACATGCTTAAAACGTCAACAAAAATGTTGGTGAGTTATAGGTTTAACCTATATATATCAAATAATAATAATAGACCACAAGATTTCATATTTCAATACACATCCCATACATAGAGATAAAAATCATTCATATGGTGAACACCTGGTAACCGACATTAACAAGATGCATATATAAGAATATCCCCATCATTCCGGGACACCCTTCGGATATGATATAAATTTCGAAGTACTAAAGCATCCGGTACTTTGGATGGGGCTTGTTGGGCCCGATAGATCTATCTTTAGGATTCGCGTCAATTAGGGTGTCTGTTCCCTAATTTTTAGATTACCAGACTTAATAAAAAGGGGCATATTCGATTTCGATAATTCAACCATAGAATGTAGTTTCACGTACTTGTGTCTATTTTGTAAATCATTTATAAAACCTGCATTATTCTCATCCCAAAAATATTAGATTTTAAAAGTGGGACTATAACTCACTTTCACAGATTTTTACTTCGTCGGGAAGTAAGACTTGGCCACTGGTTGATTCACGAACCTATAACAATATATACATATATATCAAAGTATGTTCAAAATATATTTACAACACTTTTAATATATTTTGATGTTTTAAGTTTATTAAGTCAGCTGTCCTCGTTAGTAACCTACAACTAGTTGTCCACAGTTAGATGTACAGAAATAAATCGATAAATATTATCTTGAATCAATCCACGACCCAGTGTATACGTATCTCAGTATTGATCACAACTCAAACTATATATATTTTGGAATCAACCTCAACCCTGTATAGCTAACTCCAACATTCACATATAGAGTGTCTATGGTTGTTCCGAAATATATATAGATGTGTCGACATGATAGGTCGAAACATTGTATACGTGTCTATGGTATCTCAAGATTACATAATATACAATACAAGTTGATTAAGTTATGGTTGGAATAGATTTGTTACCAATTTTCACGTAGCTAAAATGAGAAAAATTATCCAATCTTGTTTTACCCATAACTTCTTCATTTTAAATCCGTTTTGAGTGAATCAAATTGCTATGGTTTCATATTGAACTCTATTTTATGAATCTAAACAGAAAAGTATAGGTTTATAGTCGAAAAAATAAGTTACAAGTCGTTTTTGTAAAGGTAGTCATTTCAGTCGAAAGAACGACGTCTAGATGACCATTTTAGAAAACATACTTCCACTTTGAGTTTAACCATAATTTTTGGATATAGTTTCATGTTCATAATAAAAATAATTTTCTCAGAATAACAACTTTTAAATCAAAGTTTATCATAGTTTTTAATTAACTAACCCAAAACAGCCCGCGGTGTTACTACGACGGCGTAAATCCGGTTTTACGGTGTTTTTCGTGTTTCCAGGTTTTAAATCATTAAGTTAGCATATCATATAGATATAGAACATGTGTTTAGTTGATTTTTAAATTCAAGTTAGAAGGATTAACTTTTGTTTGCGAACAAGTTTAGAATTAACTAAACTATGTTCTAGTGATTACAAGTTTAAACCTTCGAATAAGATAGCTTAATATGTATGAATCGAATGATGTTATGAACATCATTACTACCTTAAGTTCCTTGGATAAACCTACTGGAAAAGAGAAAAATGGATCTAGCTTCAATGGATCCTTGGATGGCTCGAAGTTCTTGAAGCAAAATCATGACACGAAAACAAGTTCAAGTAAGATCATCACTTGAAATAAGATTGTTATAGTTATAGAAATTGAACCAAAGTTTGAATATGATTATTACCTTGTATTAGAATGATAACCTACTGTAATAAACAAAGATTTCTTGAGGTTGGATGATCACCTTACAAGATTGGAAGTGAGCTAGCAAACTTGAAAGTATTCTTGATTTTATGAAACTAGAACTTTTGGAATTTATGAAGAACACTTAGAACTTGAAGATAGAACTTGAGAGAGATCAATTAGATGAAGAAAATTGAAGAATGAAAGTGTTTGTAGGTGTTTTTGGTCGTTGGTGTATGGATTAGATATAAAGGATATGTAATTTTGTTTTCATGTAAATAAGTCATGAATGATTACTCATATTTTTGTAATTTTATGAGATATTTCATGCTAGTTGCCAAATGATGGTTCCCACATGTGTTAGGTGACTCACATGGGCTGCTAAGAGCTGATCATTGGAGTGTATATACCAATAGTACATACATCTAAAAGTTGTGTATTGTACGAGTACGAATACGGGTGCATACGAGTAGAATTGTTGATGAAACTGAACGAGGATGTAATTGTAAGCATTTTTGTTAAGTAGAAGTATTTTGATAAGTGTCTTGAAGTCTTTCAAAAGTGTATGAATACATATTAAAACACTACATGTATATACATTTTAACTGAGTCGTTAAGTCATCGTTAGTCGTTACATGTAAATGTTGTTTTGAAACCTTTAGGTTAACGATCTTGTTAAATGTTGTTAACCCAATGTTTATAATATCAAAAGAGATTTTAAATTATTATATTATCATGATATTATGATGTACGAATATCTCTTAAGATGATATATATACATTAAATGTCGTTACAACGATAATCGTTACATATATGTCTCGTTTCAAAATCATTAAGTTAGTAGTCTTGTTTTTAAATATGTAGTTCATTGTTAATATACTTAATGATATATTTACTTATCATAATATCATGTTAACTATATATATAACCATATATATGTCATCATATAGTTTTTACAAGTTTTAACGTTCGTGAATCACCGGTCAACTTGGGTGGTCAATTGTCTATATGAAACCTATTTCAATTAATCAAGTCTTAACAAGTTTGATTGCTTAACATGTTGAAAACATTTAATCATGTAAATATCAATCTCAATTAATATATATAAACATGGAAAAGTTCGGGTCACTACAGTACCTACCCGTTAAATAAATTTCGTCCCGAAATTTTAAGCTGTTGAAGGTGTTGACGAATCTTCTGGAAATAGATGCGGGTATTTCTTCTTCATCTGATCTTCACGCTCCCAGGTGAACTCGGGTCCTCTACGAGCATTCCATCGAACCTTAACAATTGGTATCTTGTTTTGCTTAAGTCTTTTAACCTCACGATCCATTATTTCGACGGGTTCTTCGATGAATTGAAGTTTTTCGTTGATTTGGATTTCATCTAACGGAATAGTGAGATCTTCTTTAGCAAAACATTTCTTCAAATTCGAGACGTGGAAAGTGTTATGTACAGCCGCGAGTTGTTGAGGTAACTCAAGTCGGTAAGCTACTGGTCCGACACGATCAATAATCTTGAATGGTCCAATATACCTTGGATTTAATTTCCCTCGTTTACCAAATCGAACAACGCCTTTCCAAGGTGCAACTTTAAGCATGACCATCTCTCCAATTTCAAATTCTATATCTTTTCTTTTAATGTCAGCGTAGCTCTTTTGTCGACTTTGGGCGGTTTTCAACCGTTGTTGAATTTGGATGATCTTCTCGGTAGTTTCTTGTATAATCTCCGGACCCGTAATCTGTCTATCCCCCACTTCACTCCAACAAATTGGAGACCTGCACTTTCTACCATAAAGTGCTTCAAACGGCGCCATCTCAATGCTTGAATGGTAGCTGTTGTTGTAGGAAAATTCTGCTAATGGTAGATGTCGATCCCAACTATTTCCGAAATCAATGACACATGCTCGTAGCATGTCTTCAAGCATTTGTATCATCCTTTCGCTCTGCCCATCAGTTTGTGGATGATAGGCAGTACTCATGTCTAGACGAGTTCCTAATGCTTGCTGTAATGTCTGCCAGAATCTTGAAATAAATCTGCCATCCCTATCAGAGATAATAGAGATTGGTATTCCATGTCTGGAGATGACTTCCTTCAAATACAGTCGTGCTAACTTCTCCATCTTGTCATCTTCTCTTATTGGCAAGAAGTGTGCTGATTTGGTGAGACGATCAACTATTACCCAAATAGTATCAAAACCACTTGCAGTCCTTGGCAATTTAGTGATGAAATCCATGGTAATGTTTTCCCATTTCCATTCCGGGATTTCGGGTTGTTGAAGTAGACCTGATGGTTTCTGATGCTCAGCTTTAACCTTAGAACACGTCAAACATTCTCCTACGTATTTAGCAACATCGGCTTTCATACCCGGCCACCAAAAATGTTTCTTGAGATCCTTGTACATCTTCCCTGTTCCAGGATGTATTGAGTATCTGGTTTTATGAGCTTCTCTAAGTACCATTTCTCTCATATCTCTAAATTTTGGTACCCAAATCCTTTCAGCCCTATACCGGGTTCCGTCTTCCCGAATATTAAGATGTTTCTCCGATCCTTTGGGTATTTCATCCTTTAAATTTCCCTCTTTTAAAACTCCTTGTTGCGCCTCCTTTATTTGAGTAGTAAGGTTATTATGAATCATTATATTCATAGATTTTACTCGAATGGGTTCTCTGTCCTTCCTGCTCAAGGCATCGGCTACCACATTTGCCTTCCCCGGGTGGTAACGAACCTCAAAGTCGTAATCATTCAATAATTCAATCCACCTACGCTGTCTCATATTCAGTTGTTTCTGATTAAATATGTGTTGAAGACTTTTGTGGTCGGTATATATAATACTTTTGACCCCATATAAGTAGTGCCTCCAAGTCTTTAATGCAAAAACAACCGCGCCTTATTCCAAATCATGCGTCGTATAATTTTGTTCGTGAATCTTTAATTGTCTAGACGCATAAGCAATCACCTTCGTTCGTTGCATTAATACACAACCGAGACCTTGCTTTGATGCGTCACAATAAATCACAAAATCATCATTCCCTTCAGGCAATGACAATATAGGTGTCGTAGTTAGCTTTTTATTCAATAACTGAAACGCTTTCTCTTGTTCATCATTCCATTCAAATTTCTTCCCTTTATGCGTTAATGCAGTCAAGGGTTTTGCTATTCTGGAAAAGTCTTGGATGAACCTTCTGTAGTAACCAGCTAGTCCTAAAAACTGGCGTATGTGTTTCGGAGTTTTCGGGGTTTCCCACCTTTCAACAGTTTCTATCTTTGCCGGATCCACCTTAATACCTTCTTTGTTCACTATGTGACCGAGGAATTGAACTTCTTCCAACCAAAATGCACACTTTGAAAACTTAGCGTACAATTCTTCCTTCCTCAATACTTCTAACACCTTTCTCAAATGTTCACCGTGTTCTTGGTCATTCTTTGAGTAAATAAGTATGTCATCAATGAAAACAATGACAAACTTGTCAAGGTATGGTCCACACACTCGGTTCATAAGGTCCATGAACACAGCTGGTGCATTAGTTAAACCAAACGGCATGACCATAAACTCATAATGACCGTAACGTGTTCTGAAAGCAGTCTTTGGAATATCATCTTCTTTCACCCGCATTTGATGATACCCGGAACGTAAGTGAATCTTTGAATAAACAGACGAGCCTTGTAGTTGATCAAATAAGTCGTCGATTCTCGGTAGTGGGTAGCGGTTCTTGATGGTAAGTTTGTTCAACTCTCGATAGTCGATACACAACCTGAATGTACCATCTTTCTTCTTGACAAACAAAACAGGAGCTCCCCACGGTGATGTGCTTGGTCGAATGAAACCACGCTCTAAAAGTTCTTGTAATTGGCTTTGCAGTTCTTTCATCTCACTAGGTGCGAGTCTGTAAGGAGTACGAGCTATTGGTGCAGCTTCTGGTACAAGATCTATTTGAAATTCAACGGATCGATGTGGGGGTAATCCCGGTAATTCTTTCGGAAATACATCGGGAAATTCTTTTGCAATGGGAACATCATTGATGCTCTTTTCTTCAGTTTGTACTTTCTCGACGTGTGCTAGAATAGCATAGCAACCTTTTCTTATTAGTTTTTGTGCCTTCAAATTACTAATAAGATGTAGCTTCGTGTTGCCCTTTTCTCCGTACACCATTAAGGGTTTTCCTTTTTCTCGTATAATGTGAATTGCATTTTTGTAACAAACGATCTCTGCTTTCACTTCTTTCAACCAGTCCATACCGATTATCACATCAAAACTCCCTAACTCTACTGGTATCAAATCAATCTTAAATGTTTCGCTAACCAGTTTAATTTCTCGATTCCGACATATATTATCTGCTGAAATTAATTTACCATTTGCTAATTCGAGTAAAAATTTACTATCCAAAGGCGTCAATGGACAACTTAATTTAGCACAAAAATCTCTACTCATATAGCTTCTATCCGCACCCGAATCAAATAAAACGTAAGCAGATTTATTGTCAATAAGAAATGTACCCGTAACAAGCTCCGGGTCTTCCTGTGCCTCTGCCGCATTAATATTGAAAACTCTTCCGCGGCCTTGTCCATTCGTGTTCTCCTGGTTCGGGCAATTTCTAATAATGTGGCCTGGTTTTCCACATTTATAACAAACTACATTGGCATAACTTGCTCCGACACTACTTGCTCCGCCATTACTCGTTCCGACACCATTTGTTCCTTTCGTTCTATTAACCCCTGGTCCGTAGACCTCACACTTCGCCGCGCTATGACCATTTCTTTTACACTTGTTGCAAAATTTGGTGCAGAACCCCGAGTGATACTTTTCACACCTTTGGCATAGCTGCTTCTGATTGTTGTTATTGTTGTGGTTATTATTGTTGTTGGGATGATTGTTGTAGTTGCTGTTGTTGTTGTTGTTGTTGTTGTTGGGCCGTTTGTTGTAGTTGCGATTGATGTTGTGATTGTTGGGATAATTGTTGCGATTATTGTTGTAATTGCTGTTGTTGTTGTATTGGTGATTCTTATCACCGTTTTCCTCCCACTTTCTTTTGACTTGCTTCACATTGGCCTCTTCAGCAGTCTGTTCTTTAATTCTTTCTTCAATCTGGTTCACTAGTTTGTGAGCCATTCTACATGCCTGTTGTATGGAGGCGGGCTCGTGTGAACTTATATCTTCTTGGATTCTTTCCGGTAATCCTTTCACAAATGCGTCGATCTTCTCTTCCTCATCTTCGAATGCTCCCGGACACAATAGGCACAATTCTGTGAATCGTCTTTCGTACGTGGTAATATCAAATCCTTGGGTTCGTAATCCTCTAAGTTCTGTCTTGAGCTTATTGACCTCGGTTCTAGGACGGTACTTCTCGTTCATCAAGTGCTTGAATGCTGACCACGGTAGTGCGTAAGCATCATCTTGTCCCACTTGCTCTAGATAGGTATTCCATCATGTTAACGCAGAACCTATGAAGGTATGCGTAGTGTACTTCACTTTGTCCTCTTCAGTACACTTACTTATGGCAAACACCGATTCGACCTTCTCGGTCCACCGTTTCAATCCGATCGGTCCTTCGGTTCCATCAAATTCCAAAGGTTTGCAGGCAGTGAATTCTTTGTAGGTGCATCCTACACGATTTCCTGTACTGCCAGATCCAAGGCTATTGTTGGTATGTAGCGCAGCCTGTACTGCGGCTATGTTTGAAGCTAGAAAAGTACGGAATTCCTGTTCATTCATATTCTCGGTGTGTCGAGTAGTAGGTGCCATTTCCTTCAAAATAGTCAAATGGAACAAGTTATTCATACAGAATATTAAGAGTAGTTAATAGTATTTCGTAGCATAATATGAACTCATTTATAAAAGCTTTTTCTTCATATTAGCGTTTTATAAGTTTAAATTAGGGTAGTACCTACCCGTTAAGTTCATACTTAGTAGCTAATATACAATTCAACTACTACAATTCTATATGAAAAACTGATTATAATAATATTTCGCGTTCAAACTTTTACACAATATTTTACAAACTTACAATACCGCTTATTTTACATATAGCATGAAATATAGCACACAATAAATTTGATACAAGATGGTTGTGAAGATAATTCTAGCTAGTACACAAGTCGTTCAGCAAAGGCAATAAAGACACGTAATTCATACGTCCAGAAACAAGTCATGCATTCTGGTTTTACTAGGATTACTTCCCATCCTTGGTCTTGTGGAACATAACCGTTATGGCCGTTGATAAAATAGCGTGTTGTAACATCGTCAAAGGGACGAGGGTTACGTAATGTCCAACAGTCCCGTAACAATCTAAAAACCTCATTTCTTACCACAATTACCGACTCCGTCACTTGTGGGAACGTTTTGTTTAATAGTTGTAGCCCGATGTTCTTGTTCTCACTTTGGTGAGAAGCGAACATTACTAATCCGTAAGCATAACATGCTTCTTTATGTTGCATGTTAGCCGCTTTTTCTAAATCACGAAGTCCTATATTCGGATATACTGAGTCAAAATAATTTCTTAACCCGTTGCGTAAAATAGCATTTGGGTTCCCCGCAATATATGCGTCAAAGTAAACACATCGTAACTTATGGATTTCCCAATGTGATATCCCCCATCTTTCGAACGAAAGCCTTTTATAAACTAAGGCATTCTTGGAACGTTCTTCGAATGTCTTACAAACTGATCTCGCCTTAAATAGTTGTGCCGAAGAATTCTGACCGACTCTAGACAAGATTTCATCAATCATGTCTCCGGGTAGGTCTCTTAAAATATTGGGTTGTCTATCCATTTTGTGTTTTTATACTGTAAAATAGACAAGAGTTAGATTCATAAAAAAAATACTTATTAATACAAGCAATTTTTACATATATCATAAAGCATAAGCACACCATATTACATATATTACACCATACAACTATCTTATTCCGACTCGCTTGTATCTTCTTCTTCGGTTTTGGATCGTTTTGCCAAGTTTCTAGGGATATATGATGTTCCCCTAATACGAGCCGTCATTGTCCACATTGGTTTAGAAAAACCTGGTGGTTTAGAGGTTCCCGGGTCATTGTTACAACTTAAGGACTTCGGGGGTTGACGATACATATAAAGTTCATCGGGGTTGGAATTAGATTTCTCTATTTTTATGCCCTTTCCCTTATTATTTTCTTTTGCCTTTTTAAATTCAGTTGGGGTAATTTCTATAACATCATCGGAATTCTCGTCGGAATCCGATTCATCGGAGAATTGGTAATCCTCCCAATATTTTGCTTCTTTGGCGGAAACACCATTGACCATAATTAACCTTGGTCGGTTGGTTGAGGATTTTCTTTTATTTAACCGTTTTATTATTTCCCCCACCGGTTCTATTTCTTCATCCGGTTCCGATTCTTCTTCCGGTTCCGATTCTTCTTCCGGTTCCGACTCTTCTTCCGGTTCCTCTTCGGGAACTTGTGAATCAGTCCACGAATCATTTCAATTTACATTTGACTCTTCATTATTATTAGGTGAGTCAATGGGACTTGTTCTAGAGGTAGACATCTATCACATAATATCAAACGCGTTAAGAGATTAATATATCACATAATATTCACATGTTAAAAATATATAGTTTCCAACAAAATTTGTTAAGCAATCATTTTTCAAGTAAACACGGTCGAAGTCCAGACTCACTAATGCATCCTAACAAACTCGATAAGACACACTAATGCAAAATTCTGGTTCTCTAAGACCAACGCTCGGATACCAACTGAAATGTCCCGTTCTTATTGATTAAAAACGTTCCATATTAATTGATTTCGTTGCGAGGTTTTGACCTCTATATGAGACGTTTTTCAAAGACTGCATTCATTTTAAAACAAATCATAACCTTTATTTCATCAATAAAGGTTTAAAAAGCTTTACGTAGATTATCAAATAATGATAATCTAAAATATCATGTTTACACACGACCATTACATAATGGTTTACAATACAAATATGTTACAACAAAATAAGTTTCTTGAATGCAGTTTTTACACAATATCATACAAGCATGGACTCCAAATCTCGTCCTTATTTAAGTATGCGACAGCGGAAGCTCTTAATAATCACCTGAGAATAAACATGCTTAAAACGTCAACAAAAATGTTGGTGAGTTATAGGTTTAACCTATATATATCAAATCATAATAATAGACCACAAGATTTCATATTTCAATACACGTCCCATACATAGAGATAAAAATCATTCATATGGTGAACACCTGGTAACCGACATTAACAAGATGCATATATAAGAATATCCCCATCATTCTGGGACACCCTTCGGATATGATATAAATTTCGAAGTACTAAAGCATCCGGTACTTTGGATGGGGCTTGTTGGGCCCGATAGATCTATCTTTAGGATTCGCGTCAATTAGGGTGTCTGTTCCCTAATTCTTAGATTACCAGACTTAATAAAAAGGGGCATATTCGATTTCGATAATTCAACCATAGAATGTAGTTTCACGTACTTGTGTCTATTTTGTAAATCATTTATAAAACCTGCATGTATTCTCATCCCAAAAATATTAGATTTTAAAAGTGGGACTATAACTCACTTTCACAGATTTTTACTTCGTCGGGAAGTAAGACTTGGCCACTGGTTGATTCACGAACCTATAATAATATATACATATATATCAAAGTATGTTCAAAATATATTTACAACACTTTTAATATATTTTGATGTTTTAAGTTTATTAAGTCAGCTGTCCTCGTTAGTAACCTACAACTAGTTGTCCACAGTTAGATGTACAGAAATAAATCGATAAATATTATCTTGAATCAATCCACGACCCAGTGTATACGTATCTCAGTATTGATCACAACTCAAACTATATATATTTTGGAATCAACCTCAACCCTGTATAGCTAACTCCAACATTCACATATAGAGTGTCTATGGTTGTTCCGAAATATATATATAGATGTGTCGACATGATAGGTCGAAACATTGTATACGTGTCTATGGTATCTCAAGATTACATAATATACAATACAAGTTGATTAAGTTATGGTTGGAATAGATTTGTTACCAATTTTCACGTAGCTAAAATGAGAAAAATTATCCAATCTTGTTTTACCCATAACTTCTTCATTTTAAATCCATTTTGAGTGAATCAAATTGCTATGGTTTCATATTGAACTCTATTTTATGAATCTAAACAGAAAAGTATAGGTTTATAGTCGAAAAAATAAGTTACGAGTCGTTTTTGTAAAGGTAGTCATTTCAGTCGAAAGAACGACGTCTAGATGACCATTTTAGAAAACATACTTCCACTTTGAGTTTAACCATAATTTTTGGATATAGTTTCATGTTCATAATAAAAATCATTTTCTCAGAATAACAACTTTTAAATCAAAGTTTATCATAGTTTTTAATTAACTAACCCAAAACAGCCCGCGGTGTTACTACGACGGCGTAAATCCGGTTTTACGGTGTTTTTCGTGTTTCCAGGTTTTAAATCATTAAGTTAGCATATCATATAGATATAGAACATGTGTTTAGTTGATTTTAAAAGTCAAGTTAGAAGGATTAACTTTTGTTTGCGAACAAGTTTAGAATTAACTAAACTATGTTCTAGTGATTACAAGTTTAAACCTTCGAATAAGATAGCTTTATATGTATGAATCGAATGATGTTATGAACATCATTACTACCTTAAGTTCCTTGGATAAACCTACTGGAAAAGAGAAAAATGGATCTAGCTTCAATGGATCCTTGGATGGCTCGAAGTTCTTGAAGCAAAATCATGACACGAAAACAAGTTCAAGTAAGATCATCACTTGAAATAAGATTGTTATAGTTATAGAAATTGAACCAAAGTTTGAATATGATTATTACCTTGTATTAGAATGATAATCTACTGTAAGAAACAAAGATTTCTTGAGGTTGGATGATCACCTTACAAGATTGGAAGTGAGCTAGCAAACTTGAAAGTATTCTTGATTTTATGAAACTAGAACTTTTGGAATTTATGAAGAACACTTAGAACTTGAAGATAGAACTTGAGAGAGATCAATTAGATGAAGAAAATTGAAGAATGAAAGTGTTTGTAGGTGTTTTTGGTCGTTGGTGTATGGATTAGATATAAAGGATATGTAATTTTGTTTTCATGTAAATAAGTCATGAATGATTACTCATATTTTTGTAATTTTATGAGATATTTCATGCTAGTTGACAAATGATGGTTCCCACATGTGTTAGGTGACTCACATGGGCTGCTAAGAGCTGATCATTGGAGTGTATATACCAATAGTACATACATCTAAAAGTTGTGTATTGTACGAGTACGAATACGGGTGCATACGAGTAGAATTGTTGATGAAACTGAACGAGGATGTAATTGTAAGCATTTTTGTTAAGTAGAAGTATTTTGATAAGTGTCTTGAAGTATTTCAAAAGTGTATGAATACATATTAAAACACTACATGTATATACATTTTAACTGAGTCGTTAAGTCATCGTTAGTCGTTACATGTAAATGTTGTTTTGAAACCTTTAGGTTAACGATCTTGTTAAATGTTGTTAACCCAATGTTTATAATATCAAAAGAGATTTTAAATTATTATATTATCATGATATTATGATGTACGAATATCTCTTAATATGATATATATACATTAAATGTCGTTACAACGATAATCGTTACATATATGTCTCGTTTCAAAATCATTAAGTTAGTAGTCTTGTTTTTACATATGTAGTTCATTGTTAATATACTTAATGATATGTTTACTTATCATAATATCATGTTAACTATATATATAACCATATATACGTCATCATATAGTTTTTACAAGTTTTAACGTTCGTGAATCACCGGTCAACTTGGGTGGTCAATTGTCTATATGAAACCTATTTCAATTAATCAAGTCTTAACAAGTTTGATTGCTTAACATGTTGGAAACATTTAATCATGTAAATATCAATCTCAATTAATATATATAAACATGGAAAAGTTCGGGTCACTACACAACTGGCCCATCCAACCCCGGAACATTCAGAGCACCAGAAGAGGGTGTTGAGTCTGATGATGATCAGAATAGTTACATCCTTCAATGAGAAAGCAAGCTAAAAGAGGCTGAAGACAAAATTAATGAGCTTGAATTGGTAAGGCATTCTGGAAATGTTGATACACCACCTGGATTCCCAATCGCGCAATCTCAAACGATACCTAACGTGCACCAGAACCAGTTTCAGAATCAAATACCGAACCAATACTATATACCACCGCAAAACACTTTTACTTACCAAAATCCCATGATGATGAACCCATACCAAATGCAAATGTTTCATCAACCTTACATGCAACCACTCAAAAGGTGTACTTATAAGAACTTCCTTGATTGCAAACCCTCCGAGTTCTCTGGAAGTACTGATCCGACTGTAACTCTCAATTGGTTGCGAGAAATTGAAAGGGTATTTGAAGCGTGTCAGTGTGAACCTAAGCTGAAAGTAATGTATGCTAGTCGAATGTTGAAAGGTAGGGCTATGATTTGGTGGGATTCTTTGGTTTCCAGTATACCAAAAGAGCAAGTGAGTATGATCACATGGGAACAGTTTTATGGGAAGGTGTGTGAACAGTATTGTAATCCGTTTGATATGAACCGAATCAAGACTGAGTTTCTTGAAATGAAGATGACACCTCAAATGACGATCGATGAGGTAGTAGAGAAGTTGATGTGTGCAGCGGGGTGTACGAAATAGTATTAATTTAAATACGAAATACGATGAAATATTACTCAAGTTTTAATTATTTATTTACAAAATGGATATACCTAACCTTGCTACAACACTATAGGCAGTGTACCTAATCGTAGAGTAGTATAGTTTTTAGTAAGTTCGGTTCGTTCCACAGGGAGCGGGCTTATTGCACATTATATTTTTAAACAATTATATTTGTACAAAATATATTATATTGATAATATATAAAAGGGGTTTACCGTTTAATGACTGGTTTGTCGATTTTATATTTTAAGTTACAATTAAAACCTAATGCAAAATATAAATGACGATAATTAAAGTAGCGAAAAATAAATGACAATAAATAAATGACGTTAAATAAAATAGCGAGTAAATAAAAGTACGATGAAATATGAAATAAAATATATTATGCTTATTTAAACTTTCGTAACCATGATGGTTGACGTGTTGATTTTAATTTTATGCCCATGGGTTAATTGTCCTTTGTCCTGGATTATTTAATATGTCCGTCTGGTTTTTGTCCATAACAGTCCATCGGTCATAAATTTAAAGTGCGAGTGTCCTCGTCAAATTATCCTTATACCCGAAGTCAAATATTCCAACTAATTGGGGACTTAAACTGTAACAAGGTTTTAATACTTTGTTTAATAATTACACCAGGATATCGACTGCGTGTAACCCAAGGTTTTAATACTTTATTATCAATTATGCCAAGTGTCCTTGTACATAATTTCACCCCTGTTTTAATAATTCCATAGACTATTAATCCATTCCCTTGTCCGATTAAATGAACGATTATTCGTACATATAAATATCCCGCCCATCGTGTCCGATCGAGTGTATATGGTTATTTATAGGGACGTCCAATTGTAAATCTTTATATTAAAATTAACAAACTATCATTTAGTTAACAAATATAAAGCCCATTAATAGCCCATAGTCTAATTTCCACAAGTGTCGTTCTTTTGTCCAAACCCCAATTAAGGTACAAAGCCCAATTACCCCGTCTTTAATATTTAGTCCAACATCATGATTACTTTGGCTCAAATAAGCATAATAATAACTTAAGTACGAGACATTAATTTAAAAAAGAGAACATAGCTTACATTGATTATTTATCGCGTAGTGTTACACGGACAGAGCTCCGACTTTAAAACCCGTAAAATAACCTTTACATAACCCGAACTAATCTAATATAAAACTACCATATACTATATATATTATATATATATTTATTTATTTATTTATTACAGAGTATTATTATTATTATTTTTATATTTCTAAACTCGGCAGAATGCATGGCCTTTTATAGGCATTTCTAATTTTTGCAGCTCCGCGAGTCGTGGATTTTTAAGCCTGCAAACTCCGCGAGTCGTGGAGTTTGAAAATCCAGCTCACATAATTTTGGAACCTTGCTTGTTAACATATTTTATATATAAATATAAAATATAAATAATTAATATAATTATTTATATATTATATTATATTCTTGTGCATAGTAGACTTGTAATTTTTGGTCCATTGCGTCGGGCGTTGATAGTTGGCTCGGGTACCGGTTCCGGATTTTCGAACGTCCTTGCGTACAATTTAATATCTTGTACTTTGCGTTTTGTAACTTGTACTCTTGTCATTTTTAGACGTTTTTCATCAATAAATTGAACCTTTTGAATTGTATCTTGTACATTTGAGCTTTTTGGACGTTTGTGTCTTTAAATCTTCGTTTTTGCCTTTTGTCTTCGCACTTATTTATTTAAACAATTACAATGAAAATATAATACAATTATATATGAAAACCTATTATTTAGGAGGGATATTGCTATGAAATATATGTTCCTTTTTAGCCTTATCAAATATCCCCACACTTAAACGTTGCTTGTCCTCAAGCAATACATAACTTGAAATAAAATCACACTTCACTCGAATCACTTTTTTATTCTCACACTTTGTACATCAGTGATTTTGATATAGCGGTATAAACAATGATAGTAACGATGGTTAAAGGTGGGTGTGTCATCCACAGTTTTCTCGGGTTTAGGTCAACGACACTTGCAATCAAATAGTCGATTTACTTTCGGTTTCCAATGCAAAGTGCACATTTGAAAGGCGATTTACAGTCCCACATGACTATGAAAATTTAGATCCGTTAGGAAATTGGATCTTTATGAAAACATTTGATCTTTTAAAAATTTAATCTAGCTTTTACCCTAGACAAGTTTTCCGGAATAACTCTTCACCGGTGTTTGCAAAATATTTTTGTGGGTTGTGTGGGTTTCAGATTTGAAAATTTTAGCTCAACACTTGTGGTTTTGTGTTACTCACTTGCTAACCTTGTATTAGGAAAGCAACATGTCCAGTTCACTTGTCCCGTATATTACCTTTCGGCAAACTACCGTCCGGTTGTAAAGGAAAGCGATGAACAAGCAACTGTTAAGGCAATGTCTAATGACATGCATTTGATTATGGTCTAAAAACGTGTCAGATGCTATTACTATCCTTTGTAGGAGCAATAGTAAAGATCATCCTATGATTTTTCGGTCTGGCACAAGGTCCTGTCTTCGACCATGCTATGCAACCACCGTTCTTACGGTTGACACCCGATTTGGTTCAGGTGACCTAATAAATTCCAGGTGAATTCCTAGGATTTTACGTTCAATGGTAATGAACGCATTGAAAATAGATTTTCAGAAAACAAATCGGTTTGTAATTTTGATCAAAATATTTTCTCGTTCAAGCTCGAGTTTAGATATCATCGAATTTCATGAGTTTGTAATTCTCAATCTTTAAGGTCAATCTCAAGGATTGAGTAATATCAGGCTTAAAAGCTGATTTTTAATCTTTAAGGAGATTATCCTTTCTGGGGGTCTGATTCATTAGTCTTATCAAGCTAATTTGCACGGCGCCCTCCCCATTTTACGAGACAGATCCTCTCATGGTTAGGATAAGTCTGACCACTTGGCGACCCTGTTTGATGTTGAGGTCCGTGGATTTCCTGCTGATTTTAGTGATGACTTTTCTAGATTTTTCGTCAACCTGCAGCTGGTCTGGGTGACAACTTCCTGACCTAAATCAAGAAGCGCGTGTCTTTTTCGGAATACTTTACTTCCTTTTAATGATGGAATTGATTCATCGTGTAGATCCATCTTTTCTTTTCTTTCATCGGGTAAAATAGTTAATTTAGTCCAAAACAAAAGCACCTGCAATAAACTTTACAGAAACATGTGCTAGATAGTTTTTAATTGAATAACTAGGTACATTCTCCCCACACTTAGTTTCTTTCTTTGCCTTTTTATTCTCCTTTATTCCATTTTAAATGAATTCAAGCGTTTTAGGGTGTTTCTCAATTTATGTCCTTTTCGAGGTAACGATAATTTTGGTATTAACACCTAGTTTTCATCGTTCATAAATATGTATAAACATGATTTTGAATTCATTTAGTTGAAAATTTTTCAAATTTTCACAAAATTTGGCAAATAAAACCAAGTGTAAACCCGAGAGAATTTATAACCCTTCCCCACACTTGAGATCATGCAATGCCCTCATTTGCATGAAATCAGACTCTAATTATAAATTCATGAGGGTGATTAGTGTAGAAAAGTGATTGAAAATACCCAGTTTGTAATTACAAAGCTCGTCGAATGATAGATGGCGCGCCTCATCATTCATTCCTTCTTGTTTTATCACACATGCTTTTTTTCAAAAACGGCTGCTTTTATGAACTGTTTACTAATATTTGAAAAAGCGTCTTTTACCCTAATTATGCATTTTTATTAACGAGTTATGCACTAACCCAAACCCCTAATTTAACGTTAAGTGGGGTTAGACTTCCCCACACTTAGCTTACGACATGTGAAGTCGGTAGAATAAGTTCCACGAATTAAAATAGTGAGCCACTTATTTACATCTCGGGTGGTATAAAATATATCAATGGGTTTAAAGTTTAGACCCACCCGAATATCACTACTTAATTCTTTTTTAAGTGTAGCTTTTAGTAATGGATATGTCTCTTTTCTGGTTCTTGGTCAAATGGATCGATATACACCGACATACATATTATAGGGTGGACAATTTTTAACGTTTCCTTCCTTTTATTCTCGAGATCAAAGTTTTCACCTCTATTACCCAATTGGGTGAAATCCGAGGTGTCATTATCTATTACAGCTCGTAGTTCATCTTCGGTAGATGACTCGTCTATTGAGAATATTGGGTTGGAAGGTTGTGGAATGGTGAATTTCGGGATTGGAGTAGATTCTTCTTCATTAACGGTACTTATCGGTCCCACCACTTTGGTCTCGGGGGTAAAATTTTCAACGTTATTGTTTTCCCAAGAGTACCAATTTGTCACCCTTACTTTTTCTTCATCCATAGAGGCTAATGTGTCGATATGTTGTGAAATTGGTAAAACTGAATAAAAAGTATCATCGGGATAGTTGATGATTTCGGAGCTCTCGAATTCATCAAAATTCGATGATATGAGATTTTCTTGCACAATACTCCTCAGATCAACAGGTTTGTAGTCTGATAGAGTTTCAGCTTTCCGGTTTACAAACTCTCTCATTTGTTCATTTTGAGCATTGAGTTCTTCGAGTTTGATTTTCATATTGTCTAATAAATTTTCAGACACGTAATTTTCCTCGTCTACTAGTTGTTGAGTTTGGAAATATTCTTGGGAATAATCCCAATTTGAATTGTATTCTTCATAATCATTCCATTCGGGTTCCGTGGGTGCGTAATTTTCCATAGGAACGTAATAATAACATTCCCATGTTGAGTGATAATCTCCACAGATTTCACAATCAGTTATTGTTTCATCATTCGTGATCCAAGATTGACCGAACGAATTGTCATCAACACTCGGTTGAGAGTATTGATTTCGTATGTCGTAAAGAGTTTCTAAGATATTTTCGAGATTTTCCATAATGCGTTTATTACCAAATTTTAGCTACAATGTGGTGCATTTACTAATTATCCTATTAGTTATAAAATAAAATAAAAAAATTATATAAGTTATCAAATTAATAGACTTTTCTGCTTTTGCCCACGTTTCAAATAGCCAATAGATGCAGCAGGGAGCCAAAACCCTTTAAATCGGAAGCTCACAACTCAACCACTAACAAATCCAACTATTACTACGAAGCAGAAAATTTGGATGTCTATCAATTTAACCGCTTAAAATAATTTTTCGTTTTGAAATTGTAGAGAAGAAATAGAGAAAATTTCTAAGTCCTAAAAACTAGCGTGTCGAGAAATAAGAAAGAAAAAGAGTGCGCGTCGAAAAACGTCGAAAAATAAAAATAAGAAAGAAAAACGTCGAAACTTAAAAGTCTAAAAATTAAATCTAAAAAGTTACGCCTAAAGGTATTAAAGCTTAAAGGAATTCTATATCCAAAACGGCAATAACTTAAAAGGCACTAAAATTTAACGGCGTCGTAAAATTCTAAAGCGCCTAAATCTTAATCTAAAGAAAAAGTACTTAAGGGATTTTACGGCAAAGCCTAAAAATCTAGAAATAAAAATAAGCTACGGCAAAATACTAAATTTAAAACTAGCTACGAACAATAAAAATACAAATATTATGCTAAAAACAAATAAAAATAAACAAAAAAATAAAAATAAACTTAAAGTTGTAAAAAGTACAATTTTTATAAAAATATTATTTTTATCTTTATTATTTTATAAAAGTATTAATTTTTATTTATAATAAAACTAATTAAAATACAAAATACAAATTAATTAAAAATTAAAACTAATTATATTAAACTAATAAAGTAATTAGGGTTTAAAAATAATAAAAAATAATATTACTCCGTAATTAAAGCGAAAATAGGGTTTCTGTCAGCGCGTCAGGCGGCTCCGCGAGTCGCGTTGCCACGTGCCCTAAAATTCCGCAAGTCGCGGAGTTTGCATTTTCGTTTTTTTATATAATTTTATATTGTTTTTCTAAAAATATATATAAATATATTTATACAAAAATAAATTAAAAATATAGAGTTTCGCCGAGTCCCCGGCAGTGGTGCCAAAAACTTGATGTGTGCAGCGGGGTGTACGAAATAGTATTAATTTAAGTACGAAATACGACGAAATATTACAAAATGTTTTAATTATTTATTTACAAAATGGATATACCTAAACCTTGCTACAACACTATGGGGAGTGTACCTAATCGTAGAGTAGTATAGTTTTTAGTAAGTCCGGTTCGTTCCACAGGGAGCGGGCTTATTGCACACTATATTTTTAAACAATTATATTTGTACAAAATATATTATATTGATAATATATAAAAGGGGGTTTACCGTTTAATGACTGGTTTGTCGATTTTATATTTTAAGTAAAAATTAAAACCTAATGCAAAATATAAATGACGATAATTAAAGTAGCGAAAAATAAATGACAATAAATAAATGACGTTAAATAAAATAGCGAGTAAATAAAAGTACGATGAAATATGAAATAAAATATATTATGCTTATTTAAACTTCCGTAACCATGATGGTTGACGTGTTGATTTTAATTTTATGCCCATGGGTTAATTGTCCTTTGTCCTGGATTATTTAATATGTCCGTCTGGTTTTTGTCCATAACCGTCCATCGGTCATAAATTTAAAGTGCGAGTGTCCTCGTCAAATTATCCTTATACCCGAAGTCAAATATTCCAACTAATTGGGGACTTAAACTGTAACAAGGTTTTAATACTTTGTTTAATAATTACACCAGGATATCGACTGCGTGTAACCCAAGGTTTTAATACTTTATTATCAATTATGCCAAGTGTCCTTGTACATAATTTCACCCCTGTTTTAATAATTCCATAGACTATTAATCCATTCCCGTGTCCGGTTAAATGAACGATTATTCGTACATATAAATATCCCGCCCATCGTGTCCGATCGAGTGTATATGGTTATTTATAGGGACGTCCAATTGTAAATCTTTATATTAAAATTAACAAACTATCATTTAGTTAACAAATATAAAGTCCATTAATAGCCCATAGTCTAATTTCCACAAGTGTCGTTCTTTTGTCCAAACCCCAATTAAGGTACAAAGCCCAATTACCCCGTCTTTAATATTTAGTCCAACATCATGATTACTTTGGCTCAAATAAGCATAATAATAACTTAAGTACGAGACATTAATTTAAAAAGGAGAACATAGCTTACATTGATTATTTATCGCGTAGTGTTACACGGACAGAGCTCCGACTTTAAAACCCGTAAAATAACCTTTACATAACCCGAACTAATCTAATATAAAACTACCCTATACTATATATATTATATATATATTTATTTATTTATTACAGAGTATTATTATTATTATTTTTATATTTCTAAACTCGGCAGAATGCATGGCCTTTTATAGGCATTTCTGATTTTTGCAGCTCCGCGAGTCGTGGAGTTTTAAGCCTGCAAACTCCGCGAGTCGTGGAGTTTGAAAATCCAGCTCACATAATTTTGGAACCTTGCTTGTCGACATATTTTATATATAAATATAAAATATAAATAATTAATATAATTATTTATATATTATATTATATTCTTGTGCATAGTAGACTTGTAATTTTTGGTCCATTGCGTCGGGCGTTGATAGTTGGCTCGGGTACCGGTTCCGGATTTTCGAACGTCCTTGCGTACAATTTGATATCTTGTACTTTGCGTTTTGTAACTTGTACTCTTGTCATTTTTAGACGTTTTTCATCAATAAATTGAACCTTTTGAATTGATCTTGTACATTTGAGCTTTTTGGACGTTTGTGTCTTCAAATCTTCGTTTTCGCCTTTTGTCTTCGCACTTATTTATTTAAACAATTACAATGAAAATATAATACAATTACATATGAAAACCTATTATTTAGGAGGGATATTGCTATGAAATATATGTTCCTTTTTAGCCTTATCAGAAGTATATGGATAAACTGAGGTTTGTGCAACAATGGGTGCCAGACGAAGCATCTCGTATTCAGCATTTTGTTAATATAATTCTGCCAGAGTACCGAAATTTCGTTAGAACAGCTACATCATTGTCTCAAGCTGTTGTGATGGCTAAGATGGTAGAAAGTGATGTTCAGGCCGCCAGGAATAGAATGTTTGGTAATGTGCTACAACAAGGTGGGCAAGTATATGTACAATCAAGATCTAAATCCAAGAAGTCTAGTGGGTTTAAATCGAAGGATAAAAGTGGTCAGAGTAGTTCTGGATCTGGATCAGGTAAAGGGAATTGGCGTCACATGTGTCGATCTTCTCACAGTGGTCAGTGTTCGGAGGCTACAAGAAGATGCCTAAAGTGTGGTGTGATTGGGCATGAGTCTTCAGCATGTCCGTATCCAAATAGTGTGTGTTGGAGTTGTCATAAACCAGGGCATCATGCAGTTAGTTGTCCGTCGAAGAGTGGTAGTTCTGGGGCAGGGTCAGGGGCACATTCGGCATCAGCTGGAGGGTCAACTGCCTCGAGTGGGCAAAAGAGGAAGAACCCTCCAACAGCAGAGGCTAGAGCTTTTCAGATGTCAGTTGAGAATGCCGTAACAACCGACGAAGTGATCACCGGTATGTTTCTAATCAACTCAATACCTGCTCACGTATTATTTGATTGTGGTGCCAATAGTTGTTTTTTGTCCCTAGATTTATGTGCTAAGTTGAATTTACCAGTTACTGTGTTACCCAAGCCGGTTAGTGTAGAAGTAGCCAATGGTAAGATCACACCCGTCACATCATATGTGTCTGGGGTTTGTATAGAGATCGAAGGGAAGTCTTTCCCGGTATCTTGTTTAGTGTTACCTATTCCTAGCTTTGATGTAGTATTAGGAATGGATTGGCTGAGCTCGCTTAGGGCTAATATTAAGTGTGATAGGAAGATGATTACCTTCCGTTTGACCGTTGGAACCTGTGTTGTGGCCCGAGGGGAGCGGGGTGGGTATAATTTTCCGTTGATATCCATGATGAAAGCTAAGAAGTCGTTAGCGAAGGGTTGTGAATTATTTCTTGCATATGTGATTGATGCAAAGAAAGAAAAGAAAACAGTGGCTGATATACCGATAGTATCAGAATTTCCTGAAGTGTTCCCTGATGAGTTACCAGGTCTGCCGCCGGTAAGGGAATTCGAATATAAGATTGAGTTGGTTCCTGGAACAACTCCAGTTGCAAAAGTTTCATACCGATTAGCGCCATCTGAAATTCGTGAAATGATGTCACAGATTCAAGAGTTATTAGATCATGGGTTTATCTAACCGAGTTCTTCACCGTGGGGTGCTCCGGTATTGTTTGTTAAAAAGAAAGATGGGTCAATGCGTATGTGTATTGATTATCGTGAATTGAACAAAAGAACATTGAAGAATAAGTATCCGTTACCTCGAATAGATGATTTGTTCGATCAGTTACAGGGTGCTTCATTCTTTTCTAAAGTAGACTTACGATCCAGATATCATCAGGTTCGTGTTGCTGAATCAGATATACCGAAAACAGCGTTCAGAACAAGGTATGGTCATTATGAATTTCTGGTCATGCCGTTTGGGTTGATGAATGCGCCATCAGTCTTCATGGATTTAATGAATAGAGTGTGTCGTCCATTCTTAGATAAGTTCGTGATCGTGTTTATAGACGATATACTAGTGTATTCAAAGACAGAGAGTGAACATGCTGAATATCTGAGACAGGTTTTGAACTTGTTGAAACGCGAGCAACTATTTGCAAAATTTTCCAAATGTGAATTTTGGTTACGTGAAGTGCAGTTTTTGGGTCATGTGATTTGTGCTGAAGGTATAAAGGTTGATCCGATAAAGATAGAAGCGGTAATGAATTGGAATTCTCCGTAGATTCCAACTGAGATTAAGAGTTTTCTGGGATTGGCTGGTTATTATCGCAGGTTTATAAAAGATTTTTCTAAAATAGCAGGTACGTTGACTAAGTTGACTCGTAAAGATGTAGCTTTTCGATGGACTGATGAACAGGAAAAGGCTTTTCAAATTTTGAAACAGCTACTATGTCAGGCACCAGTGTTAGCTTTACCAGAAGGTTCAGATGACTTCATGGTATATTGTGATGCATCATATGCTGGGTTGGGTTATGTATTAATGCAAAAAGATAAAGTAATCGCTTACGCCTCGCGACAATTGAAAGTTCATGAGAAGAACTATCCAGTGCATGATCTTGAAATGGCTGCAGTAGTGTTTGCTTTGAAACTGTGGAGACACTATTTGTATGGAACTCATTGTGTTATAGTTTGCAGTATATCTTTTCACAGAAAGAATTGAATATGCGTCAGAGACGATGGCAAGAGTTGATCAAAGATTATGATTGTGAAATTAAATACCATCCGGGTAAGGCAAATGTGGTTGCAGATGCTTTAAGTTGCAAAAAGTCTAGTGAGAATGTTAAATTTCTGCGTTTGAGTATAACTTCAGATTTGATTGACCAATTGAAGAACCGTTCAGGCATGTGCTTTGGAGGACGAACATATTAAATCTGAACAAATGACCAAATAAAAAGTGGATTTAATTGATGACTCACGAGGACTAAAGACCTTAAACAATCATGTTTGGGTGCCTAAGGTTGGAGATTTGAGGGATTTAATCATGACAGAAGCTCACAAATCCAGATTGACAGTACATCCTGGTAGTAATAAGATGTATCATGATTTGAAAATAGTGTATTGGTGGTCGACAATGAAAACAGATATCGCTCGATATGTCGAAAAGTGTCACATTTGTGCTCAAGTGAAGGCAGAACATCAGAAACCTTATGGTTCATTACGTCAGTTACAGATTCCAGAGTGGAAATGGGAACATATAACGATGGATTTTGTGACCAAATGACCTCGAACTCAGAAAAGACATGATATGATTTGGGTAATAGTAGATCGTCTAACTAAAAGTGCTCATTTTCTTGCTACTCGTGAGACAACTTCGTTAAGTGAGTTAGCCAATTTGTATGTGAAGGAAATAGTTAGTCGACATGGTGTGCCGTTATCGATCGTTTCAGACAGAGATTCCAGCTTTGTGTCAAACTTTTGGAATAGTCTTCAACAGAATCTGGGTACACGTGTGAATTTAAGTACAGCTTATCATCCTCAGACAGACGGCCAGAGTGAAAGAACGATACAGACTTTGGAGGATATGTTAAGGGCTTGTGTGTTAGAATACGGTGGTTTGTGGGATACGCATTTGCCGTTGGTCGAATTCGCATATAACAATTCATATCATTCGAGTATAGGGATGCTGCCCTATGAAATGTTGTACGGTCGTCGTTGCAGAACTCCGACTTGTTGGTTAGAAGCCGGGGAGAAACAGTTTGCAGGTCCCGAAATTGTTCAAATGACAGCCGAAAAAGTTGCAATTGCGCGAGAAAAGTTGAACGCCGCTAGAGATAGGCAGAAAATGTATGATGATCCGCGTAGACGCCCGGTAACCTTTAATGTGGGTGAACGAGTGTATCTAAAAGTTTCGCCGTGAAAAGGGGTTATCAGATTCGGTAAACGTGGTAAGTTAGCACCGAGATTTATTGGTCCGTTTCCGATCAGTGAAGTGTTAAATGATCAGACTGTGGTGTTAGATCTTCCGCCAGAGTTAGCCGGTATTCATAGTACATTCAATGTGTGTTATCTTCGTAAGTGTAAAGTTGATGATGAAACGCAACTTCTTCCTTTAGCAGATTTAAGGGTCGATTTGAGTAAGAAATTAGTGGAAGAGCCGGTCCGTGTAGTGGACCGAAAGGTGACTAAGCTGAGAAGGAAAGAAATTCCGATTGTGTTGATTGAGTGGAAGCATAGTTTGGGGTCGAATCTTACGTGGGAGACAAAAGAGTTGATGAAGACTCGTTACCCTCGTTTGTTTGACCAAGACCAGATTCCGAGAACGGAATCTCTTTAAGGGGGGTGGATTTGTAACAGACTAAAACCCGGTCTAGTTGTAAGTTGTCTATTTTGCCCTTAGGGTTTGTGCTTAAGTTTTAAGTGCTTTTATTTTAATTATTTAAATAGTGTTTTATTATATTTGTGTTGTGACCAGTTTCTGACAAAGGTCCCAGAACAGGTTTGTTTATTTTAATTGGACCTTGTTTGGGTTACCTAATCCTGTACGAAAGATATCAGATAACTGATAAATACCCGTGTGTGATGGGGTATTGTGTTTAACACAAATATATAAGCTTTGACCTGCTCATTTTGTGATGTTTCCAGAAAATTCATTCTTCACTCCCGTACCCAACCTTCACCTCTTCAAAAACCCTAATCCTTAAATATTGATCTTGAGCTCAAATTGGTGTTAGAATCGTGTTTGTTATCGTTTACTGAGTCTATCAAGGTAAGTAACATGTGTTTTTGTGTTAAATTCGTTGTTAAATTCATGGTTTTGTGTGAGTTTTGTAAAAAGCTTGAATTTGGGTCAAAACAAGTGATTTAAGTGTTGTTATGGTCAAATTTTTGTGGGTTTTGAGTCTATAACAAGTAGTGAACAAGTTGTGGTCGATTTTGGTGTTTAAAACGAGCTCTAGATCGAGATTTGAGGATTTCATCGTGAAGTCCGTAGCCTTTGTTCATTTTCTGAGGAAGATGAACACAGTCGGCAGACTGTCGGTCGACAGTTGACCGACTGAGGGTGAACCGACTGATTGTTTAGTGAACTGACCGACTGAGATTTACCTTCGGCCGATTGATGTAATACCAAGTGAATCGACCGACTGGTAAGGTCAGTCGACCGATTGTGTCGACAGTCGACCGACTGTAAGTGTCAGTCGACCGACTGTGTGTCCAGGGCAGAATGTTTTACCAAAGTGCCTTTTTCTAGCCGTTATGCTGCCCGTTTGTATTTTGGTGTTCAGGATGTAAATTTTGAAAGTGCATAAATGTTAAGCATGAAAATTTTAGCGTACGCAAATTTTTACTAATTTGCTATAATTCGCTGTCAGTGTGTCTAATCTTGATGGGAACACTATTCTAACTTGGTTTTTGCTGTTCTCAGGAGGTAAGGACAAGGAGGAAGCTCAGAAATAATAACTGAGCAGTTGCTGGTAATTGGTGAGTGGGTCTATCTACGGATAGAGTTTAAGTAGCATATCTTGCTACAGTGGTTGACTCTTTTACCATGCATAGTGTAGGAATTGCCATGATAGAATAATATCATTTGCCTGATGTTGTATGTGAATTATGTGTACACTGTGTGAATGGCACCAGTAGGGCCTAGGGAGACTGGGGACTCGAGACCGTGCCTAGGAGAGGTTAGAGTCCGTATGAGGTCAACCGTGCCTAGGGGATGTTGGGTCCATAGGCTACTGATTGTGGAGTATAGTGTGAATGATGCATCCCCTGCATCTGGATAACTATACTGTGAATTGAGTAGCAGGGACTATCGGTAGACTCAGGCCCGATCAGCTGGGAGTCGTGTGCTCGTACAAGCCGCCGATCCTTGTATTGTCTTATTGTATGTTAGTTGGTTGTTAGCAAGTGTTGTTGTTAGTATATAGCTTGTGTGTAGCTTAAGCTATATCTGTTAGATAGATTCCATTCACTTAGCGGTGCGCTAATCCCCCACATATTCTCCCCTTGCAGGTTTAGGTACTGCTAGTCGGGATGGGTGCTGTTGCAGAAGACATGTTTGACAACCCAACTCTGATGTGGACTTTTGTATAAATAATGTTTTGTAATAACGTAACACCGTTGTGCAAACTTAAACGTAATTACACGGATTAATGTAATGACGTGGCTTATATTGTGTTGTAAATATAGTCTTCCGCTGTGTGTTTAAAAAAAAAAAAAATGGCCGGTGTTACAAGTTCCGCAAAAACGCGGGTTATAAACTAGTAATGTGTTTATAGTACAATAACGTAAAGTTTTAATTAATACAAAGCGTCGAGGAAAGACATCAAACTCACAATTTCATGCTTAATGCTCATGTTTTCTCTTTCTAAGGACATGAAATGCGGTTAAGATCATGGTTATATCCCGTGAGAAATTAGTTTTAGAGACGCGTCTTCAGAGCATGTGTAAATCGAACATGGGCCAAAAAAAATTTAAAGAGCACAAAATGTTGAAATGCCTATCCGGAATATCATTGAAGCAAAGATTTTAAATTGTAATTAGCTAGAGACCATAAATTGTAATTAGCTAGAGACCATGAGCTTAAAAAGATTACTCAACCAAATAGAACTATGGGTATACATAGTTTGCCTTGCAATATTGTTGAATGTGGCACCAACAGTCGGTCTCTATGAGCCTAGTTAAAATTTGAAGTAGAAATATCAAATCTCATTTAATATCTAGACTTAGAAGACTATGACTATTTGAGAAAGTAGAAACGTAAAATGGAAAATATGGCGTGGTTGACCCTTGTGATGTGTATACTTATCTACTTCAGCCTTCCTTGGATCAAGCGCTAATTTGCTCCAATGGAAACAAAAATAAACACAAAATTGTCAATATTAATATAGTACAAATCAAACAACTTAGGCGATATTAGAGCAAATCAAGTAGTAATAAACTAATACGGAGTACTTGTCAAAAACCGTTGCATGAATTCTTTTTCTAAGCTTTCATTCTCATTCACATTTATAGTGAAGGTAGTCACTAGGTTTGGACTATGGAGATGTGATTCAAAAATTGTTTTTGGAAGATCACGTTTATAATCGTGATGGAAGATCTTCTAACGCGGATATTGGGTCCTCTAAATTCCAAAATCTTGTGGACCGTGGGGTGAATCCCCCATCGTCGGCTACTTTGGCGGGTGATGGCTCCTCAAATGTTCTTTCTTTCAAGATTGAGAATCGTCCGGGTAAACATATTCGCCCGGAGATTATTAATGGTAATATGAAGAAAGCTGATCCAAATGTTGGATAGGCGTTTGTTCCATGTTGCTTCTTACGTTGCGTATTTTTTTTATTTAGGTCGTTGTTTCTTCGTTTAGAGGTAGTGACTGTTTGATCTATTTTGTTCGGTTTCGATTAGTTTTCGTTAGGTGAGGTTCGGTTATAGAATGTTAGTTAGTTTATAACGATTTTTAGGTACGAGCCCCATTGGTTTCATCATTGTATCTTTGGTTGAAAATGTTTTTTTTTTTTTTGAAAAACGTTTTCGTTTCTATATGAGTTTTCGTATTTTTTTCGCAAAAAAAAAAAAAAAAAAAAAAAAAAAAAAAAAAAAAAAACTTAATTACCTTAAAGTAATTGTGATACATCTACAGTTTTTATTAACAATGTATTTATACTTTAAGCAATTTTATATAAGGAGACTGTTTATACAAAGAGTGGTGATATTTTCAACAATGTATGTGATAAATTTACCCACTTTATGCATTAACAGATTGTACTGTACAATCTGTTAATGCATGAAGTAAGTGGATTTATCAAATACGTTGTTGGAAATATCACTGCCCTTGTACAAAAGTTAAGTGCTATAAATGTGAAGTTCAGGAAAATTAAATACACAGAAATGGAACCTTAAAGTATTGATTTAACTGCAAGGTATACGGAGGCTAGGGGTTCGACTTTCATTGCAAAAAAAATTTCCTTGCGGTTACCTTTCCATTTCATGGGGTTTCTTCCTGAGGGGATGTTCGTCCAGAAAAACGATCGGGTGAGTGAATTCCGACTTCACGTTCGAATCTCCGTATGTGAATCCTAACCGCCGTTCAAAAAAGAAATGTACGTAGAATTTATTAATCAATGTACAAATTAAGACAACAAATAACCCTTTAAATAATACAAATGAAAGACTATTCACATTTCTCATAATGCACTAATCACTACCCAGTATTTTATTTAACCACTAAATACCTACTAAACATGTAGAACACGTGAAAATAAAATCTAATCATGACCAAAGACTCAAACAAATTAATCCTCTACTTCCTACAAAACGTGCCATTTTACCCCGTTATAGCCTTTTGAGGCTTTTCAAACGACAACCACAACCAACTTACAAAACCACCCCTCAAACAATTACAATTTGTTCACTTTTCATGGTAAAAACTATAAAATTATTATTTTATTAAAAATATATAAACAAACTCCACCCAAATTTTTAACGACTCATATCTTACCGCTCGCCACACGTTAAATTTTTCCGACACCACATTTAACTCGAAATAATTTCACGATCACAATGCAACTAACTATACGCGAAACAGACGTTATTTTAATACCGCTAAATATTTATGGCTATCTTTTATTTGGGGCTATCTATCATACATATACATACACGTATAATAAACAACTCAAATTACGCGATTTTCTAGGCGTTAAAAATGTGCACGCCATTAGCTATACTAGGTACCAACCACGTATATCCATACACATCCGCCACAACGCATTTTTAATTTTATAAATACAAACCGCTACATTAAATATGAATATTCAACCCGGAAGGTCCCGCTGCATCGCGCGGGCCGTTCCAGATCTAGTAAAATACATAGAAAAATATCAGATCTATTTTTAATCAGGTTTGGGCCCCTCACCCTTGTGAGGGTACCCTCGGCCTTGCGTCGGGTTTCTGCCAGTTTGTTTTATGGCTAAAAGTGAGGCCATCGCTAGGAATGGCAATGGCCACCCGATCCAGTGGATATCCAACCGATCCACCCGATTCGTGATGAATATTGATGAACCTAAATGGATATGGATACAGATATGGATGAACCTAAATGGATATGGATATGGACATGGATGAAAAGTTTCATCCATGGATATATCCATTAGTACCCGAAATACATGTACACATACTTAAATATAGATATTTGCTTAAATATTTACTATTACAAATGCATTTACAGTTAGATTTACATTTTGCTTTCAATTTTATAATAAAATAATAATGATATATTACAATAAAACGCGTATATCTAACGTAATAACCATACATATTACATATTTAATTTTTCATAATCTATTTTTAATAATAAATTCAACAAGTTGTGTCATATCTTCGACAAAGATAACACATTTTTGTGAATAGATTTTAATTATGTCATGTAATATTTATTTTTCCTATACTACGTTTTTTTCATCGCATATTAAGAAAAATTATAACTTTTTTAACATTCAATGGATATCCATTAACCCGCTTAATCCACTGGATATGAATATGGATGAATGAACTAAAACTAAATGGATATTGATATGAATATGGATGAACAAAAACTAAATTGATATGGATATGGATACGAAATCACCCGATCCACATTCGATCCATTGCCATCCCTAGCCATCGCCCTTGCGAGGAGACCCTCTGGCTTACGAGAGGCTTCTAAGTTTTGAGTTTTGTACCAACATTTAACAGCGTTCTAATACATATAAATAAACTTTGCACGAGACTTGAATTTTTTAATTTCTCAAATGAAGAAATTCGAACACGGTTCGGTTTTTAGTTTCCTCAATTTATTCGATTATAAATATTTCGACTCAAATCGAACCAAAAAAACGAATCCAAATTTACAATCAAAATCGAACGAAAAACTGTGTTTGGTTTCGTTCCAAAACCAATAAATTATAATTTAACCAAAAGAATCATAAAAAATCAATTTTGAATTTAAATTTTTATTTTGAAATAAAGCGCGCGCGCGCGCGCGCGCACACACACATATATATATATACATATATATATATATATATATATATATATATATATATATATATATATATATATATATATATATATATATATATATATATATATATATATATATATATATAGTGGGGATCATGTGAGAACTCAAAATTCCAAAGAACCCTGAGAACTCCAAGGGAGAACTATTTTTTGATATTTTATTGGTCGAATTCAAGTGATTACGTTTTACCACCGTAAATTCGGGCAATTGTGTAAAATTTGGGCAGCTTTCATGTGACCAAATCAGCTAGGTACAACTTGAAAACCATTAATCGTAACTAATTCTCTAATTAGAAATAAAATTACGTTAACATTTAATAAAATTACCACAAATTCTCAACCTAATTCGAAAATTCATCCTAAAAATTTTATAGAATACATAAGCTTAGATCGAACAATTGCATCTTGCATCTAACAATTAGTGCTCGAACACATTTGGTTCGAACTCAAAAGTGTTCAACATTTGTAAAACACTTTTGGTTCTAATGGTCTGTCCTAGGGGATACACGCATAAAAGCATCACTTTTATACAAAAGAAAGGATCGAAAAGCATAAAAGATAGCAATTGTGGCAGTTTTTATTAATATCCGTCCAGCGCTCAGCCGGGCCGCCCAGCGTCATGCGTAAGCCCTGAAGGCAGCTTCTATGCTTAAGCCCTTGAATAGGCGCGTGAGCGGCACGCAACCATGTCAGCTCAAGCCAAAGGCGGTTCCGGATATTTCGCATAATCAAATTAATTAGCAAAGGACACGTTTTTCTGAGAATTTCGGACATTCGACGCCTATAAATAGACCCCCCCTGGGTCACCACATTTCATAGTTCAGTCACTTGTCAGAGAGTACATTTTCTCTCTTACACAGTGTCATAACCCGTTCTTAACCATAAGAACGTGTTAAATAACGTATGATTTCATTGCGAGGTATTGACCTCTATATGCGACATTTTTAAAAGAAAAACTGCATATATTATACATTACAAACCATGATTCTTATTTTTGTTACAAGCTTTGGACAACATAAAAATGATTATCGTTTAGCGATAATCTTCGACTTACAAACTTTACATATAATGATAACAACACGGTTTCTAGCATATTTTACAACACAGATCCTCGGGTATGCAGTTTTATTTTTGACACAAATATGCGTACGCAAGATCCTGCTCAAATTCAACATTATGCAGCGGAAGCTTTAGTAATCTCCTGAGAATAGACATGTTTTAAAAGGTCAACATAAAGTTGGTGAGATATAGGTTTAGTGCCGGCAGCAATATATATATAGACCACAAGATTTCGTATATAAACAGTTTAATAAAAATATTCTAAGTGGTTGAGCACTTGGTAACCATACTTAACATTTAATCACGTCGCATATTCCCTTTAATATGAAATCTTACTACATCGTACCAAGTGTAGTCACAAAACGAAGTACTGTGCAACCGTTGAATACTGGTCGTCCAGTCCGGTTGGGGTTGTCAGGCCCGATAGATCTATCAACAGGATTCGCGTTTACAATACCGCTGTAAATATTAGTTACCAAGCTACAGGGAAGTATGCCAGTGGTACAACTCAACGTAGAATATATTTTTCAGTTACTTGTGTCCATAACGTAAAACATAAAATACATGTATTCTCATCCCGAAATATTTAGAGTTTAAAAGTGGGACTATATACTCACGTTCGTCTTGAAGATATATATATTTTTGACTTGGTCTTCCGGTTGATATCACGATCCTATCCATATATAATATATCAATACCTTTTCTTTTTAAACAAACGTCTCATATATATACTTGTTATACTTTTAATACTTTGAATAATTCCTTAGTCCGTAGTTAGCATTTCGTTGTTAGTAATTCAATTTTAATGGTTCATTTGTAGATGTTTAATATACCCGCAATGAAATAAATAAAACCCCCAACGAAATAAATAAAACCCCATCGTATATGTATTGGTCGAGATTAATCTTGACCCACGGTACCGGTGTTGTCAAATGACGTGTTGCGTACATAAAGTACCGGTGTTGTCAAATGACGTGTTGCGTACAAACATGGGATCTTATGATTAATCTTCTCGTATTGTTTATGGGTGATCCTGAACCATATAAAATTGAATTATAAGTACATATATATAAAATATCATGTTATCTTAGAAAGATGTGATTTTATTTAATTTTTCCCAATTAATCCCGAAGTTAAACAAGTCTTGGATAACCAATTTTGTTTCGGTCATAGTTTCTTCGTTACAAATCCGTTTTCGTTGATTCAACTTGCCATCTCCTTGGATCGAGTTCCTCTTTAAGACTATGAACTGAAAATACCTTGGTTTGTATTCAAAATCACACGGCATAGGTGAAACTTTAGTGAAACTTATGAAGTTAAACATTTTCCTTTATGTAAACAACCTTAAATGATTATTTTTCTAAAAATACTTATACTTTGAATTAAATCATGAAATTTTTATGTGTTATCATATTCATATTAAAAATCATTTTTCCAGAAGATAAACTTCCAATTCAAAGTTTAAGATGGTTTTTAATTATCCAACCCAAAACAGTCCCCGGTTGCACTCCGACGTCGTAAAAACAGTTTTTAAGGTGTTCTTTGAAAAACCAAGTTATACCTTGTTAAATTAGCATGTAATTAAGTTATATTACAGGTCTTGAAGTATTTTAAAAGTTAAGTTAGAAGGATCTATTTAGTTTGCAAACAAGTTTGAAAACTTTCAAACTATGTTCTTGTTGTTAAAATTTTATACCACAAAATAAGATAGCTATATATATATGAATCGAATAAGGTTATGAACATAGATTCTACCTCAAGTTCCTTGGACAAGGTTGTTGTAAAAGAGGAGTAAGAACCTAGAACCAAAAGGGTGATGGAAGTGGATGAAAGATTGGAAGTAAGTTGGTGTTCTTGGAAGGATTTCTTGAAGTGTTTTTGTAAGGTTTTCTTATGAGGTTTAAGTGTTGTTTTTGAAGCTAAATGATGGGGAAAATGCTTGGAGATGATCAAGTATGAAGTTAAGAGTATTTTGAGAGAGAAATGGAAGTGTAAGTATGAGAAAATGGGGTGAAGAAATGGTGTGCATGCATAAAAACGTTTTTAGGTTATAAAGGAAAAAAAAGATACCTAACTTTGTTTTCTTGCTAAATAATTCATGCTACTTGACAAATGGTTGGTTCCACATGTTTCTTAATCATTTAAGGCTGCTAAGGAGCAGATTTTTATTGGTATATACCAATAGTAAATACATCTAGAAGCTGCGTATGATACGGGTACATATACCCTAGGTATACGTATAGAAATCTTTGAGAAAACGGAACGAGGATTCAAATATAGTTATCTTTTGTAAATATACTTATATTGTTTTATGTATTTAAGTCTTTAAAAGTGATTAAATACATTACTTATACGATATATGTATAAACATTATAGGTCATAAGTATTTAAGTCAAATAACGTTACGTATGGTTATCGTTTTGAAAACTTAAGTTAGTAGTTTCAAAATATACTTATAACTTATTGTTATTAATACAAAATGAGATATTAAAACATTCTTAGGTCATGTTAAATATGTATATATACATATATATACACAAACGTATAATTATCATATATTGTATAGTTCGTGATATCATCGGTCAAACTAGACGGTCAAACGTTGTGTAAAACTCTTTTCGAAAAACATAAGTCTCAACAATTTGGATTGCTTGTCATGTTGGTAAGGTTTAATTTATGTAAATATTAATCTTATAAATATAGAATGATCGAAAAAGTGCGGGTCATTACAGTACCTACCCGTTAAATAAATTTCGTCCCAAAATTTTAAAATTGTACCTATTTTGCGTCATCGGAAAACAAGTGTGGATACTTTTGTTTCATTTGATCCTCTCGTTCCCAAGTAAACTCGGGACCCCTTCGAGCATTCCAACGAACCTTAACGATCGGTATGTTGCTCTGCTTGAGCCGTTTAACTTCACGATCCATGATTTCGATTGGTTCTTCGATGAATTGTAGTTTCTCGTCGACATGGATTTCTTCAAGAGGAATGGTGAGGTCTTCCTTTGCAAGACACTTCTTAAGGTTCGAGACGTGAAAGGTATTATGTACTCTGACGAGTTGTTGCGGTAACTCGAGTCGATAAGCTACCGGTCCAAGGCGTTCGATGATCTTGAACGGGCCTACATATCTTGGGTTCAGTTTACCTCTTTTTCCAAAACGTATCACACCTTTCCAAGGTGACACCTTTAGCATAACCATGTCACCGATCTGAAACTCTAATGGTTTCCTTCGGACATCGGCGTAGCTCTTTTGGCGACTACGGGCTGTTTTCAATCTCTCCTTGATTTGTACTATCTTCTCAGTCGTTTCGTGTATGATCTCGGGACCAGTTAAATGTCGATCTCCTACTTCATTCCAACAGATAGGAGATCTACACTTCCTTCCATACAATGCTTCGAATGGTGCAGCTTTAATGCTCGCATGATAACTATTATTATACGAGAATTCTGCTAACGGTAAATACTTATCCCATCCGTTTCCAAAATCGATCACACATGCCCTGAGCATGTCTTCAAGAGTCTGAATTGTTCTTTCACTCTGCCCGTCGGTTTGCGGATGATATGCGGTACTCATATCCAGACGGGTTCCTAGTGCCTCCTGTAGTGATTGCCAGAACTTTGAGGTAAATCTACTATCACGATCAGATATAATGGAAATAGGTATTCCATGCCTTGAAACAACTTCCTTTATATACAATCGTAATAGTTTCTCCATTCCATCCGTTTCCTTTATAGGCAAGAAATGTGCAGACTTGGTGAGACGATCAACAATCACCCAAATGGTGTCGTAACCCCAGGCAGTCTTTGGTAACTTCGTGATGAAATCCATGGTAATACCATCCCATTTCCATTCTGGGATTTCTGGTTGTTGAAGTAATCCTGACGGCTTCTGGTGTTCTGCTTTGACTTTGGAACAAGTTAAACATTCCCCAACATATGTTGCAACGTCTGTCTTCAAATTAGGCCACCAATAATGCGTCTTAAGATCTTGATACATCTTTCCAACTCCAGGATGTATCGAGTATCTTGTCTTATGTGCCTCATTCAATATTAACTTCCTTAATCCACCCAACTTTGGTACCCAAATACGGTTTGCAAAATATCGAATTCCATCTTCCCGCATAACGAGTTGCTTCTCATACTTCTTCATTATTTCATTTCCTATGTTTTCTTTAGTAAGTGCTTCTCGTTGAACTTCTTTGATTTGTGAGTTGAGATTCATGCGAATTTTTATGTTCATCGCTCGTACTCGAATTGGTTCTCGTTCCTTTCTGCTTAGTGCGTCAGCCACCACATTCGCTTTCCCGGGATGATAACGAATTTCACAATCATAGTCGTTTATTAACTCGACCCACCTACGTTGCCTTATGTTCAGCTGTTTCTGATCAAAAATATGTTGAAGGCTTTTATGATCAGTAAACACAGTGCATTTAACCCCATACAAGTAGTGTCTCCATATCTTCAATGCAAACACGACTGCTCCCAATTCTAGATCATGCGTCGTATAATTCCGCTCATGAATCTTCAATTGTCGGGATGCGTATGCAATAACTCTCTTCCGTTGCATAAGAACGCAACCAAAACCTTGTCGTGAAGCGTCACAATATATTTCAAAATCATCGTTCCCTTCTGGTAACGATAAAATAGGCGCCGTAGTTAACTCCTTCTTTAGTATTTGAAATGTGTTCTCCTGCTCAGAGGTCCATTCATATTTCTTCCCTTTTTGCGTTAACGCTGTCAACGGCTTAGCTATTCGGGAAAAATCTTGAATAAACCTTCTATAATAACCGGCTAAACCCAAAAATTGGCGTATCTGCATTGGTGTCTTAGGAGTCTCCCATTTTTCAATGGCTTCAATTTTTGCTGGATCAACCTGAATTCCTTTGCTACTAACAACGTGGCCAAGAAATTGCACTTCTTTCAACCAGAAAGCATATTTAGAAAATTTAGCATATAGCTGTTCTTTTCTTAACAACTCTAATATCAACCTTACATGCTGCTCATGCTCTTGCTCACTCTTGGAATAGATAAGAATATCATCAATGAAAATGATAACAAACTTATCTAAATATGGACTACAAACTCGATTCATGAGGTCCATGAATACAGCTGGCGCATTCGTCAATCCAAACGGCATAACCAAAAATTCGTAATGACCGTAGCGTGTCAGAAAAGCAGTTTTCGGTATATCTTCTTCTTTGACACGTAATTGATGATAGCCCGATCTTAGGTCAATTTTCGAGTACACACATGATCCTTAGAGTTGATCAAATAAGTCGTCAATTCTCGGTAGTGGATACCGATTCTTGATAGTTAACTTATTTAATTCACGATAATCTATACACATTCGGAAAGATCCGTCTTTCTTCTTGACGAATAAAATTGGAGCTCCCCACGGTGAAGTACTTGGTCGTATGAATCCACGATCCAATAATTCTTTTAACTGACTCTGAAGTTCTTTTAACTCGGACGGTGCAAGTCTATATGGAGCACGGGCAACCGGTGCAGCTCCTGGTACAAGATCTATTTGAAATTCTACATATCTTAATGGAGGTAATCCCGGCAACTCTTCCGGAAATACTTCAGGAAAATCTCTTGCCACAGGCACGTCATTGATGCACTTCTCTTTTTCTTTCTTTTCGACTTTATTAACATGTGCTAAGATAGCATAGCACCCTTTCTTCAAGCACTTTTGAGCTTTCAAATAACTAATGAGTTTTAGCTTTGAGTTACCCTTCTCTCCATAAATCATTACTGGCGTTTTATTCTTACGAGGAATGCGAATTGCCTTCTTGGCGCACACAACTTCAGCTCCTATTTTGGACATCCAGTCCATGCCGACTATTACATCAAAACTTCCTAATTCTACGGGTATCAAATCAATCTTAAATGTTTCTCCGGCTAAATTTATTTTACAATCACGGCAAATTTTATCGGCTTTAATTAGTTTACCATTAGCTAACTCAATCATGTACTTAGCATCTAGAGGTAATGATGAACAATTCAATTTAGCGTGAAAGTCTCTACACACGTAACTTCTATCAGCACCAGTATCAAATATAATAGATGCGGATAAGTTATTAATGGTAAACGTACCCGTAACAAGCTCTGGGTCTTCACATGCCTCTCTAGCATTAATAACAAATGCTCTCCCACGTGCAGGTCCGATATTCTTCTCTGGATTCGGGCACTGGCTCTTATAGTGACCTTGTTTTCCACACCCAAAACAAGTAATGGTAGCCAAAGCAGTTCTATTTGCATTGGTGGCAAGAGTCTTGGTACCATTTGTATTTGTAACGAGAGCCCTAAAATCTTCAGCAAGATGACCCTTTCGATTACATTTGTTGCATACCACATTACAGTAACCAGAGTGATGTTTGTGGCATCGGTTGCATACAGGATTTTGTCCTTTATAACCAAAGCTTAAACCACTACCCGCACCTTGCGTGTTTTCTTGTTTCTTAAAAGATTGTTGTTGGTTACCTCGATCATAATTTCCATTCCACTTTCTTTTGTTACCTGATACCTTCACATCAGTATTGGATACTTTCTTATCCATGATGACCTGATCCATTAGCTCGTTTGCCATGGTTATAGCTTCATGAATTGTCTTAGGTTTCGATGCTGTAACATTTGCCTTGACCTTTTTGGGCAAACCATCTTTGTACATTTCAATCTTCCGTTCTTCGGTTGGAACCAATTCAGGACATAGCAAAACTAATTCCATGAATCGCTGATTGTAGTTGGTGATTTCAGTACCAATAACCTTCAGACTTCGTAACTCATCTTCCAACTTCCTAACCTCGTTCCTTGGACAATATTCGTTGATTAACATTGTTTTGAATTCTTCCCACGGAGTATCATAAGCTACATCTCCTCCTACAGCCTTCACATAATTTTTCCACCACGTGAGTGCACTATCTTGTAAAGTGCACGATGCATACTTGGTCATGTCCTTTTCAACACAACCACTGATTTTAAACACAGTCTCCATCTTTTCTATCCACCGGGTTAAACCGATTGGTCCTTCTGTTCCACTGAATGATGAGGGCTTGCAAGCTTGAAAAGTTTTGTAAGTGCACCCCACACGAGGATTTGGGTTAACTGCAGCACCTCTTGCAGCCTCGACCCATAACATTCTGTCGTTCACTCGCTGATTGATGAGTTCCTGGATTTCTTGTTCCGTCATTCGGTTCAATCGCGCCATATTCTTCTATAAGAATGAAAAGAAAATAATTATTCACATGGAATATTATAGATGTAGTGTATATTTACAGTACATTATAGCTTATTAATAATATGAACCAGATATTATTATAAAAGCCTTTTCTTCTTATTAGCGTTTTATAATTATATCTAGGGTAGTACCTACCCGTTAATGTCCATACGTAATAGCTTAGTACAGAATCAATTACTACCATCTAAATAATACTTAACCATGGAAAATTATTGCATTTCACACTTCACTATTTTACATATGCTTATCTTACATCGAACATTAAACAAACCACACTAATAATATTATACAAAACATTATATGATCCCATGGTTTAATACGGTAGCGCATCGTTTGGTCTATTTTCTAGGACGTTTAGGTTCAAAGAATCGCTTAACGCTTATCCTGGCTGTCTGCCTATATTTTGGCTGTGGGACTGAAGAACTGGATGCCGGGATAGAACGAATAGGAATAGCGGGAATAGGGGTGGTAGTGTCTAGTGGAGTTGGTGCCACATCATCCTTACTAAACTCGGGATTTGAATTTTCTAATTCATTAGCCTTTCGTTTCTTTCCTAGTTCGAACTCGTCTTTTGTAATTTCCTGTATTTCTTCCTCGGGTTCACTTTCCTCCTCGGGTTCACTTTCTGGGTTCTCTATAGTCGGTTCATCCGGAATTTGTGAGTCTTCCCCAAAGATATTATTTTCGTCATCGGATAGGTTAATGACTGGAACACCATCTGAAGATTCTGGTTCGGAGTCGCTGAACGTGATGATAAGTTTTGAGCCCGACATCTATCACACAACAACTAACCCATTAGTACTACATAATATTTACATATAAATTTTAACCAACAATGATAAGTAATGGTTTTTAAATCAAACCCGGTCAAAGTCCAGACTTACTAATGTATCCTAACGACTTATCAGTTAGACACACTAATGCAAACCTGGTTCGCTAAGACCACCGCTCTGATACCACATGTCATAACCCGTTCTTAACCATAAGAACGTGTTAAATAACGTATGATTTCATTGCGAGGTATTGACCTCTATATGCGACATTTTTAAAAGAAAAACTGCATATATTATACATTACAAACCATGATTCTTATTTTTGTTACAAGCTTTGGACAACATAAAAATGATTATCGTTTAGCGATAATCTTCGACTTACAAACTTTACATATAATGATAACAACACGGTTTCTAGCATATTTTACAACACAGATCCTCGGGTATGCAGTTTTATTTTTGACACAAATATGCGTACGCAAGATCCTGCTCAAATTCAACATTATGCAGCGGAAGCTTTAGTAATCTCCTGAGAATAGACATGTTTTAAAAGGTCAACATAAAGTTGGTGAGATATAGGTTTAGTGCCGGCAGCAATATATATATAGACCACAAGATTTCGTATATAAACAGTTTAATAAAAATATTCTAAGTGGTTGAGCACTTGGTAACCATACTTAACATTTAATCACGTCGCATATTCCCTTTAATATGAAATCTTACTACATCGTACCAAGTGTAGTCACAAAACGAAGTACTGTGCAACCGTTGAATACTGGTCGTCCAGTCCGGTTGGGGTTGTCAGGCCCGATAGATCTATCAACAGGATTCGCGTTTACAATACCGCTGTAAATATTAGTTACCAAGCTACAGGGAAGTATGCCAGTGGTACAACTCAACGTAGAATATATTTTTCAGTTACTTGTGTCCATAACGTAAAACATAAAATACATGTATTCTCATCCCGAAATATTTAGAGTTTAAAAGTGGGACTATATACTCACGTTCGTCTTGAAGATATATATATTTTTGACTTGGTCTTCCGGTTGATATCACGAACCTATCCATATATAATATATCAATACCTTTTCTTTTTAAACAAACGTCTCATATATATACTTGTTATACTTTTAATACTTTGAATAATTCCTTAGTCCGTAGTTAGCATTTCGTTGTTAGTAATTCAATTTTAATGGTTCATTTGTAGATGTTTAATATACCCGCAATGAAATAAATAAAACCCCCAACGAAATAAATAAAACCCCATCGTATATGTATTGGTCGAGATTAATCTTGACCCACGGTACCGGTGTTGTCAAATGACGTGTTGCGTACATAAAGTACCGGTGTTGTCAAATGACGTGTTGCGTACAAACATGGGATCTTATGATTAATCTTCTCGTATTGTTTATGGGTGATCCTGAACCATATAAAATTGAATTATAAGTACATATATATAAAATATCATGTTATCTTAGAAAGATGTGATTTTATTTAATTTTTCCCAATTAATCCCGAAGTTAAACAAGTCTTGGATAACCAATTTTGTTTCGGTCATAGTTTCTTCGTTACAAATCCGTTTTCGTTGATTCAACTTGCCATCTCCTTGGATCGAGTTCCTCTTTAAGACTATGAACTGAAAATACCTTGGTTTGTATTCAAAATCACACGGAATAGGTGAAACTTTAGTGAAACTTATGAAGTTAAACATTTTCCTTTATGTAAACAACCTTAAATGATTATTTTTCTAAAAATACTTATACTTTGAATTAAATCATGAAATTTTTATGTGTTATCATATTCATATTAAAAATCATTTTTCCAGAAGATAAACTTCCAATTCAAAGTTTAAGATGGTTTTTAATTATCCAACCCAAAACAGTCCCCGGTTGCACTCCGACGTCGTAAAAACAGTTTTTAAGGTGTTCTTTGAAAAACCAAGTTATACCTTGTTAAATTAGCATGTAATTAAGTTATATTACAGGTCTTGAAGTATTTTAAAAGTTAAGTTAGAAGGATCTATTTAGTTTGCAAACAAGTTTGAAAACTTTCAAACTATGTTCTTGTTGTTAAAATTTTATACCACAAAATAAGATAGCTATATATATATGAATCGAATAAGGTTATGAACATAGATTCTACCTCAAGTTCCTTGGACAAGGTTGTTGTAAAAGAGGAGTAAGAACCTAGAACCAAAAGGGTGATGGAAGTGGATGAAAGATTGGAAGTAAGTTGGTGTTCTTGGAAGGATTTCTTGAAGTGTTTTTGTAAGGTTTTCTTATGAGGTTTAAGTGTTGTTTTTGAAGCTAAATGATGGGGAAAATGCTTGGAGATGATCAAGTATGAAGTTAAGAGTATTTTGAGAGAGAAATGGAAGTGTAAGTATGAGAAAATGGGGTGAAGAAATGGTGTGCATGCATAAAAACGTTTTTAGGTTATAAAGGAAAAAAAAGATACCTAACTTTGTTTTCTTGCTAAATAATTCATGCTACTTGACAAATGGTTGGTTCCACATGTTTCTTAATCATTTAAGGCTGCTAAGGAGCAGATTTTTATTGGTATATACCAATAGTAAATACATCTAGAAGCTGCGTATGATACGGGTACATATACCCTAGGTATACGTATAGAAATCTTTGAGAAAACGGAACGAGGATTCAAATATAGTTATCTTTTGTAAATATACTTATATTGTTTTATGTATTTAAGTCTTTAAAAGTGATTAAATACATTACTTATACGATATATGTATAAACATTATAGGTCATAAGTATTTAAGTCAAATAACGTTACGTATGGTTATCGTTTTGAAAACTTAAGTTAGTAGTTTCAAAATATACTTATAACTTATTGTTATTAATACAAAATGAGATATTAAAACATTCTTAGGTCATGTTAAATATGTATATATACATATATATACACAAACGTATAATTATCATATATTGTATAGTTCGTGATATCATCGGTCAAACTAGACGGTCAAACGTTGTGTAAAACTCTTTTCGAAAAACATAAGTCTCAACAATTTGGATTGCTTGTCATGTTGGTAAGGTTTAATTTATGTAAATATTAATCTTATAAATATAGAATGATCGAAAAAGTGCGGGTCATTACAGTACCTACCCGTTAAATAAATTTCGTCCCAAAATTTTAAAATTGTACCTATTTTGCGTCATCGGAAAACAAGTGTGGATACTTTTGTTTCATTTGATCCTCTCGTTCCCAAGTAAACTCGGGACCCCTTCGAGCATTCCAACGAACCTTAACGATCGGTATGTTGCTCTGCTTGAGCCGTTTAACTTCACGATCCATGATTTCGATTGGTTCTTCGATGAATTGTAGTTTCTCGTCGACATGGATTTCTTCAAGAGGAATGGTGAGGTCTTCCTTTGCAAGACACTTCTTAAGGTTCGAGACGTGAAAGGTATTATGTACTCTGACGAGTTGTTGCGGTAACTCGAGTCGATAAGCTACCGGTCCAAGGCGTTCGATGATCTTGAACGGGCCTACATATCTTGGGTTCAGTTTACCTCTTTTTCCAAAACGTATCACACCTTTCCAAGGTGACACCTTTAGCATAACCATGTCACCGATCTGAAACTCTAATGGTTTCCTTCGGACATCGGCGTAGCTCTTTTGGCGACTACGGGCTGTTTTCAATCTCTCCTTGATTTGTACTATCTTCTCAGTCGTTTCGTGTATGATCTCGGGACCAGTTAAATGTCGATCTCCTACTTCATTCCAACAGATAGGAGATCTACACTTCCTTCCATACAATGCTTCGAATGGTGCAGCTTTAATGCTCGCATGATAACTATTATTATACGAGAATTCTGCTAACGGTAAATACTTATCCCATCCGTTTCCAAAATCGATCACACATGCCCTGAGCATGTCTTCAAGAGTCTGAATTGTTCTTTCACTCTGCCCGTCGGTTTGCGGATGATATGCGGTACTCATATCCAGACGGGTTCCTAGTGCCTCCTGTAGTGATTGCCAGAACTTTGAGGTAAATCTACTATCACGATCAGATATAATGGAAATAGGTATTCCATGCCTTGAAACAACTTCCTTTATATACAATCGTAATAGTTTCTCCATTCCATCCGTTTCCTTTATAGGCAAGAAATGTGCAGACTTGGTGAGACGATCAACAATCACCCAAATGGTGTCATAACCCCAGGCAGTCTTTGGTAACTTCGTGATGAAATCCATGGTAATACCATCCCATTTCCATTCTGGGATTTCTGGTTGTTGAAGTAATCCTGACGGCTTCTGGTGTTCTGCTTTGACTTTGGAACAAGTTAAACATTCCCCAACATATGTTGCAACGTCTGTCTTCAAATTAGGCCACCAATAATGCGTCTTAAGATCTTGATACATCTTTCCAACTCCAGGATGTATCGAGTATCTTGTCTTATGTGCCTCATTCAATATTAACTTCCTTAATCCACCCAACTTTGGTACCCAAATACGGTTTGCAAAATATCGAATTCCATCTTCCCGCATAACGAGTTGCTTCTCATACTTCTTCATTATTTCATTTCCTATGTTTTCTTTAGTAAGTGCTTCTCGTTGAACTTCTTTGATTTGTGAGTTGAGATTCATGCGAATTTTTATGTTCATCGCTCGTACTCGAATTGGTTCTCGTTCCTTTCTGCTTAGTGCGTCAGCCACCACATTCGCTTTCCCGGGATGATAACGAATTTCACAATCATAGTCGTTTATTAACTCGACCCACCTACGTTGCCTTATGTTCAGCTGTTTCTGATCAAAAATATGTTGAAGGCTTTTATGATCAGTAAACACAGTGCATTTAACCCCATACAAGTAGTGTCTCCATATCTTCAATGCAAACACGACTGCTCCCAATTCTAGATCATGCGTCGTATAATTCCGCTCATGAATCTTCAATTGTCGGGATGCGTATGCAATAACTCTCTTCCGTTGCATAAGAACGCAACCAAAACCTTGTCGTGAAGCGTCACAATATATTTCAAAATCATCGTTCCCTTCTGGTAACGATAAAATAGGCGCCGTAGTTAACTCCTTCTTTAGTATTTGAAATGTGTTCTCCTGCTCAGAGGTCCATTCATATTTCTTCCCTTTTTGCGTTAACGCTGTCAACGGCTTAGCTATTCGGGAAAAATCTTGAATAAACCTTCTATAATAACCGGCTAAACCCAAAAATTGGCGTATCTGCATTGGTGTCTTAGGAGTCTCCCATTTTTCAATGGCTTCAATTTTTGCTGGATCAACCTGAATTCCTTTGCTACTAACAACGTGGCCAAGAAATTGCACTTCTTTCAACCAGAAAGCATATTTAGAAAATTTAGCATATAGCTGTTCTTTTCTTAACAACTCTAATATCAACCTTACATGCTGCTCATGCTCTTGCTCACTCTTGGAATAGATAAGAATATCATCAATGAAAATGATAACAAACTTATCTAAATATGGACTACAAACTCGATTCATGAGGTCCATGAATACAGCTGGCGCATTCGTCAATCCAAACGGCATAACCAAAAATTCGTAATGACCGTAGCGTGTCAGAAAAGCAGTTTTCGGTATATCTTCTTCTTTGACACGTAATTGATGATAGCCCGATCTTAGGTCAATTTTCGAGTACACACATGATCCTTAGAGTTGATCAAATAAGTCGTCAATTCTCGGTAGTGGATACCGATTCTTGATAGTTAACTTATTTAATTCACGATAATCTATACACATTCGGAAAGATCCGTCTTTCTTCTTGACGAATAAAATTGGAGCTCCCCACGGTGAAGTACTTGGTCGTATGAATCCACGATCCAATAATTCTTTTAACTGACTCTGAAGTTCTTTTAACTCGGACGGTGCAAGTCTATATGGAGCACGGGCAACCGGTGCAGCTCCTGGTACAAGATCTATTTGAAATTCTACATATCTAAATGGAGGTAATCCCGGCAACTCTTCCGGAAATACTTCAGGAAAATCTCTTGCCACAGGCACGTCATTGATGCACTTCTCTTTTTCTTTCTTTTCGACTTTATTAACATGTGCTAAGATAGCATAGCACCCTTTCTTCAAGCACTTTTGAGCTTTCAAATAACTAATGAGTTTTAGCTTTGAGTTACCCTTCTCTCCATAAATCATTACTGGCGTTTTATTCTTACGAGGAATGCGAATTGCCTTCTTGGCGCACACAACTTCAGCTCCTATTTTGGACATCCAGTCCATGCCGACTATTACATCAAAACTTCCTAATTCTACGGGTATCAAATCAATCTTAAATGTTTCTCCGGCTAAATTTATTTTACAATCACGGCAAATTTTATCGGCTTTAATTAGTTTACCATTAGCTAACTCAATCATGTACTTAGCATCTAGAGGTAATGATGAACAATTCAATTTAGCGTGAAAGTCTCTACACACGTAACTTCTATCAGCACCAGTATCAAATATAATAGATGCGGATAAGTTATTAATGGTAAACGTACCCGTAACAAGCTCTGGGTCTTCACATGCCTCTCTAGCATTAATAACAAATGCTCTCCCACGTGCAGGTCCGATATTCTTCTCTGGATTCGGGCACTGGCTCTTATAGTGACCTTGTTTTCCACACCCAAAACAAGTAATGGTAGCCAAAGCAGTTCTATTTGCATTGGTGGCAAGAGTCTTGGTACCATTTGTATTTGTAACGAGAGCCCTAAAATCTTCAGCAAGATGACCCTTTCGATTACATTTGTTGCATACCACATTACAGTAACCAGAGTGATGTTTGTGGCATCGGTTGCATACAGGATTTTGTCCTTTATAACCAAAGCTTAAACCACTACCCGCACCTTGCGTGTTTTCTTGTTTCTTAAAAGATTGTTGTTGGTTACCTCGATCATAATTTCCATTCCACTTTCTTTTGTTACCTGATACCTTCACATCAGTATTGGATACTTTCTTATCCATGATGACCTGATCCATTAGCTCGTTTGCCATGGTTATAGCTTCATGAATTGTCTTAGGTTTCGATGCTGTAACATTTGCCTTGACCTTTTTGGGCAAACCATCTTTGTACATTTCAATCTTCCGTTCTTCGGTTGGAACCAATTCAGGACATAGCAAAACTAATTCCATGAATCGCTGATTGTAGTTGGTGATTTCAGTACCAATAACCTTCAGACTTCGTAACTCATCTTCCAACTTCCTAACCTCGTTCCTTGGACAATATTCGTTGATTAACATTGTTTTGAATTCTTCCCACGGAGTATCATAAGCTACATCTCCTCCTACAGCCTTCACATAATTTTTCCACCACGTGAGTGCACTATCTTGTAAAGTGCACGATGCATACTTGGTCATGTCCTTTTCAACACAACCACTGATTTTAAACACAGTCTCCATCTTTTCTATCCACCGGGTTAAACCGATTGGTCCTTCTGTTCCACTGAATGATGAGGGCTTGCAAGCTTGAAAAGTTTTGTAAGTGCACCCCACACGAGGATTTGGGTTAACTGCAGCACCTCTTGCAGCCTCGACCCATAACATTCTGTCGTTCACTCGCTGATTGATGAGTTCCTGGATTTCTTGTTCCGTCATTCGGTTCAATCGCGCCATATTCTTCTATAAGAATGAAAAGAAAATAATTATTCACATGGAATATTATAGATGTAGTGTATATTTACAGTACATTATAGCTTATTAATAATATGAACCAGATATTATTATAAAAGCCTTTTCTTCTTATTAGCGTTTTATAATTATATCTAGGGTAGTACCTACCCGTTAATGTCCATACGTAATAGCTTAGTACAGAATCAATTACTACCATCTAAATAATACTTAACCATGGAAAATTATTGCATTTCACACTTCACTATTTTACATATGCTTATCTTACATCGAACATTAAACAAACCACACTAATAATATTATACAAAACATTATATGATCCCATGGTTTAATACGGTAGCGCATCGTTTGGTCTATTTTCTAGGACGTTTAGGTTCAAAGAATCGCTTAACGCTTATCCTGGCTGTCTGCCTATATTTTGGCTGTGGGACTGAAGAACTGGATGCCGGGATAGAACGAATAGGAATAGCGGGAATAGGGGTGGTAGTGTCTAGTGGAGTTGGTGCCACATCATCCTTACTAAACTCGGGATTTGAATTTTCTAATTCATTAGCCTTTCGTTTCTTTCCTAGTTCGAACTCGTCTTTTGTAATTTCCTGTATTTCTTCCTCGGGTTCACTTTCCTCCTCGGGTTCACTTTCTGGGTTCTCTATAGTCGGTTCATCCGGAATTTGTGAGTCTTCCCCAAAGATATTATTTTCGTCATCGGATAGGTTAATGACTGGAACACCATCTGAAGATTCTGGTTCGGAGTCGCTGAACGTGATGATAAGTTTTGAGCCCGACATCTATCACACAACAACTAACCCATTAGTACTACATAATATTTACATATAAATTTTAACCAACAATGATAAGTAATGGTTTTTAAATCAAACCCGGTCAAAGTCCAGACTTACTAATGTATCCTAACGACTTATCAGTTAGACACACTAATGCAAACCTGGTTCGCTAAGACCACCGCTCTGATACCACATGTCATAACCCGTTCTTAACCATAAGAACGTGTTAAATAACGTATGATTTCATTGCGAGGTATTGACCTCTATATGCGACATTTTTAAAAGAAAAACTGCATATATTATACATTACAAACCATGATTCTTATTTTTGTTACAAGCTTTGGACAACATAAAAATGATTATCGTTTAGCGATAATCTTCGACTTACAAACTTTACATATAATGATAACAACACGGTTTCTAGCATATTTTACAACACAGATCCTCGGGTATGCAGTTTTATTTTTGACACAAATATGCGTACGCAAGATCCTGCTCAAATTCAACATTATGCAGCGGAAGCTTTAGTAATCTCCTGAGAATAGACATGTTTTAAAAGGTCAACATAAAGTTGGTGAGATATAGGTTTAGTGCCGGCAGCAATATATATATAGACCACAAGATTTCGTATATAAACAGTTTAATAAAAATATTCTAAGTGGTTGAGCACTTGGTAACCATACTTAACATTTAATCACGTCGCATATTCCCTTTAATATGAAATCTTACTACATCGTACCAAGTGTAGTCACAAAACGAAGTACTGTGCAACCGTTGAATACTGGTCGTCCAGTCCGGTTGGGGTTGTCAGGCCCGATAGATCTATCAACAGGATTCGCGTTTACAATACCGCTGTAAATATTAGTTACCAAGCTACAGGGAAGTATGCCAGTGGTACAACTCAACGTAGAATATATTTTTCAGTTACTTGTGTCCATAACGTAAAACATAAAATACATGTATTCTCATCCCGAAATATTTAGAGTTTAAAAGTGGGACTATATACTCACGTTCGTCTTGAAGATATATATATTTTTGACTTGGTCTTCCGGTTGATATCACGAACCTATCCATATATAATATATCAATACCTTTTCTTTTTAAACAAACGTCTCATATATATACTTGTTATACTTTTAATACTTTGAATAATTCCTTAGTCCGTAGTTAGCATTTCGTTGTTAGTAATTCAATTTTAATGGTTCATTTGTAGATGTTTAATATACCCGCAATGAAATAAATAAAACCCCCAACGAAATAAATAAAACCCCATCGTATATGTATTGGTCGAGATTAATCTTGACCCACGGTACCGGTGTTGTCAAATGACGTGTTGCGTACATAAAGTACCGGTGTTGTCAAATGACGTGTTGCGTACAAACATGGGATCTTATGATTAATCTTCTCGTATTGTTTATGGGTGATCCTGAACCATATAAAATTGAATTATAAGTACATATATATAAAATATCATGTTATCTTAGAAAGATGTGATTTTATTTAATTTTTCCCAATTAATCCCGAAGTTAAACAAGTCTTGGATAACCAATTTTGTTTCGGTCATAGTTTCTTCGTTACAAATCCGTTTTCGTTGATTCAACTTGCCATCTCCTTGGATCGAGTTCCTCTTTAAGACTATGAACTGAAAATACCTTGGTTTGTATTCAAAATCACATGGAATAGGTGAAACTTTAGTGAAACTTATGAAGTTAAACATTTTCCTTTATGTAAACAACCTTAAATGATTATTTTTCTAAAAATACTTATACTTTGAATTAAATCATGAAATTTTTATGTGTTATCATATTCATATTAAAAATCATTTTTCCAGAAGATAAACTTCCAATTCAAAGTTTAAGATGGTTTTTAATTATCCAACCCAAAACAGTCCCCGGTTGCACTCCGACGTCGTAAAAACAGTTTTTAAGGTGTTTTTTGAAAAACCAAGTTATACCTTGTTAAATTAGCATGTAATTAAGTTATATTACAGGTCTTGAAGTATTTTAAAAGTTAAGTTAGAAGGATCTATTTAGTTTGCAAACAAGTTTGAAAACTTTCAAACTATGTTCTTGTTGTTAAAATTTTATACCACAAAATAAGATAGCTATATATATATGAATCGAATAAGGTTATGAACATAGATTCTACCTCAAGTTCCTTGGACAAGGTTGTTGTAAAAGAGGAGTAAGAACCTAGAACCAAAAGGGTGATGGAAGTGGATGAAAGATTGGAAGTAAGTTGGTGTTCTTGGAAGGATTTCTTGAAGTGTTTTTGTAAGGTTTTCTTATGAGGTTTAAGTGTTGTTTTTGAAGCTAAATGATGGGGAAAATGCTTGGAGATGATCAAGTATGAAGTTAAGAGTATTTTGAGAGAGAAATGGAAGTGTAAGTATGAGAAAATGGGGTGAAGAAATGGTGTGCATGCATAAAAACGTTTTTAGGTTATAAAGGAAAAAAAAGATACCTAACTTTGTTTTCTTGCTAAATAATTCATGCTACTTGACAAATGGTTGGTTCCACATGTTTCTTAATCATTTAAGGCTGCTAAGGAGCAGATTTTTATTGGTATATACCAATAGTAAATACATCTAGAAGCTGCGTATGATACGGGTACATATACCCTAGGTATACGTATAGAAATCTTTGAGAAAACGGAACGAGGATTCAAATATAGTTATCTTTTGTAAATATACTTATATTGTTTTATGTATTTAAGTCTTTAAAAGTGATTAAATACATTACTTATACGATATATGTATAAACATTATAGGTCATAAGTATTTAAGTCAAATAACGTTACGTATGGTTATCGTTTTGAAAACTTAAGTTAGTAGTTTCAAAATATACTTATAACTTATTGTTATTAATACAAAATGAGATATTAAAACATTCTTAGGTCATGTTAAATATGTATATATACATATATATACACAAACGTATAATTATCATATATTGTATAGTTCGTGATATCATCGGTCAAACTAGACGGTCAAACGTTGTGTAAAACTCTTTTCGAAAAACATAAGTCTCAACAATTTGGATTGCTTGTCATGTTGGTAAGGTTTAATTTATGTAAATATTAATCTTATAAATATAGAATGATCGAAAAAGTGCGGGTCATTACACACAGTACTTTCTCGCTCTTGAACCTTCACCGCTTAGCAACGGAACTCTAAACAGACTAACTCTCAGCTTGGTCCAAAGAATGATAAGCCCCCCCCCCCCCCACGGATATCTCATCCGTGTTTCGGGTCTGCAGGGATTCTTTCCCAAGGGAAAACATCATTCGGCAACACATCTCTCCACGCTAAGCAGTTCTAGTATTGTACTGGTACCTTTTAGCCGCTAGACGAAAAATAGTACCAACATATGGCGCCATCCGTTTCGAAGAACAATAAGAACACCAAGAACACAAAAGCAATTGACATGACCTCAACACGAACACCACTTGATCCAATCACTGAAAATCTCGTCGAGAACATACTACCTACTCAACTAACTTTGGAAGAAGTTTCAATTGAAGAGGAAGAACATGTGAATGTTGACGTATCAGAAGAGCATGTGAATGAAACAGCAGCACGTTTAAAGAAAACAATGTTGGACAACTCCAAGGGGCGAATGTGGCAAGCACGATGGGGAACGTACAACATCTCTGTTAAAAGAACATCTGATATGAACACCAAGTATACAAGCAAAGGGAAGACAATTTCCAAATAGCAATTGTTCAAGTTATTCAATCAATTGAACATTTTGGTTGATGATTCTGAGCATGAAAATAATGATGAATTGGAGCATGAGTGGGAATATGGAGAAGAAGAGCAAGAATTTATATATGAAGAAATGACAGGAAAGTTGTTGGATGGAATCTTAACAAAGACGACACCATTAAAATACAAACATAAGTTAGCGCAGCCCGCCATCCGCGCAACAACGGTGGATAACTTTTTGCGCTAATCACAGTGGATGAAGCTATTAAACCTCCAGCAATGGCAGCATCAACTCAGTGTTTCATCACTCGAATTGCAGATTATCCACTTCCAAGAAATCTGGGAATACCATATATAGGTGTTTATGATGGAACAACTAATACAGAGGATTTTTTTACTATGTTTGAGGGAATTATGAGGTTGCAGCACTGGGAGGATGAGGTTGCATGTCATATGTTTCCTATGGTGTTGCAGAAGATGGCAAGAGAGTGGTTTGCAAGTCGTCCGCTGATGTGTGCGGAACAATACATCTTTTACCCTCTAAATTTATACAAGATTCAAATATTACAAATAAGCACACACAACTTACGAGCACTTAGAACCCGGTCATTATAGTACTTTAATGTAAGTATTCGTTTCAAGTTCGTCCCAAGAGAGCGGTGTAAGTCGAATAATTGAAACTATTAATTGTTCTAGGGTTTGTTTGATTGGGGGGTTTTGATTGATTGTAATTAACAACTAAAACGTGCGCAAGTAATCAAACTTAAACTTAGCA